>NC_139537.1:19183438-20383438 GCF_965153285.1 Podarcis tiliguerta | reverse complement strand
ATTATCAGTAGCATCAATGCCTCTTTGATCATGAACCTTGAAAAGCACCTGGAGCTGAAGGAGGAAGCTGAATGAATGACAGTCTTTCTCACTTCCTCTTTCAGCTCTGTGTTCTTCTCAAGGCTCAGATTAATTCTGCTAGATCCAACTTTTACACAGATCCCTTGAAAAAAGTAGAGCACTTCCTCTCTTTCTGTCTTGGCGGTGGTGGGAAACACCTGATCCAGGTGATGAACTGGAATGGTCTGAACCTGCCTGGAAATAGAAATAGGTCATGCCAATTGAACCAGGTTTTGTTTTTTGCTTTTCACCCGATTTTTCAAATACTCACCTCATCTTGAACTAACTTAAAGCATCGTGCTTATTTTGAACTAACCTATGGGAGGCCAGGCAGTGATCTAGCCTGTACAGCACTTCTCTGCACTGTGCTTTCAAAGCACACTCAAATATTACCTTGCTTGTGGAGCCATTTGTGTGTGCAGCCTGAAGTTCCATGGGGCTTTGGACTGCAGCCAGTGCCATCAGCTCTGAAGAGCTTTAACAGTGTCTAGAACAGAGCTTTCCAAACTGTGCGTTGCGACACATTAGTGTGTCGGCTGCAGTGTGTAGGTGTGTCATGCGAATGCTCTTATAAGGGGTTAGTTTAACCTCCGGTTTCCTAGTAAAATTGTGTCGTGAAACGATATGTCTAAAAAGTGTTACACCAACATGAATAGTTTGGAAAGCTCTGGTCTTTTAAGAGTGCATGGCTCCATTTATCAGAATGAGCAAGGCTCATTATCAGCATTTCCCATTTTGACTAAGCAATAAAGAAAATATGGATATCCAATAAAAAGCCATGGTGTAAAGTGTGGAACCTCTTGAATGCTGCCGCCTGTTTCAATGGCTTAATTCACATTCTCTTTTTTCCTTCTCAAATATTCATTTTCAAGGAAGCTTAACAAAATGCAGCATAAATTAAATGAACTTCAGAGCCTCATTCTTTGTTAGACTTTTTGACAGAAATGGGCAATGACCTCCTTATTCATCATGCAGTGAGTGGATAACATTCCATGGCAGAAGAATGAATATTTAACCGGAGTTGACTGCTGGAGATTTTGACAACACCTGCAAAAGGTAGCTAATTGCATTCATCACTAGAAAGTGCTTTGATGAATAAGCTCATCACTAAAGATTATAGTGTTGTGCAGATAATATTTTAGTCATCTAGATTCATCAGAAAAACAGCAAGGATCCCCTAGCTCTGCAGGACAGTCTTCTTTAGATATCTCAGTTGGTAGAGCATGAGACCCCTTAATCTCAGGGTTGTGGGTCTGAGCCCACATTGAGCAAAAGATTCATGCATTGCAAGTGTGTTTAAAACTTCAGACATAGTCTGCAATCCTATCCACAATTACCCAGGAATAAGATGGATTTTTCTTTGGAGTAAATAAGCATTGGATTATGCTGCATACCAATATAAAACGAAAATATATTTGAATTCAAATAAATAAAAAAAACAAGCTTTGGGTATTGTTACAAGGATTTCACAGCTTGCCTCCAATCTGTGTTTGGGAGTGAACCAAAAATGGGTTTGGCTAAAGTGAAGGATCATCATAGGCGGAGGACTGTTCCAAACATGATCCTGCTTTCTCATGCACAGGTATATTCAAAAGTGTAAGGACAGCAGATGATAGGTCAATCGGTAGAGCATGAGACCCTTCAGGGTTGTGGGTTTGAGTCCCACGCTGGGGACTCCTGCATCGCAGGGAATTGAACTAGATGATCTTTGTGGTCCCTTCCAACTCTACAATTCTATGGTTATATGATCACCTCCCACCCATCCTCAGTCACCCAGTCAGTGAACCACCCAGTCTTCAAAGCATCTCCAGTCCTGCTCGCAAAGTTATGCTGATAAATGAAAATTCCTCTCTCCTCTCCACTCTTCCTAAAGAGCAGAGCAGGGCTCCTGTCCACACAGCACAGAGATTGTTGGAACAAAACCTTTGCTGCTGAGAGAGCTTATCAGATGAAAGAGTCTTGGCTGTCTGCACAATAGGAGCATCCGAAGCTGCCTTATACATAGTCCAACCCAGTGCTGTTTTTCTGGGGGGTACGCATACCCCTAAACATTTTGTGAATCTTTGTACTTTTGTCCATTTACTGTATTTATTTTTCCTCTATTTGAACTATAAAATGGTGATTTTCTTGAGTCAAAATGAGACCATCCCTAAACATTTCTTTTTTTTTTGGGGGGGGGGGGAAAGCACTGGTCCAACCATTGCTCCACCCAGATCATTGCTGTCTTCACTGATAAGCTTCAGATCGGAGTCTTTTCCAGTTCTAGAGTTGCCAGGATTGAACTGGGGAGCTTTTGTATTCGAACCATTATCTCCACCAGTTGAGCTGCAGCCCTGCCCAGCAATGAGAAGGTGGGGGCAGCCTTATCATTCTCCTTTTCAGTGTATACTTTCATACCTCAGTAGTTCACTTGTAGTGTCAAGATGCATTTCCATATTTTCTAAGTGATTAAAAGGGAACGTTCACACTCACTAGTTCAAATGTTCTGAGAAATGATCCATCAACAGGGAAATTGTTTTAATGTCCCTTCCAGAATAGAAATGCAATTTTCTTTCCAAGCGAAGCATTTCCTGAACATACATGCGCAGTTTATAAAAGAGGTTGTGGCATGCCACCTGCATGTCTATTACAGCTCGGAGGTAATATTTAGATTATTCATCAGGGATTGTCAACATTCATATGTCAACATTTGCCAAGAAAAGAGCCAGACAATCGCTGGGACATATATAACCCTGCATGACAACTACACTCATGAGAAGTTGATGCAAAAGTTGGCATCCAAAATAGATATGCTTACCCCGTACACCAGTTCTCCCACCATCCCATTCCAGATTTTTGTGTTTGGATCCCTTGCTCCGTATTTTCCATCAGGAACAATAGCAATTTTGTACTTGATGCCAATATGCTTTGCAATTTCTGATGCCAGGTCTACACAGTATCCTTCATACTTGTCATTCCCTTCAAACAGTTCTCTGTTTTTTTTCCACATAACATATGGGGCTTCCTACAATGAAAGAAGGAGAACTGTAAAAGATAAACATATAGCATAGCCTGTCCAAAGGCACATGTTATTTACCACCAGCTGTGTCATATTGAAAGGTCACATCAGATATTATTGAACTGATCACAAAATTGAAAAAGAAATCCATAGGAAATCTATCTATCATCTATCTATCTATCTATCTATCTATCTATCTATCTAGCTATCTATCTATCTATCAGATTTGCAACATATGACATACACTTGTCCAGTTGAAATCCAAAACCCAATTTAGAATTTTTTTTTAATCCTTGGGCACATAAAAAGAATGACAAAATTAATGGACCAGTTGCTTTAAAAATCAATTTATTTACAACCATATTTTAACACCTTTGTTTATATGGATAACTTATTGACTTGTATTGGAATAATTTTACTCAAAAAACACCCCTGGGTATAGGTGCCTTTTCAATACGCTGAAGGAAGCATCAGCTACCCCTTGTAATTCAATAAGCAAAATAGCACTCACTGGGTTGGATCCAGACAGGCCTTTCTCCTTCTGTTCATGGAAGGCTCCAAGATCCAGCAGAGGCTCCATGGCAGAGATAGGGGAGCCCCGCCCCCCTGCACTATGTTTAATGCTGCTCTGGAGGATTGGCCAACCCTCTACAGTTTTTCAGGGAGCAAAGAGGGCTGAAGGCATAATCAGTGGAGATAGCCTATTTCTCTCTTTCCTCCTGAGCCAGCAAATACCTGCTGAGTACGTCTCTGGATCCAACCCACCATTAGGAATGTTTTAATATTTTTTAATTTTCATTCCCTATAGAATCAATACAAGCAGAACTTAAAGAGAACTAAAAAATAAGTAAACAAGCATGCTATTCATCCACAGCCCTGTTGATTAAAATCAACCCATACCAATTAATCAACCACACCTTAGCTGATTAGTGTGTAAATTTCAATCACGCAGTCCTCCATTTAAGTGAAACATAAGGAAAGATTGCATCCAAAGACTCAGATCTGTAGATTCAAATTCTGTTCCTTGGAGATTCAGAATTCTGTTCTTTGACTTATAGTTTAATTTGCTGCAATCAATCTTCAAAACAAACGAGGTCAACCATCATAGTGCTTCTTTTCCCACGTGTCTCATTGCTCTCTTAAAGCTGTTTCCCTCTCTTTCCTCCTAAAGCTCTCCCCCCCCGAGTTCTCAAATGTGGTTGTGAGATCATTTCTCCTTCCCCACATGTAGCTAGGGGGGGAGTTCCAAATAGTGCATTAAGTCAAAAGTCCAAGCACCATGCGGAGATTTACATGGCATTTCAAAGGTACCATTTTTGAATGCAATCTGAACATATATGCAGTTGCCTTTTATCAAGTTTGGGGAGTGGTCCATATGGACCAGTACTGTCTGCTCTTAAAGGCTCCCCCATGTTCTTTTTTCAAGAGGGCATTTTGTTTTGTGTTGAATTTGGAACGCCATGAACCCAAATAATGAGTTCTAAGCAGCGATGTCTGCGAATTCTGACGACAATGAAAAAGGGAGTGGAAGCTGGCAATGTTCACTGATTCATCCTATGTTCAGGATAGCAAATGCGACTGGTGGTCACCGTTGCTGTTGTGGTTTGAAACCACAGATTGATTACCCCCTCCCGCCGCCACATATGTGTTGTGTTTTCTTTGCACTGAAATGAGTGGAACATGTAAAGACAACGGGATTACATAAGTTACACAATTAGTTATGTAAATCACACAAGTTATATAATTAATCGTGTAAACACCATTCCCCCCAGTAGACAGCAAGGTGAATTAACGTCGTTTTTGGCAGAACATGAATTGCAGTGAAATGGAAATGATTCTGCCTGTGCAAAATGCAGGGCGGAATGGAAAATTATTCATTATTACGTCATGAGCAAACACAGAAAAGTCATTGTAACCATTATAGGCAAATGGAGAAATATTTCGGGAAGATGGTATTTTCACCATGGTACATCTTCATTTTGACACTGTGTCAATGCCTTTTCTTTGTGTTTTCAATACCTTATGTAGCAGCATCCCTGCATTACCCAATGTATCAGTTCTAATATTAGAGATTTAAGATTTCATTTAAAAAGGGGGGTGTTTGGTAGTGCCGCATCACTTACATCTGATGACCAGATAAAAGACACAGAGGTTGTTGCCATTAAAGTCACCATTTGCCAATAGTTTCTCATCAACTCTCATTTGGGCTGAGCTGTGGCAACAGTTGGCAAATGTTGTGCCTTCAAAGGATAACCATAGCAGCCCCCTACATTTGTGTCCTGTCCAAATAGATTATGCAATAATACATAGCCAGAATAGGAACGACTCAGATATTTACTGGGACTATGATGCTGGAATTATCTGGAAAGCAAGAAAACGTTCATTCCATCTTCAATGAAAATAATGGGCTCTCAAGGTCAATATTGTGTAAACCAGATAACATTCATCATTCGGAGCACAACGCTACCAATTATGGTTGTTTTTATGTGTTCTTGCGGCTTCTGGGGTTCTCCGGAAGCTTATTATGGGATTCTCAATTAAAAGATCAATAAGAGCCTCTTCCTTGAAAAGTGGATTCCCCCATATTTACCAATTTTCTTCTGCAGCATGCTGATTCAGAGGTATTGTGCTTGTTCTACAGCACACTCTCAGTTCATTTAGTGATGGAGAGGTCCTACAGTACTAGCCAGGTGAATGGAGACTGTGCCCTAGAACTTATTTTTTGCAGAAATCTCCTGCAACATGCAGACAAATTGATATCAGGACCATCGACCTAGATAAACAGCCAAAGCATTGATATGGCCAGGAGTTTAACTAAACAGGAGCATGGGTTCATTTTCATGGAGACACACTAATATGTATCCATATGGTGGTCAGATAATGGCCACACGCTACATGTTCAGACTGTGATAACCAAAGCTTACAGAAAATGCCAGCCCTCGTGTATGCTGGCATTTGTGTATGCTTCACGCTTGTTTCACTTTGTATTCAACTTTTGCCTTTGGAAAGAACGGCATTGCCAGTTGGGATGACCAAAAGCAACCCCCACACCCCTACGGTGAGAAGTGGTTCACTCCATTATTCCCCCTACCCCTTCATTCCGTGCTCATTCTTTTGCATGTGTACACCCAACCTTTATTTGTGGAAGTTTTGAAACTTTTGCAACTGCAACTATCTCATCACTAAAAGCAGCTGAAAGACCAAGCATTAATAAAAATAAAAAATGCATTATCTCCTTTGCAATGATATCAGATCACCCCATTTCTCCCATGGGCAATATTGCAGTTGCAGGAACTCATTCAGAGCTGTTATATCCGAAACATTTCTAGAAATCCAGCAGAGAGATAGTGCCTTGCAAGACGTAATACTCTGCACACTTAGGGTACTTAAACACGTAATTGGGAGAGGTTTAGCTTTCCATGATGTGCCCATATATATTGTCTTTTGTCCCTGTAGTTAAGCAGGCTTTGAAACAATACAAAAACCTTCAAAACTTGATGATCAGAAGCAAAAGCAGGGTAAACGCAGTACCATGTTGTGTGAAGGGATCCAACAAATGATGGCCTTCATAGCCACAACTACTCGAAAAAGATAGGTTGTTTATGTGATGAATGCATAATCCATTGTTGGCTCCATCAGGCAACCCATTTTGATTTCTATTCCTGCCACACAACGGCTACAAAACTAAACACGTGTTGAGAAGATATGCACCCACCATTTGGCCTGATGCAGTTTCTAATTACAATAAAATTAGAACACTCTGGAGGAGGTTTATGAAATATAATTCCACAGGAAATCCACATTTCAAATGATTAGTAACAAAGTATGAACATAGATCATCAAAGTGGTACAAGCTTTACTTACAGAAATCTGATATCTATAACAATGGTTAACATTTAAAATATACAGCTTTGCAACAATAGATTTATCAGTGTAGAGAAATCCTTCACAAACTTGCTAGTACACAGCTCATAATTAGAAACTAGGGAATGGTCTCTTTTATTTTTTGAAAAGGAAATATATTGTCTCTATGCTTAATTTATACTCAGAAAAAATAATCTTGCACTTCCCAGAGAACTTCAAAGCATTTGCTAAAGTATAGAAAAGACATTTATCAAAGGTTTGAAGGTCAGTCTTGCAAATAATAATAATCATTCGCCTTGTCATATATAATAAAACATTCCATGGGATTCAGTGGGAAGGCAATTTACACCTCTATGTTTGGCAAATATAGAAGAACCAAGTTCTCCACACTTTTTCGGCTAAGTGCTGTGCAGTCTGAACCTATTGGTCAAGACCTGGAGCTGAACTGGTTACAACCAATGTTCTTTCTTAGTTCATCTATCTGAGCACCTACGTAGACCCTCCCTGACCTTTGCAAGCTTCTTGTATAGTTAAACAGATTAGCCTCTCCTGCCCAAGCTTGCATGGCCCAGTTCTGAAGCTGCTCTAGCATACGTCAAAGCCCTGAAAAAAGTTTTGCTATGGTCTGTGATCGGCGGAGGTTAGTTTCAGTCTCTGTGACTTATATAGGTAAAGTTGGTATTGGTGTTCTTCAGCCAGGAACTCTCCCTGCCCTCCCCTTCAGCATCCAAGAGAGCAGAAAAAACATGGATGCCTTGGATGTAAAAAATGGGGGACACTCATGTATTTTTCTTGTCATTGTCCTGTTGCTTTGTTGGGGGGGGGGTGAGGGATTGCTTTATTGCAATTCAAAAATGCACTAGCAAGCGGCCTGTGGGGGTAGGCTATGGGCAGGTGCATGACTGATTTTGGAGCTTTTAAAAAAGGCCTTGGAATTCAAAGACCTGATCCAGCTCGTCTCATGTTCTTATGGTCATGCGGATTCTAAAAGAATCTCCATTTTAAACCCACATGGAAGCAGGATAGGCTGAAGTTAGTCCCATCCACATATAGAAAGGGGATGAACTGTCCATCCAGATTCACAATGAGGCATGGGTTCTGTAAATGTCAACAAACTTGTTCACATGTGAACAAACCAACAGTAGTTTAGCAGCTAGATGCTGCAGCTATTTTATAGAGAGTAGCTTGCTAAATATTCTAAAAACAAAACGGAAATTTCTGATCCAACCAAAGCACTTTCAAAATCCCATTAATTTCAGTATCAAGAATTTAAGCAAAATATTAATTTTCCCATTCAAATCAGCTGCGTTTAAAATGGCTTAACTTCAGCAAGATTGCATACATGTTTCTTCAGGATATTTGTTTCTTCCTAACAATTGTTTTTATTCATATGCAAATCGAAGCAATTAAACACTCAGTTAAAAGATATACAATTACAGTGCAAGAGTAGACATATTTACTATTAAATCCCATTGTGTTCTATAGAATTTACTCCATAGTAAGCGTGCTTACTTTGGCAGCATCACTCACCAGTTGTATACGTACTTCCTCAGAAGTAAGCCCCATTGAGTTCAACAGGACTTACTCCTAGGTGCAATGCTAAACCCACTTATCTGAGAGTAAGCTCCCCAAACCTCAATGGGGCTTACTTCTGAAGAGACACGTATAGGATTTGTACTGTAAATCAAGTATGTGCCTTCATTATATACCTTTAAGCACCAGGCAAAAACGTTCCTCTTTAACCAGGCCTTTGGATGACGGACATCCTATGCCGTTTTAAAATGTGTTGAGGGGAAGTGTTATTGGGTTGTTTTTGTTTTTATTTTTATTTTGTATTTTCTGATTTCATCCTGTGAACCGCCCTGAGACCTCTGGGTATAGGGCGGTATACAAATTTAATTAACTACTACTACTATGATTTCTTTAAGCAGCCAATTAGCAGATAAATACACCTGGGTGTTTCAACATATTACAAGGGAGAGAAAAAGAAGCAGAGATGTTGTCCATAATATCCGCAACCTGATGCCATCCAGAGGGTTATTCAACTAAGTTTTACTCAGAGCAGATGCATTGCAATTAATAGATCTAACTCAGTAATGTTTATTATGTTCAGTGGATCTACGCTGAGCAATGCTTAGTTGAATACCACCCAATGGGTTTTTCTAGTACTAGCAAGGAACGCTCATAAAACACAAATGGAATAGCTCCCTCTCTGTTCTACTCTTGAATACTAGCCTAGATGTTTTGGACTACAATGTCCATCAGTTCTAGGCAGCATGGCTGGTCAGGGATGATGGGAATTGCAGTCCAAAGCATCTGGTGAACACCAGATTGGGGAAGGCTGGCATGTACTTTCAAGAAAGGACTCATTTGTCTGGGGTCTGTTATGAATCATTTTGTGGAATTATCAGGGGGTGTTTCTGGGGTCTGGGTTTAGACTAGGTGTTCATGATTCTGTACCGTTCTTTAACACCCAATAATTAATTCACATGTTTATCCTCCCCCTTTTAGACTTTGTAATTTAAGAACACGGCAGGTGATCTAGTTCTCTACATCATTAAAATAAGAATTATTACGCTACATGAATGTTAACTGAAGCTCTCTATTTTTATATCAGCTTTTTTTTTTTTTTTAAACCCACTAACAGCAAATTCATTTTTTTCACGTTAAGGTAAAACAAAAAGATAATCACATTTGCTATACAACCAGAGAACATATTGTTTTCTAAAAGTAGAACATGCTGATTTGGGCAGTATAGATTAATTCTACTGATATCCTGTGTCTATGAATGAAATAGCACTGCATCAAATGAAGCACAGGAACATACAGAACCAGAGGACACTAAGCAAATTGCCAAATGTTTTATTAAAGCATGCCATGCGGGAAAGAGTTACTAATAAATAGACACCTGCCTTCCAGAAACGGAAAAGCCGAGCATTACTGATTCCTAGGAACTATTTAATTAAATGTAGAAATGGACCCAGATCCAATTTCAAAGCAGTCCCAAATTCTGTTTTTCCCAGTGGCACTGAATTAACTTTCCTTTAATATGAAGAGGGAAGTGAATGGGACACGTCATTCAAAGCAGCCTTTTTCACTTGCTCGCGTTACGGAAGAAAGCACATTCACAAGATTCTGGAGATAGACCACAGCTAATTAAATGGATCTGTATATATACAGTACGTGGCTGAAAGGAGTGACGATGCTGTTGCTGCAAACCAGCACAGGTCACTGTTTGCCTTCAGAGTTAAGTGCTGGGGTTCAGTGTATATAATTAGTTGGGCCTTGACTGTAGCCACGTTTATCGATTGCAACTCAACTAGCATACGGCGAACCCTTCTTATAACAGATGGTTTGTGGGGGGAAATTCCACTGCAGCTGCAATCTGGGACAGAAACCTGGGCGGTTCTAGATGGGGCTGAATCATTACTGGACTCTAGAAGCAAAATAAATAAAAAAATCCTTCCAGTAGCGCCTTAGAGACCAACTAAGTTTGTTACTGGTATGAGCTTTCGTGTGCATGCACACTTCTTCAGATACACTGAAACAGAAGTCACCAGACCCTTATATATAGTGAGAGGGTCGGGAGGGGTATTACTCAGAATAATAATAATAATAATAATAATAATAATAATAATTTTCTATTCAAAAACCGGGCTCAGGGCTGCTAACAACAAATTTAAAACAATTATAAAGCAGCATTAAATGCAGTATAAAAACATGAATAACAATAAAATTCAAAAATCAATTTAGGGGAAATAAGCATTAGATAATCCCCAGGGCTAGCTGGCTGAATTGGTCCTACTTGGGCCAGTGAGGAGGCCAGGAGAGAATTAGCTGTGAGGTCTCAGAGTGGGTGATCTTCATAAAATGGGAGGGGGACGGAAAAGGAGGGAAATAAAAGATCAGGCTGAATTCAAATTAAAGGCCAGGCGGAATAGCTCTGTCTTACAGGCCCGATGGAAGGAGGTTAAATCCTGCAGGGCCCTAGTCTCATGGGACAGAGCATTCCACGAGGTCGGAGCCATTACTGAAAAGGCCCTGGCCCTGGTGGAGGATAGACTAACTTCCTTAGGGTCTGGGACCTCTAAACTATGGTTATTCATGGACCTTAAGGTCCTCTGTGGAGCATACCAGGAGAGGCGGTCCCGTAGATACGAGGGCCCTAAGCCACAAAGGGACTCTAGAAGGTTATGCAATACAAAGCCCACAGTCAATAAAGCATGGCAAGGACATGGAAATAGTATTGCAGTGGTGAGCCTGGGACCCTCCACATCACAAGCTACCTTTGGTCATGCTGGCTGGTAATGATGGGAATTGGGAGTCCCAACAGTAACTGGAGCTCTACAGCCGTCCCTGCACTACTGTCATGACACCAGGCACGTGGTTTTTCATTACATGTGAAGAGATGTAATTTGACAGTAACCTGGAGATACCTTCATGCTGGAATCTATTGGTGTTACCATTTGGCTACTAGGGTTAGGAATAAGTACCTGGTTGTACCAAACACATATGATATAAGCTGAGTTCTCTGTATATTCTGTGGTCCAGGATACATCTGCAGCTCTGTTCATGTGCAGTGGGTGCAGCGCACTGGACTTAATTGTTTAAGCACCATCACATACCAGTCTAAATGGGTAGGAGAAGTAGGTGTGAGTGTTGCTGTGTTGCTGGGCTGTGTCACAACATCTTCCAAGCTCCATCTCTAATAGGTTGGATCTAAAGGCTCCCTTCCTCTGAAAGAAGGAGTCGTCCTCCAATGGAACGAGTCCTTCAGGCAAAGGAGTCTTTCCGTTTCAGAAGGACACCTTTCATCATAGGAAACTCCTTTGGATTATGGAAGGTGATCTTTAGGTCCAACCTATGTATTCAGAACCTGCTAGAAAGCAGCAAGTCCCGGCTCTGTTCTGGAAAGCATGTTCTCCTTCATGGAGAGCATGTGTTGCGGTGGGGTCCAATAAGACATCCCACTGTTGCTGAGTGCATAAAAGTAGTTGGCCACATTTGCAATTGGGCTCCTCTTGTCATTGGATAGAATTTGATGTTGCCATTTTGTGATTGACAGCCAAGAAGGCTTTTATTCCCTGCGCGCAGCGTTGAGCTTCCTCTTTTTGCTGCGCATATTGGATCACCTGCCCACCCTCCCTATATTTAGGGTTGTTCACATTGACATTGCTATGCCTGTCATGGGGTTGTCTGCTTTTGGGGCAGGGGCCTGGTAGGAATTTTGTCCATTTGGCTGATTGGCTGGTGCCATTTGGTTTTTGCCTACTGCATTGCAAATCATCAGAACTTGTAAGGTTGAGGTTAGGCATTGGTTTTATGAATTGGTTGGTGGAGGGGCATGGATTGGCTGTGCCTGCCCTTCCAATGCTGCTGCTGCAAGGGTATTCCGTTAAAGGAATCCAGGGTCTCACCATGCTTTTGTCTGAACCCCTGTCAAGGGGCTAGGGCCACGCAAGAACCTTTGGGAGCATTTGGGGAGAGGTGAGGGCATGGTACCCAGCTCCATCTTTCTCCCCAAAATGTGTTCCCTTTCTGACTTCATGGGCGTGCGAATGTCAGTCTGTCCCCCACTGGGGGGCAGATGGTCGCAACCAATGCCTAAGAACCACTCACATTGTTTGTATTTTAATAAAGTTGTGGCCAAAATTATGCCAAAAACCTTAAACAAAAATTCTGTGTGAATTGTGTTTTTATTGGAGTGGCTTGGGGACCTCGACACGCAAATGTTTCTGGCCTGACCAACGTTTGTGGTTCTGGGAATAAAGTCCAGACCATCCCTCATTTGGTGCATGGCAAAGCGTGTTCTCCTTAACAGAGAGCACGTGTTGCGGTTGGGGAAAACAAGCCACCCTGTTTTTTACTGAGCTGATTTTGGAAAAACCCAAGCCATTAAGTGGTTAATGGTGTTGCTGGGGATTTTTGCTTGTTGCCAATTTTGAAGGAGGAGCCAGAGTTTTTAAATACAGGTTGCCCAACACTGGGCGTCCTCTTGGCTGTTTTGCACCGGATCACCCGCCCACCCTCCCTTTAATAGGGGGGGTTTTTTCGGATCACTTGACCTTGCTATTGCCCTTTAAGGGGGTTGCCTGCCTTGGAGCAGGGGCTCGGTAGGAATTTTGCCATCTGGCTGATTGGCTGGTGCCATTTGGTTTTCGCCTACCGTTTAGCAAATCGTCACAACTTGTAAGGTTGGCGGTTAGGCATTGGTTAAACTGGTGGTGGAGGGGTAAGTGCCTACCCCTCCAATGGTGGTGCGGAATGGGAATTCCGTTAAAGGAATCCAGGGGCTTGCCATTGTTTTCGTCCTGTCCCTGGCAGCGGATGTTGGGCCGTGCAAGCCCCACAGGAACATGAGGGTGAGGAGTGAGGGACTGTGGCCCAGCTTCATTTCCTCACCAAATACTTGTTTCCCACGCTGGCTTCCGTTGGAGTACGGAAGTCAGCTCTGTCCCTGGGCAAGGACAGATAGTCATAACCAATGCCTAAGCAACCACTCACATTTTTTGTATTTTGAATAAAGTTGTGGCCAAAATCATGCCAAAAACCTAAACAAAAATTGACGTGTGATGTGTGACTTTTTGGATGGGTGGCTTTGGGACTCAACACGCAATGGAAAGAAATTTGGACACTGTGCATGAGCCACTCCATATGAATAGCTCATTACAAGTGGAGAACCAAACAGAGAAGTAACTTTCACCTGCACGCTGAAGCTCAGCCTTAACACAATGGAAAGGGCACAGACTGAACATTTAATAAGGCTCCCCCCCCCCGGCTTTTGTATAGTTTTGTTTAACTCTGAAATGGCATGCTAGGGGAAGCCTTGGCATGCTACATAAAATTCATTCAGATCCTTGGTTTGGAAAATGAAAATACCAGTCCTAGGACTGGTTGAGTTATTTCGCAGAGAACATTTATTATGCACATCAAAACGCTTCACTGCAAACGAGACAAGACACTTTAAACAGTTTCTTTCCCTTGCATCCTGCTTCTTTCTCTTTCTGCAAGCACTGCTTAGTTGCTCCTAAACTTGGAAGTATTTTACAATAATTTACACTGTACATGTATGAAAGCCTTAATTTAAAGACGGGCATGAGAGGGAAAAACGCAACTGAGAAAGCCTTGAAATCCTCATCATTTTCTTCATAGCTTGGCCAAGTTGAAGATTGAATGCCACCTGTTTTAGGCATTTCAGAATAGTCACAGAGCTTTTTTTATTTTCCTTGATGGTTCAGTGCCTGGTCATCCAGTCAGAGGATCAGAAATCCATATGGAAAAATATAGCTCAATTCTACTATACTGGAGGTTAACGCTTGAGCCTTAGTTAGGAATGTTCACGGCAACGTGGGACGCTTTTCTTCCTTGATCAATTTCTTAAAATAGGATTCTTCATCAGAGGCTGAAAAGAGGAGGACTGTACTGAAGTATGATTTTTCCATTACTGTGTCTTTTTTTTTCAAAGGAAAAAGATACATTTTTTATAAGTCCCATGCAAAAAAGAATTACGCAATTAGGTTAGGTTTACACTTGTAATTTCTGAACACAATATTAGTTCTTTCCACCCTAGAATGACAATCCTTAACAGGTGATTTGTCGTGATGGCAATGAATGCGTCACCATACTCAAGTCTCACAAACAAACAGCTAGTGGTGCAGAGAAATCCAGTCCCACACACTTTACCTTGGATTGTTTTCAGTTCATCATCAATTTAGAAATAATAATAATAAAAAATCTGGTTAAGGAAGACTAACACCACGTAAAGCACTCCATGTTTCTTAAAACAAACCTTATCTGAAATGGTTGGGGAGAATAACCCCAATTCTTTTCTAATGAGATATGTGAAAAGGGCAGTACAAACCAAGTTTTTTTTGGGGGGAATTAAGACTATTCAGGTAAAGGTCATCCTTTGCCAGTCTGCTTTGACAACACATCAAATTTAAAGGGCACACCTGACTTTGGAAGAAACAAAAATAGGTTAGCTATTCCCTTCAAGAGGTACAGCTTCTTTCTGAAGAACCAATTCTGAGACCTATAGATTCCCTTTTTTATTGCTGATAGTTGTGAGGAAATGGTTACATTTTTTTATTATTTCCTTAGAACTTTTAAAATGTAAAAATCCATGGTAAGTGTCACAAATAATAATATAAAACATACTGGCCATAATCCATCCAAAGTCCAACACTTTTTAATATCCCACTGATTATTAGGTGAGAAGGACACAGCAGTTCATGGGAGAGGAAGAGTCACTTCCTAAACCATGACAGGTCATTTTGGGCTGGGAGAAAGGTGCCCCCACCCCCGGCCAACTTTTTCCATTCCTCCCCACCTTAAAAAAAAAAACCCTTCATATGATAAGAGTGGCAGAGAAAATGTGCCATATCTAGGGTTGACACGGCCCATTGCGGTCTGTGTCAAGGGAAAGAAGAAGCTTTGTTTATGGTGGATCCAGGGTCTTCTCTGACACACTCAACATGCCCCTGGGATGCCTGTTTCCAGGTCCGCTGGTGAAACTTTCTGCCACCATATTGCACAGTGGGGAGTGGGGCCCATAGCATCCAAAGGACCCTCACCTGCCTTCCGTGAGAGCTAAGAACTGCTCTTTTAAACATGTACATATGCATCAAAATCAATGGTACTTAAAAGCGCTTAGCTTTGGATGTATTGTGGCTGCTGTGGGTTTTGCCCAGTGATATCTTGACATGGTAAAAAGGACTACAGAACCGGTGTCTAAGAATCAGCTTCTGTTTGAAGACATGCTTTCAAAAATTACGCATGTTTCCATTTTGCACACATAAAGAAAAATGAGTAAATTGTTCTAAATGAACTAACTAGCAAAAATGTACTTATTTGCTATAAGAGTCAGGGAACCTGCATTTCTTGCAAATTGCAATGCGTAACAAACATCCACCAGATACATGTATTCCTCTATGTTTTCCCCCTTTAAGAACAAGACAGAAAGCATTGCAAAAAAGAGAGGGCTATGTTACTGAAAGGCAGCTTTTTTTCTCATTTCAGAACTTTTCATTTTTTGTATATGGTATACTGCATAACTGAAACATTTTAAATACAGCAATGATTTGTTTTGATCAAAGAGGACTTTAAAAATATATATTAAAATTGTTATTTTAAGATCTTTTATCTGCCACTCCTCTGTTAACTTGCCCACTCTGATATTTACTTTGTGGGAAATCAGACAAATATATATGGCTTACAGGCCTGCACTTTCTTCCTTTCTTTTAAAAACTTACCATAATTGTGGTTACGATTACTGTTCTGTTCTCAAGAGCTGACGTGTCATTTCCCAATGTCGGCTCATGCTGAATCAAAACTAATTTATCCATATCATTCCAGTAACCAATCTGAAACACATAAATGCAAAAATTAAGTCTGCATACATATATGCGGATGATATGATTTGAGCACTATGTTGCCCTTGTTTTGGGATGATGTGATTTATTGATTATGCATAACCAGATGTTCCATGGGGGGGGCAGTATTGACGAGGGGCTCATCCAGGCTTCCTTTTGTGTTGAGTTTCTAGGCACAATTCCGGCCTTTAAACTGTTTGTCTGATTGGTGTTATTTCACGGTGCATTCCCCAGGAAAGCCCACATTTTACCTGGAAAGTGTGGCACAAAAGTCTGGATGAGCCCTAGGAAGATTTGTGTAAAGAGCTAAGGCTATTTATTAAGTTGGCAACTTGTATGGATTATTTTATACCAATGGTCAGGATTATGGTGGAAAACAACATTTATCAATATGCCATTTATCACTTCACTTGTAAGTCATAGACTTCTCAGGCCAATGCTCACACACCAAAGTTATGACTTATCAAATGTACATTCAGTTTATGATAAAAAGAAACAGAATTGAACAAACAGGAAGCCCACTGTATGCATGTTTGTTTTCCCAGAAGAAAGTATCTGATTTTAATGGGATTTACTCCTTCCAGTTCTGTATGCACTTACATGAAAATTTTTCACAAAGAGCACAGAGGGACTTATGCCAGAGCGGTAGTCTTCAAGCTTTTCAGACCCAGGACTCACATTTAGTCCACTGGAGACTCAGTTACTGTTGTTTTTTTTAATCAAATATTTGTATGGTGATAGTCCTGCTATTGTGACCCACTAGAGGTCAGGCGGAGAGCCAGAAGTGGATTTCCAACCAGCCATTTGAAGGCCAATGTTTCATAGCAATCATATATATGGTTGATCTACCAATTAATTATCAAAGAGATAAATAGTGCAACAAAGGTTAAAATAGAAAGCAAGCAAGTGGACCCACATTTGCTTTGGTTCATGCATGCTTCTGGCTTGTGAACCAAAAGTTGGCAATAGGAAATGTAGTCAGTAGACAAGAGAGAGAGAAATCCCCAAACCAAGCATCTTCCTTTTAAGGTCTACTCATATGTGCAGAGCAATGTGGAAGCAACTGAGGAATTGGGAGCTCACCTGTTCCCTTCAGTGAGCTGAGAAACTGCAAGTCTCCTGCTTCTATGTTATATTATTTCTCTTTGGAGGAAGTGATTTGCAGAAACAATTGTTGGTTTGATTATCAGAAGCAAATACAACTTCTTGGAACACACTGACCTGAGTCATGGGGAGTTGATGTGAGCCTAGTGGAACATTTATATTCTCTGAGATTCTTGTCCATTATTTGTGAATTATTCATCTCCCCTATCTATAGAGACAAGATTCACGGTATGCTTAGCATTCCCACAGCTACACCTATTGCGTGGACAGGCGGAGTCCCCAGATCCCGACCGGTCCCCCCCGTCATGTGGAATAACGACTCAAGACAATGTGCTATGGGATTAAATTGGCCACAACTTTATTAAATTTCAAATGTGGGTAGACCTTGGCTCAGGCATTGGGCGTTCTCCCTCCCCAGTCCCCAGCCGGGGACCTAGGGAGCATCAGGGTTATCCAGTGTGTGTGTGGGGGGGGATGGGCTGGGAAATGTTGCAAGTGCAGTTTGAAAGAATTATCTATGGTCCAACAGAAGCTTGAGTGGGTTGGGGGGACATGTGCCAATGAAACAATAATGTTAAATCCTGCAAATGACAACTCGGGTTCATAATTTAATCACACAAATGCATTTGTGACTTTGAGTAGTGGCACATTACAGGAATGTTTCTTTCATAGACACTCAAGTAAAATGGGTGAAGAAAAAGGTTTGCTTTTTCTCTCTCTCCCTGCCCTTTTCTGTTCTGGTGAACAGAATGCCATGAATTGATATTGCTGAAAGAATCATAAATCACGAAGCACGAAGCACAAAACATAGGAAGCAGGGATTCACATTGGCAATAGAAGTGAAAACCTATTACATTGCTTGTGCTTATTTCTTGTCCTTGATCAGAACAATGGTGCAGCAAATGAAGTATTGTGCCTTTGGAAGTAACAAATTCTAGATATGTGTGAGATGATGATGACTAGCTCCTGCACTTGGTACCTTCCACAGAGTCTATGACCACTGAAAATAAGGCTGGTTTTCACAGGAACTGGAAGAATTTTTCTTCCTTAATTACTGAGCCGTACTATCCAGATAAGCATCATTCACATTTTGTACTTTAAGCAGCAAGAACAGAGCATCCAAGTACATTTCAACGAATAGCTAAGAATAAAATGTGTAGAAAGAAAAGTGAGTGAGGAAAATACAATAAAACCATGGACAGCTTCCCAAGACTTTGGGTATCATGGCTTATAGAGAGGAAACATGGAAAAGAATGTGTGGCAAAGGATACATCTAGACATAACTCAGCGGCATTGAATCAAAATAAGAAAGAAGTTCCTTGAAATAAGCGGTATTTAGAACTTTGACCACATCTGACATGCTATCAAATAAAATAAAACTATAGCTTGGTTTCTGAGTTGCCCTTCTGCACTACAGTAGAGAGCTGTTCACAGGAACTTAAATCCAAGCCACGTCTGCAAATCAACGGGGGCTAATCCTTTCAGGATATTGATTTGAAGACTAAGGGGATTTTGGCTTTAGTTAACATCTATTTCCAACATGGGATGGAAAATAAAAATGGGGGGAAATGTTCTCCTCTTTTGTTTTACACGTCCGGCCTACTTGTGGAAATGAAATCTCAGTAGACTCGCAACTATGCAGTTGTAGATTTTAATTTGCACTCTTCCCTTGCTGGGGGCAGCAGGGATCTGCAGCTTATAAAAAAATGAGAAGATAGGCTATTGCTCTGCAGTAGACAATATGCACTGCATCCAGGAGGGTCTCAGGTTCAATCTCCAGCATATCCAGTTAAAAGGATATTAGCTGCCCGGGGAAAGATCTCAGACAAAAACTCCAAAGACCTACTGCTAGTAATGACACAGTATAAGGTAGTTGTTCTCACTGGAAGGACAGATCATGAAGCTGAGGCTCCAATACTTTGGCCATCTCATGAGAAGAGAAGACTCACTGGAGAAGACCCTGATGTTGGGAAAGATGGAGGGCACAAGGAGAAGGGGACGACAGAGGACGAGATGGTTAGACAGTATTCTCGAAGCTACAAACATGAATCTGACCAAACTGCGGGTGGCAGTGGAAGACAGGGGTGCCTGGCGTGCTCTGGTCCATGGGGTCACGAAGAGTCGGACACGACTGAACGACTAAACAACAACAACAACAACAACAAGGTAGTTGTTGAGGCTGCTGCCAGACTGGGCTAACGGCAAGAAGGCAGGTGTCAGGGACTGGCTGGGTGAAGAGGAGTGGTGGGAGACAATAGCTGGAGAACCTCCAAGGAAACCCTGGAGAAGGAAGGCTCAGAGCCAGGGGGTTGGTGGTGGAACTCTGAGGAGCAGTCAGAGGGAGAAGATTGGGAGGAGGGGCTTAATGCTGAAGGAGCAACAGGGTTTAGTGAGCAGGGAGAGCCGGCAGCCGGGAGCAGTTCAGAATCTGAGGCTGAAGCAGAGGAGGGAGGCGAAGAGCTTGCTGAAGAATCATAAGCATCTCCCTCTCCCAGAGATGTAGGAAGGTCTGGTGGTACCCGGTGCAGAAAATTTCTTGTCACCCCCCCCATTGATTTTTTTTTTTTTTGCCTGCAAAAATGGTTTTACGCTACAGTGGTACCTCTAGATACGAACGGGATCTGTTCCAGAGCCCTGTTTGCATCTAGAAGCAACGTAACTAGTGATGGCACATCTGCACACACACGCGTCGCTTTTTGCCACTTCTGCACATGCGCATGACGTCATTTTGAGCATCTGTGCATGTGCATGTGCAAGCGGCGAAACCCAGAAGTAACGCTCTCCATTACTTCTGGGTTGCCATGGAGCGCAACTCGAACATGCTCAACCCGCAGCGCATTCAACCCAAGGTATGACTGTATTTCATAGTTTCTTACAAAGGAATAATAATAAGTAATAATAATAATAATAATAATAATAATAATAATAAAACTTTTATTTCTATCCCACCCTCCCCAGCCAAAGACGGACTCAGGGCGGCTAACATCAGATACATAACATTGGCTAAAAAAAAAATCAAACAATAATTAAATTACCTCCTAAAAACATGTCAAAATCAAATTAAAGTCTAATTAGATGGCTTTCCGCAGGGTTAGGGTTGGGAACAGTAGGTGCTCCACTGAATTGAAATTTCAGCCTTCACGACACAGGAAAACGGCCAAGGAAACAGCTATTTTTGTGGAGGAGGGTCAAGATATTAATTGATATGCATGAAATTTCATATATAGCTATATAATCCCTAGTGTAGTAAGACCAGACCTTTGGAGCAGGCATTTTCAAAAAAGAAGTTTTTTATGAACCGCCCTAGTAGGGCAGTAATTGTTCCTTGATAATTGGTCACGCCCCTCCATGATGGAACCTGGGGCAGACGGCTCTCCCCACCCCCCTTCCTACACTGCTCTCCTACTGTGATTAGCTCCCTCCCCGCTGGTCCCCAAGAACACTCATGATAATGAGGGCAAGAGAACAGTGACCAGAAGTGAGCAGGAGCTGTCTCAGACTGCTTGGGCAACACCCAGGGATGGAGATTTAGAGCAATGAGGAAGAGGAGCAAGACCTGTTGGGAGCAAGACTTCTTAGGAGCAAGACCTGCTGGGAAGTGTTGCTGAGTTGTATGCAGCTACCCTTAGTGTTGATATAAGAAAAAGCAGCATTGCATAGAACTGAACAATAATGTGGATTCGACTCATAAACATATTATCCCTTGAGCACAGGCAGGTGCTAATAGCATGCTTCTTCCCTCAGAAATCCAACCTGACAGACTGAATTACAAATGGAAGCAGAAAAGAAACTCGTCTTACTGCTATTGCAAGGTTCTTTCCCCCAAAACTGTGCCTGATTTGGGGGGAGGAGGAGGAGGGAACTAGTTCCTTGAAATACCCTAACACACTTTTTCAGGTGATTATATTTTGGGCCTGCAGCAAGCATATCACTGCAAAGTGGTTGTCTGACCTTGGACTCTTTAAGCTTTCTACCTTCCTTTCTGTTTCTTTGCACCTCTAAGTTATCATGCTTGTGAAAAAACAATGGTTGCAAAAAACAACATGAAAACAGAAGACCCCCACAGCAATCAGAAGATGGATTCAGACTTAGTCATGCTTTATTGAAATGAATAAGTCCAGCTGGGGCCTATTCTGAGCATGACTAGGCTGGATACAACCAATCAATGGGCTTGGTTACCATGCCACAGGCTGAAAATCATGAATGAACTAAAGAGCGGAGAACAGCTTGGAAGACTGGACTGGCACATACCTTTCGAGGGCCATTGCTCTTCAGCTCAAACACGTCCATTGAATAGTTGACTCGGCGGCCATAGTGGTCAAACTGAACATTTCCCGTGAGTCCTTGTATTCGAACCTTGAGACAGGAAATAAATCAAGTTGGTAAAAAGCATGGATGTTTTGCAGTGCCTTTATGTGTGCGATAGGACACTCCGTTGTGTAACCTCACTGCAACATTGCGCACCAGCTGCAGCTTCTGGGTCAACCTCAAAGGAAACGTCACATACAGAATCCAGTGTAGAAGCTGCCAGTTCATGGGCCACATTGGCCAGGCTTTCCTGGTCCAGGAATGGGCACCATTGACATGTGGCCCCTTGGAGATTTCCCAGGTGGGAATGTGGCTCTTGGGATGAGAAAGCTTCTCCAGCACTGCAATAGGGAAGAACTTGAAATAAGGTTCATGTTTCTGCCTGCCATCTTGTGCTTAAGCACTGCATCCATCACATCACTTAGGAATTCTTAAAAACCCCTTGCTTCCCCTCACTTTAAATAAATATTGCCCTTTCTGTGGAACATTTGGAAGAAGCCTGGTGTAGTTAGTAGCTTTCCGAAAGTGTAAATGTATACCTTTCAAGTGGTAATCTTCCTTTGTCCTGCATTTTCATTGTTACCCAAATTGCAATAAATTCTTACCATGTGTGCATAGGCAGAGAGCTGCCTGCAGCGACTTCTTTTCAGTGTCTCTATAGTATGCTCATTTGCATTTGCAAATGGTTTAAAAATTCACTGTAGGCTCCCTTGCTCTCTTGGTCCTTCCTCTAATCCAGAGGAGGGGACCCTTAGGCCCGGGGAACAAATGTGGTCCTCCTGGCTATCTGGTCCTCAGGAATCTCCCCAGACCACTTCGCTCACCAGCCATGCTCCACACCACCGAGTGCTTTTGCCTTTGTGGTGTGTGTCTTTGATCTGCAATAATACTTCTTGTATGCCTGGATGCACCATTGTGTTTTGTATGTGTAGAAGCCTGGAATGTTGCCTCTTGCACAAAGGGTAAGAACAGCATCTGCCTATACCTGCCACAGGTGTGTGGTCCCAGAAATGTTACCTGTGAGGAAATGTATCCCCCGGGATGCAAAGGGTTTATTTCCTCTGCTCTACTGCAACTGCACCTCCATGAAAAGAGAGGCTAATTTATCTTGATAGAGATTTGAAGAGGAGGAGGAGGAGGAGGAGGAGGAGTTTGGACTTGATATCCTGCCTTTCACTCCCTTAAGGAGTCTCAAAGCGGCTAACAATCTCCTTGCCCTTCCAACCCTACAACAAGCACTCTGTGAGGTGAGTTACACTGAGCTAACAAACCAAAACACCTTTTGAGGTGACAGTACCGCAAAAGTTCAAACAGCTCTTAAGACAATTTTTTTAAAAAAATGTTTTGTTTTATGAGTGTGATGTGAAATGCGGGGGTTTGAATCATTGGTTCATAATGTTTCAGCAAAAGCATTGGAAAAGGAAATATAAGCAGGCTTTCAGTTCTGCCCAAATATTTAAAACCCTGAGCCAGTTACAGTAGCTTAGAGCTGCTGTACCTGAAATAAACAAAAAGGGAACAATCACAATAATGCATCAACTGCTAGTCGCTTTAGAGGTTTATGATGTTTTCCAATATCCATACAATGACTTCAAAAAAAGCAACTGGGTTTAAGTCTTTGCAAGAACCACACCTGTTTCAACGTTCTCTCCATGTCAATCCCTTGGCTCCACGGTGCAGCCGGGTTTGCAAGACAATCCCCTGCGTTCCCCCTCCTAGAAATGTCAATTTTCTGCCTTCGAAGGTTACGGAACGTCTCAGCCATCACAAGCACTCCATCGTAGGTTAGAGCAGAGGTATACTAAGAAAATGTAGAGATTGGGCATCAGTCTTAACAGTTTTGTTTGGTAAGGAAACTGGTTCAACATTAAGAATATATCTATGAACAACTTTTCTCTCTCTCCAATGGAGGCTGAAGCTGAGTAGAATGGTTTTGTGGACCAGAGTTTGTGCCCAAAAGCAACTCTTATTCTTAAATAACTTCATTTTAAATAGCAATAGTTGCTGCTGTTGCTAATAATAACCGGGGCACCTTTTTAATAGAGCAAAAGGTTTTTAATTTACTGCTTGAACAGAAACTAAACCAAAGGGAGTCAGTTTGGTGCCTTCCAGATGCTGCTGCAGGACTACAACTCCCATCAGCCCCAGCCAGCATGACTGATGGACATGGATGATAGGAATGGCAAGTCAACAATAACTAGAGGGCACCACGTTGGATATCCCTGAACTGAACACATTGAACCCTGCAAAGATCGACCCAAATTATTTTAACACCATGCCAGGAGACGGATAGCCTTGACAATAGCTGCAATGATATATATATTTTTAAGGTATGGCAAGTATGCATCGTTTAGGTTTACCTATTTGAGCAGTCATTTTATATATGTTGCAGACAAGTACCTTAGGAGGAGTCTCTGACCCTGGGTATTCTCTCTGGTCCAGTTTCTTCCACCGTTGCATGAGTTTAGCAACCATAGGCGTGTTAAAATCCACCAGCTGAAACCCTGTGACATTGGCTCCTCCATGCATAAATCTGTCCAAAGAAATATCCTTGAATCCCTGCAAAAAACCAATTAACGCAACACAAATTGAAAATTCTCCACACACTTTAAGTGACCGTACATAAACAACCACAAAGTAAATCATGTTATATATGTATATTTTTCACATGAACAAGGACTTAAATTAGAATCATAGAATTGGTTGTGACCCCAAACGTCAACGTCCAATCCCTGCAAATGCAGGAAACTTACTACTATAGCATCCCTGATATGTGGCCATCCAGCTTTCACTTAAAACATCCAATGAAGAAGACTCCATCACCTTCTGAATCAGTTTGTTCCACGGCTGAATGGTTCATGGTGTCATTAAGTTCTTTCATATGCTTATTATTAATCATTTTTTCTTGTTGTTTGGAACTACAGCTTCAGGTCCATCAGTTTGCTCCATGTGACAGCCTTTCAAATATTTGAAGGTGGCTATCATATAAACGGGATGTGGATGGCGCTGTGGGTAAAACCTCAGCGCCTAGGACTTGTTGATCGCATGGTCGGTGGTTCGAATCCCCGCGGCGGGGTCGCTCAGTCCCAGCGCCTGCCAACCTAGCAGTTTGAAAGCACCCCCGGGTGCAAGTAGATAAATAGGGACCGCTTACTGACGGGAAGGTAAATGGCATTCCGTGTGCTGCGCTGGCTTGCCAGATGCAGCTTGTCATGCTGGCCACGTGACCCGGAAGTGTCTGCGGACAGCGCTGGCTCCCGGCCTCTAGAGTGAGATGAGCGCACAACCCTAGAGTCTGTCAAGACTGGCCCGTATGGGCAGGGGTACCTTTACCTATCATATAAACACTTAATTCTCTCTCCTCTCTGCTCCTTGGGCCTTTCCACATAGGACGCGCACCCCAGGCCCTTCACCATCTTTGTTGCCCTACTCTGGTCAGTTCTGGCTTGTCAATATCCTTCTTGAATTGCAGTATCCAAAAGTGCTTCAAATAAAGCCTGAACAAAGCAGAATATACTAGCACCATTACTTCTTGTGATCTGGACATTATATTTCTCTTGATGAAAGTTGTGTTAGCCTTTATAGTAACTGGATCATATTTAGTCATTTGTCAGCTAAACCACCTAGGCCTAGATGCTTTTCACATGATCTGCCAGCTAAATCCCAGTGCTTGCTATTACAATACAGTGGTACCTAGGGTTACATACGCTTCAGGTTACATACGCTTCATTCAGGTTACAGACTCCGCTAACCCAGAAATAGTGCTTCAGGTTAAGAACTTTGCTTCAGGACAAGAACAGAAATCGTGCTCTGACGGCGCAGCAGCAGCAGGAGGCCCCATTAGCTAAAGTGGTGCTTCAGGTTAAGAACAGTTTCAGGTTAAGTACGGACCTCCGGAACGAATTAAGTACTTAACCCGAGGTACCACTGTATACTTTAAACAAAATACAAGTACTTAAGAATGAAATCTATTGCAACATAAACTAAGTCCTTCAGTACCAGCTACTGTGGCTGCACAATACAGTACTACAGATCTCTTCCCCATTCCAGATGATGAGTCAAACATGTTCCAACTAAGTTTTAACCAGGATTGCCCTGTAACTTCCAGTTCAAAGTCAACAGCAAGATATTCAGCTCAAAAGACTTACTGGTGCCTGCGCTTAAGAGTAACCCCACCAGGCTGAAATAAATAACTGTGGAAACAATTGCATTTTCCTAGTAAATATTTTTCTGCAACTGGAGTACTTGGAAGTCTTGGCAGCAGAATATGGTATTTTTGTATGCATGTGCAGAATGAAGAAATGTGGTTTGCTGTTATGCCATCTTGTTATGGTTGGAATGCTGTTTTTTGTTACGTCTTGTCTTTGGGCTGATTTCTGTAATCATTATAACTAAGAACAATAGGATTGTGCCAGAGTACATTCATTTATGTACGTATTTGCTACATTTGCACCCCATCTTTCTTCCAATACACTCAAGGTGATTTACAATTTAAAACAATAGCATACAACCTAAATAGAGATAAACTTGAACAGAAAAGGGAGTGCAAAGAGAAAGGGAAAAGAAGCAAATTCAGATACCAATTAATATATAATGTTATGTAATTGTTACAATGAGCTAGTCACCTTTGATGCAACCATGTGTGTGTGCGCGCTAATGGGGATAATTCCAGTAGGTGAGTAGTCATACGGTTTCAACCAAGTCAGTGGAGGGAGCCTTGATGTATCAACTCTCCCTCAGTTGCTTTAACCCAGGAGCAAAGCTATCTGTGAGATTCTCTGATATCCAATGAGCCAATCCTATCTCACTCTTTTTGACTGCACAATCTCAATTTAATAAGGCCATGAAGGATTTTGCCAGACAAGCATGAAGTTAATTCATTAAAAAATGTTCTTACCAGGTTTGCAAGGATGTAATGATAGTTTTTAACATGCTTTCCAACACTCACAATCTGTAGGAAGAAGGAAAGAAAGAGAACAATGGATACGGCATTACTTCAAACAGTGGGTATCGCTTATGACATATAATTTGGGTAGTATAATGTTGAGATTGTTTTACATCTTCATCAACATTACAAAGGTACCTAACAATTTCAGTGCCTAGATGTTTGAAAAGAGCTCAAGTAATCCCAAATGTGAATTAAATTTCTGCCACGTTTCTGCATTTTTCACTCTCTGTTTCACTAGCCTTGCGAAGGCTACCTTGGCAGCATCAGTTTGCAACTAGTTACAGAAGTGTAGGTTGAAAAAGCTATCAAAGGAGCATAGCAGCAAATGTCCAGGTTTGTCCTAAAGCAAGATCAGTCAAAGTTCCTCAAAATCAGACCAGACAGATCTATAGAGAAAGTCAGAGTTCCTTGTAAATGAAGATATGCCAGAGAATTTATTGTACAAGCCATCAACTTCCCTCATTCCACCCAATCAATGAGATGAAACCATCATATCAAAGCCATATAAACATGGGCATGTGAATTCAAATCTGGATCATCCATTGAGTTGCCATCTGCCCAGCAGACACTTTTGGTCATTTTTTTAAATAGCATTTTTCACCTTTCTATTTTATTACATCTTAACTTCTGCTTTAACTATGGTTAATTTTTTTCTGTTGCTCTGTTTTTTTCTGCTGTTTTGTCTAGCTTACTGGTTTTTAAAACTGTTTTTGTAAACTGCCTTGAGAGTCTTACAAGTCAAAAGGCAAGGTATGCATTCCTTAAACACAGGAATAAATTAATATGGAGCCCTCAAAACAACTCTTTCCTTTAAGTATTGTTAGATGCCACCCGCAATCTGTGAGTGGTGTGAGGTCCCAGTGAGTTTCAGGAGCTCAGGATTCCAGTTTCCTTTTGGAAATAAGGCACAGCGAGACGATGGTGTCTTTAGGATATATGGTTTATTTACACATATATACAACATGAGCCTATGATGTAGGGGCTCACAGCATTATCACATCAAGAGGGTCTTGCTTCTCCTGTATCTGCAACCTTGGATTTAAACTGACTTCAGCCATGGCTCTGACACTCTCAGCAGCTTGCTGACTTTTACAGACTGCAACCTCTTTTCTCTTTGTCATCTCCTAGCCAATTCTAAAGACTGTCCTTCCAAAATTCTTCTTTGTTTTCCAGACTACCTCAGAGCTAGAGGATGGGCTTCACCAAACTGCCATCTGGCACTGACTTTGCCTTCTTAATGGTTTTTCTAAATGGGTCATTACCTTCCCTTTGTCTTTCTTAATGACTCATCTCCCAGGCAATTACCAGGCTGGCCTGCCTATTCCAGCAATTGAATCTGTGCTGAATCCAGGCATTAGAAGGGGGATTCCAGGCATTCCACCTACCCCCAGAGAGCTCATCAGTCTGCCATTTTGTAGAGACAGTTAAACACCTGTTGAAACATACTGCCTCCCATAACAAATGACAATGTTGCTGAGGCTTCCCCTGTATGACTGTGTGACATATCCACTGCCTAGATAAAAAGAACAGTGCCTCACTGTGCTATAAATTTGTAAGGGGCACAGGGGTTTTTCACAAGTAGAAGGTTGAGACTAGAGTGGCAATATTGCGGCAGGAACAGCAACAATATAAACATGGAAAAAGATGAGATTTCTATGCAGCACCTGAAGCAAGGATAAATCTTTCACAAAGTATTTTAAAAGCCTTTGAGGGAGAAAAAAAAAAGATGATTCACTGAGTGCAGGCGAACATTCAGTACCAATGCGGTAGCGCTGAAGTTAGCCTTTGCAGAAAGACTTTGCAATACAACAGGTTTTATGGGTTGATTGAAGGAGGCAGCTGGCATTGAGGTGCCTGTTGATAGTTTTCATTCCAAGATAAAAAGCAGAAGCCCTAGCCAGGATACAACTGGCAGGGCATTCATAACTGGAAGACCGTAACTCTCCCTGCCACCCCACCAAATGTAGCGGCAGGCTGGAGTGTTACATCTACAAAGAAAGCACCTAGTTATATGGGAAAGGGGAGATACAAAAGACATATGAAAAAGCATTAACAAGTATCATTTCAGCAAGTTTCCTGTAAAAGTGTGGGTTGCACTGGCTATCAGTGGGCTGATGCACATCTCCAAAGCTCCTCTCAGGTGGGGTGATGCCCTGTTGGGAGATGCTCTGAGGAAGAATGCTTTTGTACACGGTTCCTGATTGATCTTTTCCCCATGGGTTTAGGCAGATGGCTTTTTACAAAATTCTCATTTATGTAACTGAAATCTCAGCTATCACTATTTTAGCCTAGATATGCTCGTTGACTATTATATTTGGATATGTGCATGCACATTTCATTACGGCTTTCTCTTCCTATTTTAACGAAGGGTTTTTTTGTGTTTTTTTTAATGTGAACCTAAACTATGAGGCCTTTAAGTCACCGCTGTTGGAACCACTGCTAAGCCTGCAATTGTTTTAAGCATCAAATATAATAATCCTTCTCGTTAAGAGTTCTTTAGGCCAAGTTATAATGTAAGTTTATTGTTCCAGTCAAAGGCTAGAACAAACAGCAATATTTTGGCACCATAAAGGCTAACAAGTATTTTGTGATATGAGCTTTTCTAAGCAACATAGGATTGTCAGTCAATCAGAAAAAGCACACACTTGTTTTCTTTAAAGCCAGTTACTAGAAAAGCAAGAGGCAAAGATTTTGCCTTCTTCGCTCTCTTTTATTTTTGGACATAGACATATTGCTGAGCTCTGCCTCTGCACTTGCCCAAGCATTGTACCGTATTTTTCGCCCTATAGGACGCACCGTCCCATAAGGCGCACCTAGTTTTTTTGGGGAGAAATAAAGGGGGGGGGGGAATTATTTTCCCCCAGGCCCGGGCTTCCACCGACCCCAGCCCCCAGAACAGGCAACTCTCCGCAAGCCGTGGGAGCCCAGCGCCGGGCTCCCGTGCCTTGCGGAGAGCTGCGTGAAGTCTGGGCGCGCTGAGCTCAGCGCGCGCAGCCTTCGGCATGCAGGCAACTCTCCGCAAGCCGCGGGAGCCCAGCACCAGGCTCCCGCGCCTTGCAGAGAACTGCGTGAAGTCTGGGCATGCTGAGCTCAGCGCGCCCAGCCTTCGGCATGCAGGCAACTCTCCGCAAGCCATGGGAGCCCAGCGCGGGCTCTCTTGGCTTGCGGAGATCTGCGCGAAGCCTGGAGAGCGAGAGGGGTTGTGCACACCGACCCTTCTCGCTCTCCAGGCTTCAGCAAAAGCCTGCATTCGCCCCATAGGACGCACACACATTTCCCCTTCATTTTTTTTTGGGGGGGGGAGTGCGTCCTATAGGGCAAAAAATATGGTAAGTATTTGCCGCTTTACATGCAAATGATCATACACTAGTATCAAAAGTGCTTCACATGCATTAATTCTTGCAATATTCTATAAAGGTTGGGTAAGGATTATTTCCCCCACGTTGCAGTGTGTATGTGTGGATCAGGGGGGTGGAGGAAGGATGTAGAAAGAGAGAGAGTTGCTTGCTGAAAGCTGCCCAGTAAGGTCACGGCAAAGACAGGATTCAAACTGGGAACTTCCTCATTTGTAGTTCAATCTGCTCAATCAGGGTCAAGGCATAACTAAGTTGTGTTCAGCAATCCTACATTTTTGCTTAAGAACATTAAGGTTGATTCATCTACTGCATCATGACTGGCAAAAAACAAAACAAAACAAAACAAAAAACGCTGTTGGACTACAAAGAATTTAGCAACAAGTTAGAGGGAGTGATTCAACACCGTGCTATGATGAACATCCTTTTTTGCAGAAGCACTACAGCCTGCAAGACAGAAGGATCTCCTTCCCCCTTGTGCTGTTTGTGCAGTTCTCCTGAGCCCCATCCCGAGTTAATTTTTAGGAGGTGCAGGGGGCGTGGGGAGAGGTAGGGGGAAGCCTTGCTGTGCAAGCAGAAGTCCTTGTGCAAGGCTTCCATAGGTGGGGTTCATTAGGTTAATTCCACCCTAAAATGTTTATTATGGCATAAGCCAGTACAGTGGTACCTCGGGTTACATACGCTTCAGGTTACATACGCTTCAGGTTACAGACTCCGCTAACCCAGAAATAGTACCTCAGGTTAAGAACTTTGCTTCAGGATGAGAACAGAAATCGTGCTCCAGGGGTGCAGCGGCAGCAAGAGGCCCTATTAGCTAAAGTGGTGCTTCAGATTAAGAACAGTTTCAGGTTAAGAACTGACCTCCGGAACGAATTAAGTACTTAACCTGAGGTACCACTGTAATAAGGAAACCGTATCCACCCCTGTATCATGCCTCTCTATCAGGCCCTTGTTAATCTTCCCAGGCTATACCCTGTCCCTAACCACAGCCCTTCTGGCCAAGCCACATCCCCTACCAGTCTTGCCTTGCACCCTTTGTGTTTTGCCTAGCATGTAGACCTGGAAGGCGGCCCAGAAAGGAATTCCTTTGGTCTGAAAAAGGTTCCCCATACCTTTGCATGGACCATGGACCACTTAGCTATCTTTTGCCCAACCATACTCTATGATTCTTTGCTCCCCCACCAAACTGATCATGTTCTTTGTCTTGGGGCCATTGGCTATACATTGCAGGCAGCAATGGATTGGAGTACTGATGTTGATCTGTAGCCAACATAGTTGGAAGGACTTGCCATTCCAGTATTTTTTCAGGACATTTTTGGGAAGACATTGCATTAATCGATCCTCGGGCCCATTATCTCAATTATTGTCTGTAACTTCTTTTGTTACAAACAGTCATTCTTCTAGGAAAATACAGCTAGGAGGGATGTTCTTTGTGTGTTTTTCCATTAGGCACATGCATACAACATTACATAAAGAAGTTACCAGTCAAATCTGAGTTTTAATAGGAAAGCTTTTTAGATTAACAGGGTTTTTCGCCTCTCTACAATAGAGCATCAAATATTTGTGCAAAGCAGATGGATCTCTTAACATTCATTTCCACTTATACTTTCAATTCAGAATCTGTGGGTTGTTTTCATTATGCGTAAATGGAGACAAAATGAAAGGTCCACTAAGTAATTATTGATAATTTTGTGTGTAGCTATATTGGGGCGGAAGAGTGGGAGTTAATTAATTTATAGCTGCTATCACGTTATCAGTGGAGCTGATTAGCAAAGAAGTTACGGTAAGTCTATTTTCAAAAATCAGATGGTCATTTCTATGGGAACAGACCTACGCCCAGTTAGGTCCCATTTGGTTCATATAAGCATGCAAGCTTTTGAAACAGATCAGGATAGAAGTGATTCTCTGCAAGGGAATTGGGAAATTCAGGGGCAGAGGAGAAGAATTTTGGTAAGGCAGAACAGCTGAAAAGGCACCTTCTTAAGTGTGGCAAAAGTTTGCACGACAAAATGCAGCAAAACTGCTAAAACATCACATTACACCAAGAGGTCAGACACCTACTTCCCTGACAGGTGGTACGCAGATGGACACTGCCAGGTGGGCTGCTGAAAAACATTTTTTTAAAACCAAGAACACAGACAGCAGCATATTTCACACTGGAATCAGCATTTGAATGAGTTGTCCTAAGTAGTGCTGAGTTGTGAGTGTTAGTTTCAGGGGAAGGTTTCTTTGTCTCCCTCCAAAACATCCCCAATCTTTTACTGATCTTTCGGGGGGGGGGGGCACCAAAGGTTTTACCTGGAGAAAAGGGAATGTACCAGCCTATCCTGGGGCAAAGGGGCCAATGAGCAATAATAATAATAATAATAATAATAATAATAATAATAATATATTATTTGTACCCCACCCATCTGGCTGGGTTTCCCCAGCCACTCTGGGTGGCTTCCAACAGAGATTAAAAATGCATTAAAATGTCACACATTAAAAACTTCCCTAAAGAGGGCTGCCTTCAGATGTCTTCTAAATGTCAGATAGTTTATCTCTTTGACATCTGATGGGAGGGCGTTCCACAAAAAGCCACTTCAACACAGCACGGCAGGCACAAATAGCCTGGTTGCATCCTGTGGCAACATGACAGGTGGACCTTCAACTCCGTTCAGAATGAGGACAATGTGAGGGTTTTGTTTGCTGCAAGTGACATTGTCATGTAACCACATCTGATTCCTTATGTGGCATCGTGATTTCATCCTGCTGGTCACTGGATTCCTCATGGGTTTGTTTTTAGGCAGCCAGCAAGAATAATATGCAGTCACAGAAAGGGGTGTTCCTGAAGCACTTGTAGCTCAACAAGCTGTGAAAGGCAGCAAGGAAGATGAGCAAAGGTGTGTACATTGGGAAACATTCTGGACCCTCCAAAAAAACCCCTGTTCTTCAGGCAGGTTTGCTGGCAAAACATCCATTTCCAATATCCCATTCTATGTCACGTGTATAACCATATGGTTAAGTTAGTTGCAATATATCCCACTGGCATTCATCGTTCTTGCATAACATGGCCCGAGTTCCTGTTTGTAAGAGCCCAAATAAGACAATTTATTGATGAGCTCAGTATATTTATGGCTATTGCCTTTGGAGGAGAAAATGGGGTGCAAGGAAATGATGTTGATGTTATTCAAAATAAACACACATATTTTTTCATTACACACACACACACTCATCAGTCAAGCAAATCTTTACCATTTAATTCACAAAAGTTCATGTAGCTTTCTTTGTAAGAAAAGTGATACGGAACTGTCAAACAGAGAAAGTATTACCATAGTACATAAGAGTTTACTGTGCAAAGGAAAGAAGTCGTTTATATTATACTCCTGCACTATAGCAGAATATTCTATACCTTTAATAGGTCAGCCCTTTGTATCCAAACTATTCAGTGCTCTACAAAGCAGCAGGGCAAACTGCAATCATACCAGAAATACAGGAAGGAAAAAGTGAGCAAAGAAAACTTATTATCTCCGGCTTGGACAACTGCAATGCGCTCTACGTGGGGCTACCTTTGAAGGTGACCCAGAAACTACAACTAATCCAGAATGCGGCAGCTAGACTGGTGACTGGGGACGGCCGCCGAGACCACATAACACTGGTCTTGAAAGACCTACATTGGCTTCCATGACGTTTCTGAGCACAATTCAAAGTTTTGGTGCTGACCTTTAAAGCCCTAAACGGCCTCGGCCCAGTATACCTGAAGGAGCGTCTCCACCTCCATCGTTCTGCCCAGACACTGAGGTCCAGTGCCGAGGGCCTTCTGGTGGCTCTCATTGTGAGAAGAAAAGTTATAGGGAACCAGGCAGAGGGCCTTCTCAGTAGTGGCGCCCGCCCTGTGGAACACCTTCCCATCAAATGTCAAAGACATCTACCTGACTTTTAGAAGACATCTGAAGGCAGCCCTGTTTAGGGAAGTTTTTAATGTGTGACATTTTAATGTATTTTTAATCTTTGTTGGAAGCCGCCCAGAGTGGCTGGGGAAACCCAGCCAGATGGGTGGGGTACAAATAGTAAATTGTTGTTGTTGGCTGAAAATTCATTCCTACCAGCCACAAAGGCTATGCTTTTCCTCCACTGCTGGAAGCAAGAGGCTTCTTAAAACCAGTGCTGGGAATCACAAGTGGGGAGAAGGCTCAGTTTCTGCTTGTGGGCTTCCCATGGGCATCTGGTTGGCCACTGTGAGAACAGGATTCTGGACTAGATGGGCCATTAAACTGATCCGTCAGGCACAACTTAGGTTGTTTTCTATGCCCTATAGAAGGAATGCGAACCTCCACTGACAAGCCAGTGTCTGATGTGAAAGAAAGCTAGATGCTAGCACAAGATATCTGAGACATCTCAAAAATTATGATCGGGAAAAGGAGATATGTAAATGTAATAAACAAGTATTTTTTCCCCTGCAAACAATTAAAGTACACTTTCAAGACTTCTTACTAAACACAAACCTTGCCACTGTTTTGAGACACCTGCCATAGAAATCTGACTTCTAACTCCATTAAAGTCAATGACAAAAACTTGTATTGATTTTAAGCATGATGGATTATGCAACAATCTTTCTTGGTGGGTGAAGACTATCAATGGCGTTGAAGTAACAGGTGCCATTCACAGTTCAAGAAGCCCAATTATAAAGATAAAGATAAAGATATTATAAAGAAATTATAAAGATAAAACTCAGGGGTGAAAAATGTACAAATAGTGCAATATTAGTTTCTTGGAAATCAATACTAGATATGCACACATCTCATTTAACACGGGATCCTGGCTGGAAGCTGAGAGGTGATACATGAATTCCAGGGGGACATTTATATCCATAGCGCAATGCTCACTTGAGTCCCACTGAACCGGGTGAATGCATCTTGATGCAGGATTGGAATGTGGATCACTTGTTATCACATGAGACTAGGATTTAGATCACAGTAGTCACATTAAGATTTAACACTAAGCCATAATTTGCTTTCCCCATGGGTTGTTGAAGAAGCCAGGATCCCAGTTGCAGACAAGTGATTGCAAATGATTGCAGCTAAGGAAGAGGTCACCAGCTATTTTGCCACCGAAAATGGGCTGCGGGTGGAGGAACTTGAATGCTCCGGTGCAAAGCACAATCCTAAAGCTCCTCTTTGTTAACTCTCTCCTCCCCAATCCTCCTGAACCAAAGTCCTTACTGCTGTGGCATTCCTTCAATAAGTAATAAGGTTTTACTGAAACTCACAGATACTTTTTTTTGTTGGTCCCAAATGAACCATAGCTAGTTGGCTGGGGTGTGTTCTAAGCTAAACAAACCACGGTTTAGCATGATGTCCAAACCCAGCCAGTGTATATCAAGAAGCCATACAGTCATCAGTCAATAGATCTATGAGTTTATACTCAGGTATTCAAATAGCTTTCCAGATTTAGCATTCATACTATGGTGAAAATGAGGCACTAGACTGTATAAAGCAACAGATGCAGAGAAAAATGTTTATTCTCATATTTTTTTTTTAAAGATCATTTTCATTCTCTTTTAGAATGATAATAAGATTTGATTATAAGGTATGATGTGCTTCAAAATACATTCAGAGCCCTGCAACAACAAACAAGTGTGCAAAATTCGTTTCCATGGTGGTACCACTGTTGTCTCTGCAGCAGTTGTAGAAACACCTACATTTCAAAATTTGCTACATCGCTTCCCTCCAGTTTCTTCATCTCTATAGCTGCCTTCAAAGGGGTCAGAAAGCCTTTTTGCACAGCTTCAGAATCACAACACCTCTGTTTCTTATGCAGGAAACTGTGCTGAATATCTCAAGCATGCCCCGTGTACAAATATAAAAAGAGCAGCATAACAAAATAGCCTGCAGCACCACTAGGTGGCATTCCTTCACCAGTGCTGCTGCAAAGAATGCTTTGACGAAACCAAGGTTCACGTACCCATTTGTTTTCAGCTCTGACAGAATTTTCAATCAAGGAGGATTAGATACATATGATTTATGACCTTGTGAATTATTCTAAGGGTATCTGAATGCAGCTCAGTCTGGATTCTGAGCCTGGTTCACATGCACATATGCAACACTTGCTTTCTCTATACTTGATTGCAATAGAGTTTATGAACCGGCAACTGAATGTGTGGACTGACTCAACAAAAGAAGCATTGCATGCAGGCAGGGAGAAGAAGTGAAAGCTTGTAATTGTGATACCGGTGCTGTGGCTTGCTGATAAAAGATCTGGAGTGAGTTGGGAACAGTGAGGCGCCCAAGTGTGATGATGACACAAAATTATTTAGGGTGGGAACAGCCAAAAAAGGACAGTGCAGAGCTCTCTCTCCACAAGGACATTTCTAAACTCAGGGATGGTTATTAAAATGGCAAATGCAGTTCAGCGTACGCAAATTTCAAGCGATGAGCATCTGTACCTGTTGGTCAGCACACAGGTGTATACTGATCTGCTCAGAAGAACAGGATAACTAATGTAGATTTGAAGGAGGCTGTATTTCAGCAAGTGCTTTATTGTTCCTCAGTGAGGATGACAAAGGTGGTTCCAGCTTTCATCTCCAGAATAGAGCTGGCTTCAGGGCAGGGATTGTCCTGACCATTGCACTCCGGTTCAGCCAGCTCAGTGTAATGATGGGGAATATTCCCACCTTGCTCACCAGCTCCAAGAGAGAGAGAGGACAGTTAGGGGAGGCTGCTTTGAAGGTGAGTGGCCATGATAATTTGGCTAAGCATCTCCAAAACAAGCCTCAGCCTCTCACTCCATTTCCAGAGAAGGTTGAGAAAGGCTGTTTTGGTGCGGGATGGCTGAAGCACCATGGGATAAACAAACATAGGACTGCACCCTTAAGTCTTTGATCTTGTGCTACATCTTGCTGAGCTGGAGGAGGGTATTGTCGAGCTCAAGGTGATTAGCCCAGAAGGGATGGGATGGAAGAAACCTTGGGTCAAGAAACTGTGGCTCATGCCCGAAACACGCCTGAGTGCCTGTCTTGGGGGCAGAAATGATTCCCTCCACCCCACCCCCTGGAGTGTGAGAAGCAGCAGTGCTAACAAGGCCTTCGTCAAGCTGTGATGATGCACTAGTGTGAAAAAGGTGGAAGAATTGCTGTTCCATGTGTCTAGTACCTCTGAGTGACCTTTGTGAGACACCTCCTGAACAATGGAAAACTGTTTCTGCAATTGTTTGTCCCACAACTTGTCACAACTTGTTTTAGTTGTGAGTAAGAGGGGAATTGAAAAGGAACCCGTCCCCTATCATGTGGTTAGGGCAGCTGGGATAATGCAGTAAGCTTTCGCTAGAGGCTTGGTGGAGTTTAGGTGCATCAGTGTAGGATTAGGTAATGGTTAAGTTGTAGTTGATTTTAGTTTTGCTTATTGTTGTTCTGGGTAAAGGTAAAGGTAAAGGTACCCCTGCCCGTACAGGCCAGTCTTGACAGACTCTAGGGTTGTGCGCCCATCTCACTCAAGAGGCCGGGGGCCAGCGCTGTCCGAAGACACTTCTGGGTCACGTGGCCAGCGTGACATCGCTGCTCTGGCGAGCCAGAGCCGCACACGGAAACGCCGTTTACCTTCCCGCTAGTAAGGGGTCCCTATTTATCTACTTGCACCCAGGGGTGCTTTCGAACTGCTAGGTTGGCAGGCGCTGGGACTGAACAGCGGGAGCGCACCCCGCCTTTCGATCGGCAAGCCCTAGGCACTGAGGCTTTAACCCACAGCGCCACCCGCGTCCCTGTTGTTCTGGGTAGAGTTTATTAATGATGTGATCATGACAGGTAGATTTATTTAAACCCAGACCTACTCCAATCCTGCTCTCTCTCTCTCTCTCTCTCTCTCTCTCTCTGTGTGTGTGTGTGTGTGTGTGAGAGAGAGATAGGCTAAAGGGGCATTCAAGGAAGTGGGAGAGGCAGCTCATTTGTCTGCCCCTTCACACTCTTCTACTCAGCCAAGGTCCACTAGTGTGTAGGACTAGTGTGGTGTAGTGGTTAGAGTGTTGGACTAGGGCCTAGAAGGGCAGGGTTCGAATCCCCACTGGGCCATCAAGCTCTCTGGGTGACTTTGGACCGGTCACCAACTCTCACCTAACACAGGGTTGTTGCAAGGATAAAATGGGGGAGGGAGAGAACCTTTGTGGGAACTTGAGCTCCTTGAAGGAAAGGCGGGATATAAATATAATAATAAAACCAATAGATGGTGAATGTGGGTTTGGCTGGAACAAAAGCACCGGGAGCTTCAGGCGAGTCTTGCGGAGGATATGGGGTGGGTTCAGTTCCTTTTTGCAGTATCAGCTGTGAGCCTGCTGTATCTGTGTGTGGGATGTTTTATTTTCCTACTGGACTGAGAAGCTGCTTGGTGGGAACTTCACATCAGTGTGCAAATGGATCCAGCGGTGTACATTAAACACCAGGCTGTGTATAAAAGAGTGGAGGGAGGAAACGCATCATGAAAACAGTCCTGGCCTTGATTGGCAAGGCAAAAAATGAAAGGCAGAGGAGAGAGGCCGCTCTTCAGGGGCCTCACTAATGTGTTTGCAGTGACATTAAAAGCAGGCATTACCTGTTCTAAGAGATTCTGAAGCCTCTCTATTTCACAATCTATTACGAATTTCTTTTCCTGTCTCCGGTCCAAGTCTTCTAAAAGCTGCCTGTAGCTTGCATCATTAAAATTCTCCACACATATGGCGCTGACTTGCCAGCTTTTTTCTCCTGCTGTTTCCATAATAGCTTGAAGTATTGAGTAACCTGAAAGAAAGGGACACAATACACTAATGACACAGTCCTTGCATTCTGTGGATCATAAGACTGTTTAATCAACATCAAGTTCCTTACGGAGCTGGTGAGGAGTTAAGATTTACAGTTACTAACTATGTTGTGCTTTCTCTCCTCTCCTTATTATGTACACATACTGCGGCTGTCAATCTTTTAAAGACTCCTTAGTTCATTGTGTGGGCAACCCAGGGAAAGTTGGACACACAAACACTTCATTCCCACTGAAACCCGCAGGACCCAAAGGGCACTGTTACAGAAATGTTCTTTTGATTTCAGTGGGAGTTGGCACCCCTGATTTCATCTGCATTGCACCCTAATTCACAGGTAGCCTACTGATGGGTGTCTGGGCATAAAACTTTATCTGACCAAATTTTAGTCAATATGTTAGCTGTCAACCCTTTTCTTGCGAGGAATCCTATTCGGAATAAGGGAATTTCCCTTAAAAAAAGGGAAACGTTGACAGCTATGAATATGGAGTGAAAAAACAAGTTTCCTCGCAATTTCCCTTGTAAGTGGTGGGGGTGGGGAGTGAGAGACCCTCATCTGTATTTTATATACATTTCTAGTGTATTTTCTCTCATGAGCACCCTGGAAGACAGACCCCCCTCCTTGCCACTCTGCCTTTGAGGGAGCTTAGAGGAATAACAGTTTATTCCTCTGCTCACTTTCTCCTCACCAATCGATGACCTCATTCCATCCAAGTGCATGTTCTTCATATCTGTGAAGTCCATGCCACTAAGTGACACCAACTTCATTTTACAGATCGTTCCAGGACCTGGACTAGTATTTGGAGAACAGAGTTGTCCTCAGGGGTACAGATATTCGCTATCCCCAATGTGCAGCTCAATCCTATAAATGTAAGTTTATTCAGAAGTAAGTCTTATTAAAGTCAATGAAACTTTGAGGTAAGCATAAATCATACTATTAATAAAAGCCTCAACATCTGTATAGCATTTTCAAGTGCCCAGGGACACTTCACGTGCACTATCTAGATGTACTGTAATTCTTACAGCGACCCTATAAAGTAATTCAGTACTATTATTCCTCATGTTGCATAGGAGTTCAGCCTGAATTCCTAAGTATTTCCCATATTTAGGTAATGATTATAGCATCTCAATTCAGTGATATTTCGAGGATGTATTCTGATGGCAGCATTTCAGCTAAACACCATAAGTGATTTTAATTATCGAGGGAAAATGATGTTATATGTGACTCTCAAATTATACAGTGTACCTTTAGAAGATGCACAAAACTCTAATTCTCAGATTTAGGCAATGCTGGTTGCAGAGCAAGACACTGTTTGCTACTATCTTTATTTCTATAAAATTCCTCCTGCTGCAGAGGAATCTAAAAATGTCATCTCATCTTTGGATAAAGGCCTGCAGTACTCTTGTACTATTTATGTGAACTTATTTCTTTTGCTGCATCAAGCCATCTATCTCAGACCTGCTCATTAACAACTTAGTTTGCTAATATACAGAACCAACACTTGATATCTTTCCCCCACACAATATGCACACTTGAAAGCATACATTGGACGTGTTCACACATAATGCTAAGCACGACTTGCATGAATGTGGAAATGTACGGGTTCCAGGGGAGAAACGCTCCCCCAACTTTGCTTCTCTCTGGCTTTTTATCTCAGCATAGCATGGCAGATAAGCTAAACTTTGCCCTAGCATGTCACCAGAACTCAGGCTCATGGTTAAGCTCTTTCCTCCTTAACCACAAGGTGTAGCTAAGGTTTTCTACAGTTTGTGGCTAAGGTTCAGACAACACCCAAATCTAAAAGGGCCATGAGTCGATCCCAGAAAGCCACAGGCCACTGGCTGTGATTGCACATAACATGAAACCATTATTTAGTTCTATGCACATAAACTGGAACAAGCCTGAGCAAAACCTTGGTGGTCATACATTCCTCTTCTCCTCTCTTTGTCCCATGCTGCCAGGAGAAGAACTTCTGCCAGCATTTAGTTTCAGTTTCACAGAATCTTGTTGCTGCTTACAAACCAGTGATTGTGGTTTATAGCAAACCATGTGTTATAAAGCTGCCTTGGTTTGAAATGGACGAGTTTGTGATAAACTATGTCTCTGATTCATATGCAACAGCATATATGCTTTTGCAAAAACAAAACTGAACATTGGCCAGGTCTTTCTTCTGACGGCACAGGATAAGAGGGAATTGAAGGTGCTTTCCTTAGTTTTGTCCCAGCTCATGTACATAGTGCCAAATCGTTATGTGCCAAATGGGCTATTTACTCAATGCTGGGTCTGAGTAAAATATTTAACCCATATTTGTGCTATCTGTTATATAGTCATAAGATTAGTCATTATTAATATTACCATCATTATTATTTTAAAGAAATAAACAGGGATTACGCTTCTCTGCCTTAAGGGAAGATTTTGAGCTTTAATTAATTAATGTTTATAAAGGGTTTTGAGCTACATGAATACAAGGCATATTGAAACTACTCCTCTTGTTCTCAGACGTAGTTAAAGCAGATGGATTATTAGCAATGGAATTAACCTGCCTTTCAACTGCAAAGCCCATTTCATTCCAAGTTCACGAGGCAAAAAACATAGTTAGAACCATTTGCTGCTGTTCGGCTTCCCTTTGTTATTTTTATGCCTACCCCTGGCAAACACTGAAGTCCACAAATACTAGAATGTTCCTTTGAAAACAAAAACAAAAAGGTAATGTCTAATTAAGCCTCCAAATCAGAGCTACTACAATGTGTATTACTGGGCACAGCAGCATGGAAGAGGTAACTAAATGTTCCATGTGGTTCCATGTTGCATGCTGTTGACCAGGCATAGGCAAACTCGGCCCTCCAGATGTTTTGGGACTCCCATGATCCCTAGCTAACAGGACCAGTGGCCAGGGTTGATGGGAATTGTAGTTCCAAAACATCTGGAGGGTCGAGTTTGCCTATGCCTGCTCTTGACGTTTCATCTCCCTCTCTTCTCAGGCTATTCATTCACCCTACTTTGCACCCAGGGTGTTTATTGCTTGACTGGAATGTGTCCTTGAACTCCGATAATGCCTTTTGATTTTCCAGAGTGAGGGCATAGAGGGGTGAGTGTGGAAACTGACCACCTAGCGTGGGCACATTGAAGCATCATAGAATGCCCAGCATAAGCCTCTGCTGGTTCTCAGTGTATATATCCCTGTCATAAGCGCAGCCATTTTTATAACTCCGTGCTCAGGAAATCTGATGTCCCTAATTTAACAAGGGATGAAAGCCCAGCAATTCTGCTTTTTGCTACCGGCTTACTCTCATGCAGGACACGGGTGGCGCTGTGGGTTAAACCACAGAACCTAGGACTTGCTGATCAGAAGGTTGGCGGTTCGAATCCCCACGTCGGGGTGAGCTCCCGTTGCTCGGTCCCTGCTGTTGCCAACCTAGCAGTTCGAAATCACATCAAAGTGCAAGTAGATAAATAGGTACCACTCCGGCGGGAAGGTAAACAGCGTTTCTGTGCGCTGCTCTGGTTTGCCAGAGTCATGCTGGCCACATGACCCGGAAGCTGTACGCCGGCTCCCTCGGCCAATAAAGTGAGATGAGCGCCGCAACCCCAGAGTCAGTCACGACTGGACCTAATGGTCAGGGGTCCCTTACCCTTTACCTTTACTCTCATGCAAACGGAGACAAGCAAAGGGTTCTTCAACCTTCTCCACTGCAGAACCAACAGCAACAGAGGCTTAGGCAAAGTGTAGAAAAGTGCCATAGTTCGGTGGTACAACATGTGATCTCCTTTGCCCTGCTGGGCTGGAACCACCTGCTTTGGTCAACGAATTGCTGCTCTCCTTTCTTTCCTGCCAATGCCTCATCATTCAGATCACATGATGGCATCACGTCGCAAGCTCCCCTTGCCCCTGAAACCATTGGTTGCCATTTGTGAACATGGTATGTGGCAAACTTCTCATTATTAAATGTTACTGGAGGAGAAGAAAAGGGACTCTGATTTCAAACACTTGCCTTGTTCCCATGGCCTCAATTTTAGCTGGCAAAATTGGCTGAGCACCCAGCCTCTGTGGATCCTCCAGGCAAAATGATTTATAATGGTTTTCTACACGTACTTCTGAGAACGCAAATATTTTAAAGCTTACAATCATTACAAGAACCCACAATCTCACCTCAAGTACATGAGTCAGATTACAGGTTAGCACTTCAGATCGTTTTACAAATGTAAATTTCTTGACATAACGGGTGAATATATTTCCATAGTCAAGGTTAATTTTTAACCTGAAGTCGTGTTTTTTTTTCTCCTTTGCAGGGAAAGAATGAAGAATTCTTTTTAATTGCTGCACAGTTATTCAGCTGTTTCTGTGGTTATATACTCCTTTTTTTTTTTTGTTATGCTTGTCTGTAATTATCTTTTCAAATCATGCCCAGATCCTTTCCAAATAATATATTCTTAGCCTCATTTCCTATTCACTTCCATATATAGCTCCGTAGTTAAAAGAACATCGGGATTTTATACGTGCTCATGACTCACTGATGGTGTTAACTTTGATTTGATCTTTGGTAGTGACCCAGTCAACATTTATTTAATCCAGTTTCTTGTCACAGATTTGCTTTGGCTCAGTGAGAGAGTCATTCAAAAAATCAGCTGGTCTTTTCAAATCCAGACTTGGAACCTTGACTCCCATTAACAAATTATGGGAGACATGTTTGCTGGAATAGCTGGGTCCTTTGGCTTGATCCAGCAGGTCTCTTCCTATATTTCTGACTTACAAATGCTTTATGAACAGGTGACTCAGCCAGGAAGGAAGATAACAGGGCCAGCCAACAATGGCTAGTCAAAGATTTCTGGGAAACTTACAAGCAACACATGACCACTCCATCCATTGTTGGTTCCCAGCATCAAATATTCAGAGACATACTGTCTCTCTTAACAGAGAAGTTCCATTTAGCAATCGTGACTAATAGCGACTGATAAAAGTTATCTTCCGCAAATTTATCCAGCCCCCCCCCTTTAAAGCTATCTAAGTCAGCCATCATAACACCTTGTGGTAGTGAATTATATATGTCAATTATGCACTGTGTGACAAAGTACTTGCTTTGCCGGAAGAGAATATACTGCCCATTAATTTCACTGGGTGGCCTTGAATTCTAATACTATGAGAAAGAGAGGGAGGGAAAAGCTCTGTCTGCTTTCTCCACACCACATGCAGTTCTGTGAACCTTTATGGTGCTATTGGTTGCATTTCCAACCCCCCAACCCCCAAACAAAGAGTTTAAAGAAGAAGAAGAGTTTGGATTTGATATCCCACTTTAGCACTCCCCGAAGGAGTCTCAAAGCGGCTAACATTCTCCTTTCCCTTCCTCCCCCACAACAAACACTCTGTGAGGTGAGTGGGGCTGAGAGACTTCAAAGAAGCGTGACTGGCCCAAGGTCACCCAGCAGCTGCATGTGGAGGAGCGGAGACAAGAACCCGGTTCACCAGATTATGAGTCTACCGCTCTTAACCACTACTCCACATTGGCTCTCAAAGACCTCAAAGATATGCCAAATATATGGCAACCCCACTTTTCATTTTTGGTTTGCCTATTCTCTTCCATTCCAAGCTCTAGCATATCATTTGTTAGATGCAACACTCACTTTGCACATTCCAGGTTCAATCCCTGGCATATATAGATAGGGCTGGGAAACATCTTGCTTAAATCCCTGCAGTGCTGTGATGCCAGTTAATGTAGACCAGCCTTCCCCAACATGTTGTCCCCCAAATGCTGCTAGACTCCAACTCCCATCATTCCTGAGTGTTGGTCATGCTGTTTGGGGATTATGGGAGTTGGGAGTGCCACAGGTTGGATAAGCCTGGAGTAGTCAATACCACATTAGATGGACCGATGGTCTGAACATAAGGTGAACTTATGTTCCTGTATTCAATATCTGGATGTGGCTTAACCTGCAGACATTTTGAAAGGCATTACTATAGTGGTTGCTTTATTTTTAAGATCCTTTGTTTCCCTCTCTACTTACGGTTGATTCAAACCCCATCGCTCTGTAAGGGTTGTCTTACTGTGTGTCACTATTCTGAATGCCTCCCTGCTTCAAGGGAGTTTTACTGTAACCTGCTCTGTGGCCCAGCAGACAAGAGACAAAGCCCATCCCAAGGCACAAAGGGACGCAAACATTACACAAAGTTACAGTCAAATTAAGATAAAGGGACCCACAGCTTCCACTGCTCAGTAGTGTGACTACCAAATTAATGCACAGTGCTGAAGTCTAGTCAATTTTTATACCTTTGTTTTCCTTTATTATAAAACACAACAGCAAGGAGTCTTCTTTTTACAAAGCATACTAATGGCGTGGGAAAATAGCTTAACTTTAGGACCCATTACACTGAAGTGGCATAAGAAATTGACTAAAACAATAGAAGGAAAGGAAGAACTTTTATTTTCCTACTGCAAAAGTTTCTAAGAAGTAGTTAGTAGTGGGCGTGAGCAAGGAAGTTGGAGGATGACCAGGGCTGGTTTGATGAGCCCCTAAGCTACTGAAAAGCTATGGTTTTCCCAGTAGTGATGTATGGAAGTGAGAGCTGGACCATAAAGAAGGCTGATCGCCAAAGAATTGATGCTTTTGAATTATGCTGCTGGAGGAGACTCTTGAGAGTCCCATGGACTGCAAGAAGATCAAACGCATCCATTCTGAAGGAAATCAGCCCTGAGTGCTCACTGGAAGGACAGATCGTGAAGCTGAGGCTCCAATACTTTGGCCACCTCATGAGAAGAGAAGACTCACTGGAAAAGACCCTGATGTTGGGAAAGATGGAGGGCACAAGGAGAAGGGGACGACAGAGGACGAGATGGTTAGACAGTATTCTCGAAGCTACAAACATGAATCTGACCAAAATGCAGGTGACAGTGGAAGACAGGGGTGCCTGGCGTGCTCTGGTCCATGGGGTCACGAAGAGTCGGACACGACTGAACGACTAAACAACAACAACAAGCTACTGAAGGTAATGGGGCCCTTTATATGTCCAGCTGTCTTTTGTTAACAACAAATTGTCAGTTTTTTGTGTTGAATATATGCTATGGTAAATCATGGACCTAATAGGTATCTAAAGCCATTTGCACATAACAAAATATGTATTTTATCAAAGTAGTTGTTGAACTGAAATACAATTAAAAAGAAGTATCCAGGTTTTTTCCCCTTTATTTTTTGGGGGCCCCCCCAAGAGTGGGGCCCTAAGCTATAGCTTGTTTAGCTTATACATAAATCTGGCACTGGGGGTGACCTTCAACATCTTGTTGGACTGCAACCACCATCAACCCTAGCCAGCTTGGCCAGTGTTCAGGCACAATGGGAAAAGTACCCTGAGAAGATCTGGAGGGCTGCACGCCCATAGCATGGGTTGCCAGTACTCAAGGCTGCGTGGAGAGGACAGGAGGGAGGGAAATGTACAGAGCCCATTCAACTGCCTAACAGCATCTATGCCACCCAGGAGATTGCAGACTTGGAGATAAAAACAGAAGAGTCATTCTATTGTCTGGAGACTTCCTGGTTCGTATGGAGAAGCTGTTTTTAACAGAGCCCCACGACGGAAGCACACAGCTCTATTGAGGCAACACCAGGCGTTGAAATTTCGTGTCCCTAAACAATTTTGCACCCACCCTTCTGCCCCTCATCTCCTCATACTACACTACTGACTGCAGGTCCCTCCCCCAACTTGCATGGAACATTGGCCCATAGTGCAAAAGCTGAGACTTGGACGCAGAGTGAAGGTGAAGCAGTCACATGATCACCAAACCAGAAGCTCCAAACCCAGAAACTCTACCTTCAGCATCTTCAAGCTGTTGCATGAGTGGCCCAAAGACCCCCTTGGCATGCTCAGTGCTAAAGCTAAGCGGTTCTGCTTGCAAGCTCCCACCTGGGAATGTTGTTTTGAATCAGCCGCCAGAAGAGAAGGGCATGAAAGTGTAGCTGAACAGACAAATTAGAAGGCCACAGAATTTAACCTACTTTTCGGGATCATTGTTCCTCAGGGATAACAGAAAAGGAGCAAAGTGTAAGCACTGTTAGCATTTGCTAAACTGAAGTAATTATGAGCACAGGTACCACAGCATGAATGTGTGTGGGAGAGATTCTGCTTATTCCTCATGAGTGGCTATGTTGGACCTCAGTGCTTCTAACATAAAATTGTGCAGAAATAGAAGAAATATGTGTGATGGACTTAGACAGACCAAGGTGTTCCAGGTATATATGTATGTTGGACGACATTTCTCTGGATCCTTTATTTATTTATAGTTCCTTTTCTGTTACAAGGAATAAAGCAGTTTACAGTTAAAAACAAAATAAGCAATACGCTAAGAAGCAAAGCAGCTAAAACAGTAAAGGTAAATGGACCCCTGACCATTAGGTCCAGTTGTGACCGACTCTGGGGTTGCGGTGCTCATCTCGCTTTATTGGCTGAGGGAGCCGGTGTACAGCTTCCGGGCCATGTGGCCAGCATGACTAAGCCACTTCTAGCGAACCAGAGCAGCACACGGAAATGCCGTTTACCTTCCTGCCGGAGCAGCACCTATTTATCTACTTGCACTTTGACGTGCTTTCAAACTGCTAGGTTGGCAGGAGCAGGGACCGAGCAAAGGGAGCTCACCCCATCGCGGGGATTCAAACCGCCGGCCTTCTGATCGGCAAGTCCTAGGCTCTGTGGTTTAACCCACAGCGCCACCCGCATCCCAGCTAAAACAGTAGCTTCCCTTAAACAAAGGGGATAGCTCAGTGGTAGAGCATGAGATTTGCACACAGAAAGTCCCTGGTTCAACCCCTGACCTCTCCAAGCAGGATAAGAAATGTGTCCTGCCTGAAACCCTGGAGAACTGCTGCCAGTCAGTGTAGACTATTGGGAGCAAGGACTGCTAAAGCTGAAGAGAGAGGGGTTTGCACAACTACTTTGGTGCCAAAGGTAAAGGTAAAGGTACCCCTGCCCGTCCGGGCCAGTCTTGCCAGACTCTAGGGTTGTGCGCTCATCTCACTCTATAGGCCGGGAGCCGGCGCCGTCCGCAGACACTTCCGGGTCATGTGGCCAGCGTGACAAGCTGCATCTGGCGAGCCAGCGCAGCACACGGAATGCCATTTACCTTCCCGCTGGTAAGCGGTCCCTATTTATCTACTTGCACCCGAGAGTGCTTTTGAACTGCTAGGTTGGCAGACGCTGGGACCGAACAATGGGAGCGCACCCCGCTGCGGGGATTCGAACCGCCGACCATGCGATCGGCAAGTCCTAGGCGCTGAGGTTTTACCCACAGTGCCACCCGCGTCCACTTTGGTGCCTATTCATAGGTAAAGTAATCTTTGGACGGAGACTCTCCTGTTTGGTTCATGTCTCCCCTCTTAGCCTTTATACTACAAGCTCACTACATTATGAGTGAGTAGTGCCTTCTGTCCCTATGCTACATGTACAGATAAGCTGATACGTACATTTATGCATCAAGCAATAATGCAACCGTTGCAGTGTTCTTTGATGGATTAATTCTGAAAAGCCCCTGCTTCCCTGAATTATTCATTCCCGTTACACTGTGCAATAGAACTGAACATCTAACTGGCAAATATGTTTCCTGCCTAAGACAATGATATCATTCTCGCAGACAACTTATCGTTGGCAATCTTCTTCAAAAATTCCAGCAATCAATTACCTATGTTATAATTAGAATTCCAATAAATCTCAGCGCAAGCATTTATTCTGTTAGTACCCCCTCCCATGAGGACATTTGCCTGTTTTCATTCAGTATCCCATTCTCAGCGCCCCCCTCAATGCATTATCAGGACTTCGGTACTTAACTGCCAGAAATTACACAGCCTACTTGTGCAAGAAAGAACCAGCTATGTTTGGGTTATGTACAAGCTGCTTAGTCAAAACACACAGCTTATTATACCGGTAAATCATCTGAATATCTTCCAAGGGTACCTTTTTAAGGTACCCTTAGGCCTTAGGCCCCTGTACCTCTTTTACTAGCAAAATACAATATGGCCACCTTAGAAAATAGGAACCTGAATTGCATGTTTTCACTGATGTTTGTCTTGAAGATCAAAGTTCTGGATACTCTTCATTTTTAGGAGATTTGCAACAACAACAACAAGGGACACTATTGCCACATAAATAAGCAGCAAATACCACAATTGTGTTTATGCACTGGAAAAATCAATAAAACCTCTTATTTTAAAAAAATATTCTGTGCTCCTTCCTATGAACGTAGACAACACTGCAAGTGACTGGTTAGTAGTTAACTCTGTTTGCCAAATGACATGAAGGATTTAAATACTTAGGTATTAACCTCACTGCTGACATAAGACAACTGGGATGTAGAAACTACAGGGGACTGTATAAGGGCATTCAACAAGAACTCACGAAATGTCAACACCCCAGCTTTAGCTGGGCAAGTAGCCATGGTCAAAATGTCAGTGTTACCTAAACACTTTTTCTTTCTTTCTTTCAAATTTTGCCTATTCCCATCCCAATACTTCAGGATAAACAACAGAACTCTTTATAGAAATAGAATGAAATGAGGGATGAGAATGCCTAAATTAGTGTTATATTATGCTGGTTTTCACATCAAATCCGTGATCACATTGGTCAGGGGTAGGACAGACTAACAAAATGAATTTCAATAGGGACAAATGTGAGGTTTGGCATTTAGGCAGGGATAATCAGCTGCACAGATATAAGTACATGTGAAAAGGATCTAGGGGTCTTTGTAGACCACAGGCTGAACATCCATCAACAGTGTGATGCAGCAGCAAAAACAGTGAATGCTTTTCTAGGCTACATCAACAGAAGTCTAGTGCCCAGATCAAGGGAAGTAATAGTACCACTCTAGTCGGCCTTGGTCAGACCACACCTGGAGTCTTGTGTCCAGCAGGGGCAAACTTTGGTAATCTTTCATAATATGGCATCCTGTGCTGACACCCCCAAATGGATCTTCTCAATTATGGATCTTCTCAATTTTGCGCCGCCTCGCCTTGGAGCTGGTCCTTTCCTGACCAAAGTGAAGTCTTACAGCACAGAGACAAAAGGTTGTAAGAGATCCATCCCAATACTGAGTTAGATGGACCAATGGTCTGACACAGGATAAGACAGCTTCCTGTGATTTTCTGGACCCTGTGTTGCGAAACCTGAAGAACTACTGTAGAGCTCTGCTACAGAGGTTTAACAGTCCAAGGCATTTGACATCAAGCAATTCTCTTTTCCTATTCTCTTCCTTGTCCTGGTTTTCTGAAATACGAAGATAACAGCACATACTTTTGGGAGTCCCCCCACCCCACATTTTATGTTATTTAAAGCTGTAGTCAGGCCTCTCTGCTGCTGGATTCATGATTGAAGCTCCCAACAATGTCAGTTTCTGTTTCCACTGCAGATGTACTGCAGCACATTCCTGCCCTCCTCTCTCTTTTCATTTCAGAGGCTTCCCGACAGTCATGGGAATCACACTGTGAAGGTGAGCTATCAGACTAGAGAGTGACAAAGCCTGGTGGAAACCTGAGAAGACCCTGAGGACAGATGCACGGTGGCAGAGATATCCACTCTCATTGTTTCGCACACATTTTGCTATTTATTCTTCTCAGACAGAATAATCCTTTCTACTTCATTATGTTTGGAATTTGAACTGAAACTACTGGATCAAAGAACCTTACTTTGCTCACTGGGAAAGAAAGGGGGGTTTAGGATGAATAAACTGCCTGCTTTTGAAGACAAGCAGTGAAATGATATTATTTCCATGCAGTATGTAGTATGGAAACAGTTTGCTGTGCTTAAGAGGAAAGGAGAATTGGAGGCTGGATTCATGGGTTGGCAAACCAAGTATTACTGGGTTTTAGGGTGTGCCCCCAGAGTTCATATGTGGGCCTGAACACATTCATTAATGGCATTTGTAACCCACCCTTCACCAACTGCTCATAGGGTGGGAACAATGCAGTAAATCAAAATTAAAATAAGCAAGCTCAGCAAATGGCAAACAGTTCAAACTGGACGGATTGTTGCAGTTCTCACACCTTCACAAAGACCTGGACAGCACCAGATTGTTGAAGACTGCTGTAACCTGTTGCTGAAGTGTTTGTACAGTGGTCGGTTCATAAAAAAGAAAAGAAAATATTATGCACTAAGAAACAATGAGAACTGAGCCCAGTTCTTTATGATGTACCAGCAACTGGCATCACTCAGGGATTCTAAGAAACCAAACAATCAGTGCAGTTCTGAAATCTTCAGTTTGCTGTTTTGATTCAAAGCTGTGTCCCATTGTCCCCTCAAAATAGATGAATATGTGCTCCCACATGCGCCAGCAGGGCCTGCATAATGCCACACAACCCCGTTCTGCCCCCCACCCCATTTTGCCCCATTTTGTGATGTTTTCGTGTCACTTACAGGTTCAGTGTGATGCACGCATTGCACAGTCGCATGCATATTGGATGGGCCTAAAATTGTCACTGCCTGCAGTTCATGAGAGCTCAAAACCAAAAGGCCGTTCTCAGAAAGTATCTGACTTTGAATAAGAGACACTGGGATTCACAAGTGGGGAAGATTGCTGTTGCACTGATGTGCCGCTTGTGGGCTTCCAACAGGAAACTGATTGATCACTGTGAGAACAAGGTGCCAGGTTAGATGGGTCATTTGCCTTATCCAGGAAGGCCTTTCTACATGGCATGTGTACCCCCTTGCTGATGTTAACAGGCAAGCTGGGAGCAGCCCTCTCTACAATTTCATAAGCTTCATAGGAACATAAGATATTGGCATATTGATACGCCCCATATCACACACAAAAATACCACTCTCTGTGTTGGGCTAAATGTCCCCTAGGCACGGTCTGCTCAGAATACATACGAGAGATTATAAGCTGAGAGTCTCACATTACCAAGGATAGCTGCTGAAAATTCCACAGGCGGAATGCAAAATGCCAGGGGTTCATCTAAAGCCCAGCAGTCTAAGGTTCCTGACCTTTAAATTTGATTGTTTTGTAACACTTTCCAATTGCTAATATCTTCCATTTAATATACCAAACCCCATTTGACAGACTGAATGTTTCTAGCCTGCACATCTAGCTACAGAGGATTTATTTGAAGGCAAAAGAAAAAGAAAATCTTGAAGTGTCAAGCAACTTTTGTCTGTCTTCAAAATCGCTGATAATGATCACTTAGCCTCTTGATCTCCTTGATCTTTGATAAGTTAAGTAGACGGAGCTCTTGAAGGCTCCCTTTTCACACCATCTTTTTCTGGCTTTACATAATATATTCCACCAGGTGTGTCCCCCCCCCCCCGAATGCTTTCCAACCATTAAGCACTAGAGACCCACAGCCAAACATTTATTCAGCACTACAGAACTTACTTTCAAACATCTGGCTATTTACGTCAAAACAGCATGTGACATTCAGCTCAGTCTTTTGGACAGGCATAGGCAAACCCGGCCCTTCAGATGTTATGGGACTACACCTCCCACCATCCCTGACCATTGGTCCTGTTAGCTAGGGGTGATGGGAGTTGTAGTCCCAAAACATCCGGAGGGCCGAGTTTGCCTATGCCTGCTTTTGGACCTCTCTGCCCCTTTAGCTCTCTGCCCCATATTTCCCCAAAGCTCATTTTCAAGTCCAATCATTAACCCTGCCAACAACATGAAATTCCTTCATCCAAATTGTTATAAAGACATTGAGCCTGCATAGCTCAGTTGGTCAGAGCATGGTGCTGATAATGCCAAGGTTGCAAGTTGCAAGAGCTGCATATTCCTGCATTGCAGCGGGTTGGACTAGATGATCATCAGGGTTCCTTACAACTCTCCAATTCTATGATCCTATGAACTGCAACAGGCCTAGGGCAGAGCCCTGCGGCATCCCACTTGTCACTTTTTTCCAGGATGGTGAGGAACATGGGAAACTGCCGTATTTAGGGTCAGAGCTTGGGCCTATCTAGCTCAGTATTGTCCACATTAGGGGTAGTCAACACTGTGCCTTGCAGAGATGCTGCAGGACTGCAATTCCCATCAGCCCCAGACAGCATGGCCAAAGGTCAGGGATGATGGGAGTTGGAGTCCAGCAATATGTGGGTGGCGCCACGTTGGCTACTCCTGGGATACACTGATTATCAGCAGCATTCCAGCATTTCAGAGTATATTTCAGTCCTACCTGGAGACTGGTTTATATGACCTTTGACTTGGAAAAGGCCCCCAATCCCTTGCGTATAGGATTTCAGCCTAACTTCTTTAAAAGTCTGGGCCAGATTGACATTTGTTGCATTCCATCACAGCTCTTTTAACGTCTCTTTCAGAATGCATATGAGCTAATACATCTAGAATGTCAAGGTAAAATTCCACTTAGCATAGCTAAAACACCTACTACTGCACAATCCTTTAAAAAGTGCCTACTCAGATGAAAATCCCTGAGTGCTCATTGGAAGGACAGTGAAGCTGAGACTCCAATACTTTGGCCACCTCATGAGAAGAGAAGACTCCCTGGAAAAGACCCTGATGTTGGGAAAGATTGAGGGCACAAGGAGAAGGGGATGACAGAGGACGAGATGGTTAGACAGTGTTCTCGAAGCTACAAACATGAGTCTGACCAAACTGCGGGAGGCAGTGGAAGACAGGAGTGCCTGGCGTGCTGTGGTCCATGGGGTCACGAAGAGTCGGACACAAGTAAACGACTAAACAACAACAGATGAAAATCCATTGAGTTGAACATGACCTGCTCCCCAGAAAACATGCATAGAAGGGATGGAAGGTCCCAGCCTGCAGGAAGACAGACAAATTATAAGATGTCTGTGCACGCACGCACGCACACACACACACACACCCATCAGCTGTTGAGGTGGGAGGGAAGAGGACTTTGAGGTTGTGAAAAGTGTGCAATTGTCTATCCCTCCCCTGCAAAGGAGTGTGGCAAGTTCAAAGGAAAGAGGCATGTGTTCTTTATAACTACGCAAAATGTAGTCTATGCATTTTGCAATTGCATGCATTCAATTTTCAAGATGCAACAGTGTTTTGAAGCTTGAGACTTTTAATAGTTGTAACACAGGGCTTGCAGCTCCATTGTGCATTGACCTTATTTGCACTCTTCTGAGGGATTCCTGAGTTCTTTTTGCCTTTTGCACAGTCAAGAAAGCTAAAGGATATAGAGGGTGGTTTTTTTTTTAAAAAAAGTCTATGAAGAAAATGAAAGGCTCGAGTGGAGTTATTAAGAATGAAATATATGTCATGAGGAAATATATGTCATGAGGAAACAAGTCTGTGTGGATCTTTGGCTGTATGAACACATGTGTGGCTGTATGAACACTTGTGTGGAGCTCTATATAAGCAGGCTGACTGAACCCTTCAGTTCAGTTCTGTTCTGGCCTGTTTGAAGAATCTGAGCTGTTTGAAGAATCGCTGTGTCGTCTGATATGTTCACCCACAACTTAACAGGAGGCATCAGATGCATAAACAAAGAGGGAGGAGACTCCAAAGGCACACAGCACAAAAGATAATTCATTGGACAATTCTTCTTCAGGAAGGGCTCTCACCCAGTTATTTCAAAGAGCCCCAAAGCTTCTTCCACATCATGCTATTTTAAATTATTTTCCATGTATCTCTGAGAACCCCTCACCTTTTCTTCCGTAAAACCAACCAAAGTGAAAAACCCATTTGTTTCTGAATGTTACTTGTGTGGATACTGTTGACCCTGTGTGGGGTATACATAAAAGGCTTGTTTGAATGTAGTGTAGGCAAAGTATAGCCATTGTAGCTAGTAGCTATTATCCATCTTATTCCCTATAAAATTTTGTCTCATCCATTTTTAAAGCCATCCCAGGGTATTTCATACCACGTGGTTCAGTGTCACCAGGATGGGGCAGATGAGAGGTTCATATAGGGTAGAAAGGCTAAGGTTATCTCTCAAACCACAGCATGGATAGTGCTTAGACATGCAAGTTGTCCGGCAATAATTAAAAGCATAAACATGATGAAAGAGTGTCTGGTATGCATGACTGGGCTGGAAATACTTGAGAGAGCCTAATTTCTTACATGTAAGATCTAAGCATAGCAAAAAGCTACCGTACTTGTACAGCTACCCACATTTTTAGCAAATACGTGGAATTCACTTCTGATTAATTAAGTGCAAATTGCTAAGGATTGAAGTATAATTGGCCCACAACAGCCAGGTGTGGATTATAGCTAAATCACGGTGGATAGGCTGTTTAACTCACACATTTGACCGATTGGCAAGCCATGCTACTCAGGTGTGCCTGTCTGAGCAAGGATGCATGTTAACAGCCACCAGTAATGCCTCAGAAGAACAACAAAATGGACCTGTCTTTGTGTTACTTCTGCTTTGCACTGCATTCCACCATGACCTAATATAACTTACCATTTGCTTAGCTATTATGTATATTTCTTAGTTAAACTATAATTAAGTGTAGTCCAAAGAAAAAAAAAGGGGTGTGTGCTGCATGACTAGGCAAAAAAGAAGATCTAGCCTGTATCCCAGGACTTAAAACACATCTAAACCTTTTATCACTTATTTATTTGTTTAATTTAAAATAAAATACAAAAAGCAAAATTTGAGCTATTTTTCTTCAACATAATACGATACACCAAATCCTTAATTAATGAAAACACATACAGATTAAAAAAGGTTGGTTGAACAAAATTATTTTAGCCCAGTGCTCAAAAGTCTCCTGGCAGCATTTTTTTTTTTTTTAAACACAGGATGGCCTTAAGACCACCAACAGATCACAAACACCTTTGGAGAAAGGTGACTTATGATTTGATGGTGGTTTTTGAGGGGATATGGATCCAGTGTTTTTCCACCATGACAGTTCTGGTGAGCTGTACTTTTTATGGTTCAGACAATGGAGGCGATTGTGATTGGTGCTGTGATGGTGGTTTGGGGTGTAAAGGCCTGTGGGCACTCGGGGAAGTGCCACACACCCCAGGGACTGTGTTGAATATCCCAGAGCTAGAAGATGTGAATTAATAGGAAGTACAGTGGTACCTCGGGTTTAGTTCTTAATTCGTTCTGGAGGTCCGTTCTTAACCTGAAACTGTTCTTAACCTGAAGCACCACTTTAGCTAATGGAGCCTCCCACTGCCGCTGCTCCACCAGAGCACAATTTCTGTTCTCATCCTGAAGCAAAGTTCTTAACCCGAGGTACTATTTCTGGGATAGCGGAGTCTGTAACCTGAAGCGTCTGTAACCTGAAGCATATGTAACCTAAGGTACCACTGTATACAAGATTGAGTAATCAATGAAAAATAATTGTAGGGTCATTCAATAAGATTTTTATACAGTGGTACCTCGGGTTACAAACACCTTGGGTTACAAACTCCGCTTACCCAGAAGTAGTACCTCGGGTTATGAACTTTGCCCCAGGATGAGAACGGAAATCACATGCCGGCAGCATGGCGGAAGTGGGAGGCCCCATTAGCAAAAGCAGGCCTCAGGTTAGGAAAGGTTTCGGGTTAAGAAGGGACCTCCAGAATGAATTAAGTTCGTAAACTGAGGTACCACTGTATTATTTGTCACTTTAATTTTAGTTATGTGATATTACTTTAATTACTTTAGTGCAATGATAAACCAGCCTTTTCACTGGTGGCACCCATGTTGTGAAATGCCCTCCCTGTTGAAATACGAGAGGCTTCATCAGTATTGGCATTCTGCCGGCTCCTGTGTAGGCAAGCATTCCCTTGCAGCTGAACTTCTGATCTTACCGTTTTAATTATTTTATAAAAACTGTTTTCATTGTCCTGCTTTTCAAATGACTAATTATTTTGTATATTTTAATTATTTCTTAATGCCCTGATGAAACCGTTATTGTGTATTTTAATTATGAATCAATTTTATGGTTGTAAACTGCTTAGAAGCCATTTTGGCATATAAACTGTATATAAATCAAATAATAACAACTTACAGAATGCATTTTCTCACAGTGTATTTTAGTATGAATATATTTGAGTTGCATCGTGTCTTCTCTGTTTCTAATCAAATGATTTGGAAAGCTGACCATATGCAAGCTTCCATTTCTTTGTCCTTATGCAGAATCCTCCAGTAAACAACACGCATTCTCTGCAACGTATTAACTTGTATTTGTTATTTGTGGATAGCATTCTACTTCTTCATGCGAAACATGAGGCTAGTGTAACTGCTAATAACTGTCTCTGCTTACAAAGCTAAGAAGTGTTATGTTTTCATATTAACGCTACTTAAGCAAACAAGATTCAAACAAATTTATTTTCTTAACTTCAGCGTGTTTGGTAGTAAATAATATATTAAAAACACATCCTGGATTAAAACGCGCGCACACACTCCAAATTAAAAATTCAATGAAGTATGTAAATAATTTAACATAGCTGGGTGTTTTAAATCTCATGTAATAATAATCTACTACCAAATCTTGCAGGAAAGAGGATCAGTCAAATGCAGGCAATTCTCGAGTGGCCTGATTATCTCTGGAGTGTGATGCTCCCCACAGCTTCCCCACAGCAGTTCTTTACAACAGTTCTTTACACGCTAGTTTTTTTTAAAGTATGAGCTAAGCAAAAAGAGGAAAAAATGTATAGCCTAACCAGCACAGTTGCACACTATATTATGAACATATGACTATGGGTTTTTATTCAATCTAATATTCTAGTCCTTAGTAAGCATATACAGTGGTGCCTCGCAAGACGAAAAGAATCCGTTCCACGAGTCTCTTCGTCTTGTGGTTTTTTCGTCTTGCGAAGCAAGCCCATTAGCGGATTAGCGCTATTAGCGCTATTGGCAGTTTAAGGGCTATTAATGCCTATTAAAGGCTTAAGGGATTAGCGGTTCTGCTGCTAAAATGCTTTTAGCAGCTTAGCGCTTCAGAAAAAGGGGTTTTGGAGCGAAAAAACCCCTCAAAAATTTTCGTCAATTTTCGTCTTACGAAGCAAGCCCATAGGGAAATTCGTCTTGCGAAGCGCCTCTGCAAACGGAAAACCCTTTCGTCTTGCGGGTTTTCCGTCTTGCGAGGCATTCGTCTTGCGGGGCACCACTGTATGGCACAGAGAGCACACTACAAAATTTCACGCTGGCCATATGGTCTAAGGCAGGGGTAGGCAACCCAAGGCACATGGGCCATAAACGGCCCAAGGGGGTCGTTTAACCGGCCCATGACCCGCCCCCGAACCAAGCCGCCCGCTCGGCAAGTCCCCGCACACTGTACTAAACCGGCGCAGCACGGCGCGGGAACTCGTTTCTGCAATGCCAGAAATCGTGTCTGCGCATGCTCAGATGCCGGAAATCACATCTGCGCAGATGCTGGAAATCATGTCTGTGCAGACGCAAACACTGGAAGTTGTGGCTGCGTGCACTCACGCACGCGCACAATTCAGCCCAGGGAGGGATCTCCGCTGGAGTGAACCGGCCCGGGCGAAGTAAACCTTGCCGCCCCCTGGTCTAAGGAGTTCATAAGAACATTTTCTGACTTCAGCAATTACAGTGGACCCTTGGGTTGCGAACTTGATCCGTGCGTGATGCACGTTCGCAACCCGCAGCATTCGCAACCTGTGTCTGTGTGCCTGTGCACGCGTGGGTTGCGATCCAGTGTTTCCGCGCATGCGTAAAGCACGATTTAGCGCTTCTGTGCATGTGCGACCGCTGAGACCCAGAAATAACCCGTTCTGGTACTTCCGGTTTCAGCAGTCCGTACCCCCCCCCCCCAAAAAAAATGCAACCTGAAGCGGCTGTGTCCCGAGGTATGATTGTAATACCAAAACAAACTTTGTTTTTTTTTAAAAAATAGTCTGAACCTTTAGTTGAGTTGAACTTTAATGGCAAAGAAATCAAATGATATATGCACAGACTGGGGAAAGAACCCAGTAGCTTCTGTTGGCCAATATTATTTCTTAAAAGTGAGCAGCCGGTAATACCTAAAGCATGCCACCCCCACAGATGCTCGGTCATTTATTGAAAACCTCCAAAAGAGGTTCAAAAACCACCCCGGGCACTTAATTCTATTGTTGAACTGCATTTGTACGTAAGAAGCTTTTTCTTAATGCCTAATACAAATCTATATTCCAGTACTTGAAGCCCAAGTTTAGCAAGGTTGATAATCCCATGAATGTGTCTTATAATGCTTAAAGCTAGGAAGAAATGTGTTGGTGTCCTTCTGGGTAAGACCATGGCAAATCACCTTAAGGACTTGCACATCTGTGCTATGCCATTTGTGTCTGTGTGTGTGTGTGTTTTGTAGCCTAACTAGCTCAAACTGGAAACCAAAACTAGCTATGTCGGCTATTGGAACACAAACGTGACCAAAGCTATTAGCATCTCTTTTTGTCTTTGTGTGAGCATGTGTGCGATAACTTAAAAATAGTCGCACAGATTTGGTTTACATTCTGCATGCCTGTTCTCAAGCTGAAGCAAAAGCCTGGCGGCCAAATTTTAAACTCCTAAAAATAGCTCTAAAACCGGAGCGCTTGCAGAACACCAAGTATAGCAGCAGGAACAACAATGAAGGAGGATGACATGTTGGAACAACGACATCTATAGGAGGGAACCTTAACCATGCAATTGTCTATTAGTGTTTGTGTTAAATCTTTATAGGAAGGGGGGGGGAACCACCTCTATTTCCATTCACTGACTCTCAAAAATATGTCCAGTGACTCTTGTACAGAAGACAGAGGAGAGTATTTGAACTCACTGTTCATTAGACTGGAATTTATCCCCTCCTTATATATAAGAAGGATAATAATAGGGTAAGCCACAAAACATAAAACAAAACCCTGCATTATTTATATTCCATTTTCTCTATTTATTCCCCCATTAATTTTCCCCTCTTCATTTCAGGGTACTAAATGTGGAGTGAAATTATCAGCAGTCAACGCGGCATGTTTCTGTTCTGGTTCTAGCTCATATAGTTGGTCTGGCAAATTGGCTCTGATTACAACACTTTTTATAGCTTGCATTATCTTTGCCGGCTATAAAACAAAAAAGGCCTTTAGGAAAGTGGCATCTCTCATTTTCTCATCCCTTAAAATGTAAAATATGAAACAACAATCCTGTCTTACTACTTGGACAATCAGTCTCTTTAGAAAATAGCAATAGGCTCTTCCTTTCTTCTATGTTTTTCAGGGACATCTAGGAAGATAACATGTACGTATTTAGCCTAGGCTCGCTAAATCCAGAATCTCCAAATCTAAGACAAATCTAAGAACAATGTGCATGTTATGAACATGTTATTTGCACACTACTAGAAAATATGTTTTTTTTTTAAATAAAGTTTTTTATTTATACAACAAGAAAGACAAACAAACAAACACCGAACACAAATACCAAACCATACACTAATCACAAAAACAACCATAGACACACAATACTCCTAGCAGACAATAAAACATCTATTGGTCTTAACACTAAAGACCCGACCTCCCGTCCATTCCATACTTCAAATTCATATTACTTATTGCCCATACACATTTTTTCTTATAATTAAACTTATTCTCATTAAATCTAATTTCTTATATCTACCTTACAACTATTACTTTTAACAGTAAAAGTACTAGAAAATATGTTTATGCAACCATTGTTTTCTCTGAATCATATTCACATTTTGTAATTACAATGTGCTTACAGGTGCAAATAAATCTAAGAAACTTTATCCTGAGCTCACGTGCTATATTATTATGTCAACACAAAAGTGATGCTCTCTTCTTCTCAGGAGACGTTTCAGAAATTAAGGACCACGGCCCCATTTCTATGGTAGTCACAAGCAAGGAGTTCCAGATAACTTTTCAGACAAGGATACACATCCACATCAAGATACAAATCTTGTCATTTCAAAAGGGCTCAGTTGGGTATCATGATGTGATTGTAGAGAAAGAAGTGTGTTGCTACTGACAACAGTTTTGGAAGGCTTACACCACACAGAGATCTCTCTAGCAGGATGGGTGGGCTGGATGGAGAGTCATACAGCGTGCATTTCAACTATGTTATCTGGAAATAGGTCCCACCGATTTCTAAAGCTATTTCTTTTTCTGAGGTCCCTCAGCCATTGCCTGCTGATATTTCCAGTTTTGATCTTTCTCCTTAGATAGATAGTATTCTTTTCACTGCTATCAGCTGGGGGTCAATTGTGGCTGTTCTCACGACAGCTGATGTTTGCTAATCTAGGAGCCTGCCTATACAAGTGACAGCGAATGTTACCAAAATGTTTATGCTACAAATCTTGTGTTTTTCCTCTGCCTATGAAGTCTGGACCACCTGCCCTCCATAGCTGTCAATCAGCCAACCTGAAAGACTTTGTCTCTAAAATGCCTTTCCACAGAAGAATCATATTTAAAAGCTTTTTCTCTGACACTTGTCATCTTTTCCTGACCTATTCCCCCTCCCCACCTTTTTCACTGCCTTGCCTGCTGCCAAATTTGGATCAAGAATATATTTGCTTTTAAAGAAGTAGTACTGCAGAGAGGGGGACGCGGGTGGCGCTGTGGGTAAAAGCCTCAGCGCCTAGGGCTTGCCGATCGAAAGGTCGGCGGTTCGAATCCCCGCTGTGGGGTGCACTCCCGTTGCTCGGTCCCAGCGCCTGCCAACCTAGCAGTTCGAAAGCACATCAAAGTGCAAGTAGATAAATAGGGACCACTTACTGGCGGGAAGGTAAACGGCGTTTCCGTGTGCTGCGCTGGCTTACCAGATGCGGCTTTGTCACGCTGGCCACGTGACCCGGAAGTGTCTCCAGACAGTGCTGGCCCCCGGCCTCTTAAGTGAGATGGGCGCACAACCCTAGAGTCTGTCAAGACTGGCCCGTACCTTTACCTTTTACTGCAGAGAGGCTGTCTGTTCCCTCTTTCAAGGATCCAATTTGTAATTGGGCTCTGCAAATAAAACCACTACCACCCAAAATGAGGAAGTCACTCACCTTACTTCAAGCCTACCCTAACCCTGTGGAGACCCTGTGAGTCTCCAAATTCCTTCCCTTTCCCTCAAGCACAATGTTGCTGCCTTTGATTTAAGCTTTGGTGGTCCTGGAATGTGTAATTTTCCCAGGGTTATTGATGTTGCAAGGGCATCAAAGCCCTGACTAGAACATATTCCAAAACACCTAGATAACTGATTACAGCAGTGCTTCAGCACAAAAGTGGTTAGATCTCCACTACTTTCTCCATCTTCCTCACCAAGGAAGAAGCAGCAGCGCAGCAGCCCAGAACCTGGTTTGAATTTAACAATCACCTTGTGATATGTGGAGTTCTTTACCTGGGGTGCTTTGCTTGTTGTTCATGTGTTTCACATGCAGGTGGTTGGGTCTCCGGCTTTCTACCTCAAGAATCCAACTCAGAAATCCTATGTCATGCTATGCAATGTGATGTGCAGTGCTGACACAATTTTCAAGTGGGACACAGTAAGCTATTTTCCTGACCAAGCAAGTTACCCAGAAGCCAGAATGGCTGCCCTTACAGGAGCAATCTAGCTCTTTTTGCCCTCTATAGTTTCAGTCAAAGTTCTGGCACAAAGGAAATAATACAATTGGCCTGAGCAAAATGGCAATATTTGTAAAGGGCAGACACAACAGAAGCAGAAGTCTCGACTTGTATTTCACTGATAGCTATGCTCGATGAATGTGCTTCCTAGACATCGCTATAGAAAAAGCAAGAGAACAGCAGGGGGGAAAATACATTACTATGCATAACTAGGGAGAGCCTGAATGCATGGGTGAATTGGATCAGCCCTGTAGATCCTGTTTTGGGAGTGGCAATTAGGCCTCCCACGGCCCCTCAAAATTTAAGCATGGAAATGGCATTTTAAATTCTCTCTTTCACTTCACTTTGCTGCTGGTGCGGCTCAGAAGCAACAACATAACTCTTGACTGCTGTTATTCTTCCTGCCCAACTGGCTGGCCACTGTGATAACAAGATTGTGGACCAGGAAACTGGACAGAACTTGATCCAGCATGTTCTTCTTAAGTTCCTTAGATGAATTATGAGAAGGAAGAATGGTAGCGACCAGAGTTCTGCAACTAAACCAGCAAAGCTGGCAGCTTTAAAAAGTTAAGTGAAAGAAAGGGAGGAGGAAATAAATGAACTTTACAAAGATGAAAACAAGGGTGGAGCCCCACCACCACCAATTGTAAGCCCTTCCCTTTCCCCCCAGAATCAATAACACCTCCAATTTTCTTTCACTTGGGGGTTTCAGCCAAACTAGCTCCCCAAATTTGACCAAATCTAAAAATTGAAAGGAGATAGTCTTATGAATCATACAATATGGAAGAAACAATACACAAAACAATGTTGCATCTAATTTTCCACATGTAATGGCACAGTAAATGTGATGTTCAGACTTGGTCCAGGTAAATGGGTGGGTGGAAAAGAGGGAGGAAGTTGAGGCCTACTATGTGACTGAAGCAAGTAAGAACTTGTGACTTATGAGACACAGTCTCTAGCCATCCCCCAGAAAGAAAGTTAGGAAGCAAAATGTGCAGGTACTCTACTAAGTGCTTTCTGTGAGGTAAGCCAGGTTGGCCACTCTTGTCTTTCAGTGTTTTTAGACAATAAGTGAAGTCAGAGCTATGATCAATAAGTGAGCTGCTTGGACACCAGGCAGTAGGAATTCCTGGGGTCCTACAGAGCTATTTCTTCTCCCCTTTGTTACACCTTTACAGCTTTTATCTTATCTTCTGGTTCTTGGAATTTCCATTATCTGTCTTTAATTTTTCCCTAGCCACCAAAATGCTTCTTTCCTGTGCTGGGTTTGTCTGAGATCAGGGCTGGATCTAGAAACATCAAAAAAGCGTTTCAGTTTAAAGCACTGTAAATTTAAACAGGGAAAACAGGCAGAGAAAAACGGGACTCCATATCGCCATCTGGTGCCACAATGCTGTATTACATATGCAACGCATATAAATCACTTTTTCTTTACCGGTCTAGCTTAGTCGCATGTAGTCCCTCGAAGTTATTTTGTTGAAATACTAATGCAAAGTAACTTCTAGGGACTACCTGATCTCAGACAAACGCACCACAGGAAAGATGCATCTTGGTGGGCAGATGCTAAAGAATCTCCCTTCTTACAAAGCCAATGTGAAAACTTTGCAATGAGGCTTAGGCATGACTCCTGCTGTGCAGGAGCTGGTGTCTAGGCACTAATGAAGAATTCATTGTATACTTAACTTACAGTATGGTACATGTCTAGTTCAGAAGTACCGTATGTTTCCATGTATAAGACAATGTTTTTTCCTTTAAAAATCATGCTAAAAATTGGGGGTCGTCTTATACATGGGTAGTGCATAGGGTGGACGTTCGATTGCTTGCTGCCGAGGCTGTCAGCGGCCATTGTGCGTGTTACTGGTTGCTTCATCAATGGGTGGTGTTGATTGGCTGACGCTCCGGGAGTTGGGCCGGCGATTGGCAGCTTCTGCCAGCGATGGGACAGACATGAGGTGGAATTAGTGATGTGTGGTGGAGCAATCCTACTTTAAAAAAAGCTCACCAACCCTGGGTAATCCTCCGCAAAAAAAGCTCAAGAACTCTGGGCAATGCTCCACAAAAAAAGCTCCCCCATTTTCTTAAATTTTATTTCCCCAAAATAGGGGTCGTCTTATACATGGGGGCGTCCTATAGAGGGAAAAGTACAGTAAGTCTCTTACTGCCAGATAAGTCGATGCAGAAATAGCAGTCTAAGCTTTGGTTTAGGATTGGCACCAGGGGAACCATGGTCTGTGCCTTTCACAGCTGTATCATGATAAACAGGTCCAAGCAGGACATAACTGACTTCCCATGATAAACATGAAGTTGTCTCTAGGAGGAGACACAGCAACAGCTGTTATCTTTATTTTTGTGTTATGCCACACTCCCATGGCAGCCATTTTGTGACTGGCACCAACAGCACTCTCTCAACATTCATAAATGAGCCCACTGGTCCCAAAAGGTTGGCAACCCCTATTGTTGTTGATGGACCATACCACTCCAAGGTTCAGGTGGAATTCTCCTGACAACAGTCTATTTACTGAGATCTTTTAAGTCTTTCATATAAAGTAGAAAATGTCCACCTATGGAACTGTTGACAAATATTGTAGGTCTACATACATTTTCCTGTCCTGAGTCTCCTCCAACCAGCAAAGAAAACTTAACCAGCTATCAGTAACTTGTCAGAATCAGGAATAATTTGGCATGACAAGAGAAAACAATGTGCCAGGGGCAGAGGGTTACCTCCTGCTGACATAAATTGGCGCATTTCTGAAGAGACCAAGAACACTTGTCCCTTTAAATTTATGGAGTTATTTACTGTTGGAAATGTCACTGCAAGCATGGCATGTGTGTCTTTTTTCCATAATGATGTCTGCTCAGCCCTTCCCTCTGAATACAGCAACATGTCCACATCCAAATAACAAGGCTTGCTCTCAGTTTTGCAAGCAGAAAAACATAATGGGGGAGGCAGTAACAGTGTTGGCTCCTCATAAAAATATCACACAAATGAATGTTGACTGTCACTGACAAGGAACGATGTGTTGCAACCTGTGGGGTTGTAGCTCAGGCAGAATAACAAATAACAACACTTAGGGCTGTCACCTGGTTAAAGAAATCGTAGTCAATTGATTTCGGCTTTTAATCTACTGAATTAATCTGCATACATTTGCATATGAGTAGGCACACAGAGAAGAGCATGGTTTCTTTCTTTTTAAGAATACCAAAATATGATGCAAATGAGAAGCATCTTAGATGCATTCCCTACTGTGTGAGAAGGGGAATGGACATGCCTCTTTTAAGGTAGCATCTGCTATCTTTGGCTTTTGTAGGTACAGTGGTACCTCAGGTTACATACGCTTCAGGTTACATACGCTTCAGGTTACAGACTCCGCTAACCCAGAAATAGTGCTTCAGGTTAAGAACTTTGCTTCAGGATGAGAACAGAAATTGTGCTTTGGCGGCGCGGCAGCCCCATTAGCTAAAGTGGTGCTTCAGGTTAAGAACAGTTTTAGGTTAAGAATGGACCTCCAGAACGAATTAAGTACTTAACCCGAGGTACCACTGTATTTGCATTAAACAATGTTTTATTTTATTTTTAAAAAGGTAATCATCACTATAATTTATTAAGGGTGAAATCCCAACTCCTTGGCCAGGACTATAATAATGAATGGAGCAGTTTAGCTGCTGCAGCATCCTTAACCCTGGTGCTTGTGCCGCCTAGAGTGGAAACAGGGATTTTCTTTTCTTTTCACAGAATCAGAAAATTGTAGAGTTGGAAGGGACCACGAGGGTCATCTAGTCCAACCCCTTGCAATGCAAGAGTATTTTGCCCAATGTGGGGATCGAACCCATGATGCCAAGATTAAGTTTTTAAATAAGCCACCCTAAGGCCTTTTGGTGAATGGCAGAATATAAGCAATGAAAATTAAAACAACAAACAAATAACAGTGATGTTATTATCTCTATGCCTATTTAGTGGCCATTTTCATACACAGAGGGAATGCAGAGGTTGCAAATGCAACATTCTCAATCAGCATTTAAAGAATTTGCACATGTCCATCTCCTGTGGCCTTTAAACCCGAAGCCGTGATCTTGAAATCATTGGCTCACCAGCCATTCAGTTCACATCTATGTATATTTTAAAGTTAAAATATATTTATGTCAAAAGTAAGCAAATTTGCACAGCTTTCTAAAATGGAAGCGCATGCTCCTTGCGAGCACTGCTTAGTAGTGTTTGCAACAATAAAACTATGTTGTCACCTGTGCTTCTATTTATAAGACAGCAGTGAGTCCAGCCTCGTCAAGGATACAAATATAAAGAAGCAGCGGATACATAAGTGTGCACCATGGAGTGAATAAATTACGCTGGACCCAGCAGGACTGTTGAACATAACAGCAGGGGCTGTGGCATTTTAACAATGTAGGGCGTAATGGCCTCTCCCAGAAAACGACGGAAAGCCTGAAAAGGGATAGTTCCCGTGTCAAGCTAACAAATACCCTCCTTTCGACTTAACAGATTGTTGCACCGCTCCAGAGCCAAGGGACTCATTGCAGACTGCAGCAGGGATGTTTTTGTTCCGAAACGATCAGGAGATGGTGGGTCATCTTTCATGTCGCACTGACGCACTTCATCCTTCAGCAGACGCATGTGCTTTTACACCAGCCCACTTTATCATGGCTGCAACCCATTAACATGGAGCTCTTCCAAAGCATTACTGCATTATTCCACACAGCAGGGGCCGTGAGACCCTCTGGCTGACTTGGAATGGACCCTGCTCAGCAGTTCCCATTAGGAATAAGACAATAGCACAGAGGGAGGGAGTTCTGTGTGAAGGAAGATCCCACTGCTACTGCGCAGGTCCAGAGCTGGGCCAAAGGAGTCTCCTCTAAAACGTAGCCTTAGCCTGTGAAGTGTGCTTCTCCGGCAAACATTACGCAAAGGGAAAGTCTCTCCCTCAGCCGAGGGTACAAAAAAATAAAAATAAATCTCCTCTCTCCCCCATGCCAGTGTATCAGGTGATAAGATACTTGCTCCTTCCTCGGCCTTGCCATCTTCCCTCCTGACCTAAAAGGAGGTGAGATTGAGGTGTCCTGAATAGCTGGGACAAGAGACAGGGGACGAAAGAAGGAACGCAAAGGAGAAGTCACAGCTGTCTTGTCTAGCCATGCATCTAGGAATGTAAAGTTACAGGAGGTTCTCTGGATTGCAGCTGCATTGCCAAGTTACATTAGCTAGCGACTTTCTTTATTTCTCTTTGCAACACATGTTCTGGCCCCTTTGCCTGAGTTAAGTGGAGCTGCACTGCTGTCCTCTTATGGAGCACTGTGAGTGGAAGTAAATGGCCTTTGTCCCTTACAACTCAACAATTCCAAAGCAAAAAGGACACACGTGATCCAGACCGTCATCACAACTTGTGGTGCTGCATTGGCATGGCAAATTAGCAGCACAGAGTTCTGGTATTACTGCATGAGCAAGAATCTCGCAAAGGTGTGTGGAAACTGGGCTGCTTTGAAAATTTTAGAAACACACATTGGGGACAGTCTCCCAGACTTTGGAACTCCCTCCCTAGAGAAGCTAGACTGGCTCCCTCCTTGTTGTCCTTCAACCAGCCTGTTCCAACAGGCTTTTGAGAACCAACTGCTTTTAAAGAAAGGGCTGGTGCTATGCTCTTTTTTATTGTAGATATTTGTATGGTTTTAATTTTTTTTTAATCTTCTCAAGATTGGTTTGAGAAGATATTGAATTATTTGGGTAGGTTTGAACAATTTGGGGCAATTAAAATGTTAAAAGTAAACATTTGGGATGGAGGAGTGTTAACGTATATAAAAATGTACATATGGTTGATTTGAATATGTTATTATTGATTATGTATACCCAATGTATCAGCTGCCTGGGGGGTTTCACTGTTCGTGTTTTGGTTGTTGGTAAAAAATAAAAAATTAGACAAACAAACAAACAATTTTTTTAAAAAAGTGTGTGAGTGTGTAGTTTCAATTCTATCAACATTTAATTGTTCTCTAATGATTTTTCCAATCTGTTTTTAGCTTTTCTTCTTTTTTAGCTGCAAGCCATTTTGAGGCCCTTATAAGGGGGAAAAGTGGGATACACGCATAACAAAACAAGAACAAGAACAAGAGATGCATTTCTACAAGGATGATGTGTCTCCAAACATGAAAAGTTTATCCACAGTCTCCTGATGAGCCTCTTCAACAGCAAACGCAGAAGAGGTATCATCAGAAAGTTTGGAGAGAAGGAAAAATAATCTGAAGGAAGGCCCCATCCCCACCCTGCGCACGTCTCATTTGCTTAGGAAAAGCAGCGATAAGGCTCTCTCTGTATTCAGTTAAGGGATACTGTAACACCACAGACCAATAAAAATGGCTTTTGGGGGGATTGGTAAACAGTCACTCAGAGCAGTTTCAGGTGGTAAGCAAGAAGAACCTTCAGGCTTACAGGTAAGGGCATTTTTGTATAACAAAGAATAATTCTCTCTTCTTTTTCTTGCAGGCTGTCAATGTGACACAAATGACCAACATTTGTGGGCAAGCAGGCTAGTGAAAAAATGCTGTCAGCTATTACCTTTTCTCAGGCTACCTGTAATGTTGCATTATACAGCACAGCAGGAGTTCAAAGAGAGGTCCTAACAGCAGCAGAACAGAAGGTAATTAACTTTGGCACCATTCTAAAAGCGTTCCATCCACCTTGGATCTCACAAACATTTGTCTTCCAAGCATTATTTTTTTAAAAATGCTTCTTGTTTTCCTCTTAGGCTTCTAAACCAGATATTCAATTAAATTAACAACCCACCTTTTTCTACGTTGTAAATGGTTCCGAGAAACAAAACAGACCAAGTTCGCAGCCAAGAAGACAGCTTAATCTGAATAAATCTGAATTCGGTCTCAACGATTGGCAACTTCAAAGAATGAGTATTTCAGGGAGTCTCTGGTGTGCATTTTGCCAATTTGTTTTCCATCAGGCTGTCTTTGTCAGATGCTTCACAGCCCTATGCGCTCCTTTGTAAAAAGGCAATCTACTGTGTTCCAATCACTAGACTGAAAATATCTTGGCAAAAATCTCATCTAATATAGTCTCCCCCCAAAAAAACAGATGCAGTTTTCAAAGTAGATAATATTTCTGCTTGAAGGACAGAAGCACATATCAAGAACAGGCCACAAATCGTGCCTGCCTGAATCAGATTATGCAAAAGACTGGTAAAAACTCTTTTGATGCTTATTTCCTTTCCTCAGTCCTGATTAGAAATGTGGCACATGTATAAGGGCAGGGCCTCTTGATTTGGTTTTCTGCTTCTGCAGTTGCTTCTGAGTTGAGCAAAAGTAGAAGAAAACCTGCATGCACCCTCTGCCACTATGGCAAGCAATCACCATCCTATTATTAGTGTCAGAGGGATGAGTATTTAAGGTACCTCAGATGGGCCTAGTTCCACATTTTCTCATCTATAATAGAATAGAATAGAATAGAAATTTATTTGTCATTGTCCGTATATACACAGTATACACAACAACGAAAATCAAACACCCACCCAAAGACCGGCTTCACATACACATTTGCACGTACCTCTAACACTCTCATCCCATTCAAACATAATCTATAAAACATACATAATCCAGAATATAACATGACCTATTAAAAGCATAACATGACCTAAACCCTATCTCATTCCTTCCTACTCCCTGCTTGCTATTTCTTACAACTGGCCCTGAGATCATTATTTAGTGCAATCAGAGCTCTTGGATAGAAACTATTCAGAAGGCGTGTGGTTCGTGTTTTCATTGTCCTATATCTTCTGCCCGAAGGCAACAGTTCAAAGAAGTTGTGAGCAAGATGGGTGGGATCTCTCAGGATATTGTGTGACTTCTTCAAAGTGCGAGACGTGAAGATCTCATCCAGGGTTGGTAGCTGGAGCCCTATAACATTCTGGGCAATTTTTGTTATTCTCAGTAAAGCTTTTTTATCCGTTTCAGAGCTGCTTCCATACCACGATAATATACTATAGGTTAAGACACTCTCGATGGTACTGTGATAATAGGACAGGAGTAGGTGCTGAGATAGATTCAGTCCCCTGAGCATTCTCAGGAAATACAACCTCCCCTGCACCTTCCTCACAACCATGTTAATATTTGCAGTCCATGAGAGGTCCTCAGAGATATAAATGCCCAGGTATTTAAAACTACCAACCCTCTCCACCTCCTCGCCATTTATATGCAATGGTAAAAATACACTTTTCTTTCTCCTAAAATCAACTATGAGTTCTTTGGTTTTTTTGGTGTTAAGCATAAGATTGTTTTCTTTACACCATTGAATTAACCCCTGTACTTCTTTCCTATAAGCAGTCTCATCGTTCTCACTAATGAGCCCCACCACTGTTGTATCATCCGCAAATTTGATGATTGTGTTGGACTTATACAGTGGGGTACAATCAGATGTGTACAGGGAATAGAGAAAGGGACTTAGCACACATCCCTGAGGAGCTCCTGTGCCTAATACTAGAGTAGAAGAATAGTAAGGTCCCATTCTCACTGTCTGCGGCCTGTCAGTCAGGAAATTCCTTACCCACAGACAGATCTTCTGATGTATACCCAAATTGATCATTTTAAGAAATAACCTGTCTGGCAAAATTGTATTGAAGGCAGAACTGTAGTCCACAAACAACAGCCTTGCGTAGGTTCCCTGTCGTTCTAAATGACTCAGTACAGTGTGGACAACGATGGAAATAGCATCATCAGTAGATCTATTTCTTCTGTATGCAAACTGGAACGGGTCTAGAGTGGATGGAAGACCAGCCTTAATATGATCTAGCACCAATCTCTCGAAACATTTCATAACGACAGATGTTAGGGCTATTGGTCTATAGTCATTGAGAGATACCACCACTGACTGCTTGGGGACTGGCACTATAATCGATGTCTTCAGACAGGTAGGGACAGAACCCTGCGACAGGGATAGATTAAAAATGTCCATAAATACACCAGCTAATTCTGCAGCGCAGTCCCTAATTACCCGTCCCGTGATTCCATCCGGTCCAGCTGCCTTCCTAATGTTAATGCACCGAAAGGCACGTTGTACATCAGAGGTCTGTAGTAAAAATGGTTGTCTATCAGTAGTAGCTTCTGATGATGTGCTGGTAGCCAATGCTGTAGTGTCAGTAGTTCCAGTTCCCACCTCCAAGCGACTAAAAAATTGATTCAGTTGATCAGCTAAGTGCGCACTGCTGCTAGCCAGTTCGTTTTTAATATTTTGCCCTGTAATTTGTCGCAGGCCTTGCCATACTCGACGAGGGTCGGAGCTCTCAAAATGTTTTTCGATCCTCCGGCAGTACATAGCTTTGGCGTTCTTAATGCCCTTTTTCAATTTGGCTCTGGCTTCTCTATACTGTTGCGCATCACCAGAGTGAAAAGCAGCATTTCTTGCCTTTAACAGCAAATACACATCCCTGTTTAGCCAGGGCTTGTTGTTAGGGAACACCCGTATTTGTTTGGTGGTAGTGACGACATTGATGCAGCTTTTAACGTAGAACAGTACTGTTGAAGCGTATGTGTCCACATTATTCCCCACAAAAAGCGACCACTCGGTGCTCCAAAAACAATCTTGAAGTTGTTCAGATGCACCTACTGGCCACACTCGTATCTCTCTAATTGATGGTCTAATTCTACGTACGAGAGGTCTATATGATGGTATCATAAGTAGGGATATGTGGTCTGACTGCCCCAAATTGGGCAAGGGCTTGGTCTTGTATCCATGCATGATGTTACTATATACTCGGTCCAGGTTATTTCCCCCCCTGGTGGGACAATCAACATACTGGTGGAACTTAGGAAGCACAGTCCTTAAATCGGCTCGGTTAAAATCACCAGCAACCACAAATGCTCCATCCGGGTGGGCCCGCTGCTGTTTGCTAATAGCAGTTAGCAGGTGGCCCATAGCTGTAGTAGTGTTTGCATCGGGAGGTATATACACCGCTGTTATTATAACAACATTAAACTCACGTGGCAAGTAGAAAGGGCGGCACTTCACCACTAGGTACTCCAAATCAGGAGAGCAATGCGTGTCCATTTGTTTAATGTCCGAACTCCAGTTGTTATTTATATAAACGCAAATTCCTCCTCCTCTGCTCTTCCCGGATTTGGCGGTTCTATCCGCTCTAATTACTGAGCGTCCTTCTAGCTGCAGAAGTCCCTGTGGAAAGGAGGGATCCAGCCATGTCTCTAAGAGGACCATGACACAGCAGTCCCGGATACTTTTCTGCCGAGAGGTAATAAGTTCCAACTCCTCTACCTTGTTGGGTAAGGATCTCACATTTGATACAAGGAGACAGGGCAATGCAGGCTTGTGGGGATTTTTACCTAGCCTCACTCGTAGTCCAGCCCTGCAACCCCTCTTCTGTTTACGCCCTCTCCGTTTTCTTTTCTTTCTGGCAAGGAGAGCAAAGGGAGTATCCCAAGAATGTGCAAGATATGGAGGCTCTCTGATAAGCTCAGCTGGTATATTATAAATTGAGACCTCCTGGCTGCAACCTTCTCCTCTGCCGATACTTAAGAGCTCTTGACGACTATAAATTACTTGTGCCTGAGTGTTCACAGTCCATAGCAGCAATGATAAAAATAAAAATAAAACACAAATCACTAAAAACCGGTCTCCGGAGTGCCGAGCCGCTGCAAGTGCTTGCGCCGCCATCTTAGATGATAAACAAAGTGTGGGGTAACCAGCTCTATATAAACAGCATGCTTGAGCCAAATTAAAGCATGAAGGGGTTAATGTCATGGAGTAGTATGTCCTGCCAGGCTTAAAAGTAAAGGTAAAGGACCCCTGACAGTTAAGTCCAGTCGCGAACGACTCTGGGGTTGTAGCGCTCATCTCACTTTACTGGCCGAGGGAGCCGACATTTGTCTGCAGACAGTTTTTCCGGGTCATGTGGCTAGCATGACTAAAACACTTCTGGCAAAACCAGAGCAGCGCACGGAAATGCCGTTTACCTTCCCACCGGAGCGGTACCTATTTAGCTACTTGCACTTTAACGTGCTTTCGAACTGCTAGGCTGGCAGGAGCAGGGACCAAGCAATGGGAGCTCACCCCGTCATGGGGATTCGAACCACTGACCATCCAATCGGCAACCCCTAGGTTCAGTGGTTTAGACCACAGCGCCACCCGCATCCCTCTCTATATAAACAGCATGTTCGAGCCTAATTAAAGTATGAAAGGGTTAATGTCATAGAGTAATATGTCCTGCCATGCTTAGTCTATATCATTTCCTATCACCTTGGGAGGAAATGGACAACCAAACCTTTTGTTGTCTACATCCAAATTTGGTGTGTGAGGAGCTCTGAGCTGCTCCCTCCGGCCACATGGCTTTAACCAACCTCTTTTGTTTTAGACAAGAATGGAATTTGAGACTAACGTTTTCCTATACCAATAGTTTAGGTGTTTTTTTTTACCATTTTGCTACCAAGCAATGTTTTACTGCCTGTGCAACTTTTTCTGACTGCTATATGGAAAAGCACATGATCTGACATTTGAAGAGTTTTGCAAATTATCTTATAACTTACTAAATGTGAGGTCTAGCTGTGTGCTATGGAAGGTGGAGTACTTTGGGAATCGCTGGAAAGGGCACATTTTAAAGGTTTTATAGCCTCTATTTCCTTACTTTTATTGGCTGCATGCTTTCCTGTGTTTAATCTTTGCTAGGGTTCTTTCACCAAAGAGTACTTGCCCCGAACTTGGGATTCTGGCATCCAGGATTTTCAATGCAATGCCCCATTCTTTCATCTTCTCCTCAGGTCACATCAAGACAAGAGGTTGCAATGATTAGTCTCTGGTGAAACCTCATTTCCCTAAGAGGGAAATGACCATCACAAAGCTGTGATGGTCTTAATGAGCAACTTAATTGAAGTCATTGGGCATATTTCTGATCAATAGTACTCAGCGCTTAAAACAGTTCCTTCAATGGACTGCCTTATCATTTCAGTAAAAATCTGAATACTTGAAGCTTTTCACTGGCTTTTTGAGATGCTGTGTTCTACTGTTTCTCTTATACAGTGCCAAGATGATAGAACTTAAAATGGCTCGAACCTATGGCAGAATACTAATTTTAAAAAGAAAAATCCAAGTGGAATGGGATCTTTGGACATCAATATTTATGAGCTTAGGCTTGCTGTTTTCTATTTTTATAAACCCATTAGGCCTCACCAGAGATCTTTAATACACCATTTTCCTTTCAAAGCCCTGCTTGAAAATTCAAATGAATGTAACCTTCAAATTAAGCCAATCTAAATTAATATGTTGTCATATATAATATAAGGTTCTGTTTTGGAGCTGAGAATGAAAAGAAGACAGTTGATAGAATAAATGTGAATGTCAACATTCTAGTATTAAGTTGAGAATTTTAAAAAATAAAATAAAACAGAACGAAACAGGCAAATCACTTTATATTTTCTACAAGGTCTAAGAGTAACTCTCTGAGTGGTATTCAGCTAAACAACTCAATGCGCCCCCGCTATCCCCAAATCTGCTGCAGAGAGCTGAGCTGAAAAACTCAGAACAGATTTAGGTGGGGCGATGAGAAGGAGAGACTGTTCTGTTGTGCAAGGAGGAATGGTCAGGATTATGGGAGTTGTAGCCCAACAACATATGGAAGGCATCACAATGGCTATCTCTGCTTTGAGATTTGGCAGAGAAATGGTGGGTGCTAGGAAGCAGCAGCAGCAGAAGAAGAAGAAGAAGAAGAAGAGGAGGAGTTTGGATTTGATATTCTGCTTTATCACTACTGAGTCTCAAAGCGGCCAACAATCTCCTTTCCCTTCCTCCCCCCACAACAAACACTGTGAGGTGAGTGGGGCTGAGAGACTTCAGAGAAGTGTGACTAGCCCAAGGTCACCCAGCAGCTGCATGTGGAGGAGCGGGGAAGTGAACCCGGTTCACCAGATTACAAGTCTACCACTCTTAACCACTACACCACGCTGGTGCTTAGCACTTTTCCTAACCATTCCCTAAACTGTTTCCCGAGTTCCTTGTCCCAAGCAGAATTTCAAAGGTTAAACACACATTTTGAATAGAATGGGGTGTGGTGTAGTGGGAACAATTTGGAGCAAAGAAAGATCAGGTTCACATCACTGTTTCTTCATTGAAAATGACCCTTTCGGAAAGCAACTTTAAAAAAGTTATGTGCAGAAGCACAAGAAAACTGCTATGTGGACCTGCTCTTAACACACTATTCCCAGTGTAACTTTCCTCAGGGCAGAGGCTGCTTTATACAATTTCTCCATTGCCCCGCAGAAGAGAGTCACTCTAGAAAAAAACCCGGTGTTTTTTGGGATAGCTTTGTTGGAACTGTGGTTTTGGATTGGGGGTTCCCTGAAGTAATTTTAATACTCAAAAGCAACGACTGCTGAATTATGACAATTATACAACTTCTTAAACACTCCCCAGAGTTAAATCTCAGCCAATCGACTGTCCCAGGGGCTCCTTCCACTTTTTCCTATCTAAGTTTGCATTCTTTATACGGCCCTGAATGTCAGCAAGGAGTGTGGGCCGGGAAACAAAATAATAAGAATGGCTCACAGGGGCACTGGGGCTATATTAAATACATTTTCAGACCTTGTTATTAATTCTCCCTGCTTGGCAGAATGTTTAAAAATTGGCAAGGGAGCATTAAGAGACAGGATGTCATTACAGAGGCACAGGTGGAAAAAGAGAAATAGCCAAATGGTTCGCTGCAGCTTGGTGGACAGGCCCAAAGGGGTACAGGGAAAAATTATAAGTGACATGTATGATTGACACTCCACCACAACGCAGCATTGAAAAAAGAGAGAAAAACCTGCTGGTTTGAAAGGGAATACTCTGGCAGGCAACTCAAATGCATCGTAAGCTGCTGTTTGGTCTCTAAAGAGGTAGCCCATTCTGTTTCTCCTACCCATCAGGGAGAGAGGAGAGACAATTTAAATTAATGACCATGGATCTGCAGAGGAGGAGGGTGAAGAGGTCATATCTGAAAAACGGGGATGGGTATTCCTTCCATGGTTTTACTCCATGTGGGAAAATGAAACATTTAATCCTTCTACCCTATCAGAAAAACACAGCTCTTTGTGAAACTTAGCAGCTGCTGCCATTGCCCAGAAGCTGCTGTCCTTTCTCAGAATGTGTGATGATACTATACCTCCCCTGCCAGTTCTTCGTTACTCTTTAATTGGCCCCTCTTCCATTCGCCCCCTTGATGCTGTCAGTCAAAATCAACATTTAGTTGCACTTCTTTCTTTGGGGGAATCACACAGTCATGCCTTTGTTACTGCATAGGGCTGGGTGATCTGGAGGGGCATCAGGGATCGTTCAGCTGCGGGGTGGGAGCAGTTGAACGCTCACCCGGGGGACGGGACTCCCTCAGCCTCCAGCACCCAGCTCTGGGAAGAAGCTGCGTCCTCCCCGGCCCTGCGAGGCGCTGGGGTGAAACTGCCTCAGCTCCCTTGGTGAGAATGGCGGCAGTTTCATGCCGGCACTTTGTGGTGCTGGGACCAATGCAGCTTGTCATTTCGACATTGCAGTGTAGTGCCAGATCACAATGTTTGGCTGGTGATACATCAAGATGCTGAAAACCTGACATAACCCAGCCCTAATTTGAACAAAAGAGATAGTAAAGGTGTAGCAGTGGCTCATATCTTCAGATTCAATGCAGCAAATGCAAGCTCTAAAAGCTGTTGAGGGCTTTAAACACAAGGAGTGTGCTAGACATGCAGCCAAGAAAGATACAGTGGTACCTCGGGTTACATATGCTTCAGGTTACATACGCTTCAGGTTACACACTCTGCTAAGCCAGAAATAGTGCTTCAGGTTAAGAACTTTGCTTCAGGATAAGAACAGAAATTGTGCTCCGGCGGCGCGGCAGCAGCAGGAGGCCCCATTAGCTAAAGTGGTGCTTCAGGTTAAGAACAGTTTCAGGTTAAGAACAGACCTCCGGAACAAATTAAGTACTTAACCCGAGGTACCACTGTAACTGACTTTGGTTCCAATCATCCAGACTTGTAATGTATGCCACAGCCATCAGGAAGAGCTGTGTAAATAAAACAACATTACTTTCTGGCGTTTCTGATGAGCAGATGTTCTGGTTTTTGTCGATTCATTTATGGGACAACCATTTCTTCTCTGTGACTCTTCCCGCCGCCACCCCTCCACCGCCGCCGCTCATTCTTTACTTCCTGCATTCAGAATTGTCCAAGTGAAAGCTGAACGGCCCTGACTGCGCCTGATTGAACAACACCCCGTTTCAACAGCTGTGTGTTGGTAACACTGGAAATGTCTCTCTCAGAGGAGAAGAGGTTCTGGTAATCAGCGTTTCAGCTTGGTCTTTCATATCTCTCAATGCACCCTCACGTTTGAAGCCCTCTTCACTCCTCATCACTTCCTTTGCATAATAGGGCAACAGTGAGAGTGCTTTGAGGTTTAGAATTTTTAGCAATGAAGCAGATTTCTTCCTGAATTGGTCTATATGAAGTAAGCATTTCAGAAAACAATTTTGCAAATTAAAGTGAATAATGATATAGGAGTATATTAGTTTCTTTCGAAGCCTCACACATATTTTGCATTACAGTGGTACCTTGGGTTACAGACGCTTCAGGTTACAGACACTTCAGGTTACAGACTCCGCTACAGACTTCAGGTTACAGACTCCAGAAATAGTACCTCAGGTTAAGAACTTTGCTTCAGAATGAGAACAGAAATCGTGTGGCGTCGGTGTGGCAGCAGCGGGAGGCCCTATTAGCTAAAGTGGTGCTTCAGGTTAAGAACAGTTTCAGGTTAAGAACGGACCTCCGGAACAAAATAAGTACTCAACCCGAGGTACCACTGTATTCTTATATTCTGAAATATTATGTTTACATGCAGCAGGAAGTGACAGTTAGCAGCACCCTCTATGGAGGGCAGTGAGAGTAATTACACACTTTCCATGCACTTCCATCCATGCAGTTTCAAATCATGCGTGATTAATTCCTCAGAAACACCCCTGCCTCTTTTTATTATGGGGCATATAAATCAACCACAACAAACTCTAACATACATTATTTGCTGCAATTGAATTTTAAATATATCCAAGCACATCAATGGATGCTAGCCATGATGGGTATGCTTTGCCTCCCCAACTACAGACAATAGTACTTCTGAATACTGGTAGCTGGATACCATAGGAGGGGAGATTTCTCCTGTGCTCGGGTCCAGCTTTGCGGGTTTCCCACATGAATCTGGCTGCCCACCACAAGAGCAGGTTGCTAAAATAGCTGGGGCATTGGTTGATCCAGCAGACTCTTATTACTTTTTTTGGCTTTGAACCAGGGCTTTTCTTTTCAGCCGGAACTCACTAGAACTCAGTTCCAGCACCTCTCAGGTGGGCCCCATTGCCCTTATAAGAGAATGAAGGAGGAGATCATGGTGAGTTCTGGCACCTCTTTTTCTAGAAAAAAAATAGCACTGCTTTGAACCATGCTGTGAATTTTCTTCCCCATAAAATTCCTTCCCCCTCCCACCCTTGAAAATGATTCCCCCTTCTTATTTTCTCCATATAAACTGGCAATCGAAGGATGTGGCTGATGATGTGCTTTGAAATTTCAATTCCCACAATCATTTCAGGAAATGACAGACAAGGAGGTAAGGACAGTGAGTCAGAACAGAAGCCTCCTGGAATCTCCCCCCTGTAAGCACTCCTCCCTTCACCCCTTTTTAGCCTGCAAGCAGAAAGCAACTGAGCTTTTTACAAACAGGTTATTGCATGCATTACTCTTGGGGTTGTTTTTTTTTCAAGAGCTCTCAAATTTTTGAGTGCTTGAAGCAGATTCTCACACAAAACTGAGCCAAACAGAATCCCATGCATCCCGACTTTAATTCCAACAGTCAGGCCGGATATTTATTAAACTCCTCCCAAGTTACATAAATCTTAACATATAAAGTGCATAAAAAATATTTATTCAGTAAGAATGTGTGACAGGTTTCACAAGTCTGGTGTTAGTGGTGAAGGAAATATGATATAAAACAGGCTCAGTGGATCTTGCTAAACAGAATGAAAAATGTGAGCCAATAAGTTATGGATCTCTGCCAATTTGCTGTGTGTCTTTTTTAGTCAATCCAGACTGGATATATGTGTTGGGGAGTAGCCGACTGATAACCACATCACATTATTAAATTTGGCCAGTAACAAAGGCATATATATGTTTCCTGACTACCACACCTTCATGCAATCTTATCTGGAAAAGGTTTTCTATGTTGTTTTTAAACTGGTGGTGAAAAAGAGAGAGAGAAACCTTCCCAATAATTGCTTTTCAACCAGTTACCACTCAATGCTCAATGCACCTAATCCTAACTGATCCCAACACTGATCACTGGGGATTAGCTCCAAAGTCATCTTGTATCTAGTTGGTTCAATGGCCAGTTGTTATAGGTGCACATCTTTTAGGATACCTAGAAATTCTTCACCGTTTGTTGTGACCTTAACACACATCTGTCATAACACGTTTTTCTTTAGATAATTCTCTTGATTTCAACCTTCAACGCTAGCCATTTTGGTTGTGTGTATATGATAGAATGCCCCAAGTACCAAATTACTTTTGATGCTAGCTCCTATCAACTGCCTTGATTCTGCTTGTACCTTTTGAATGTTTGGCTCTCAAATATTCAAAAGACATAAGGAGCTCCCAGCTGGCTCTTCCCTGCCCTTCCTATAAAGTTTGCGTCAAGAGATAACCATATACCACAGATTCTTCCCATCTGAGGTTTTCATTTCCCACCCACTTTATATCTGTTCTGGTTTAAAACTACACTCTCCACCTCCTCCATCTTGGCTCAGAAGCTTCTAACATTAGCATATAAAACACCTACACAATACCCTATTCAGATGTAGCTCTGTGAAGCTAAGGAGGTATGGATCTGACTGGTTCCTAAATGAAAGACTCCTGATGCTCTTAGCTTTCCTCAGTGCAAAGGGAGGTCCAAGTACAACAAAACAATTAACCCTCTGTTTATTTAATAAACATATTTAAGCATCTGTGCCACAGCCAATTAATTTTATTTAACCACCTGCACGTGCCCTTTTGGTAATAGTTCTCCCAAGCTTTTGAACATTTGTTGACTTTAGATAATCAAAACATATTATTTGTGATAATTTTGAATTTAGGAAATGTAGCTCTGGTTTCTTTTTTTGTTTATATTGGTTTTCCCCCCATTTCTCAAATGATCTGCATTATTTGTTCTCTTTTCTCTAAGTCTTATGACCCTGTTCTACTTTGCTAGTTTGCTCCTTCCTGGATATTGTTTGCATTTATTCTGCCTTTTCTGTACTTCTTTTTTTTTTAGTCACTTTTTTTTAGCTTAATAGGAAGCTGATTCATCTATACAGCCTCTCTTCCTTAGCTTCCTTATCTATTAAATCTGCTTTGAAGCATCCTCCTCTGAACATTTTATGCAAATTCCGTGGAGAATTTACAATAAGCCACCTAAAGGAAATAACTCGAAAAAAAGAAAGAAAATGTATTTCTTTTTTTTAAGAGAGAGAGAGCGCACACAATAAATGCAAGAGAAAGAAAGACAGAATTTACAGAAGTGATCTCATCCTTTATCCTCCCTATGCTTAAGTTTCAACCCCATACCACCAAGAGTTGTTCTCACAGAGCCCCATGGGTCCAAAGGCTGTTTGGTGGAGGCAGCCAGGGAGAAGTAAACACTTCCACTTGGTGGCAGTGAGAAGTTTGCAGGAAAGGAAGGGCAAACAGAGGCGGACACTGATTGGCCAGGTCTCCCTTCCTCACACAGGCTAGGGACCCATAAATGCATGTATTTCACCTTGGCATCACCAGATATCTAATCCTTTTAACTGGACGTGGCAGGGATAGAATTTGGGATCTTTCGCATGGAAAGCATGTGGTTTTCCATTGAGCTATGCACCCTTCCTTTTTCGGATGGGGATGAGAGGGTAAAGTCAAAGCCTTTAGAGAAAAGTGGATTTCCCACTTTTGAAATTAAGGAGACTTTCAGAAACTGGCTGGTAATATGGCATAGAGGTCTGCTGATCAAAGAAACCGAAGTCCTTTGGTGCAACTTTTTGGATCCTGGCCACAGAGAAAAAGTGGAGCCTATGGGAGTCTGTGATAAGTTCCTGGAGATGCAGCCCTTCCAGAAATTCTCACTGACTTAATGTTAGGTTTGCTTTATTCCAGTGAAGCAGCGGACATTAACTTGTCCCAATGTGTGTGCAAGAATGTGAAATAGTTTCAGGAAAGCTAGTAAGCTTCTGCTTTTGCAAAGCATGTCGTCCCCCCCCCCCCCATTTTTTAAATTTGCTTTTTTATACACACACACACCCATTTCAACAAAATGCGTGCCTTGTACCTTGTAACAGCTTTGGACGTTCGTCTATAGTCCTCAGATAATGCTTCTCAAAAGACAAGTTAATTTTTCTGAACTAGAAACTCAATTTGGAGCCCAGTTGGCACATATATTTGTTTTACATTCAATGTTTATTTGGCACCACTGCCAGGCCCTGGCAGCTGCCACTATGCCTGCCTTTGTTTCCCACAACTATGTGTTCCAGCGCTGAAGCCAACACCTGTGGCTGCATAAAAGGCTAAATACAGCAGCTGCCGGACTCAGATGTCCACAGTGAAATAAAATTCTAAAGCATACGAGTTTGGATGTGTGGCTGGCTTCCTCCTTTGACTCTTTTCAAGGCTTCCTTGGATGCCTGCTCTGCAGGATACTTCATTTATCAACTGTCTGTCAGCCAGTGTTACTGACCTTAGGTTTATTAGTGGCCTTGAATACCCCCATTTTATTAATGATGCACCAAGACATGCCAAAGAGGTAACTCTGAAGTAACTTCCTGGAAACCAGTGGCGTGCTTTAAGAGATACTCTGGTGTAAGACAATGAAGTTGACTCCAGCTGTACTTCGCAACCACTAAGGAGGATATCTGGCACAACAGAGGCTGCTTAAACAGGCTGTGTTTGGTATCCTGTCGAGAATATCACAGCACCTGTTTTCTCGGTGACAAATGTGGTTCCTATTCTGGAAACAAAAGGGTTTCTCCCTCACATTTGAGAATAATCCCAGCTTCTCCTTCACAATGAAAAATAAAAACAGCAGGAGACATCCTTGGGATGTGTGAAACCTGTCCCTTTATTTTCAAGGATATTTCCGCCTGCCCACATGCTGGCATCAAATGTTTGAGACGCTTATCGTCAAAAGCAGGTACAAAGTTTTGCAAATCAGATCTGAACAATTGTTACTTGCTGCATACAGATCACTATCCATCCAGGAGCACAGACACCAAGATAGACCTGAATCACTCTTGCGTACCATATGCAAAATTGTACAAAATTCGGTCCACCTGCCAATCATATTAACCGTGAACCTGCTGTCTACTCAGGACACTTATATGAAAATTAATTATCTGTTCTGTTTCACTTTCAGAAGCTGTATTCAGAGCATCCTAAAATACATCAAATATTTTGTTGAAAGTCTGAAATACAGGCTATAGGACACATAAAACTGGCATTAGCTTTGTTATATATTTTAACCAGGATATCCACACCAAATTGGTTTCTGGTTGTTACATGAGCAGTCGTTCATCATTATGAAAATGCACATGTCCGTTTCTAAATGCTATATGCCTGTATACCTGAAGGAGAATATTCACCCACATCGTACAGCTCAGACACTGAGATCCGGCTCTGAGGGCCTTCTGCCAGTTCCCTCACTGTGAGAAGTGATGTTACAGGAAACCAGGCAGAGGGCCTTCTTGTTAGTGGCCCTGTGGAACACCCTCCTGTCAAATGTCAAGGAGACACAACTTTCAAAATACAATTGAAGGCAGCCCTGTATAGGGAAGTTTTCAATGTTTGATGTTTTAATGTGGTTTTATAATTGTTGGAAGCCATTCTTAATGGTTGGGGCAATCAATCAATCAATCAATCAATCAGTCATTCAATGACATTAAACAACCTTGTCCATTCAGCTGGGTATCCAATAAAGTATATAAAAACACAGCATGGCAGTGAATTTATGGACATTTTGAAAGCATGGAATAAATGTGGGGTCATTACAGTGGTATCTCTGGTTATGAACTTAATTGGTTCCAGAGGTCCATTCTTAACCTGAAACCGTTCTTAACCTGAGGTACCACTTTAGCTAATGGGGCCTTCTGCTGCCGCCACACTGCCAGCGCGCAATTTCTGTTCTCATCCTGGGACAAAGTTCTTAACCCGAGGTACTACTTCCGGGTTAGTGGAGTCTGTAATCTGAAGTGTTCATAACCCAAGGTGTTTGTAACCTGAGGTACCACTGTATTTCATGAACTGAACTGCATGTTAATATCATTTGTTATACAAGATTTGGTTTTCTTTTCGAGTACAGTGGTACCTTGGGTTAAGTACTTAATTTATTCTGTAAGTCCATACTTAACCTGAAACTGTTCTTAACCTGAAGCACCACTTTAGCTAATGGGGCCTCCCGCTGCTGCCACGCCATCGCAGCACAATTTCTGTTCTCATCCTGAAGCAAAGTTCTTAACCCGAGGTACTATTTCTGGGTTAGTGGAGTCTGTAACCTGAAGCGTATGTAACTTGAAGCGTATGTAACCCAAGGTACCGCTGTATTCTGATACTGCATCCTTACCCACGGATATATATTTAAATAATTTGCTTTGAAACTCTAAAAATTGGCACATTTACTAAAAAGAAAAAAAAAGGTTTACTCTGCTGTATATGCTTCCTGTATTTTTAATCTGACCTCAGCCGTATTTGCAGGGCCTCCCAGGTTGCCTGCCATTTGAAGTATACAATACCAAAGGTTATGTAGGGGTTGCAACAAGCACTAAAGCTGCCAGCTCTTGTCTGAACAACTCACTCAAATGCATCAGATCGCCTGTGATCACAGTCTCCTGCTTACGGTTTGTGTTCAATATGACACTTTTTATCTGAGCAAATTTCAATTTACTCTTTAAAATAAAATCGTGCAGCACACTCTGCTGACTGCTCTGTGCACCCTAGCAATGCAGCTGTTCCCCAGCAAATCTACTCAAAGGTACCTTTCCAATGTGAATCAATGCTGCTTTCAACAAACATTGCCATGGTTTCCCAAATAAAGCGCTGCTTATTGTAATAATGATTAATCATTGTCACGGCACTTTTCATGCACAAGGTGCTTTCCAATCTCTCTCCCCCCCCCCCCCGACATTCACAATTACACCTCCTAGAAGGTCACTTCTCAAGTAATGGAATTATAGGCGATGGTAACTTACTCAAGAGCACCCAGTTCTTGCAGGGGAAGAAAAATAAAACACTATACACTGGTACCTCGGGTTAAGTACTTAATTCGTTCCAGAGGTCTGTTCTTAACCTGAAACGGTTCTTAACCTGAAGCACCACTTTAGCTAATGGGGCCTCCTGCTTAAAGTATTTTCATCCTTCGGCTGATGAAGGATGACAGATTGGTTTACAAAAGATCAGTATAAACAAATCGGTATATTAGCATAAATAAACAACCTGTTTAAAGTCATGGCGATAAGGACATTTTACCTCGTCGGGTGTTTCTGCTTCTTTTGGGCACCACAGGACCATTGGTTCAAAGCATTTAATATAGTACTCCATTAGAGCAATAATCAACTGAACATCCCAGGGTGGTTCACAACAGAAAATACAGTGGTACCTCGGGTTAAGTACTTAATTTGTTCCGGAGGTCCGTTCTTAACCTGAAACTGTTCTTAAACTGAAGCACCACTTTAGCTAATGGGGCCTCCTGCTGCCACCGAGCCGCCAGAGCACAATTTCTGTTCTCATCCTGAAGCAAAGTTCTTAACCTGAAGCACTATTTCTGGGTTAGCGGAGTCTGTAACCTGAAGCGTATGTAACCTGAAGCATATGTAACCCGAGGTACCACTGTATTCCGTAAACTACACTGGCTGTCACTGAAAAACTCATGCACTTGCTTTGGAAGTATTTCTGTCAGAAATCAAGCCCTGACTCAGAAGCTCAGCAGGTGAAAGGCAACAGTCTGCAGGAAAGCGTACACCTGTCAACAGACTCACAATTTAGTAAAGATTGTGTGGGCATGCTGAATGTGGTGAACTGGATTCTCCATATGGGGCCTCAACACACGATTGCTGCAATTTCCAGTAGGGCTGACTTGGGGTGCAACTGCAGATCCAGTTTTAATATTGGCACAACATATTGAATATTGAATTAACATATGAATATTGTTTAATTTTATTCATATGTTGAAACAATGGGCTTGTTCCCTACTCTTTCCAAAGTCTCCTCTCTCAGAATAATTATTTCCTTCATCCACCAATATGACCTAACCAAAAAAGTTTCATTCAATAATAGCGGGGCTGAAATTTCTCGGAAGATAATTTCTGAGAAAGACTGGCGGATAATTTCTCACTCCCCACCTGCCACCCCAAGCATCAGTTTTGCCACCCACAAAGAGCATGGAGAATTTTGGGAGGTCCTTTTCAATCAACTCCTCGTCTGTATGATTACAGTGACTGTTTAAACAGCTGTAAGCAGGCAAGGTATGGCAGCCTCACATAGAGGCTTCAGACTGCAGTGCTGGTTCATAAAACTGGACCTCTGTGCAGTGAATGGCATGGTGTAGTGGTTAAAACATCAGGCTAGGACCTGGGAGACCAGGGTTCAAACCCACTCAGTCATGAAGCTCACTGGGTGGCTTGGGGCAAGTCATCAATTCTCAACCTAACCTACCTCATAGGTTTGTTCTGAGGATGATATGGAGATGGAGAGGACAATGAGCGGAAGGAGCACCTTGAGCTCCTTGGAGGCAAAGTAAGAGACAAAGTGTAATAAAAAAATTACAAACTCCTCAGTAGCCATGCTGTTCTGGATAGAACTGCAAAGGTCCTTCTGAACTCATGTGGATGCTAACACTCAGAATCCCAGGGTGAAAATCAAAGTATCAGATGAATTTTAAGTCAACAACTAGTTGCTGGCATCCATCTGTCTCAAGAGACAATGGAGTTCACCTTTAGGGGTGAAGCCAGACTGCTATGTTAGCAGTAACAAAGTGACCTCCCCAGGGCGATAGCCTGGGCAGTGTGTATGGGGGGTCCTGGACTGCCCAGACAATGATCCTCCTTGTGGCGTTTGCCCATTCTTTTGAAAATGTCTGTACAGGACATTTTATCATATGTGGTGGGAATGTAAGAAAGTGAAGGGTTTCTGGGAGATGATATAAAATGTACTGAAGAAGATGTTGAAATATACATTTGTAAAGAAACCAGAAGCTTTTCTCTTGGGAATAATAGGAAATAAAATAAATAGAAAGGATTGCAAACTTTTCCAATATGCAGTAACAGCGGCAAGAATATTAATGGCCCAAAAATGGAAACAGGAGGAACTACCGACCCTGGAAGAATGGAGAACGAAACTGATGGACTATGCAGAACTGGACAAATTAACTGGGAAGATCAGATATCAACGAGACCATAAGTTCATCGAGGACTGGGGAAAATTTACAGAGTATATGTGATGAACAAACAACGCTAGTGGGATTTAAAGAAGCTCTGTGAAAGTTTGAGGAGTATTGTAAAAAAGAAAATATGATAGGGAGGGTATATTAAAAGGCAATATTAAATTTAGGGAATGCGTAACAAAAAATTTAATTACGGATGATTGGCAGAGAAGCTGAAGGAAGTCCAAAAGATGAAATTTGTGAAAATTTTCTGATATGGTGATATTTGTATAATTGTATTGAAAATGTAATAAAAATTATTATTTAAAAAAAGAAAATGTCTGTACAGGGGGAGAGAAAGAGTTAATAGGTAGACCAATAGAAAAGCCCAGAGGCGGAGCCTACTTGTTTATAAAAGGGCTTAGCCCGAGGGTTAGTTAGTTAGTTACTTGGCTGGTTGGGAAAAGGCAGTTGGGAAAGCAGTTGGCAGACAGATGGAAATAGAGAGACAGTTAATGCAGTTGGTTATTGTGTGAGGGGAGGTAGAAGAGTTAGAGACAGAATAAAATAAGACTAAGAGGGTAAAGGGTAACAGTGTTTCGAATGCTTTTAAGGTTTATTTGTGTTTGTAATAAACTACACTCTTTATTGTTAACTTAGAGCCAGTGTGATGTAGTGGTTAAGAGCGGTAGTCACGTAATCTGGGGAACCGGGTTTGTGTCTCTGCTCCTCCACATGCAGCTGCTGGGTGACCTTGGGCCAGTCACACTTCTTTGAAGTCTCTCAGCCCCACTCACCTCACAGAGTGTTTGTTGTGGGGGAGGAAGGGAAAGGAGAATGTTAGCCGCTTTGAGACTCCTTAAAGGGAGTGAAAGGTGGGATATCAAATCCAAACTCTTCTTAGTCTTGACTGAGACTAAGTGATTTACCGGGGAGGACCTGGTTGGTGGCAGCGGATTAGTGGTGTAAGGGCCAATAGCCCGTGAGACGACCAGGGGCTCCGTACGAACGCCACACTCCTCTTGGCCTCAATGTGGTCCAAAGGAAAGCAAAGCAATATATTGGCACCAGCTTGGCTCCAGGAGTTGCCGAAAGGAGGCATACAAGGCGCCATCCAACCATCTTAGCGACTGCCAGATTTGTGGGGGGGGGGGGGGTTACTCCTTAGCCTTCTCTTCTCCTGAAGATATCCCACAATGGGATATCTTAGGATCAGAGTTTTCCTTCTCCTAGATGGGTGACCTTTCCAGTTTCATGAGCCCCATCTGCCCCTCACTTCTTTGACTAAAGCTTTTGAAAAGTAAACATTACTTCTAAAAGGGGAAAAAAAGATACCAATACTGCTTTAGTATTGAACTATAATATCAGTTATGATACCAAAATGACTTTGTGGGAAATACATTTATCTAACTTGTCTAGACCATTTCCTTATTTAACTCAAAACCTAATAATAAACTGATTTCTTTCAGCTCATTGGCAGTGCAGCTTCCAGCCCTCCTGCTTTCAGCTCAGCCTTTGTCAATTGTGTCTGGGTCCTCTGCAACTCTCTCTGTTCCCGCTTCATTCTTCTGATTTCCAACTCTTAAATAATCCTGCACACTTCATAGTAGTTTCCCTATCCAACTTCTTAGCCAGTCAAAAGGGCTGTTCAGTTTTATAAAGTTTCAGGTTCCCATAGTAACTAGGCTTCCCCACACAAATTTAACCTTCCTAAGCTTGCCTGTTGCACCTTTTATGAGCTTTCAAACCCCCTGGCAAGAACAGACTGAGCTTTTCAACTACAAACAAACACACGAAATTGGCTGAGGGTTTTATTCCTTCACACAACACATGCAGTTAATTAATGTGCGGGTGCCTGATGATCGTCTTCCAAAGCAAATACTCTATTCCGAACTTAAAAATGGAAAGTGTAATGCTGGTGGTCAACAAAAGAGGTTTAAAGACTGTCTCAAGACAAATCTTTAAAAATGTAGTATAAACACTGACAACTGGGAAACACTGGCCTGGGAGCGCTCCAGTTGGAGAACAGCCTCCAAAAAAAAACGGCAAAAAAACCCTATATTGTGTGGGGGAGGGGAGATGCATATTTACATTTTCATTGTATTTTTTTCAACACAGAGCCTTGTGACACCTTAAAGAATAACAATCATAGCACCATGGGCTAGAGGCCACTTCATCAGATGCATTTGACAAATTAGGTCTTGCCCCCATGAAATAGTATGCCATTATAAAGTTTTTAAATCTTTGCAGTGCAAACGCTCTTCGCTGTTTATGCTGTCACGAAGTAACAGACCTCCCATTCTGGTTTTTTTTTTTCAAATGCAGAAAAATCCACCACATAATAACTATTTCATCTCCATTTCAAAAATGCATTGAAGATTTTAGAGTTTCTGAGATAAGTTCCTGAAGAAAGGTTTACAAAGTGTGCTGTCAGAAATGAGATTCTGAAGCCGTCCTTGGCGTGTCATTGCATACTTCAAAATGGTGCGCCTGTGATTAGCCTTTGAAATTTTGATGAGAAAAGGTGAATTCAGGCTAGGGACTGATTTGGTGGTTTTTGTTTTGGTTTTTGTTAAAAAAAATAACACTGCAAATGTTTTTGGCTTTGCATAAAGGAGTACAATTGTTTATTTGTTTTCCTACTTGATTCCTAATTACTTCAGTTTGATCACAGAACAGATTGCAAGGCAGGAACGACTAAAAATGTCAACAGCTCAATAGGGTCCATAGATATGGTTTCAAAGCTTTCTTATCTGAGCATTTTAGAAACAAAGAAGAATAAAAAAATGATTCAGCGTAGACGTGAGCGGTACATGCAAAGGTGCACAAAGTCATCAGCGCAGCAAATCGTGCTAAGGGAGGGCTACAGTTAACTGGCATTGTTTGTTGAGAAAAGTCGGCATAAAATAACACAGTGGATATTAAACCACAGCTCAAGTTCATATTGTAGATAATTCTATGATACAGGATGTGATGCAGTTACCAAAACATAGGAAGCTGCATTTTCCTGAGACAGACCAATGTTCCATTTGGCTCACTGTCGTCCACAATCACTGCCAGCAGCTCTCTGGAGATGCAGACAGGAGACACTCTAGCCTTACCAGGAACCGTCTGCATGCAAGACAGACCCTGTGCCACCGAGCTGCAGTCCTGCCTCACTGCTATGTCCTTCAAGCCTTGAATCTCACCCACTGAAATTAATTAGAGTTAGAGGCGCTTACCTGTCTGTTGCTGGATTGTGTGTATATTTATTTCAGGATTATTAACCCTCAGCGCTGAACACTTTCAAACGACCCATCAACAAGATTGTAAACTTCATAACATTAAGTGAGTCTAAGAATCATGAGGTGTTTGTCTGTGCATGCTTTTAATGGCAACCCCCTCCCCCACTTTTCATTTTGGAGCCCTTAAAACATATTGCTGTTATTCTGAATCTAATTTTTGTACCAGCGAAAGCTAAAACCTACTGTAAAATAAAAGCCAGTAAGTCCCATTGAGTTCAATGCTGCTCACTCTCAGGGGATAGAACTGCAGCCTACATTAAGAATGCGAAGTCCCCCCCCCCAAAAAAAACCCAGGATCATATTCTTTCTAAGGTGCATAAATGCATCTGGCTGTAAACGAATTGAGCAGAAAGCTGTTATGTTACTTACCCCTGTCTGTGTCATAAAGAAAGACAAACCGGTTCCATTTATAGTGGCCCAGCAAGCTTAGCAGTGCTCCCTGTAAGGAAGGCCTCAGTTGCAGCACAAACTGGCTCTCGCCCTCAGTGGGAAAACTCGGCGTGATGAGGGAGATGTGCAAGGCGCTGCAGAATGAGGTCAAGGTGTGTACTGATCTTTTATCGTACAGTCCAAAAATGGCGAAAACTCCTCTTGAATACTGGGAGCAGACTGCAAGAAAGCAAAACGGGGAAAAGGTGTGATTAAAAAACAACCAAAAACACTTCCTGCTTATTAAGATAGCAAGATCAACATCACAACCATGGATTAGGAGGGGGCAGCTGACAATATGCAGGAACATTGTCACGCAATTCTGCAGCAGAGCTAGTGGCCGTTGAGACTTTCACAAAATGGTAGTATGAAATACATGAGCCATATGTCTACATCCTTTGAGGACAAAAGCCATAGTAGGTCCATGTTAGAACACATGCTTTATAGGCCAAAGATTCCAGGTTCAATGCCAGACACCTCCAGAGCTAGGAAACACGCTGTGTGTCAATGGTCAAATCTTTTTTACAGACAGCATAAAGTAAAAGTATCTACATACATAAGCAGAGCATGCTAAATAGGCTATAGGGCAAGTATAGAAGTAGGGGGTACACATACCTCAGTCATACCTCGGGTTACAGATGCTTCAGGTTGTGTTTTTTTGGGTTACGGACCGCAGAAACCTGGAAGTACTGGAACGGGTTACTTCCGGGTTCAGCGGTTGCGCATCTGCAGAAGCACTAAATCGCACTTTGCACATGCGCAGAAGTGCCAAATCACAACCCGCACGCATGCAGATGCCCAGTTGCGGGTTGCAAACGTGCATCCCACATGGATCACGTTCGCAACCTGAGAGTCCACTGTACTCATTCTCTTGACTACGAGAGACCAGGCTATGATAAAAACACATAAGGCACAAAAGTCAAGCAACAATTACTTTTTTTTTAGATGCAAACCTTCAGTTTTAGGCCTGTTGTGGGGCACATACTATACCATTGATGTATATCAATCACAGCAGCACAATATCTGGCGATTGGCGTGTCCTGCAAATTTGTGTATTATTGGCAGAACACTGCTGTGGGAAGCCCTGGAGAGGTGCTTGCCAGTGCAGACAATGCTAAGCTTGACTGGGAGCTCCCATCAGCTGTTTAAATGATAAATGCACATGCTGCTTCCCCTCTGCTAGATAGCTGATCTGCTAGCGAGGAATATGACATAGCCAAAGTAGATGTAACCAGATGTGAGGAGAGATAAATAAGCTGCTGTGAAAAATAACAATAAAGTGGAACTTTGTTTCCCGTGTTTCAAGAACATTCAATTTATTAAAAAAACCTTTAAGCACAGGCTCAACGGCACACATGGGAGGTCTCGGCACAGATGCAAAGTTAAGAATGCTTAGTGTTTACGGGAACTAATGCCCTGATAGGTACCTCATAAAATGTCATCTATGGATCCCCTGTTTCTTTTCACCAAATCTTTCAAGCCTCAGCAGTCCAAAATATCCATAAACCACAGCAATATCACTCACATAACTCTAACTTCCAGAACTTTGAGACAATGACTTACACGTTCACTTAAATGTACTCTCCAAGGAAAAGCGGAAAATGCCTGCTTAGTGTTGCTAGATCATATGCCAAATTGGAAGGTTGCAGCTTTGTTTGCATAAGTGCCAACTAAAGAGCACATTGCAACTCAAAAGGCATTCTTGTTATATATTTTAATTAATTATTAGGTTTGCATTCCATGAATAATTCTTGTGAATTATCTCTAAAGGCTTTTTCAACCCAGGATAAGTTTTTGAGATAATAGCTGAAGCTTGCAAAGCATTTTTATGTAAACTAAATGGGAAGGGAAAATTAAATTAGCTGTAAATTAGCTTTACCGAAGTATATATTTTTTTTTCTTTTACAATAAATTTGAATATCATAATGGCACAATTTGCAAATCATCTTAACAGACACTGCTGCTGACAGCACACAACAATAATTTGAAAGATCTTCACTGGAAATAAAAAAGAATAGGAAAACCAGGACTTTGAAGGATTGGGTAATCCTGATAATGGCGCAATCTCTATTATCCTCTACGCGGCAAAGTTCATCCTTCTCTTAATTATAAGAAACTAAGGCAGATTAACACTACTAAAATCACCCCCTCCTGTAATTCAAAACATGCTCAATTTAAAAACTATTTATCAACTTATTTCTCAAACATGATAAGAAGGAAAGGATTGTTAGCAGCTGCTGGAAACTAAAATACAATTTTCCAATGCATCAGTGTTTTGCTAACAGATTTTTAACAGCTGTCAGAAAACCGAGGAATCAATGTGTGAATGGAAAGATAAAATGAGTGGCAAAATATAAGTGGTATTCCCTTAAAAGTGAAAGTTGAAACCAATCCATGTGACTGTGTTGAAGCATTGGTGACTGTAAGTGGAGACCAGAGCTGCACCTTCGCTCTGCAAATCACAGCAGAACTGACTTGGAGTAACCACCAACCCTACCATTCACTGATAATGTCACGTGATGATACAGGGACATCACAGATAGCCTTTCAGGTGCAGTTTCAGGAGAGAACCAGGTTCAGCAGTGAGCCAGAACAGCTGAGGGGTAGTGGCAGTGTGGGAGCAGAGGCTGGAGGTGGTGCAGGAGCAGCAGTAGTAGGCAGAGCAGAGATACAGGCAGAGAGTATGAAGGAGGAGGATGAGAAGTCAGAGGAGGCATGGCTTGGAGGCAGCGAGAGGAGGAGATGGAAGAAACGAGGGAATGGATAAAGGACAAGGCAACTGAGCCAGAATTGGCCTAGAGCAACGGTTCTCAACCAGTGGGTCCCCAGATGTTGTTGGACTACAACTTCCATCACCCCTAGCTAGCAAGGCCAGAGCTCAGGGAGGATGGGAGTCCAACAACATCTGGGGACCCACAGGTTGAGAACCGTTAGCCTAGAGGAAAGAGAGGAGGAGAGAAGATCAGAAGGAGAAGTCCAGAACAAGAAGCCTTGGGGAGAGCTTGGATGAATGGAGGCTGTAGAAGCCAGCAAATAGAGGTGAGCCTCCAAAGATTGTAATCTAGGAAGCAGGGAGAGAAATTTCTCCCCGGGAAAAGACAGCTACAAAGCAGTCTAGATCCCTACATGGCAGCAGGAAAGGTGCAATGGATAGGTCTTAGAATCTGCATGGCTTCCGCAGAGGACACTCCACTGACTTAGCGCATAAAGAGGATCATTGAGAATCTGAAAAGGGGTTTATGAGCCGAAGTAGCAGCAGAGTTCAAGAGAGAGCATTCCTTACCACCTTCCATGTATACAGTCAGGTTGGCTCTTATCACCTTCTGTGTGGTTATGTTACTCACATAGACAAGTACATGGAGAAATTATATGGAGCATTATGAGGAAGGTTTTAATGATTCTGCAAGTTGAGCTTTCTGGCATGGAGTCCAGTCTTTTGGCATGATTCCATACATGACTGCAGAAGCAGTGACCTGTGATCTTGACAGCGGTTTTGTTACAGCTTGGCTGAATGAGCGCCATTAGAGATGCAACTAGAAGGATAGAAATTGTTGCAATTCCCAGCAGTTCTGCTCTCCATCGGTGAGAGATGGAGAGGCAGCTAGAAGAGACCCAGCCAATTCTATGCTCCAAATCACTTACAGCCCATAAGTATTGCCTTCCCTGGGAACCAATATTTCTCCCAAAGGCCTGCATTTCATGAGACTCCCCCCTGCTCAAATTCCAGCCCTATCCTACCCATTGCCAAGCCACACAAACATATCAGGCTGACAATCTAGCTGCATGAGTCTCCATTTCAATGTGAGTAGCCTTAGGCTTAGCCAAGCCCATGCTGCAAGGGAAATGGGTCCACAGCTTTCTGGGAGAGCTGCAGCTCAATGTCAGAGCCAACCTAGGAATGACACTAGACAACATCTGGTGGTGGGATGCTAAGAAGTGCCTCTCCATCACCACATATGATCGTGTTTGGTGCCATGTGAAGGTTGGGTCTAACATTGAGCTACAGTTCCTCCAGAAAGGAGGCAAGACTCTATAGTGGAAAGTAGTTAGTGTTAGAATTCCTGCTCCATGATTCCAGTCATGGGATTTTGTCTTTCACATGACGGTGTATGTTTTGACTCCACAGAGTGGGAAGTGACAGAAACAGGAAGTTTGTGTTACTGTGTTCCGTGAAGTGGGACTATTGTCCTCTGTTCTTTTTCTTTGCTGTCTGATGCTTGAGAGAGAGGGAGCCATGTTGCAGTGCTCCGTGTGTGTTTATATGTAAATAAAGTAGATTAGCCAAAATGCTGAGTTGCTGAGGTCTGTCACACAAGGTGCGCAAACTCTGCAGGTCCCTAAGTGTGCCGGTGTCAGTTGGCATTGGTCGCTGTGATGTTCGTGCTGAAGAAAGCTTATGAAGCTCCCGAACGCTCGACCTGGAGGGAGAGAACATGCCAGTCGGGCATGTGTCTCTGCCAGGGTCCTACTCAAGTGTAGGCTGAACTCCTGACAATTAGGTCTTAAGTCATTCGGGGCTTATAAGTTATATGCCTCCAGCAAGCTGCCCCACTTCATTGCCCAAAAGCCAAATTTTGCAATAGCTGAAGCTTTCCCATCATTATCAGGAGCAACCTCATGTGGAATGCATTACAGAAATCCAAGAACATATCATAAGAACATAAGAAAAGCCTGCTGGATCAGGCAAGTGGCCCATCTAGCCAAGCACTCTGTTCTCACGGTGGCCAGCCAGATGCCTGTGGGAAACCTGGAAGAAGGACCTGAACACTCTTCCTACCTGCCATTTCCAGCAACTGGTATATATTCAGAAGCATGTTGCCTCTAACCGTGGAGGCAAAGCATATCATGGCTAGTAGCCACTGAATGCCCTGCCTGCTATGCACTTGTCTAATCCTCTTCCCAAACCATCCAAGTTGGTGGCCAGCACTTCCTCTTGTGGGAGCGAATTCCATAGTTTCAACTATACGTGTGTGAAACAAACAATTTCTTTGGTACGTATTGGATTTTCTGACATTCAGCTTCATTGGATACCTCCAATCTCTAGTGTTATGAGAGAGCTCCAGCATGAATTACTGTGACCATGCTATCCAGGAAAAACCACCACTAGTGGACCTCCTAAGGCAGGGGTCAGCAAACCTTTTCAGCAGGGGGTCGGTCCACTATCCCTCAGATCTTGTGGGGGACCGGACTATATTTTTGGGGGGGAAATGAACAAATTCCTATGCCCCACAAATAACCCAGAGATGCATTTTAAATAAAAGCACACATTCTACTCATGTAAAAACACACTGACCGTCCATGGGCCAGATTTAGAAGGTGATTGGGCCAGATCCGGCCCCAGGGCCTTAGTTTGCCTACCCATAACCTAAGGCACCCTGCATCACTAAAGATTTAAGTGATTTGCTTGCATCCTGTTCCTTAACTGCAAACTTCTAGGAAATTCAAACTACTTGTGAGAACAACTCAATAATCATGTATGTCATGTAAGATTTATGGGAAACCTGACACAACCAGGTTTCTTCCGTAGTTTTCTTAGTCTTAACCAGAAGGAGCTTTAAAAGAGATAAATATGTATCCACTGTCCTCCCTAACTCAAGCAGTAATGTGCTGCTACTGATTAGAATAACAACATTTCTGTGTACAATCAGTTTCCCAGAAATAAATCTCACAACCGCCTTATAAAATTTAGTCTCACATTTATTTAAATGAAAAAGGAAGTGGGCATAAGCTTCTTCCCCCTTTTAAGTAGCAAATACTTTGATTGTCCAATTTTACACCATCAGTATTCCACTTTCTTCTTTATCTTGAAAAGAAAGAAAACAGGCTCATTTATAAAGCTAGTATTTCTTTCCTCTCAAGAAAGTACTTCTAATTTAAAAATGGGAGGGTTGTTATTAACTCAACTGTCTGTTCTAGTAAAAATAGCATTTTAAACATAGTAACTCTTTGGAAGCTAATCATATGTACCTCTTTCCCCTCCAGCCACTTCAAACAAAAATACTATTAATTTTCAGGAAGGGAGGAAAGAATAACCTCAGCACTTTCTCTTTGTATTTGTGAATTTTGTCAGCAAAGCTTTCACCAAGTGGGATTCAACTAAAGTGAGTAGAAATACTTTCAACTGTAGACTGGGCAGCCAGACAGGTAAGGGAAAGAAAGGCTAAAATGTTTGTGGGATTCTACATGCAGCTGTGCAAGGTGCAATTAAGGATGTTCACCTACACAACCCAGAAAATTCTGACAGGAAATGAGAAGGGATACAGCTCTGCCTGTACAAGTGTGTCTTCCCAACAACACACCCAAGAGAACATCATCAGCTTACACCAACATGTAAAGGCCTCTCTGTACAAGTGTGCATTGGGTGTTCTTTTATTTCTTGGTTACCACAGTTGCAAAAAAGTCATCCTCATATAGGGAGCACCCTAATCCGCAAAACAGAGATGATACAGGGACATCTAGGGGGTCACTTTATGAAGATCACTGCCATGATGCCCCTGCCTAGACACATGGAAAGATGAGGAGCAGGCTGCAAGTTCAGAGCTCAGAATAAAATGAAATGAAAATGAATGAAAACAATATAAACTAAATCACATGCTGGATGGAAAACAAATTGTGTCGAGCAGCATTTAAACGTCTACAGCCTCCACGACAGCCTTTTACTAAAGGATTGTATGACACCACAAAATTCTCTCAAATGAATTGTGAAATTGTGCTTTCCTGCACCACAGTCTGACATAATATTTGAAAATGAATGTAATGGGAGCTGTTGTTTACACAATCCCTCCATCCATGTCCCTCTTCCCACCCACCCACCCAAACAACCTTGCATTAGAAGCATAGAAGAGGAGACATGACTCTCCTATCCTATGGCTTCAGGAGAAAAGCTAAAGCTACAAGGAACATGGCAGTTTCAGAAAGGAAAGCACATCTTCATGATACAGTTTCCTTAGGCTGCTCAGTTCACAGCTACAGGATTCCCTCCTTGTGGAAGGAGACGTACGCATGCAAGTATTCTACACGGCATTTGAGTGGTTCAGACAAAGGACATTCTGCTTCAAGAATTACACTGCAGAAGAATACACTGTGTTGCATTCAAAGCTGCTGTTACAAGCACAACAGGCTTCTGTTTGCAGAACAGAATGTCCTCCTCCTCTGACCTGCAGAATCTGGCTGTACACCCTCAACAACTCTCTCTCCATGGGGTACGGGGGCCCCTTTGGAAGAGATCAAGGAGGAAAGTATGGGGGGAGAAGGAGAAATCCCTTTCTGCTCCTGCAGCCTTGCGTAGAACCCAGTACACAGTTATCCGTATTCCTGGCACCGTTTTCTATCTTTGGTTTGCAACACACAAGGTTACATATTGCAATTACACATGTCAACTTGGTAAAATGATGGTATTAACAAATAAGAAGCATGTTTTTGACTAAGAAGTGGATCATTACATGTTAACTAAAGGGTGCTTTGGTCAAGTCTCTCAACCATTTAAGCAGCTGAAGGAACAACTGTATTTATGTTGTCCTACCATAAATATAACATGCATATGTTCTAATCAGCATTTTTTAATCTTTCGAAACAGGACTTCAGCTTAAGGCACCTTTTGGTTGTGCAGACATTAGCATCTTATGAGCTTGACAGAAACTGTCAGCTACGAATCCATCCTGTTGGCCTTTTCCCAGCAGCCTTGCACTACTTTTGATGGCGATTGTCAAACTAGCCCCACCCTAATTCACAGTCTGTTCACCAAGTTATGGATTCAATGTTGTAAAATTTGGGCAAAAGTCATTTGATTCTGAGATTTCATAATATTTTTTGAATCTAAACTTATGTTAATATGTGGTGGTCTTCTAAACTTCTAAACTATTTTCTTTTTTTTATTCATAGAATCATAGAGTTGGAAGAGGCTCTGAGAGTCATCTAATCAAAGCCCCTGAAATGCAGGAATCTTCAACATCCTTAGAGGTAAAAGCCTGATGCACATTTTCCAAACAAGGTAAGGAGTGCTCCTTACATAGCAGGAAATGTGAGCTGGAGCCAGAAACTGAAGCCAGGGACAGGGCAGGAGTATGAAGAGCAGGTCCCAAAAGATGCTGCTTTTTGAACATGCAAGAAGAAGAAGAAGAAGAGTTTGGATTTGATATCCCGCCTTTCACTCCCCTTTGGGAGTCTCAAAGCGGCTAACATTCTCCTTTCCCTTCCTCCCCCACAACAAACACTCTGTGAGGTGAGTGGGGCTGAGAGACTTCAAAGAAGCGTGACTAGCCCAAGGTCACCCAGCAGCTGCATGTGGAGGAGCGGAGACGCGAACCCGGTTCCCCAGATTACGAGACTACCGCTCTTAACCACTACACCACACTGGCGTAGTGTGCCAGCACACCACACTGTGCAAGGGCACAAGGCCAACATTCCAGAAAGTTCCAGCCTTTCAATGGCACATGGCTGATTCTATCTGTGCCTGAAGAAAGATCCATGATGTGACCACCTACAGTCCTAGGTAGCAGCATACTGGGCCTGGGCTAAGTTTCTGTCTTAACCCATGAGGCTTACGCCCTGCAGTCCCTGATTCTCAGGTGACTTCCAGAAGCAAAAAAAGAAAAAAAGAGGGGGGGGGAGCTTTGGTACAAATGGAAAGCAACTATCTGAAATAATCCAAAGACATAAAAGCAGACCGGTTTTCTTTTGACAGATGCAGTGCGGTGTTATCATTTTGACAGAGTGAGTAAGGATTTGCTGGCAATAAAAGAGGCAATGCAATTCTGACTTCAGTGGCTAGCATGGTATGGATGTTTTTAGGACTACAGATAAAAGTGACATTCCCAAGGTCAGACGGAACAGCTAGATGCCTGGAGCAATTTTGTGTGACCGGACAGCCTTTTATCAGAATCATGAAAATCCCAGCCTGGTCAGCTTTGTGAAGTAGATTGGCAGTATTAGGGGAACAATTTAGCTCTCATCCCCACCTGCTGCTTGCTAATCTTACTCTTTACTTCCTCCTGGTTTCTTTTGTGTAATGCTGAGTTTAAGAATGTGAGCTCCTGACCCACAAAGCTCCTGAGTTCAAGTCTCAGTTCAGCTACAAGCATACTTAAACAAGTCACTCTTTCTCATCAGACCCAGGCGACCTTCTGCAATATGAGGCTAACAACACGGGCTGACGTTGCCAGAAAAGGCTTACAGAGATAACGAAGTGCTTTGAGCACTTAGGGAAAAGTGCAAAAGCCAACTGCCATAAGCTACGCTGAAGTTATGGCAAGGCAGGGTAAATCAAACTTTAGAACTTGCTCCCCAAGGAGGCAGTGATGACCACCAACTCTGATGGCTTTCAGTTGGTTAGACTGTGGTGCTGATAACACCAAGGTTGCAGGTTTGATCCCCATATGGGATAGCTGCATATTCCTGCATTGCAGAGGGTTGGACTACAAGGTCCTCAATGCCCTTCCATCTGTACAATTCTGTGATTCTATTGTGGTGAGAGAAATTCATGGAGGAGAGGGCTATCAATGGCTACCAATTAGAGCCAGTGTGGTGTAGTGGTTAAGAGCGGTAGACTCGTAATCTGGTGAACTGGGTTCGCTTCCCTGCTCCTCCACATGCAGCTTCTGGGTGACCTTGGGCTAGTCACACTTCTCTGAAATCTCTCAGCCCCACTCACCTCACAGAGTGTTCGTTGTGGTGGAGGAAGGGAAAAGAGAATGTTAGCCACTTTGAGACTCCTTTGGGTAGTGATAAAGCAGGATATCAAATCCAAACTCTTCAAACTCTTCTACTAGCCATGATGGCTACTAGCCAATGCTTCTGAATAACAGATGCTGGAAACCACAAGATGGGAGTTTGTTCTTTTGCTCATATTCTGCTCACTAGTTTTGCACAGGCATCTGGTTGGCCACTGTGAGAACAGGATGCTGGACAATATGAGCCACTGGCCTCATCCAGCAGGCTATTTTTACGTTCTCTTTTAAGTTTAAATACATATAAACATTAACTATTGCCACTGTATATTGAAAGAAGTGCAATAAGAGGAAACCCATTGACATGTGGTCGAATCTCTTCAGTTAAGGCAGGAGCAAACAATAATTCTTTCTCACAGATGCCTACTTTATTCAAGAAAGATACCTGTAAAACAACCAGCTGAATCAAAGCAAACCATGTGAGGAAAAATCCACAAACACACTTGAACGGGATTTCCATACCAGCCCAGGGAAAATTGCTTCTTTACTGCAAATGCCTTAGCCTTTCAATCTTATTCATAAAACAAAACTTATCAACTAAGCTTTCTAAAACTTTCTTGGCCAATGCCATCTAAAAGAGCATGCTTCATTCTTTTCGGAAAAAGGATCCACATCCAATTCAATTCTGCAACATATATGTTAAGGTCTCCTTTTCTTTCTCACTGTTTGTGTCCTCTTGGCTTTCTCTTTCTCTTATTTTCCTCCCATTGCTACCCTCTTAAAATAAACTTTTAAAAATTTTCTTGTTATTATCAAAGGCCACCTTAGATTGGGGTCTGGCTCAGTTGTAAACAACTTGGAGATGGTAGTTAAGAGATATATAAACTGTTAAATTAAATTAAATTATGAATTACTTCCTACGAAGCATCTCAATGCATTTTCACAACACAATTAAAAATGTATAAGAAACATTTATATATGCAGACACAATTAAAACAACTGCATATATAAAACCACATCAAATAAATTCATATACATTAAGAACTATTATAATACCATTCTCCTAAACACAGGCTTAGATCTTGAGTTTCTTTCTGCTCACAGAAAGGCTCCTTCCGTTTATGGAAATATTTGTGATCCAGCAGTTAATCATGCTGATGGAAAGTGCGGCACACTTTCACCAAGTCCCTCCTCCTGAAGCCCAACCATACTTTAACTAACAATTTTTTCAGGCTAAAGACATCTGAAGGAGGAAGGGAGAAATTACAGAAAGGTTCCTCCGCACTTCCACTGGCAGGAGAGTCTTGTAAGTGTAGCTCTGCTCACAGGATGTTCCCACAAGTGGAAATTAACTCAGGATCTAGCCTACTGCAAATTAAATTCAGAGATGACATTCAGGAGTTCAACAAATTAATAACACAACACTGACTGCTGGACCAAATCCTCCGGAACATACAAGTAAGTCATGATAGGTGATGAGCATTCTCCATTTTAGGTCAGCATATGACCAAAAATGATGGTTAATATTGCCTCTGACTATACGAAGATTTCATTTAATTATCATGATTAGTTATGATATGGCTAGAGTAGGATGATGTCCTCCACCAATCTGTCCAATTATTGCGTGTTGAGGTCCCCAAGACCCCCCCACCCCAATAACACACACTTCACACAGAATTTTTGTTTAAGTTTTTTGGCATAATTTTGGCCACAACTTTATTAACATACATGGATGTGAGTGGTTGCTTAGGCATTGGTTAGGACTATCTGTTCCCCCAGCTTCCGGATTCCAGCGAAAGTCAGTGAGGGGAAACAATGTTGGGGAGAACTGGAGCTGCACCACAGGCCCTCAGCTTCTCCCCGCATGCTCCCAGGGGCTTATGCAGCCCGAACCCTATTCCAGGGGTTTGGACGAAAGGATGGCAAGCCCCTGATGTGGGGCACGAAACGAAAGAGAAAGCAGATTGCTGTGAGCACTGTTTTAAAAAAACCTCTGTTCCCGCCCCCAAATTGGCAACATCAAAATTACCCCAGCAACTCATGCTACCAATCCCTGCCAGAGCCATACCATCCCAAACTGCCTGACAACAGAGGGGTGTCTTGGCTCATTCCCACCGCAACACGTGATCTCTTTAAATGAGAACACACTTTTTAAAAACCACCTGACCATCAGCCATCTAACAATCTCTTCTATTTTATTTGCCCTTCCTTAGCCTGTTTGCTTGGCACTAAAGTCACTTTGCTTTGTTTTGAAAATAAAGAGAGAAACACAGTACATAGTATTATTGGGGAGGGGGCTATCAAATATTACTGATTTTATTATTTCTTAACAAAGTCAGGTAAATATTATGCTATCATGGTTATCAAAGGGAAGAGGTTGTATCCAACTCATACCCAAAGTAAACGCACTGAAATCAAATGACTAACTTAAGTACATTAATTGCAATGGGTCGAACTCTGAATATTAAGTAGTTGGAGACAACCCCTTATACCAAGTCAAGATTATTGGTCAGTCTAACTCAGTACCATCAACAATGACTGGCTGCAGTTCTTGAGGGTTTCAGTCAGGAGTCTCTCCCAGCCCTGCCTAGAGTTGTCAGGAATTGAACTTGCAACCTTCTAGGTGCAGAGCAAAAACATTACCAGTGAGCTACAGCCTTTCCTTTAGCATTTAGTTTCCCTTTATACCATTTTACTGCTTTTTATTTCCCCATCCTTTCGTATAACCCCGCCTTCTTCATTAAACCGATTTTTTTGCTCTCTACCACTAGCTCTAACTATGATCCAGCTTGCCTGTAGATTCAGTTGCTGCAGCAGGCTATTTCAATTGTATTGTTCTGGCATTTTATACCGTGTCTATTTTCCCAAGGCAATGATACAATCACAGCGAAGGAAATCTTAAGACCTGTAGACTCCACTTACTGTAGACTCATCATATCAAACAGATATCGTGGGAATTGCTGCATGAAAGAGGTGAGAAGTCCAAGGTTTATGAATGCCTGTGTTGTGCTTCTTTCTTTTCCTCAAGTTTTCAAAATTTTCAGATCGCTTTCAGGTTAATACAGTACCATCTCCTACCACTGTGTACTGTTTCCTTTCCACTAGTCATAGAATCATAGAGTTGGAAGGGACCCCAAGGATAATCCAGTCCAACCCTTTGCAGCTGTCCCATGTGGGGATAGAACCTGTGACCTTGGTGTCATTAGCATTATGCTCTAACCGACTTGCCGATCAGAAGGTCAGTGGTTCGAATCCCCGTGACGGTGTGAGCTCCCATTCCTTGGTCCCAGCTCCTGCCAACCTAGCAGTTCGAAAGCACATCAAAGTGCAAGTAGATAAATAGGTACCGCTCCAGTGGGAAGGTAAACGGCATTTCCGTGCACTGCTCTGATTCGCCAGAAGCGGCTTAGTCATGCTGGCCACATGACCCAGAAGCTGTACGCCAGCTTCCTCGACCAATAAAGCGAGATGAGCGCTGCAACCCCAGAGTCGGCCATGACTGGACCTAATGGTAAGGGGTTCCTTTACCTTTTACCCAACCAACTGAGCTATCCAGTGCTCAGTTGTTTGATCTTAAGGCTGTCTAAAGCAACAAATGCAAGCTGATCCAACATTAGGCCAAGTAGATGTTCCATTGGGAAGTTTACATCTAATCATACGCCTAACATTTCCATTCATCCTATCTTGCAGATGGAGATGAAGCAAGGTTTAGACGAGAGTTTCTTTTCAGGAGGCCAGTGTCGTTTAGTGGTTAGGTGTTGGATTATTACCTGAGAGACCAGGGTTCAACTCACCACCCAGCCATGAACCTCATTAGATGACCCTGGGCCAGTTGTGGAGTCTTGTATTATCCTACCGCATGGGGTTGTTGTAAGGATAAAATGGATTGGGAGACAACCGTGTGTGACACCAGTAAATTAATGGTACACAGTACTCCCAAATCTGCTATCTACTTGACCACATTTGGTTCTCAAATATGAACATTTGGATGAAAGGCACTAGGCCTTTCCTAGAAAAGGAAGGAAGAATGAATGGGGGAAGAAATCACTTCTGATGTCTCTAATTATAAAATCCATTACTCCAAGATGTCACATAGTCATGGAAAGAAGGATAGTGTCATTAACTGCAGATGCTGGGACAGTGTCACGTAGAGAACCTGGCAAGCCAAAGAAGTAAATAGAGAGGGATTTCTGCACTGCCGTGACCTCTCTCAAATATTACCAATTTGAAAAGGGCTGCCCTCTGCTGCAAGATGATACTCATTCATTTAGAAGCGACAGCTCCCTTTGAGCACATAGGCAGGAGCATTAAAGGTATTCCTTAGATGTTCATGAGATGCAGTATGGATGAAAACTGAAAATTCAGAAAACAGTGAATTCTGAAAGTTTCAGCCAATTTTTTCATGAAGGTGAGCGAACTCTCTACCCCAAATTGGAGGAGAGAATTTGGAGGAAATTTCAGACAGATTGCAGGATGGGAGGGAGGCGGTGCCATTTACCATAAAGCTGCCAATATGTCTTACGTTGTTCCTGGTACCTTCCTTCCCCCTCCCACCCTTTTCCCTCTTGTAATCATCAGAAATGGTGCTTTGCAGCTTCCCCAGCCAGAGTCATTCCTGCAATGGCCACAGAAAGACATAAGACAGATCCAAGGCTTATCTAGTCCAATGTTCTGTTTCCCACAGTGGTCAACCTGAATGCCTATTGGAAGCCCACAAGCTAGAAATGAGGGCACCAGATTTCTCCATGGTCACTAGTGACTTGTAACCTGCTTTCCCCCCGCAAACCCATGAATAAACCCAGAGCTCTAGGGGGAAACAGTGGTTAAAGAGAACTGTAATTTCTGCATTATTTTTCTTTCACCATCAATCCTGAGAATGCAAAGAAATAAAAAAAACGGGGTGGGTTGATTAAATAAGCAAGAGATTTAACATCCTGGATGTAAATAATGTAGGAGTATGTCATTTGTAATAACGCTCAGAGATGCTTTAAATTATTTTTGCCATAAAGACTGCTTTTCAAATAAAAAAATATATATATCGTAAATTCTGCCTCAGGCATTGCGTAAGGCTAGTTGATTTTTTTGTGGCAGCATTTGCAGTGGGTGGAGGGGGAAAGGATCAGAATTAGTTAGCACAGCTCACAGCTGCAATCGTGAGAGTAAAATTTCACAGAGGCTGCTAGCTCAGATTCAGAGCTGCAATTGCAGCTGTGCTTTTACTACTGCTCCGCTGGGCCTAATGCTAATACTATTTAAATGGCCTGTTAGTTACAGCCATGGCCTCAAGCTACCTCTTATTTCAAACCCTGTTTAATGCTCATGTTTTCTTTAAAATGTTTTATGATCTTAATTTACATATATTAATTTCTAATTCTCAAACAGCCTCCTTGTTAATAGTGGAGCATGTACAGGCACACAAAATGCACACAGAGGCACCCACAATGCATCAGGACTGAGGCCAAAGAGCTGGTAATTTACATCCCAAACCAAATCAATCAGGCAAAATGGGTAAGTGCAGCCACGCTGCTTTGCGTGCGGATTCTCTCTGCAGCATCACACTGGCTGCCCTTAGAATAATGGATTAGTGCTGTTTGTAGGCACACACAGGAAAAACACAAAGCCTCTGCAGTTCTAAGCAGATCTTTCCCATTTTGTTAACTAAGCAATCAAAAAGGCAGCAGTACGACTCGGGCTTAGCCATGCTTACTCCAGAGTAAGCCCCAATGAGCTTAATTGGATGCACTTCTACTTAAGCACATTGCAGCCCTGCATAGGAAAGGAGAGTAGGACTCGTGAACCTGCAAAAAAGGGGCATTTAAATAGGCACATCTTTTCTGTTATTGGCAAATTATATCCCTTTTTTAAAAAAAGTTATGTAGTCAATATGAACAACAGCAGAACAAATGCCCCATTAATCAACGTTCTCGACTCTCAAGTTTTCTAAGCAGCTAACCCTACACAGCAAGCTAATTCTGCCTAACTCACCTCTTCCATACTCTACTAATTACAGGCCTAGTATTATAGCTATAAGAGCAAATCAAAACATTTATAGATTTTAGTGGGATTTTCTAATTGGTACTTGCTATACAAGGGAAGGATCTTTGGCTAGTTCCTGGTGGCAGTGTGATTGTGTTTCTTGCAGCGATGTCAGTATATATTTTTTTATTAAACAAAGGTAAGGTTGCAGAAGTGCTGCATTCCTTTGGTCACTCCATCTTTCTTTTTTCTTTGATCTAGCTATCTCTTTCCTTCCTGAGTCCTTTTACTGAAGCAACACAGCTATTAGCTGCAATGAGAAAACAGGGTGAAAATTGGAAAAATCTACATATACACGGCCTGTTTACCAATCCTGACGCTGAAATTCCTCATGGAGGTTTTCTTTTCTTTTCAAGTAAGACTTTACTGCTAAGGGAAACCTATGAAATTAACGCCTGCACCTCAATAGCTTCGCAATTACCGTTGTCACCTCTTTGCTCCAGAACAACAACAAAAAGTTTAAAGTAAGATGTTTTGAATGCCTGAGAACACACACACACACACACACACACACACACACGTGTGCCTTCGTTAATTAATTTAAAAGCACCCAACTTTAAAATTGCCTGGTGCTGAACAGGGAACAAAAATGTCCAGGTGGTAAAAGCGAACACTATCAGGCCCACTTCAAAGCTGGCTAAAAGAAAACCCTCTCTGGCAATTAAATGATGCAGATCATAATTACAAATTAACTCCTTTCAGTCAACTCTTCTCAGCGATCAGCATGTCCTATATACTGTAATCCCTGACCCCCTCCCAGCCAGCCATGTTTAAACATCAGAAATGCTTCGTAACCAAAAAAAAAAAAATCTTAACCTGATAAATTGGGCAGCTACTGAATATGGCACATCCCCCCCCCCACTTCAAGGTGGGGCTGTGCAGAGCTATATTAACTGTCCTTAGCATAATTAATGTGCTTTGCCAGGAATGTGGATGTAGCTTAACTATAACACCACACATCTTTCCGCCACTGGACTGGAAGTGAACAGAAGGTGAGGGTTTGCCCATTCATTCACCTATACAAAACTGCCTTATGCGGGGTCCATGTAGCTCAGTATTGTCTACTCTAGGGTTGGGGAACCAGCTGTTGCTAAGCTGCAGCCCCCATCATTTCTACCCACCCTTTCTGGAGCTGATGGGAGTTGGGATTCAGTAACATCTAAAGGGCTACAGACCTTGGTCTATGCTGACATACATGGACTCTTCAAGGTTCTTCCAAGCCCTGTTATCAAATCTCCTTCCGAACTGGAGATACTTGTGATTTAATCTCAGACATTATGCTTGCAAACCATGTGATCTCCCACTGAGCTATGACCTCTTCTTCATCATCCACCTATTTAAAAATACAAGATTGCTAGACATACATCCTGTACTTCCTCTAGTCTGAAAAACAGGGAACTACCTCTTAAGCATCAAAATCACTATTGAACATAGAGTTTATTCTACGATAGGTAAACAGCAAAGAATTCAAAAGCTGACAGCATTTTTTCATGTATCTATTGGATTTCTTTCCCACCTTCTTCCAAGGTATACAGAGTTCTCACATTTTATTCTCAAAAGAACCCTGTGATAATAATAATAATACCTCTAGATCGTGTGTGTGAGAGGGAGAGAGACAGACAAGACCACCTAGTTAGCTTCATTGCTAATTATGGCTATAATTAGCCAGGTCTCCCCAATCCTAAATTCAACTGCAAAATACTAGTTATCATATCTTGATGCTTTAACTGGGCCTGGATACTACATAATGCATACTGATTAAGAGATCTTGTCATAAACATCTTGGCTTGGAAATAATGGCTACTTACTTTCTCTTGCTATAAATTTAGTCAGAAGAGTTTCATGTTCTATTCCTGTAATCCACAATTAGTCACCTAGAAGTAATGTGACTTCCAGTTAGCAGTCTTTCTTCACTGGTTTGGACTGCCAACCTGCAATGTCTCTCGGGGCTCCAAAAGTGGTACAGTGGTAGAAATTCAGCATGTGAGGCTTTTTTCATCACTGTGCCCCCACGCCAAGTAAGCTACAACCTGTTTTTCCACAGATCGTCCAACTCTACTGAAAGCTACCTTTTTTGTTTTACAGCTTCCTTACCATTGCATGATCTTATTTTTAATTCTCACAAAGATTCCAGAAACATTATTAGGATGGGTGTACTTGTATCCAGGGAATTACACACAAATCCACCTCAAACAGTCTAATCTTTAACTGTGTCTCAGCAGTTATCCATGAATAATACTAATACTTCTGGGAGGAAGGACATCGGAATGTGAAACATGTGAGGGGCAGTAAAGGGTCATCAAGAAGAACCAGGGACAAGAAAAGACATGGCGAGACCAAAAACTAACCAACACACCTTGCAGAGCTGAAGCAGAGTTGCAAACAACCCCTGACTGAAAAATTCGCAGGCAGTAAACATCAGGAAACCATGTACCAGATGTTAAGATACCACAATACATGCAGCAGCAATCCATTTGCACCTTAAGGGTGCAAAATATTGCATAAAAAGAGCCTTTGCCATTTCAACCAGCAGCCAGCTGAGTGACCCATAAAACAGCGAATGTGGGGTCTGTCTAGGACAGTTTTCCATAACCTGGTTTCCTCCAGATGTTTTGGAGTATACAACCAGTCCCAGCCAATGGTCATGGATGATGGGAATGGTAGTCCAAACATATGAAGGACACCAGGTTGAAGAAGGCTGCTTTAGAACATGGGAGAGCCATGCTTAAACCCCCACTCATCCATGAAGTGATCACTGGGTGATTTGGGTATTCAGAGCTATAATATTTCTATACACACAGGTTTCAGGTACCCAGCATGGCTAATAACTGTTCCAAGGCTGTACCTGGACTTACATGTGTGCAGCCAGCAATCATGTATGTTCATATACACACTTCTGAGAGGTTTAGGATCTTTTGATGGAGTTATGACGTGCACTATGGAAGTGTGTTAGACCTCCACCCACTGAATGGTAAGGTGATTTGAAGGCAGGCAGCAGACAGGGATGCCTAGGTCCAGATAATGGCTCGCCATCACAAGTCTTTCACCCTTTTGCTAAGGAAACAGGGTGGCCAGTTTTAACTATTTTGCACTATTCTGGAAGGAATTGTGGAAATTGTAGAAATCACTCAGTTCGCAGATTCAAAGGTTAGTTAGCTCTTCTCGCTCCAACAGAACAGCACTCTGTAGGACTCAGCACACTTCTGCTGCACTTTAAGTTCAAGTCTGCTTCCCCACCCTTCTCTCCATGTCTAGTTTATGCCCACGTTGCTGTAAGACTTTCAGAATAGTTAGGGAATATTTTACTCTTTAATCAAGATGTCTCTGTACTGTAGAATTTGCTACCCGCTTAAATTGTAACTTCGCTGTCTGAAGCAGCATGCGTGGATCGATAGATTGATAGTTATTCTGCCACTTCTATTTCATATAATAAACCAAGTTTTCTTTATTCCTTTGTGTGAGAGCTTCTTGTTGGCATAAGGTTAACGATTAGCACACATCTATAGCAAGTGTGATGCTTGTTCGAAACTACATGCAGCAGTTATGTTGGTGTCAACCCAAAGGCAGCAGTAAACTGACAAAGGGACATCACTATCTAATTCAACTCTCACCCTCTCCCCTCGCTTAACCAGGCCACAGTAAGCAAAAGGAAAAAGCTACCTTGCAGAATTGAAGACCTTAACTATAAAGGAAGCACTTTTTTGGCTTTGGGAGCACCTATATGTTATTTACCATGTTAGCCAAAAATGCACAAATGAAGACAGGGGATTTCATTGCATCAGCCAATCTACATTCCACCACATTTTCAAGGCTAGCAGGAAGCAGCTGTAAGTCCCACATAGGGTCACCTGCATCTCTGTGTCCTATTGAACTTGATGCCATGTACTGTAAACACAGGGTGCGGATGGCACTATGGGTTAAACCACAGAGCCTAGGACTTGCCGATCAGAAGGTCAGCGGTTCGAATCCCTGTGACGGGATGAGCTCCTGTTGCTTGGTCCCTGCTCCTGCCAACCTAGCAGTTTGAAAGCATGCCAAAGTGCAAGTAGATAAATACGGTGTTTCTGTGTGCTGCTCTGGTTCGCCAGAAGCGGCTTAGTTATGCTGGCCACATGACCTGGAAGCTGTACGCCGGCTCCCTCGGCCAATAAAGCGAGATGAGCGCCGCAACCCCAGAGTCGGCCACGACTGGACTGGTCTGGACTGGACCTTTACCTTTCTTGTAAACACAATGGAGGGCCTGTCTTCTACCTAAATTGCTTGCTATCCAGAATGGAAGTGCCGAGCAACCATTTTCAAAATGGAATGACTCCAAGTGAGGGCGCAAGTAAAACTGTCTGAATAAATAATTCTATTCCCATAATAGCTAAGGGGCGAAATTCCAGGCCCTGCTGCATGCAGCTGGTTCCCCTTGGAAGGATGCACTTTATGCAAATCTTAGAGAAGATCCAGATAATTCCTGATGCTTTAGCACCAGTAATTAGCACCATAATAACAACCCACTATGGGCAAGTGCTGTGTTGCTTGTTTTCTAGACAGAAACAATGGAACAAGGTCAAGGTTTACATTGGTGCTTTCAATCTCTCATCCCTAAGTTTTTATCCAATGGTTAACTTATCTTAGGAAATGGCTTTGTTCATTGCACATTTCTGTAACAACTGAATGGGAAAACAGCATGGTAGTGATATTATTTTATCTTATCCCAACATCCTAATGTTGTCTCCAGAGACATGCTCCAATATCATGTTCATGTCAGATTTTGACATCATAATGTCATCCACATAGCTTTGTACTGACATTAGTTTTAAACACTTTGTGACAATATGGGGGACCCAACAACATGAACAATAAACTTGAGCTGTCACAAAAAATATACGAGGGATAAAGCAGTAATTGAACCTGACTTGTAGCTAATTTCCTGATCAAATACTGAGCGTATTCATGCTGTCATCTGTGAATCACTTGAACTGATATACTTGCATTTAATCTGATTAACACACTATAACATTAATGACTTCAAAATGTGGTTATTTAGCTCACACAACTATTTCAGTTACAATTTTCAAAAGCATTTAAGTTATTAGAAGTATTAGCATTTTTTTTTAACTTTGGCAGAGTCCCTATGCTTTTAACAGCTGCTTAACAAACAGAAATTTAGCAGGTGAAGCTTTTTCAAACACAGAGATGCAGGCATGGGAGAAGCTTCACTTACTAGATTTCTGCTTGTTGTGTGGTAGTTAAAGGCATAGGGGCAATGGTAGGAAAGATACTGTCAGCCCTATTCACTACAGAAACGAGCTAAATAATTAGATATCACCCCTGAACTGCATCAAGATGTGCAAATTTCATGTTGACTGAATGGTACACAGACCTCATTCACAAGTGCTTCCAGTCTTTAGAATGATCTTTTTTTTAATTAAAAAAAATGCTTGCAAGGCCAAAGCATCATACGTAGGTGGGAGAACAGGGCTTGCAGGCTTTTCCCATTTCCTGTTCCTCAACATCTTTGTCTTATCGGAAACAAGACTTTCATGATTTTCCTCCATCTCTGGGGTATTGTATATCAGGGGTTTCCCAGAAGGCAAGCACAGATATTCTTCTTTGGGCAACATGGAAAGCAGCAAGCTGACATGTGGGTCTTGACAGCCCCGGTCCTGTATACCTGAAGGAGTGTCTCCACCCCCATCGTTCAGCCCAGACACTGAGGTCCAGCTCCAAGGGCCTTCTGGTGGTTCCCTCACTGCGAGAAGCAAAGTTACAGGGAACCAGGAAGAGGGCCTTCTCAGTAGTGGCACCCTCCCTGTGGAATGCCCTCCCATCAGATGTCAAGGAAATAAACAACTATCTGACTTTTAGAAGACATCTGAAGGCAGCCCTGTTTAGGAAGTTTTTAATGTTTAATGCTGTACTGTGTTTTTAATATTTGGTTGGGAGCCACCCAGAGTGGCTGGGGAAACCCAGCCAGATGGGTGGGGTATAAATATATTATTATTATTATTATTATTATTATTATTATTATTATTATTATTCTGAGAGGTTATTCTACTTATGCCGAGCTTCAGTTAGGTTAGAAATAAGAATTAGCTTTCAGAAGAGCTGTCTTCAAAGAGCATTTGAAAATGACAACAGGTTCAAAATCATGATTATATATTTATTTATACACCATGCCTTTTTCCCTGATGGGATTTAAGGTGGCCTACTGATTAAAGAAAAAAAAATGCAGCATTGCGGGTTTTATATCAACTTCACTGGCTGCCAGTTTGTTCTGGGCTCAATTTAACCTTTAAGGTTTTAAATGGTTTCACGTTGAAAAACTTAACAACGTCTTCCTTGTCCTGTATACCTCTGCCCAGGTACGTAAGATTTCTGGAAATGTTTGAAGCTGTAGGAAGAGAAAATGTTCCCCTTAATTTGCTTCCTCACAAAAACCCCACCCGCACCCCAGAAATAACATTTTGAGAGAAACTAAAATATGTATGGTACTTACTGTTTAAAAAAAGAAATCAATCCAACAGATTGTTTTACTACCTTAACTACATAACATGCATCATTTATAGCTTAGTTAAAACAGAGAATTTTACTGTTTGGTATATTTATAAAACTTAAAACCACTAACATCTTGTTTCATACAAGTAAAATCATGAATAGAGGCGCTTCTCAGTTTATGCTGGGGTTAGGTTCTGGGGGTAGCACATAAAGCCAAAATTGTCTATAGTCAAAACACATTAGGTTCAATGGTGGGTGGGATTGCCAAAGTATTTTTTCCTGGACATTCACCCCCTTTCTCCCTGTTTTATTTTTATTAATTGCCAAGTGTGTAAAGCTGAATGTGTGTAAGTTAAATGTGCGTAAGTTGCGTGCTACCTGTATATACAACTGTAGGCCACTTCCTTCTGTAAGCCTTGGTTAGAGCTTGGTTTTCCTCGAGGTTTTGGTACTTATAGCGGATCGCTTGCAGTTTCGGCCCCCTTTCCCACCTCCTCCTAACAATAAACTGCTTGCTTCCCAACCTTTAGTGGATGTTTGTGTCACAGTTCCTTGAGGAGAAAGCAAAAAGCTTGAGTACAGAATAGAGGTGAGGTCGATAGGGCAACCAAAACAGGATACTTGCTTCTAGATCTCCAAGCTAGATAAAGGTCACCAGAAGAACGAAGCAGCAATTCAAAGGCAACTAAGCTCTTGTATGTTTTCTTGAAGAATGGCAACACTCACTGCATTTTGGATTTCTGTGTGGCACACGCCACAATTATTAGTTTCTAAAGCGAAAAATACTGAAAAGCATTTCACTCATACTAAAAGATGAAGTGTGATGCCTAACTTAAGTCATACTCAAGAGTAGACCCATCAAAACCAATGGCCTTAAGCTCATTGATTTCAGTGAGTTCACTCTGAATATAATTTAACCAGGTATCACCCAAAGTATTTCATAGGAGGGTTTTTTCCAGCCCCTTGCCATTTTTTTTCTTTGAGAAATTGAAAAAAGTCCTGAGGAGAAATATTTTTTTCTCCTGAATATTTCCATCCCCCTGCTTCAAATCTCTGTTTTAAAAACTAAGAAAATGGAAACTGATGGATACACCCATCTCTACTTGGAAGTAAATCCTATTAAATTCAGTGGGGGGGGGGGTTATTCCCAGATATGTGGGCTTAAGATTGCAGCCTCACTAAAATAAGCATTATATGCAGCGTCAATTAAAAAGTATTTGGGAGCCCATTTCAGGATGCTAGAAGCACATGATGCTAGTACATTTGCCATAGATTTTAATCGTCTTCTGGGCCCAAACACAGGTGGCACAATTGACCTAACAGCTTTGATGAAACAAATACAACTTATTTAAAACATTTATGGGGAAAAGGTCAAGATTACCCTTTCTTTCAGTGTTGACGCATAAGATCTCCAAAGGCTGCTGCGACAGCATGGATGATTCATAGCTTACGATTAGAGTCCCCTATTTCAAGGAGGAATCAAGGAATTTCTCCCTCTGTGAAATGATAATACATCCACCCACCACTTTTAAAATTGAAATGTCATACTTTTGAGTGAGTGCAGGGAGCAGGTGTTACTAAAGCTAAATCTAATAAACATGCTAAACATTATCCAAATAGATTTTTAAAAATCCAGAAAACCAACAGTACTAGTGGATGGAACATGACGCATGAATTGGGGAGATCTGGGTTCAAATTTCTACTTTACTATAAAAGCACATTGGAGCTGGTAGCCTGACAAAGTTGTTGTGAAGAGGAGATAGAGGAAAAGTTATTAATATCACCTTAAGCACCTTGGAGAAGGCTCTAGAAGTGTATAGCAGGGACATGCAGACAATTATTTTATTTTTTATATTTCCTTATGAAAGGAAATATATACCAGTACCAAATACTTCCCTTAGAAATGGGAGTATCCCTTCCTTTTATAATGGAAATATCTCTTCAAAGTATCTCTTCAGGAATGAGGTGTGTTTTTCCAAGAAACGTTAAAAAGAAACCTATTATTTTCATAGAGAGAGAGAGCAAATGTAACAAAGCAGTTTGTTCCATTTGCCTTGCTTACCTATTTAATCAGGAAAGGTCCATGCTTGTTGCACAGATTTTCTGCTATGCTAAAAAGGTTATTTGCCTGCTTTGATCCATGCACATAATGGCACAGTTCCCGTTGCACCAATTTGCTTTTAAAATCCCATCTTGTATATTATCAGAAAGTTGCTTCGTGTTACTATGGCAACAGAGACAGGCTGGTGGTCTGTGGGGGTAGGTCATTAGAATCACCTTAGGCTGCTTAACTGTCAGGTTCAACCAGTTTCACTCAGTCTAAGCGACTAAAGCGACACAAACTCTCCCCCTTGGTAGCATCAATGTCAGTTTATTCCATTTCTTTTTGTTTGACCTCTTTTCTCCATCTTATTGTGATACACTCTACCAGCTTTTTCATTTTATACTTATATGGTTTTGTGTGTCATCTACCATACTAGTTTTCTTCTATCTTACCCTTCCGCAGTAGTAGACTGGGGGCGGTTTGGGGTTGCATTGCAGCAGTATGACAATGAAATGACATCACCTGTAGACAAGGTAGGAATTTCCTAAATATTCAGAGTATGCAGTAAAATAGTACTTAGCTTATAAAAAAAATTAAAAAGTCCAGAGGGGAAGAAAAAGGATAAACAAGGCTGCCCTGTCGGAGTATGACTTTAGAAAACAATCTGTAACCCTAACATTATGAAAATGAGAGAGAGGAGGAAATTGACTGAATTAACTGGGAGGCAGTTGTTTGTTTACAGACAGGCGTTAAAACTGTACCCCCCAACATTTCTCCAATGAAAATAGGGACATCCTGTTCCACTGTGGTGGTGATGATGACAATGACGATACAACAACGATGTTTTATTTATATCCGCCCTTCTGACTGGTTGCCTCAGCCCATCTGTGCAGCTTTATACACACACACACACAGTGGTACCTCGGGTTAAGAACTTCTTGTACAGTGGTACCTCGGGTTAAGTACTTAATTCATTCTGGAGGTCTGTACTTAACCTGAAACTGTTCTTAACCTGAAGTACCACTTTAGCTAATGGGGCCTCCTGCTGCTGTCGCGCCGCCACCGCACGATTTCTGTCCTTATCCTGAAGCAAAGTTCTTAATGCGAGGTACTATTTCTGCATTAGCAGAGTCTGTAACCTGAAGTGTATGTAACCCGAGGTACCACTGTGTGTGTGTGTGTGTGTGTGTATGTATGTAAACATAACAAAACATTAAACATTAAAAAGCTTCCCAACAGAAGGCTGCTTCCAGATAGCTCAGGGGTTGCATAACTCCTCCAAAATTTCTCTAACAAAAAAGGGACATCCCAAGAAAAAGCAGGGCATTCCAGGATCAAATCAGAAACCAGGATGGCTTCTGTAAATCTGGGACTGTCCCTGGAGAAAAGGGACTCTGAAAAACTGTTGTTCCTTGTTCCAAACTGCTTTAGATTTGGTTTGGTTATCACACCACACCACAAAGGTCTTATCCACACTTATCTTCTGCACCATTCTTTCCAGGCTGTAAATGGCAAGTCGGGCTTTCTGTGGATTGCTGTTTGCTCAGCTTCAGCTTCAAAGAGCTCTGGTGCAAAAAGGAAAAATGAGCACTTGGATACAGAGCTTTAAAGTGTGGATGGTGTCCTGGAAGCACAGAAGAAAGGGAAGTGTGGATAAGCCTTAAGCTAAACCATGGCTCAGCATGAGGACACAAGTGTGTGGGATGTCCATGTTCAGAGAATGTTAGAACAAAATAGCAGGAATTTAAAAAGGGGAAAATATATGAATATAAGTCCCAAAAGGGGGAGAAGAAAAACCCACGAGGGACAAAGGTGTTTCCAGCAAGGCCTATATTAGAGAAGAGGGAGATCCAGAAATTTTGAAAATTCATAGAATAAACTCCATGTTTGTTGTTTAGTCGTTCAGTCGTGTCCGACTCTTCGTGACCCCATGGACCAGAGCACGCCAGGCACTTCTGTCTTCCACTGCCACCCGCAGTTTGGTCAGATCATGTTTGTAGCTTCGAGAACACTGTCTAACCATCTCGTCCTCTGTCGTCCTCTTCTCCTTGTGCCCTCCATCTTTCCCAACATCAGGGTCTTTTCCAGTGAGTCTTCTCTTCTCATGAGGTGGCCAAAGTATTGGAATAAACTCCATACAAAAAAAAAACAACCAATTGCATAACCAAGGAAAATAGTGTACTTGCACATCCCACTAGAAGCTAGCAGTATATAAAGTAGTAAGAAGGGGGAGAAAATATATTTGGTTTCAGTTTAGTTGCAAGGCACAGATATGAATCCAATGAAGACGGGGGGGGGGGGGCTGTGTGCTCAAAAGATGGCTTAATAATAATAATATTTTTTATTTATTTATACCCCGCCCTCCCCGGCCAGAGCCGGGCTCAGGGCGGCTAACACCTGTAAAATTACAATAAAAACATAATGGGGGGAGGGGAAATAATTTAAAATACAGGTTAAAATGAAATTTAAAATGCAGCCTCATTTTGAAAGTAGCCCATATATCAAAACCATAAGGGGAGGGAAAACATAAGGGTCAGACTGAGTTCAATCCAAAGGCCAGGTGGAACAGCTCTGTCTTGCAGGCCCTGCGGAAAGATGTCAAGTCCCGCAGGGCCCTAGTCTCTTGTGACAGAGTGTTCCATCAAGTCGGGGCCAGTACTGAAAAGGACCTGGCCCTAGTTGAGACCAATTTAACCACCTTGTGACTTGGGACCTCCAAAGTTTTGTCATTTGTGGACCTTAAGGTCCTCTGCGGGGCATACCAGGAGAGGCGGTCCCGTAGGTACGTGGGTCCTAGAAATGCTAATAATATTTGAAAAATAGATGCAAGGATTAAACTATCAGTACCTGTGCAGATTTATACAGTATAATAAAGGGAAGTAAAAGGAAGTGTTGTATAAATACGCCATTTAGAAAGAGGTGGAAGACATGTATTAGGGGTCAATCAAAGCATAAGCAAAATGAAGCAGGAACAGGGATGGGATGAAGTTGGGAGAATGACTCCCAATTTCACACACAGTTAAGAAACTAGGAAGGTCACTTGAAACAAGTTAATTTTAGATGTGACTAGAGTTGCACTAATTCCAGTTGCCCAAATGTTTGCATTATATTCATCCAGTGTGTTACAAATTAATTTAATGAAGCTGCACTTCCACAATAAGAGTGAAATTCCACACCTCATCACTGGTCACAGCTTCTTTTCTATTTTCTGGGTCAGTTATACTCAGAGTTGACCCATTAAAATCCATCAGCCTGCCTACTGATTCCAGTGGGTCTTCTATTTCTTCTATATTTCAGGCATAACATTGAAAAGGACACTCGTCCTTTCCTTTCTTCCATATATGTAGGCTATCTCATTTGAAATCTTGCCACACACATCCCAGATCTGATGCTTTTCCTTCTTTCATCACAAAGATGTTCACATTGTCCACATTTTATTGTCCCTGTCACCACTCTTGATTCTACCCTGCCTGTTTAGCCTAGAGTTCTCTTACGTCCGTCAAATCACACGTATACTGCAATCTTACACCTACATATGCAATTTTTATTATAAGCAAACTTGTCAGGGCTTGTCCTAAAAGTCGGGGTAGATTAATTTCAATTTTTTAAAGGAACTTCAGGACATCTGATCGCTTTGGGATATCTCATCTGGCTTGGCCATGAGTATTCTTAGAACAGAAAACAGCTATTGCCAAGAAAAGGTGTCCAGTTAGTAAGTTATTCCAATCTGTGAACAAGAAATGCTATCTATTTCGAACCGCCAGAGCTCGGCAGAAATAACATAGCTTTGGTTTGTTTCCAAGCCCAATTCAAAATGCTGGGGTTTTGTTTTTTTAACTGCATGGTCCTAAATGGTTTAAGGCTAGGATATTGAAAGGTCCATCTACCTCCATATAAACTAATTTGCACTCTCAAGTCTTCAGCAGAGGCTTTGCTCAGTGTGCTACCAACAAGTGAGGTACAGCAGGGACGGGTGATGAAGTTTTGCCTTGGTGGTGGTGCCCAGGAGTCTTGCATAGCTCTTTCTTTGCTAGCCTTGATTGAAATTGAAATACTTTATTGTCACTTGTACAACTTGTATATAGTGAGATTACACGAGCACCCCCCACTCAGCTCTCTTAGTCTTAATTCCCCTCGTTTACTGACGCACACCCACCAAACCCAAAACTCAGTTGCCCTGTTGTTATCTTTTCATTCAGCAGCCTAACAGCCCACGGATAGAAGCTGTTCTTTGCCCTGTTGGTGCAACTAATCATGCTTCTATACCTTCTGCCTGAGGGCAGGAGATCAAGAAAGTACCGGCCAGGGTGTGAATCATCCCTGAGAATTTTCCTCACTCTCCTGAGGCAACGTTCTTCTGCCATCCAGCGGATTCACGGGACAGCCCATAATATCCTGTGCTGTATTCACCACCCTCTGTAGGCACTTCCTATCAGTTGATGTCAAACCAGCGTTAAGATGTCAGGTTAAAACTGTTTGGGTATATATATATCTATATCCTAAGCAATAATGGCCTGGTTTGCACAACACTGTGACTTAATTAGACTGTTCAATCCAAGGGCTTCTGAGGAGGAGCACACCATTGCTTTGCTCCTTTGGGCCCTGTTACTGCCACACAGAGCTATGTGAAGGCTTCTCTTAGTGTGCCATATGAACCAGGACTCATGGTCAAGCTCTTTCCACATTAACCACAAGAAGTAGTCAATTCAAGGTTTGTCTGTTTTTCTCCTACTGCCTTTTCTCCATTGTCGGTTTTGGCAACTGATTGCATTAGCTATGATTGCTGGTACCATGTAGAGGTCAGAAAGTCGGGATAAGTACATTTAAATGAAGTAAAAATAAAACTTCTTCTACAGTCCACCTTGCGGGGGAGGCAGTGTGCCATTTCCATCAATTTCTTTATTATACAATAGTAAGGCTTATGAAGTATTGCATACAACAAATCTTTTAGGAGTTTGCAAGGATCCAAATTGCTCGCTTTTCACACTCCCATTACTTCTGCATGTGATGTGAAGAAGCTCTTATATTATATAGGTGCATACCAATCTGAGAGACATTTTTGCCTAAAAAGGAATTTTAAGAAGCCCATTAAATGAATAAATAAGGACCAGACTTGCAACTGTCCTATTCTATTCATCCATCTCTACCTTCACTTGCGTTCTGGCTTCTCAGTTTCCATAATGGACATGAGGTTACTCCAGATATGGATCACAGGCCTAAAGCCACAGCACAAAGGAAGTGTCACTGTTTAAAATTTTCCTCAAAGATGCACTTCTCTGATATAGCTTAGATAAAAAGAAGCTAGTGGTCTATATATCGATTCAGCAAATTAGCTCTCTTACTGAACTGCACATCTGTCTGAGTTGGGGTTGTAAAGATGCTTGAAAATGAAGCTGATTATCTGTTTGAAATTTGCTCTTGAAAGACATCCAGGCTTAAAGTAGGTAGAGTAATATGCATTATGGATCCACTGGCCATGGATGAAATAGAATACTAGCTTTGGGACTTTACAAAGCTCTTGTTCTGGTAGGAATAAAAAGCAGAGTGCAGTGAAAAAAATAATTAAAATGTTAAAAGCTTCTTCACACTCTGCTTTTCACGACTCTGGGTAATGTTATCTACACTGACTACTGATGTATTATACATTAGCCATAAGCAGGTAGCCTATTGTTTTGAAATATAGAGAAAAACTATTTTATTATTATTATTTTGCTGCTGCTGCTGCTGCTGCTGCTGCTGCTGCTGTCTTCATCCCCCAGAATCTTAGGACAGTTTACAAATATTCCCTCCTCCTTCCCAACCCCTTGTGTTTTATCTTTTAGATAGAAAGCCTGAAGGCAGGGGCTGTCTTATCATTGACATTTATTAGATGCCCTGGGTTGCTTTGTTTTTGGCTGAAGAGTGGATTTAAAATGCTTTAAATAAAATAAATGAGGGGAGGAATTCCGTGCCCACACACATTGTGGTTAGCACAACACAATCCTTCAACATTTTTAAAGGAACACCTTGCCAAGACTAAAAGCTAGCAGTTTCTTCCTATTGATCAGCTGTGGAGTATTGAGGAGGCACAAAATGCATCTTCTACATTGCCATACATAACTCATGGTTCAATATTACTGAACTCTTGGAAATGGGCTGGTGGAAAAAGGGGACTCCAGTGTCCCTCAGGGCTGCCAAAAGCATGGATACACCAACTTTAGACAGAATTCTAATAGATTTTCTGCAACGATAATAGTAGTAATACAGAACTATAATATCAAGAAGCATTTCGCTTGTATTCTCAGTAATTCTTACAACCCTGCAAGATACTACAGTCGTACCTCGGTTTCAGAACAGCTTAGTTCACAAATGCTTTGGCTCCCGAATGCCGCAAACCCGGAACTGACTGTTCCAGTTTGTGAACTATTTTTGGAAGCTGAATGTCCGATGCCACTTCTGATTGGCTGCAGGAACTTCCTGCAGCCAATCAGAAGCCGCGCTTTGGTTTCCAAATGTTTTGGAAGTCGAACAGACTTCCGGAACAGATTCCATTTGACTTCCAAGGTACAACTGTATTTTTTATATTTTTATTTATTTAATTTCTATAATGCCCTTCATCCAAGGATCACAGGGCAGTTTACAATACATACCATAGTAACAAAGAATACCCCACCCCACCGCCCCCAGTTTAAAAGACCACAAATTGCTTAAATAGCAAATGGCCTGAGAGAAAAGGAACGTTTTTTGCCTGGCGCCTGAAGATATGTAACAAACATGCCAGGCAAGCTTCCCTGGGGAGAGCATTCCACAGGTGGGGTATTGTTGGCATCCCTCTGACTCGAAAGACAATGGAAGAGGCAGTGGGTGAAGCATGTGACTCTTACCTTTGTAAAACAGGCTTCATTGAAGCCATGCAAAAATATGAGGTTTCTATGCATGCACATACACTTACTTCTAGCCAGACAAGCAAGACGCATGCAAAGTTCAAGGACACATACCAGCAGACCAAGATGCTAGAGGACATGGAGAAATGCCCAGGAAGGGCAAAAAAAAAAAAAAAAAGCCTCCTTAGTTTGCCAACAATAGAAGCTAACAGTCTGATGTCTAAGAGAGCACAGCTTTGTGTTCCCATGGACCTGCCTCTCTGCCATTGCTGTTCTGCAAAGCGCTTCAGTCTGGATAATAAAGAAAGAATATACCACAGCTATGTCCATGTGAGCTCTGTAGGATTTAAGTGTTTGGAATTAAGCACTGTATTGCAACTGAGCAGCTCACATTCACTAGCAGACTCTGCAGAAGCGGCTTTTTCTTCCCAGGGAGAGCTCTGGGTCTTTTCACAGCAGACCAGTGAAGACTCAATGAAGTGAAACCATGTATGCAATAGCAACAGGTATCTTGAGACATAGCAAGTTGTGCTGATGGCCACTGCTGTGTCAAACATTGCTTCTCCTGGTACTGGACAACAGCTGCTTTGCAGGGAAGAAAAGCATGCAGTACCTTCACCTGCAGAAGATGAATCTCACTCACCAATTCGCATGCAGACCGTAACAGAATAGCTACTTGAGAGAGAAAAAGACCTCTATGAACAAGGTGAGATGGGCTACATACCCAGGAAATTAATTTAGCCCAGGAAAGATCTGCCTGCTCTTAGGATCTGACAAAGAGCAGCATCTTCAAAAACACTAATTCCAATCTGGGAGTGTTAAAGATAAAGGTAAAGGGACCCCTGACCATTAGGTCCAGTCGTGACCGACTCTGGGGTTGCGGCGCTCATCTCACTTTACTGCCCGAGGGAGCCGGCGTTTGTCCGCAGACAGCTTCCGGGTCATGTGGCCAGCATGACTAAGCCGCTTCTGGCGCACCAGAGCAGCACACGGAAACGCCGTTTACCTTCCCGCCAGAGTGGTACCTATTTATCTACTTGCACTTGGACATGCTTTTGAACTGCTAGGTTGTTGTTCCTGTGAAACAGCACCAAAGCCTTTCCTTCTCCCTTGTTAGTTTCTTCCATCTTTTGCAGGAAGTGAAATGAACATATAAATATTCAAGGGGCTCTTAACAGTTTAGATAAATAAATTTGAGCTATGTCAGTATTTTCAATAATATATTACATACGGAAATGGAGCAAGACAAAATAAAATGCGCATGAGTTCAGGAAAGCTAAGTAATTGAACATTTGTGTGCTCAGAAGCAAGTCCCACTGAGTTCAGTGGGGCTCAGTACCAATTAAATGCTCATAGGACTGCAGCCTGCATGATGATGATATACCAAAACTAAGTGTATTTCCACTCCTTAATTGCACTACACAAATGTTTATTTTTCTGAGCATTTCTCTAAAAATGATGAATTTATGTTTCTGCATGATAATGCTGCTGGCCTATATGCTATTTCTAGACCGAGATAATAAAAATTAAATTTGTTTACTATGTGAATGGTTTCATTTTTTAACTTTTAACTTTCATTTTACTTTGCCTGCACTGTATTTTTTTAAGCTGGCAAAACCTAAAATATACTTAGTCTACCCCTGAGTAATCACTGTCCAAATAAATTACACATTACCATATTAAGACTATGAAATGTATCACATTCAACTTAAAAGTTCAGGATATTTCCTAAACTAAAACATCTGCAGAAAATTAACTACGGATTCAATTAAGTTGAGGTTTCAGCAACAGAATCAGATTATGTGCTTTACTACTTCTCTTTCTAATTATAGTTTCTTATTGCGCCCATACTTTGATTACTAGACATGTCAAGTTATAAAATTTCTTCAAACAATATAAATCTAGCACACGGCCTTAATATATTGTATCTTTTTTCATATCTCTCTGAAGTACTGTAGCAGGACTGCAGTATGTCATAACCCTGAGCCCTTCCGGTCTCATTTCAAGCTACTACTGAAGTTTATTCAGCTATTTTTTGCTGACAATTTCCCCTCCATTTGGGAAGTATCTGAATGTAGTCACAGGCTGAAAGATTACCAAAAATGCAGTCTGTCCAACTGCGCCTGAAAGAGCCTTGTGCAGGTGAAATGGGTGAGATAATAATAATAATAATAATAATAATAATAATAATAATAATTTATTTATACCCTGCCCTTCCCGGTTCAGAAAACCGGGCTCAGGGCAGCTAACAACAAATTTAAAACACTTAATTATAAAAGCAGCATAAAATACAGTATACAAACATGAATAACAATAAAATTCAAAGTGCAGAAATCAATTTGGGGAAAATCCATCTAATAAGCATTAGATAGTCACCAGGGCTAGCTGGTCCTACTTGGACCAGCAAGCAGGCAGGGGAGAATTAGCTGTGGAGCCTCAGAGTGGGTAATCTTCATAAAAGGGGAGGGAGAGGGAAGTGAAGGGAAATAAAAGACCAGGCTGAATTCAAATTAAAGGCCAGGCGGAATAGCTCTGTCTTACAGGCCCGATGGAAGGAAGTTAAATCCTGCAGGGCCCTAGTCTCATGGGACAGAGCATTCCACCAGGTCGGCACTATCACTGAAAAGGCCCTGGCCCTGGTGGAGGATAGTCTGACTTCCTTAGGGTCTGGGACCTCTAAACTATGGTTATTCATGGACCTTAAGGTCCTCTGTGGGGCATACCAGGAGAGGCGGTCCCATAAATACGAGGGCCCTAAGCCTGTCACAGGGCAGTCTTCTGCTTCAAGCACTGTCCGGTCCATGTCTGCTTCACAGAACTGCCAAAAGCGTACAAGTACAGGGGCCTTGAAGTGGCCCATCGACATCTAGAACCCTGGAGAGCAGACAGAGCAGTCACACAGGTCCTCTAGTCCCAGTCCTTCCACAGTGAAGAGATGCATTGCATTTACTTACATTTTAAAGAATGTTTTCTTCATCAGGGCAATATGCATAGGGCAGCAAAGGGCACAAGGAGTGGGGCATGAAGACAGGACATGGTGTCCCAATAGTGCAGCAAGATCTTTTAGTGTGCTTGTCCCAGCAGGGGTGGAGGGGGATATTACAGTCTGCTTCAGTAGCAAGATGTCTTGCACTATGTCCCATGTATATTATATCTTACTGAATTCAGTGGACGTGCTCCCAAGTACAGGACTAGCATATAGGATAAAGCTTATTGTTGGCATCTGTCTGTCTCGGGAGGCAATGGAGGAGTGCTGTCGGATGGTTGCAGTGCCTGCTGTGGCTGTAAAGACCGATGTGGGAAAGACATGTTTTGTTGCAGCTGGGGCAGGTGAAGGTGTCCGGTTGTGCTGCTGCAGATGCAGCATGGTGTTTCTTCTCTCTGTGCTCCTCCCAGTGGCCACTCCTCCTCCCATCACTGCTATGGAGACACACCTTGACTGCCTGTCTCCAGGTGCTGCAGTCATCTGCAAGGGATTCCCACATGGCAGGATTGATGTTGCTAGCCTCTGTGTCACATTTGCAGGCACCTTTGTAACACAGAGTTGGTCTGCCAATTGGCCCGGCGCCGGTATTAAATTGTGACATATTGCTAAACATATCAGGGAGTGATAACCGACTAGGCTACCTTCACTCAATTTCCAAGTCCGTGGTGCATAAGCGATGCACCAAAGGGGAACTGCGGCATGGAAAGGGAGGATACAGTGGTACCTCGGGTTACAGACACTTCAGGTTACATACGCTTCAGGTTACAGACTCCGCTAACCCAGGAATAGTACCTCGGGTTAAGAACTTTGCTTCAGGATGAGAACAGAAATCGTGTAGCAGTGGTGTGGCGGCAGCGGGAGGCCCCATTAGATAAGTGGTACCTCAGGTTAAGAACAGTTTCAGGTTAAGAATGGACCTCCGGAATGAATTAAGTTATTAACCAGAGGTACCACTGTACTGACAGCAAATGGTGTCATTCTTGCTGCAGTGGAATTTCAGGCATATTTATAAGGGTCAAAATACACTGGCGCTGGGTCAGCCCATGACACAAGGCTCCTGCTTTGGGGGCACAGTACCTATTGCAGCCTCTTGCCCTGCTCCCTGCTCCCCCTTAGCAGCTGCATCAGGAGACTTAACTGAGTACTGGATTGTCTCATTTTAAGAGCATCAATAATTAAAGCTCCCCTAAGTGATAGCTGTCATACGGGCTAAGCATGGAAAGCTTTTTTTTTTTAAGACTTAACAGTGCCCAAATGTCACAATTAGCTTATTTTGAAGTTGAAGTATATTTAATAATAAATGGAAACCCTCTGGTGGCATTAGCACCACATGTATAAATAAGATATGAGCAAACCAGCATGGATGAAATACAAAGCAGCTTAGTTATAGGCTAGGTTTATGGGACTTTGCTTCTTGCAAATGCCTCTTTGGACCCTTACTGACATTTTAAGGAGACTTGTTGTTTATTTCTGTTTTGCCAACACTGTGCTTTAGTTTGCCTGCTAAATCCAGAAGGACACCACTGTCTAGCCATTTATTCATTAATGATATGTAAGCATACCTTTATGTATCAGTTTTGTCCAGGGACTTTCAAATGTCACCATCCTTAATAGCTGATATGACAAAACAAGGAAGAGCGACTGGAGATTCTCATGCAATGTTAAGCAAACTTCTGATGAAACTGCAGAGCCTAAGTGGTTTGGCTAATGCATGCCAGACCCAAAAAATACAGAAGGCCTTTCTATTTTTTTCCTGTTCAACATATAAAATCATCTAGCAACACTACATAATAATTATGCATGATCAAACAGTGGCACTTTTCAGGGGTTTAGAATTAGTGGCTTCCCTTGAGCAATGCAAAAAGTCACTTTGAAGGTTAATCCACTGGTCACGTCTTACTCAAAAACAAAAAGGTCAAAATGCTACCTTTAGAATTTTGTAAAAAAAATGTTCAATTTCCTCCCCCACTATTTCGTTTGGTCTACAAAGAGAATCTATCAACCTGTGATAGCAAATATATGCACTGTGTTCTGAAACATGTGAAGAAACACACTGTGAACCATAACACCTCCATTGCATATGGAGCATATACAAAGAAAAATATGCATAGTATATTGGCCACAGAATATAGGTGCAAGGAAAGTACAACGTATTATGGGTAGCGATCAATTAATAGATTTATGAAAACAAAAGCCCTCTGGGGAGTATTGCTGAATCCATGTGATGCCCTTGAATTTTAGAATATATATCTGAAGTGCTGAGCTATATATAACCAGCAGCTTGTCATACCCATATATATATATATATATATATATATATATATATATTCCACCCCAAAAGATCAAGGCAGGTAATACAATATAAAAACAAACAAAAGAATCAACACTTAAGGTGCAACATGAAAAGCAGCCATTTAATTTCCAATGGATATGGATATCACACTTTTGTCACCTACTATACTAATTTAAATCCAGCCACTGAAATCCAGACCAGGTTTCAAGAAGTGTTCAGGGTGAAAGTACCTTAAATATATGTTTCAATAAGTTTTTTCTTAAACTGGGCTCCTCTGGTCCCAATAACACAAAATGCATAGGGCAATATGCATAGGGCAGCAAAGGGCACAAGGAGTGGGGCATGAAGACAGGACATGGTGTCCCAATAGTGCAGCAAGATCTTTTAGTGTGCTTGTCCCAGCAGGGGTGGAGGGGGATATTACAGTCTGCTTCAGTAGCAAGATGTCTTGCACTATGTCCCATGTATATTATATCTTACTGAATTCAGTGGACGTGCTCCCAAGTACAGGACTAGCATATAGGATAAAGCTTATTGTTGGCGTCTGTCTGTCTCGGGAGGCAATGGAGGAGTGCTGTCGGATGGTTGCAGTGCCTGCTGTGGCTGTAAAGACCGATGTGGGAAAGACATGTTTTGTTGCAGCTGGGGCAGGTGAAGGTGTCCGGTTGTGCTGCTGCAGATGCAGCATGGTGTTTCTTCTCTCTGTGCTCCTCCCAGTGGCCACTCCTCCTCCCATCACTGCTATGGAGACACACCTTGACTGCCTGTCTCCAGGTGCTGCAGTCATCTGCAAGGGATTCCCACATGGCAGGATTGATGTTGCTAGCCTCTGTGTCACATTTGCAGGCACCTTTGTAACACAGAGTTGGTCTGCCAATTGGCCCGGCGCCGGTATTAAATTGTGACATATTGCTAAACATATCAGGGAGTGATAACCGACTAGGCTACCTTCACTCAATTTCCAAGTCCGTGGTGCATAAGCGATGCACCAAAGGGGAACTGCGGCATGGAAAGGGAGGATACAGTGGTACCTCGGGTTACAGACACTTCAGGTTACATACGCTTCAGGTTACAGACTCCGCTAACCCAGGAATAGTACCTCGGGTTAAGAACTTTGCTTCAGGATGAGAACAGAAATCGTGTAGCAGTGGTGTGGCGGCAGCGGGAGGCCCCATTAGATAAGTGGTACCTCAGGTTAAGAACAGTTTCAGGTTAAGAATGGACCTCCGGAATGAATTAAGTTATTAACCAGAGGTACCACTGTACTGACAGCAAATGGTGTCATTCTTGCTGCAGTGGAATTTCAGGCATATTTATAAGGGTCAAAATACACTGGCGCTGGGTCAGCCCATGACACAAGGCTCCTGCTTTGGGGGCACAGTACCTATTGCAGCCTCTTGCCCTGCTCCCTGCTCCCCCTTAGCAGCTGCATCAGGAGACTTAACTGAGTACTGGATTGTCTCATTTTAAGAGCATCAATAATTAAAGCTCCCCTAAGTGATAGCTGTCATACGGGCTAAGCATGGAAAGCTTTTTTTTTTTAAGACTTAACAGTGCCCAAATGTCACAATTAGCTTATTTTGAAGTTGAAGTATATTTAATAATAAATGGAAACCCTCTGGTGGCATTAGCACCACATGTATAAATAAGATATGAGCAAACCAGCATGGATGAAATACAAAGCAGCTTAGTTATAGGCTAGGTTTATGGGACTTTGCTTCTTGCAAATGCCTCTTTGGACCCTTACTGACATTTTAAGGAGACTTGTTGTTTATTTCTGTTTTGCCAACACTGTGCTTTAGTTTGCCTGCTAAATCCAGAAGGACACCACTGTCTAGCCATTTATTCATTAATGATATGTAAGCATACCTTTATGTATCAGTTTTGTCCAGGGACTTTCAAATGTCACCATCCTTAATAGCTGATATGACAAAACAAGGAAGAGCGACTGGAGATTCTCATGCAATGTTAAGCAAACTTCTGATGAAACTGCAGAGCCTAAGTGGTTTGGCTAATGCATGCCAGACCCAAAAAATACAGAAGGCCTTTCTATTTTTTTCCTGTTCAACATATAAAATCATCTAGCAACACTACATAATAATTATGCATGATCAAACAGTGGCACTTTTCAGGGGTTTAGAATTAGTGGCTTCCCTTGAGCAATGCAAAAAGTCACTTTGAAGGTTAATCCACTGGTCACGTCTTACTCAAAAACAAAAAGGTCAAAATGCTACCTTTAGAATTTTGTAAAAAAAATGTTCAATTTCCTCCCCCACTATTTCGTTTGGTCTACAAAGAGAATCTATCAACCTGTGATAGCAAATATATGCACTGTGTTCTGAAACATGTGAAGAAACACACTGTGAACCATAACACCTCCATTGCATATGGAGCATATACAAAGAAAAATATGCATAGTATATTGGCCACAGAATATAGGTGCAAGGAAAGTACAACGTATTATGGGTAGCGATCAATTAATAGATTTATGAAAACAAAAGCCCTCTGGGGAGTATTGCTGAATCCATGTGATGCCCTTGAATTTTAGAATATATATCTGAAGTGCTGAGCTATATATAACCAGCAGCTTGTCATACCCATATATATATATATATATATATATATATATATATATATATATATTCCACCCCAAAAGATCAAGGCAGGTAATACAATATAAAAACAAACAAAAGAATCAACACTTAAGGTGCAACATGAAAAGCAGCCATTTAATTTCCAATGGATATGGATATCACACTTTTGTCACCTACTATACTAATTTAAATCCAGCCACTGAAATCCAGACCAGGTTTCAAGAAGTGTTCAGGGTGAAAGTACCTTAAATATATGTTTCAATAAGTTTTTTCTTAAACTGGGCTCCTCTGGTCCCAATAACACAAAATGAGTAGCTGGTTGCTACATATTAGGCACACATCTAGTTTGGACCAGAGATTCAGGAGTTTGTATTCTCCACAAGGCGGTACTCCAAAGTCGTGGGGCAGGAGCAGAAACACACCTGACCATAACTGTTATATCCTGACCTGCCACACTGATGGTATTAGTGGCATCCTTATTAGATCTAAAAAGGAAAGATGGGAACATGTAGTCTTTTGCACCTGAACATTTAGGAACTTTACAAATCAAAACAAGTTCATATATTATGTCCAATCAATGCAAAGGAGGAAGAGTAGTTACTGAAACACCATTTTTATATGCTGCAAATGATGCAATCATGTGGGGCTTTATCTTTCTTGCAAAGTAAAAAACAAATAGACAACTTGTACAGTGGTACCTTGGCTTATGAACTTAATCCATTCCGGAAGTCTGTTCTTAAGCCAAAGTGTTCTTAAACCAAGGTGTGCTTTCCCATAGCAGTGGGGGACTCAATTTACAAATGGAACACACTCAACAGGAAGCGGAACATGTTCCGGCCCAAGGCAAAGTTCACAAACCAAAACACCTACTTCCAGGTTTGCAGCGTTCTTGATCCAAGTTGTTCATAAATGAAGCTGTTCTTAAACTAAGGTACCACTGTATGGTGCACTGTTTCAGAGACATTTTGTGCATCTCTTATATCAAGGGCAACTTGATCAGAACTGAATCCTGAATATCATAACCCAAGTTCTGTACTGAGTGTAATTACCATAACTTTATTGTGTAATTACCATAACTTCCTTGTTAAGACTGATATTATTCTTAAGCAGTTATTCTCCAATGTGAAAACTTGAGTGAGCCAGGAAAAAATATTGGTATGAGGGTGTTTGCAAATAGTGCTGCAGTGTTGAAAAACGTAACATAGGCTTTTAAAAAAATAACTTTAAAAAGATTGCCCAATTGTTACCAACTGTAGCATTTGTTGGCTTTACATTTTCAAGTGTACTTTTGTAACCATAAAGTCTAGAAACAAAGTTCAGATTTCTGGGTAGAAACAGTATAATAAAAATGCACATTGAGGCTGCATAAAGAAACAAGAGGGTTTGTCAGTCATTTCCTTTCCTTATTTCATTAACACAAATTTGTCATGGAAAGAATATGATTTTGAAATTATTTTGCTTGAAAACAGTGTTAGCTTTTCAAAGGCAAGGAGGTTTGATTTTTTTTTTTTTATGCTACACACATGCACAACTAAGATAAAATAGAACGATTCAGCTCTAAGCATGCTGCAAGCAGCTAGGCCAGATTTGGATATCAAGCAGATAGATTTTTAAAAGAAACAAAAATATAAAACCTCCCAGACACTGAGATAAATTTTATTAAGGTTATATCCCAAAGATCTGTGGAATATGAGATACAACATGATGAGCAATATAAGACTTTATAAAGGCAAAGGAGTTTATTTTCTTTGGGTCATAAACGAGAGAAGGGGGGAAACATTTCTTATATAAAAAGTGCTTTGCTTCCACATTCTTGAAAGCATCTCAGAGGAAAGCTGCAAAAAGATGTAAAGGAAATTATTGTGCAGAACTGTTTCACATTTATTTTCGATAACTTACAGCAGGTGTTTTTTTAATAGGCATTTATGTAGAATAGACAAGAAAAATTCAGATAGCATCATTCACCATTTTTATGGGCTTGTGTATTCATAAATGATTAGGTTGATGGTGAGATATTAAATAAATAATATAAATGTGGTGAAATTCAGTTTACACTTCATAATTTCTTGGAACAAGAAGCAAAATACATTTGTAAATTCCTTTATTTTATTTTTTTACTGTTGGCTGTTGGAAACGAGGAAAGATTACAGGGTACGGAGCAAGGAAGCATAAAGTATAAAATATTGTGCCCAAGGAAAAACCTCTTCCTATATTATGGGGCCAAGAGGCATTCTTTCTCCAGAGCCACTGGCTAAATTCAATGACAATGATGGTTGATTAAAAGCCTCTGGTTGCAACTTAGCTTTAAATTTCATCTTAAAAGAAATGAACTTGTGGATTCAAACTGAATCACTGACATAACAGTGTCCAAATCACTGTAGTCCAGCACTGCAAACTAAGGCCATGATAATCCACGCTTACAACACCGCCTGCCCATATGTGAGGCAATATCCCTTGAAGTGAAACGAAAAGGCATGCAAAGCCTCAACTTCAGAAAAAAGAAAAAAGATCAGACACTTAGGATCTACCTGATTACTCAACCAGGTATAATCCACCGCATTTTGTATTAGGACTATGGCTCTAGAGATCATGTTAATGAGTTTCTCAGTAACAACCTTATACCCAAAGAGGCATAAGGTTATAGGTATAAGGTTAAAGGTAAAGATAAAGGGACCCCTGACCATTAGGTTCACTCGTGACTGACTCTGGGTTGCAGCGCTCATCTCGCTTTATTGGCCAAGGGAGCCGGCGTACAGCTTCCGGGTCATGTGGCCAGCATGACTAAGCCGCTTCTGGCGAATCAAAGCAGTGCTTGGAAACGCCGTTTACCTTCCCGCTGGAGCAGTACCTATTTATCTACTTGCACTTTGACGTGCTTTCGAACTGCTAGGTTGGCAGGAGCAGGGACCGAACAACGGAAGCTCACCCCATTGCAGGGATTCGAACCGGTGACCTTCTGATCGGCAAGCCCTAGGCTCTGTGGTTTAACCCACAGCGGCACCCGTGTCCCCAGGTATAAGGTTAAAGAGAGGTAAAATTAATACTTGCGCATTAAGATCAGGTTTCGACCCAGGCTAATAACTGTAAGAATGGAATCAATGAATATGATTTGACAGCAATGGTAAGGGCCTATTTCACACATTACATTTTTGGGTGGACAGCTCAGCCATTCTAAATATGGAAAACACGGACGTAACAAGCATTTGTTGCAAAAATATAGCCTGAGGGAGATTCTTTGTGACTCAAAAGCTTACATGCCACATTTTTAACACTCTGAATATATTGTCCCACTTTCATGACCTCTCTGTTTGACAAAGTCCCCAGTCATTCTGAGTTTTGCCACCTTGAACAAGTGAGTTACATTTCAGGCTTGGGTCTGCATCTGTATAAAGCTAGTGCAAGATCATAACACACAATGCATGACTGAAATGAGATTTAGATGATGTCCCAGGAAGAAATCAGTGGGTATAGCGTGAAGGCTTATAAATGAACAGCTGTCCTGGATTAAAAGGACCCTGGTGTATGTGCTTAAACAGTATTTGAACACTTTAAAGGGGTTTCTGCCTCACAGAATAATAGAATTATAGAGTTGGAAGGGGCTCTGAATATCATCTAGTCAAACCAATGCAGGAAACTCAACACGTGTGGTTATTTATTCTATACTCTCTTTCCAAAACTCAGTGACACTTCTTACATTCAGGCATTACAATTTCATGAACACAACAAGCAAACAAATAAAGATCAAAGAAGAAATTCGTATGCAGATTTTTAAAAATGGAGGCAGAACTACAATATAATTAAAATAAAATTTTGAAGAACCCAAAATGTCAGCACTCTTTTAATGTTTCACATCCTTAATGGGAAAAAAAGGTCTCAAATACTGTAGCAGTCTAAACACCAGGAGACAGGTGTTGTTGGAGGTAATCTCACACTTCCAGGGGCAAAAATAGTGCTGTAATCAGGGGTGGCTAACCTGTGGCCTTCCTGATGTTGTTAGATTCCCATCAGCCCCTGCCAGCATGCCATTGACCAGAGATTATGGGAGTTACAGTCCAGAACACCTGGAAGGTCCCAGGTTTAGCCATCCCTGCTATAAAAGGTCTGCACTTCTCATATAGCCAGGAAAACAGCAGGGCTCCTGCCTTATTAAATATAACATTAGCTGGCCATGGTCATATGGGGAAAAGCAGACTCTAATCCAGTACTACGGTACCTGTGACCCTTCACATGTTGCAAGAATACATCTCCCATTATCCCTGGTCATTGGCCATGCTGACTGGGACACGTTGGGCAAAAGACTCTGGCACGGAAGTGGGTTGGACTAGATGACTCTAAGGGTCCCTTCCAATTCTGCAGTTCTATTATTCTATTATCTTTAGGACAGAGGTATGGTCACTTAAGAGCCTCTTGGGTAGAGCTTAAGAGAACTGGACTGCTTGTTAAATTGTTTTTATATGCAACAACAGCAGCAAGAGTATTGTTACCCCAGAAATGGAAGCAAGGAAAAATTCCAATGAAAGAAGAATGGCAGACAAAATTAATGGACTACACAAAATTAGATAAAATGACAGGAAGGATTCAAAACCTGTGGGACCAGAGATTCACAGAAGATTGGAAGAAATATACAAACTATTTGAAGAGCAACTGTAATCAACAAATTACGCTAGTAGGACTACAAGAAGTTTTGTAAGGAGAAATATATGAAACATTGCAAAATAGAGAAAGATTAGAGATATTAGTTATGAGTTTAAATGTAATAGTGAAAGTAAGAAATATATATTAAGTGATTAGATAGGAAAATTTTCAGATGTGATTGATGGAAGTAAAAGAAATTGTATAAGATGTAAAAGTATGTTTAATTATTGTTGAAAATGATATGTTAAGAAACAGAGAGAGAGAGAGAGAACTGGACTGCTGGCCAAAGCTCAAAAACACACACACCTCAGTTCACTTTTGTGCCTTGTCTCAGCAAGTCACTCACTAGGAGCTCTCCATGGTGCTGTAACAGCCTTGGAACCTATATAATGAGTGAGAATGTGCAGTGCCTTTCCCAAAACATTATGGCAAGAGAAAGACATGATTAGGAAGCAGAGCTTCCAGGACAGAGAGAATGTCTGCACTATGACTTAATGCCCTTCTCCCTCACTCCTGCCATGCTGCAGATAAAACAAACCACAGTTTGGCATGTCATGTCATCTGAATCCAGGCTTCCTCTATACAAACCATGAACAGTAAACTAAGATCATATTCAAAGGACATGATAAGCCAGATTTTGCCTTGTTTTGCCCATGGTGCAGCAAAGGAGATCAGCAATTGGCTATAGCTCATGGTTAGTAAAGAGAGAGCTTAACTACAAACTCAGTTTTAGATGACACATTAAGCCAGACCTTGACTGAGCTCAGTGCAGAACGTGAGTAAAAAAGACCCAGTAAGTCAATTTGGCATACCATGTCATTTGAACCAGGCCATAGTTTGGCTTAGTTTCAAAAGGGCAATGGGTGTTCTAGCTCCCTAGAAAAGGTGAGTTATGAGAAGAAAGTTGAAGAAAGTACAGTCACTCAGAGGTATTCTAGTAGGCAGTTTCTGCCGACACAGAGGGTCCAAAACAATCAAAGATTTGAAGTCCCAATCCCACAGAGAACCTACTGAATTCAATATGCATCTTGTTACCTTTTTCTCATTAAAGGGGAGAGGGAGTGAAATGATCAATTCTCACTCCCACTGCCCCTGGGTATCTTGAAGCACTGAATGTTCTTACATAGAATTATCATCTAAAATACTTTGTCTGACACACCTAGAACTGCACCCAGCCTTTGTTAACTCTATTTCATAGTTCTCTTGCATCCTGGGACTGCTAATAGCACTAACAAATCAGTGAAGAAATATTTCATGAATTGTAGATAAGGCTTTGAATGGCTTTTACGGTTCAATCTTCATTTTCCTAGACTGCACACTTTATAGTTCATGCGAAAGGTTAATGATCATTCTTCCATCCTTCACAAAAGATTTACTAGAAACACAAGACCTAACAGCCCTATGATTTCACTTTAGCTTTATGTTCAGGACATTCCACTTCTACTACATGTAATGATTTAAGCTGCAACCTATTTCCATTCTGTGTTGTTCTGCATTCATTCAATCATAGGTCGGTTCTGTTTTATTGCCATTGTTTCAAACCCAAAGGGAAAAAACACACACTTAAATTATACTCATAAGTATTGCCATCCCAAAATATGTATACCTAAAAGCCATGGTGCAGCCAGATTCAGAATACTGTGAAAAAAATGGATAACAACAACAACAATTATTATTATTATTAATGCCCCGCCCATTTGGCTGGGTTTCCCCAGTGCCTCCTCAAAAGATTTCAAAGAGCTGGAAAGTGGTAATCAATATGATCAAGTGGTTGAATCAACTCCTGCCCAAGAAAATGCTAAATAAAGCTGAAGGGGTGTCTGTGTGTGTGTGTGTGTGCGCGCGTGTGGTCACAGCAGATCCTGCGTATTTTGATTTGGCATAAACTTCAGAACCACTGTGTTTAATGGGGCTCTTAGCAAGTGTGCTTGGAATTGGGGGGGGGGTAGGTGAGGTGCAAATTACAGAAGTTCGTAACATTATAATCTGTATGCACAGAGTGTGTGTAGAGAGAAAACCCTTCATTTCCTACATATTGTTTTGTGTCCAATGATAGATGTGAGTACACAGGAACTCACAAGGGAAAATCTAACAATAAATAAGATTCCTTTACACGAGCTTGCGAATGTGGTATGAGAAACCTAAATTAGCCTGCCTAAAATTAATTGCTCTTTCCAAATCACAATATAAACAAAGTTAGAAGCAGATCAGGAAGATGATAATTACCTAGCTGATCAATCAGGTGCACGCCCGGTGTGTGTGGTGTGGAACACACACATCAACATTTGATTATCTTAATCCAGGCCTCTTTAATCAACATTAATGAGAAACAGTTTCTGGACAGACTAAAAGGCTGCCCAAAAGAAGCAGGGATGATACTGAGTAGAAATTGCATTGTGTGAAGAACAAAAACACCTTACTAAATAAATAAGAATACCGATATGAAGTTTCCATTCCCCCCCCCCCCACTACCTTTGAAGTCTTTAACTCACAGAACAATCCTGAGCTGACCTCTGGAGTTTCATTCCAGAAAACAGATTGCACCAATATACCTTTAGGTCTTTGGTGCACTCAAAGACATAATTAAAGGCATTTTGTATTTAAGCAGTAAACACATGCCAGAAAAATGTGCTAGCGTTTTGTTGTGAAAAGAAGGCATGACCTTCATTCCACTCACACATTATACAAATATGTCACTGTATAGCTATTCGCTCCTAATGTCTCTGAGATTAGCTGCTGTGCTACTAAATCTATTCAGAAATGTTGTTTTAAGTCAATCTGCTGCGGTGGCAAGGCCCTACTAAAGCACACAGTTTTAGTATAGGGTCTGGGTTTATTTATCAATGTACGGAAAACTGCCACATACGCTGGTTTTCAATAGCTCACTTGTTAGGTTACTAGCAATTTTCTTATTGACTCCAGTTAAAAGTACTTGCGGGGCAAAGTTTTGCAATGTGCATAGAATTAAACCTCCAAAATAATAATGGCATTGTTTTATAGCCAAAGTTAAGTAAACCTGAAGTTGAGGATATCTGTTCAGTCAGCAAGCATGATGACTCAGAATTTCTAATAAAAGAAGGGCACATATTAAGGCATGGATGTCTTTGTTGCTTCTTGCAACACCTTTGGCATTCACATAGTTCAGATTTGTCTTCTGCAATAAGAAATGCTGGAAAGTTGGTTATAGTATGGATGCATGCATCCCAAGAACACAGTACACATATCTCTTGACCTTCCTCATGCTTTCCTCAAGCACACTGGTCCAATGCAGACATTACACTGTCCAATCACAAAGATGAGAAGCAGCACACAGGCTTGTGCACTATATCACATCCCTCCTCCAACTTCCTTCCCAGGCTCTCACAGACGTCTTCCTGGTTAGTGAAAAGGATTAGGTTTTAAGGTGGTGTTCACCAGGGCAGGATGGTTTGAGTATATTACATGGATCCTGGTTTGACCGCACTAGCTGCCAATTAGTTTCTGGGCCCAATTCAAATTGCTGGGTTTGACCTATAAAGCCCTAAATGACTCAGGACTTCAATACCTCAAGGACCGACTCTCTCCATATGAACCAACTCTGACCCTACACTCTTAATCGGAGGCCCTTCGTTGTGTGCCTCCTCCATGAGAAGTCTGGAGGGTGGCAACACGAGGATGGGTCTTTTCTGCAGTGGCTCCCATTTGTGGAATGCTCTCCCCAGGGAGGCTTGCCTAGTGCCTTCATTACATATCTTTAGGCACCAGGTGAAAATGTTTCTCTTCAACCAGGCACTCAGCAGATTATCATTCTATGGCTTTTTAAAATATATGTTTGTTGGTTATTGGTTTGTTTTTGTTTTATTATGTATTTTACATTCTCATTTAGTACAGTGGTACCTCGGGTTACATACGCTTCAGGTTACATACGCTTCAGGTTATGGACTCTGCTAACCCAGAAATACTACCTTGGGTTAAGAACTTTGCTTCAGGATGAGAACAGAAATTGTGCCCTGGTGGAGCGGCGGCAGCAGGAGGCCCCATTAGCTAAAGTGGTGCTTCAGGTTAAGAACAGTTTCAGGTTAAGAACGGACCCCCGGAATGAATTAAGTACTTAACCCGAGGTACCACTGTATTTTCTGTTGTGAACCACCCTGGGATGTTCAGGTGATTATTGCTCTAATGGAGTACCATATTAAATGCTTTGAACCAATGGTCCTGTGGTGCCCAAAAGAAGCAGAAGCACCCGACGAGGTAAAATGTCCTTATCGTCATGACTTTAAATAGGTTGTTTATTTATGCTAATATACTGATTTGTTTATACTTATCTTTTGTAAACCAATCTGTCATCAGCCGAAGGATGAAAATACTTTAAGTAAGTAAATAAGCAATACCACTCAATTTTACTTCTACCGATGTGAATTTTTACTTGTTTGGTTGTCAAAATTTATCTCTGGCTAAACTTCTCATTAAAAAATACAACTTGGCTGGCTGGGTTTGCAAATCTGTGTTTGCCTGGCCCAGGCCTGCCAAGCTCATGACACAGCATGCTAAATATATATCAGATAAATAGACAGATAGATAAAGGAGTGAGTATATGTGTGTCTTATCATGCCCCTGCATGTGTGGTCCGAAGCAGAGAATAGAGCCAAAAGATTTACCAAAGTCTAATGGACTATCATATACTGCTGGTGGATTATATTGGCCTTCGTAGCTCACCATCTGAGCAGGCCAAGCCTGGCCCACCAGAGCATAGTAGCAGCTGAACATTTTAGAGTTCTCTGCCACTTTTCTTTAGCCATAACTCACTGGAACACAGTTCTGGCACCACTTAGGTAGGTGCCAATACCATTATAAGAGAACAAGGGAGGCGTTCATGGTGAGTGTCCCGTCCCCCCCCCCTCCGAAAAATAGCACTGTGTGTCATATAGACAAGATCATACAACTTCCATTAAATTCAGCATTTGCTTCTCCCCATGCTTTCCCTTCCCACACACCATCATGGTGAGAGCCATTGTGGTGTAGTGGTTTAGAGCAGTGGACTTGTAATCTGGTGAACTGGGTTCGATTCCCCGTTCCTCCACATGCAGCTACTGGGTGACCTTGGGCTAGTCACACTTCTCTGAAGTACAGGGTGAGTCTTTTAAAAGAGGCCTCGTGGATACAGAGTACACATGTTCTTTTAAAAGACTCACCCTGTATCTCAGCCTCACTCACCTCACAGAGTGTTTGTTGTGGGGGAGGAAGGGAAAGGTGATTGTTAGCTGCTTTGAGACTCCTTGATGGGAGTGAAAGGTGGGATATCAAGTCCAAACGCCGCCGCTGCTGCTGCTGCTGCTGCTGCTGCTGCTGCTGCTGCTTCTTCTTCTTCTTCTTCTTCTTCTTCTTCTTCTTCTTCTTCTTCTTCATGGCAAATGCACATGAGGAAATCTCAGCTGGTGGGAAAGGTGCTGACAGGTATGGAAGAAAACCTGCAGGTGGGGAAAGAGCTAAGCACCTTTCATGCCCTGCTTCCCTTGCAGCATTTCAACTACCCACATTGCCCTGGATTAGCCACTGAATTATTTCAGCTCTCAGAGTAAAGTTTCAACTTTACACTAACTTCCCCAGCCTTAACAAGACCCCACACAAATGCACTTGAAATTTTTCTTTTGTGTAGAGCCACACCATCTTCCTGTGAGTTTTCTTTTGTGTAGAGCCACACCATCTTCTTGCGAGGGTAAATTATTTGCTTAGACACTTAATTGGCCAATGGGCTCGTTGTAATCGAAAACACTTCGGTCTCCAAAGATCAGCCTTTTTCTTTCACACACTCAACAGTGTAGCCTTCGAATCTCCGTTATGCAAGCCTCTGAAGATTACAAAGAAGTTAACATTATAAGGTAGCTGGAAGAAAAGGAGGAGCCATACATTGCTGAATATTCACTTTTGCTCTTGAGTCTCCAGGCTATGTCAGCAACCGTTTTAGTTTAAAGGTTCATTTTATTCACCTGCATTGCTCCAAATTGATGAGAACTATAAATTCCAGATGCCTCATGGACGGCTTGCTTAAGAGGTTAAAAATGTATCTTCTTTGATAACTGTGTGTAACTCTCAATAGGATTAGAGGGAATTATATATGTGTCTCATATAAGTCAAAGCCACGTATGAGGTCCAGGGGGATGACAGGCACTACATTCTCATGAAGCAAAACATAAAGGTCATGTGCCTGATTCACTGACTAGGCAAGACTGTTTTCCCTTTGGCATAAATTGAATGAGCCAAGCATATAGTTTCATTTTAGGATCTTGGAAACTGTGGAAGGGCAAAACTCCTTAAAACAGCCAAAACTACGTAAGTGTGCTAAATATTTAGAGATGAACATTGCTCCCTTTACATCCCAACCTTTTCGTGTGTTTGATTTCACATCACCTATTTATTACAGAATTATGGAGAGTGGAAACTTCAAAGCATGCAGAAGTAATTAGCCATGCTAATGTGGGAACCAAGGAATCATATTCCACAGCTGTCAAAGGGCACACTCACAGGGATGTGAGAACAGGGACAAGGACACCGGAGCTTGGACTGAATGTAGAAATCACACCTGAGGGCTGTGGTCAGACAAACCAAACATTCAAGATTGCGGTTTGACCTGATGCAAAGAAACTACATGAGACTCTCCAAGCCAATAAAAACAACAACATTGCCTTGAATACTCTGTAGAATGACAAAGAACGATAAAGCAGAATATTTTTTATGAGAGCCAATGGGTTGAGGGTCCTATTATCGGACTCAGGGCCAATTCATATTTTGTGTTGAGAGTTTAAATACACAAGTTTTAAATGTGAAAAAGTTGAACTCTCCCCACCTTAAGATTGCAATCTGTTTTCTGAGAGGATTTTTTGTTTGTTTAAGTAAGTACTTGGAAAATCTTATGGTCTCTGAACAGGCTTGAAAAACCCAGGGGCCTTATCCCCTGCCTTCCTTAGCCAGTGCCCCCTCAAATAATCTTCTCCTTGAAGATTTGTGTGTTGGGGCTGAAGGGACAGCAAGGCAAGGGTGGCCAGTTATTCACTGCCAAACACAAGTACAAAAGAAGACACAAACTTGCGCCTGCTGATTTCTTAATACAATGGCACATTTAGAAATAATTGCTATAATTTAAATGGGAAATACTGCTATCCTGGTGCTAACCGTGGGTGGGGATTTCTCAAGGTCTTTGAGTGACAAGCCCGGCCTTCTAGCCCTCATCATTGAAGCCTACACTTTCCTGAGGCCTAAGCTCAATTCACTGCATTAAACATCGCTTGAAACAACAACTCCCATGCAGCCAAGCAAGAAAGAATCTTCTTGAGCAAGCTCAGGATTGGCCAGGCGTTAAGGCTAATGCTTATAAAGCCTCTCCTGTCACTCACCAGCCCACCCTAACCCTGACATCCCTCTTTGCAAGAGTAAGTTCATTTGGAAATGGAGAGGCTTGCAGAGAGGTGTGGCTGACTAAGAACCCATTACTAGCCTGGCAGTAGTCATTACATCAGGCTGTAATAGAAGAGAGGGGAAAAGAGAATCAATATCATTACCAGCTCTGCTGAGAAGCCAGCTCCTCCTTCCATCCACTGTCACTTGGCAGCAGCCATTGCACCCGGCTGTAACAGAGGAAGGAAGAGAAGGCATGCAGAACTACTTTATTGGCACAGAGGAAAAAATAATTAGCTTTTGACTCTTCCTCTCCTTTTTCATCCCAGCTGGCCATTAGAACTAGTAACTAATAACTAATAATAAACCACAAAGCCTAGGGCTTGCTGATCAGAAGGTCGGTGGTTCGAATCCCTGCGATGGGATGAGCTCCCGTTGCTTGGTCCCTGCTCTTGCCAACCTAGCAGTTCAAAAGCACGTCAAAGTGCAAGTAGATAAATAGGTACCACTCCGGCGGGAAGGGAAACGGCGTTTCCGTGCGCTGCTCTGGTTCGCCAGAAGCGGCTTAGTCATGCTAGCCACATGACCCGGAAGCTGTATGCCGGCTCCCTTGGCCAATAAAGTGAGATGAGCGCCGCAACCCCAGAGTCGTCCGCGCCTGGACCTAATGGTCAGGGGTCCCTTTACCTTTAACTTGGCTTAGTTCCTCCTCCCTCCTAATCCATTTTCTTTTTGTGTCATGTCTTTTTGAATTTTAAGACCCAAGGGCAAATAATGCCTTGCTTTTATCGATTTGTAAGCCATTGTGGGAGCCTTTTTTTGCAGAGGAGCAGGATAATAATCCTTTTAAATAAGTAAATAATAGTCAGACTCAGATTTCAGAGTGAATTTGATCTTGGCTCTTAATTGAGCCAGGGTTTTTAATATTGAATAAGCTTGGTTTCTAAATTTCCCCATCTTGAATTAACCAGAGCCATCAGTTTAAACAGTAAAATACATGCATGCCTATACAGTGAAATGGCTGGTGCTCCTGAAATAAGCACAGAAGTGGCAAACAGGATAGGTCTTGGCTCTATGTCTGCTTCTCGCAATGAAACCTGACCCTTTGGTTTAAATATGCACTTAGTATTTGCAATCAATGAAGCCATGTGTGACTTTTGCCTTTTAAATTCAGGTGCTTTTGCACTCAGGTACTAAAAGGCTCTCAAATGACTCTGCTTCTAGTTCGTGTGTGTGTGTGTGTGTGTGTGTGTGTGTGTGTTTGTGTGTGTGTGTCTTCCTGCTTTGGGTACTAAAATCTGATGCAACAGTGCAGAAAGCTTGGCTGGCTGCAAATTGAGGGAGGGGATTTTTCTTTTCTTTTTTCTTGATTATCAGTGACAAAGATCAAATAGCCATGTCCAAAGGAGCATCACCTATGGTTGTCCTTGGACATTTAAAAAAGCATACCTATCTTTATATGTTTTTATATAAGGCAACAGAGAGAAAGACATTTCTGTGACATTAGATACTATTCTGTCATTTGGAAGTTTGCTTCAAGTGTCAAAAGGGTCCACAGTGAGATTCTATGAATCAATTGTTAGCTACTAAGAGGTGTACTGAAAAAGAAAGAAAGGGAAATTGGTTTGAGTGTAGTACATTTGTACCATCATTTAAAACTATTTTCTTACTTTTTTGTTTTAAGATCAAAGCAGACTGTCATATAAAGTTACTCTGTAATTTCACTGAAGTATATTACAATCTAATAAATGTTTAATGACATAATAAAACAGACTCTATTGGAAAGTGGGAAAGGTCCATTGGACTCATCTGAAGTTTATATATCTATGCCAGCATCCTGGACTTAAGTGGAGATTAACACCACCCACTGGCTTGAGAAAGAAACTTAGTCACCTCCTGGGGACATTTATTGTTGGTGGTCCTGAAAGCAGCTATGGCTTGCCATTTTGCCAAGCTAAGAGGAAAGCCATAAACAGAGATGCAACAGCTCAGAGGTATGTACAGTGTGTTGCTAAGGTGGGGTAATTGATAATCCTGCACTTTAAGACATCCCAGCCACTTAGCAAGTCATGGTCTTGGAGGCTTGCCTTGTCTGAACACCTGTACGAAACAAAATAGAAAAATTCCTTCCAGTAGCACCTTAGAGACCATGTTATTGGTATGAGCTTTCAGGTGCAAGCACACTTCTTCAGATACACTGAAACAGAAGTCACCAGACCCTTATATATAGTGGGAGGGTGGGGAGGGGTGTTACTCAGAAGGGTGGTGGGAATGGGTGAGTCGCTGATAGGTGTGGTAAACCTGTTGATGACTGTTAACGACTGCAATTGGTCTTACAGGAAAAAGCAAGGGGTGAGATGGCTAAAAAGAGCTTTATCATGCATAATGAGATAAGAATCCGATGTCTCTATTCAGACCAGGTCTCTTCATGGTTTTAAATTTGGTAATAAGTTGCAATTCAGCAACTTCTCTTTCCAGTCTATTTCTGAAATTCTCTTGTAATAAGGATGACTGTCCAGGTGCTTTGGTACAGCCAAAAAGTAGATGGTTGTAATGCCAATAGTCCCCACTATGTTGGGGGACAGACCTGATTTTAAGAAGCATCTTTTTAAAATTGCCATGCAGTCAGATTGAGCCATTCTGGGTCTGGGTGAGTGACCTTGTGTGAGGAGGTCTTGGGGACACCAGGAGACGCCAAGGGGGTTCTGTTGCAATGCATGTTATCTCAGAAAACTAGGGTTCCTTGGCCTGCAAGGAGCTACCATTACTACTTTGTTGTGTTCCTCCCATACCTTCTTGAGGGTCCTTGCTAGAGGGGTGTGGGAGGGAATGCAAAAATAAGTCCTTTGAGCCAGTTGGTGTGGAGGGCATCTGTGGCCTCTGCCCATGGGTGGTAGCCTCTGGAGAAGAACCTCAAAATTTGGTTGATGAGGTGTAAGGCAAATAAGTCCACTTCAATTAGCCCAGAATTTCTTTAGATTTGGTGGAATACATTTTTGAACAGGTTCCACTCCCTCCGTCCCTTTATGTCAGAAGGCACATTCTCTGCTGTCTTTTCCATGCCTGCTAAAGATGTTTTTCTTTCAACAAGCCTTCTAAAATCTTTATCTCTCTTGGTACCTCTCCTTGATCCAAATTGATCCAAATTGATTTGACGTATGTGCTGTTGTTTTAAACTGGTTTTTTAAAATATTCATACTTGGGTTTGTTTGTTTTTAAAAAATGTTTTTATATATGCAGTCATTTTAATTGTTTTTATACGTGACTGTTTTATATATGTTACTATATTATAAATCTTTTTGGGGTGCCTCATGGGAAGCAATTCATAAATGTATTTTCTCCTTTTTTCTTTATTAAAGCAAGTAAAGTGTCTTACAGAAAACACATCATAGGTCTAACATCATAATTAATAAAAACAACAACATCAGGCTGGTATAAATGTATTAATCACCATCACCAACACCATCAAGCCTGCATCAGTAAGAGGACCATACTCCTTTCCTCCACAGGGCAGCATAAAACAGAAAACAAGAACAGTTTTTTTTGCTGAGAAGGATATTTTGGGAGATATCCATTTCCTACATCTCCTGGCTGTAAAATAAGAGTAGATGTTTTATCATTACCAGTAGAATCGTTACTGCAATACTATAACATATTTATGCCAAAAAGCAGATTTATTTTGCAACAACTGCTATTGAATAAGATATAAATCTTGCTGAGGCTTCATCTTAGTTAAGTTGCATTCCACCTCCACCCCTCAAAAATACTGTGTGCTGACATTTGTGTTTTACACATAGTCAATGAATAGAGATGGGCCCTAGTCTTCAATATCTGACATGAAAAAGAATCCCACTGAAATCAGTGGAAGCGAGAGGAAGAATAAGTATTAAGTGCCTTGCATGCAGAAGTTGGAGAAATGCTATTGGGATACAGAGAGAACTGCTCAACACCTACTTTGCCTGTCTTTACCCAAAGGGAAAACAGTGCCCAACAATGCAAGGAGAGAGTTGAAGCCCAAGCTTGGTGGAAAAGGGGAATTCTGTAGACATAGTGTATCTTGATTTCAGTAAGGCTTTTGACAAAGTCTTCCATTATATTCTTGTGAGGAAGTTGGTAAATGTGAACTGGGTGAAGTTACGGCCATCTGCCATGTATGATCTAGCTGAGATTCCTGCACTGCAGGCAGTTGGACTAGAGGACCCTCAGAGCCCCTTACAACTCTACAGTTCTATGATTCCTCAGATGCAAAGTCCTTGTACAACAGTAGACTTGAGGATTGAAGGTGAATCCATCAGTCCTTGCCATGTCAATCTTCTGGCACTGGAACCCACATCTTGTCCCCTGAACAACAAAGGGGGCACCTCTACTACTGGACTCTGACGACTCAGCCAGACTCCTTGAGGAATAATGAAAGAACCAATAAGCTTTCCACAAATAAGTCCCTAAAGTTTGAAATCACACTGCCTGGAAAATGCAGATGGCTGCAGAAAAAGATACAGGCCTATTAGCTGACCAGATGCAGTATTTAGGGGGCAGGTCTTTTGTATAAACTATTCATTCCACACTATAAAGCTCTGCCAGCTGCTTTTGTTGCCTCAGCTGTAGTTCAGAAACAGCCCCTTGATCCTTGTCCAGAGTTCTGACACTAGCTTTCCCTTAAATTTCTAGTCTACTTCAGAATTTCAATCCTACTAGACTAAATCTTCCTAGACTATCACCTTCCCTTGATGATGCACACCACAATAGACTGGAGGAATGAGAAGCCCACACCCGGAATGTTTCTTTTGCATATACTGCCCTATCGGCCATGTATACTGATTGTGTGCACTCTCAGTGTTAGATAGGTGCAGAGAAAGAGTCACTCAGTTTTAATGTATTTTTAGGCTGGCTTTTAGGGCTTTTAAGGCCTGTTCCCCATAAGATATCAAAACACAAAATACATAACATTAAAAATATATCATGGATCCCAACTGAACAGCAGCAGGAATCCATAACCATACAACAACAATTAAAAACAGTCAGTCCGGCATAATGTCATTAAAATCAGATAAAAATGTTGAAAATATTCTAGCAGGAATTCAGGGAGCAGCTAAGCAATGATTTGAACTCGGCTCCATGCTGCTATACCACACTAGCATCAGTGATTGTCATTCAACACAACCTTCCGCTAACTGGTGCCATCTATAATGCCAAGCAGATGCTGTCCTCTGTAAAATATGATCCCTAAATCAAAGTGCAAATCTAACTCATCAGCTCAAAGTAATGAATTCTCTCTGGGGACAAAGGAGTTTGATCTTTTTCACTACCTCTTAGTAAGCAAGAAACTTTCTGTGTACCTACAGAGTTTTTGACAATTATTTATCGCCTTGACCTTCTTGAGATTGCCTCGGCCACTCTAATAAAAACAGTTTTCTTCACCTGCGTACATTGCTCTGCAAAAATGCTATATATCTGAATGAGACAGAAATATTACAGTCATTTATAAGCCAGGCTTCTTCTTCAGCCACAACTCAAACCACAATGGTCAAAGATACAGCGCACAGGGTTTTATTATTAATTTTAAAAGCTTCTAATTCTAAGCTTCTCAAACTGTGTTCCAGCAAAACCTGCAGTTCCTCAGAATGGTATTAAGGATCCTCAGAATATTCATGAATGAGAACCTTAGTAATGGTACCTGCATGTTTAGACAATGTCCTGAACGAAGAGTGTATGCTGTAGAATGTGCTCCAGAATCTCCTGAAACGAGCTAAGATATCTATAGTAGAATATAGGGGCCTCCCAGTTCTAAACCTCTCTCTGAATTCACATAGAATGGTCAGTCTTAGGAAAACCAGTCTCTGTACCTCCCTCACTTTCATGTGCATGCACACACACACAATTTGCAGAATGTGGATAATTATACTTACCTACTTCGTGATCATTGTAGAGACACTAAGGTAATTACTGGCCTGGTGCTTTGCTCCTCCTGTAGTCATATTACTGCAGTGCTGAGCTAAGACATGGTTTGGTAATGTATGCTATCCAAACTTGGGCTGATGGTTATTTAGATATTTAATTAATGAATATACTGTACTGCCCTTTGCACAAGCCACAGGGTGAGTCAGGTCTCTCCAGCAAACCATGCGCTGAGTACAGAGCTTGCCCTATGGTTTTACAGTTGATCTGGGCTAGTAGGGCATTTTAAGCCAACCTACTGTTTAGGTCAGTACAGCACAGCGGCAGAACAAATGATGGAGGAGCAAAGCAGCCATAATCTCCTATCCTGGGTGCCTGCATGTTTGTCTGCCCATGATAAACCATGTTCTATCTTGGCATACTGTACAAACAAGATCTGCATGAAGCAATTTCTTGCACACTTTGCTGCCGCACTATATATATTCTTAGTATTATGCGTTTTCAGGTTACGGACGCAATGAAACCCGGAAGCACCGGAATGGGTTACATCCGGGTTTTGGTGCTCGCGCATGCGCAGAAGCGCTAAATCACACTTTGTGCATGTGCAGAAGTGCTGAATCGCATCCACGTGTGCGCAGATGTGGCACTGAGGGTTGCAAACACTGTGGACTGTGAACATGCCTCCCACATGGATCATGTTTGCAACCCAAGGTTCCACTGTATCTGATGCAGTTCTTCCTTCCAGTATTTCATGGGAGGAGATTATTCCCTCACTCTATAACACAATTCAAAGTGTTGGTGTTGACCTTTCAAGTCCTAAATGGCCTCGGCCTAGTGTACCTGAAGTAACGTCTCCACCCCCATTGTCCAGCTTGAACACTGAGGTCCAGCTCCAGGGGCCTTCTGGCGGTTCCCTCACTGTGAAAAGTGTGAGCAGTGTGGTTACAGGGAACCAGACAGAGGGCCTTCTCGATAGTGGTGCCCGCCCTGTGGAATGCCCTCCCATCAGATGTCAAGGAAAGAAACAACGACCTGACTTTTAGAAGACATCTGAAGGCAGCCCTGTTTAGGGAAGTTTTTAATGTTTAATGTTTTATTGTATTTTTGATATTCTGTTGGGGGGCCACCAAGAGTGGCTAAAGAGGCCCGGCCGGATGGGCGGGGTATGTATGTATGTATGTATGTATGTATCAATCAATAAAATAATTATAATATACTCCTGCCACAAAGGGTGCCACACTTTTAATATGCTTCTGCAGAAAGCAGGGTGAGTGCAAATACCAATGGTTTCAGTAATGATTTGATTAGGGCTCTGCTGTGCTCTCTGAGCAGAACACTTCACATTGTACATGCGTGCATGCACAGACACACACAGGGACACATTTAAAACATATCTGATCTATTTTTTTCTATCATGGGATAATTCCTACCATAGCTGCTATAATCAGTCTCCAGCATTTGAGCAGTTCCAAGATCCACCTACTGCCTGAGTGGAGGGCCACAGACAATTGCTGCTGTAAATGAACTAATTATTACTAAGGTTTGTGCATTTTGTGCTTTATAAATGTTTGTTTCCTGCCTACTGTGATTTACAGAATAGTTCCTCGTACTTTTATATTTGTCTCTGCCCTGGTTTAAGAAGCTAACAATAGTAAATGCCCACTAGGGCATAAAATGACAAGGTCAAATTTAGGACAGCCAGACATTAAAAAAGGTGTCTTTTACTGAAACTGACAGGCTGTGATGTGATCTTTCTATCTGCCTTTAACAGGATGTCTTTTATTTTACCTGGGCAAACCAGTCCAGAGTTACAGGAAAATGTGAGGTAAAATCAGGCAAGATACAGCTTGATTATCACATGATGACTAAAGTATTAAGTGAGGCCCTAATAACAGATGGAAATTCCTTATATCCTCATTTGCCTCAAACACAAAAGTTTTTAGTGGGGCCCGTTCAAGTATTTAAGCTTCAGGTCATGAAGTAGTAAGGAATCATAAGGAATCATAAGCATAAATGAACCAGCTGTGCTAGAGCTAAATTTACTGCTATTAAAATTCAACAGGCCCAATATTTCACTGCATATTTCACCGTTATTGGCTTCACTACCCCCGCCACACATTTTTTCAAGGATGTAATATTTGTGAATATGCCTCTTTGACATCAATAGCATTTACTTGTGAGTAAAGGCGTCTTGCATAGGGTAAGTGTGTCAAACTGTGCTACTACCAAATGTTATGGCCATGCTAAAGGCAGAATATCAATTTATCATATATACTGTTTATCACTAAAGGCAACGTGGTTCGGATTTAAGAATCCCAATTCTTGACCAGCCTTCCAAAACCTCGAGCCTTTCAGATATTTTGGATCACGTCATCCCAGAACATCTGTCATGCAGATTGATGGGGGCTATAGTCTAAAACCTATAGAGGGGACCTGGTTGGGGAGTCTCTAGACAATTAATTCTCAAACTGGAGGCCAACCTGTTGGAAAAGCCTTTGTTTAGGTGTGAGGAAGATCGTAAAGTTGGCCCTCTTCAAATATTTCAGTGAGTTACCTTTGTTCTTTCTGCCTCTCACTACCAACAACCTGCATGCACATTTGTGTTACTTGATAGTTACTTGATAGCAACCAAGGGACAGCAAAGGGAGAAATATTATTTTTGGTCTAACCTCTCACTTCATGGAAACTTAAGGCCCCAGGAATAGGCAATATGCTTTGGACTACAACTTCCATTATCCCTGACCATTGGACATGCTGGCTGGGGCTGATGGGAGCTGAAGTCCAACAATATCAAGAGGGCGCCATGTTTGTTATCACGGCTGCAGCAGACAGAGGACAGAGCTTATCAGTCTGAACTTACACTATTAGTGCACCTAGCAGTATCACCATTTCCAGTTCCAGGACAAGAGTAAATTTCACCATGCATTCTTCATACCTGACTCAAATGCACTTTCCATTACATAGGAGGGCATGGAGAAAGGTTGTGTATATGTCTGTCTGCGTTTTGTGCTTTCTAAAAGATTTATTGCAACCTCATTGCTGCCAGAGTGCTAACTGCCCAAGTTTGAGGCCTTGCACTATTACTATGTTGCAGGCCTGTTTATCAGCAACTGCTTGGTGATAAGATTCAGAAAGGGGAGAGAAAGAAGGCTGCTTTTAATATTTATAGCCAGGGCCTGGATCAGATAAATTCATTTTTGATTGGTCTGGGAAACAGCATGCTGCAGCTGAAGGTTCTAGTCGGTGAAAGATAGGCAGTTAACTGTCATTTGGGACTGTCAATTGGGAGTTAACTGTCAGTTGGGAAAGTTAGCAGATGACGGAGGTGTGAGGCAAGAGCAGAGAAGACTGAAGTGAAAGTAGACAAGCACAGAGCTGAATATTAAGCGATCCATCCCCAGTGTGTATTAACAGTACTGTGCTGGAGAAGATAGTAAAAAGGGAGACAGTGACTGGGTTGTTTTTGTTTTTGTTGTCATTTATTATGTAGTCTTCACCCTAAGGTCCAGGGTGGGTTTGCAACGTTAAAACACAACATGAAACAGTTTAAAATAACTACAGTGGTACCTCGGGTTACAGGTGCTTCAGGTTACAGACTCCACTAACCCAGAAATAGTACCTCAGGTTAAGAACTTTGCTTCAGGATGAGAACAGAAATTGCATGGTGGTGTGGTGGCAGCAGGAGGCCCCATTAGCTAAACTGGTACCTCAGGTTAAGAACAGTTTCAGGTTAAGAATGGACCTCCAGAATGAATTAAGTTCTTAACCCGAGGTACCGCTGTAACTAAAGGTCTTACCAGAAGGTTACGCAAACATGTTTTATAAAACCAAGTAGCCATTAGTACAACCATAAGCAGCTGGAGCAGATTGTAAGTGAATTTGACTGGGACAGAGGCTTAGGGAATTTGGCCAGAGAAATGAGCCTTTTTTTTATTTATTTTATCTTGATATTTTATTAAGGATTTTCTTGTTTTACAGAAGTACAGTGGTGCCCTGCAAGACGAATGCCTTGCAAGACGGAAAACCCGCTAGACGAAAGGGTTTTCCGTTTTGGAGGTGCTTCGCAGGACGAATTTGCTATGGGCTTGCTTCGCAAGACGAAAATGTCTTGCGATTCCTGGGGTTTTTTTCCCGTTCCCTACCCCCTTTTTCTAAGGCACTAAGCTGCTAATAGCCTTTTAGCAGCTAATCCGCTAATCCCTTAAGCCTTTAATAACTGCTAATAGCCACTAAACCGCTAATAGCGCTAATCTGCTAATCCGCTAATGGGCTTGCTTCGCAAGACGAAAAAAACCGCTAGATGAAGAGACTCACGGAACGGATTCTTTTCGTCTTGCGAGGCACCACTGTAAGTGTAATGCCTCATTGTTGTTTTTCCATGTAACATTTTTACAAATCCATTTCATTTGTTGAGGCATTAGGGGGAGAAGAAAAGAAAAAAGAAAGGGGGGGTGGAGAGAGGGAAGATGGAAGGGGGTGGGGTCGGGTGGCAGTGTTTCTATTATGTTTAATGTATGTAGAGTTTGGGGTCAGCGTTGTTTGTGTTGTTCGCTTGTGTTCCTTTGGTGGTGAGAGAGGTTGGGGTTGGCCTAGGGTGTGATTGTTTGTTTGTGATTGGCTGTGGTGATCTTTGTTTTCGTGTGTGAGTGAGGTGGGTGGGTGTTTTGGATCAGGTTAGCCATATTGATTTGTATGCTGTTGGTGGATTATTGTCATTGTCCTGTTGGGCTGTGTATGTGGTATAGGGGAGCCATACCGGGGTGAAGGCGTCTTTTAAAGGCCATTGTCAGCAAGAGGGTCTCTTAAGTCTTTAGAAACTGTCATCAAGGGCATACAAAACTGCAATGTAACAGGATCCCCTTGTAAACAATTCTAGTTAATAGTTCCATCCCATCTCTAGTGCTGCTGTTCATGTCACACCTAACTATATTATATCAAGCTACTAGGACAGGCATAGGCAAACTCCGGCCCTCCAGATGTTTGGGACTACAATTCCCATCATCCCTAGCTAACAGGACCAGTGGTCAGGGACGATGGGAATTGTAGTCCCAAACATCTGGAGGGCCGGAGTTTGCCTATGCCTGTACTAGGTAATTTCAAAGGCATTCTAAGGAAGTGGGTGGCAGCAGGAAAGGATCACGTTGAGCAACTCTTGAGTTATGGACACCCTTCATTATAAAAAAATTAAGAAGCACAAATACTCAAATTGTGTTTAGAAAAAGTGAAATAAAGTTTCACCAGAGGTGGTGGCAGTGGAGACAAAATGAGAATTCATGGTAAATTCTGCCTCCATATTGTATGGCTCTCAAACAAACCAACAAAAATAGGTTAGTACCTGAGGACATAACAATGTCTCTTTGATACCCATCCTGAGACTGGCCTGACATTGTCATCATTTCTGAATAAGGATCCTACAAAACAACACTCTTGCAAGCATATCTATGCCACTTGCTTAATAACCATAGGAAGCTGCCTTATAGAAGGTCACATACTTTGTGCCCACCTAGCCCAATATTGTCTATTCCAACAAGCAGCTGCTTTCCAGAGTCTTAGACAGATGTTTTTTCCATCACCTGCTACCTAACAGGAGATGCCAGGAACTGAGTCTGCAGCAGGCCTCAGATAACGCATATCCTCTTCTATTAAAGGTATGTTCAAGTCCCTGAGTAATTCCCTTTACTGTATCTCTTCCCAGAAATTGATGCAAAGCAGAGAGCATCTTAATAATAATAAATAAATAAATAAAAATATAGCTACTCTTTTATCCTCCAACATATAGACCCCTTCCTTCTTTCCTTCTGGTCCTGAAGCAGCAAGTTCCCATTTCCCCTCCGTTGAATAAATCAGAAGGCATCGGCCTATTTGGGTGTTCAGTTGAGTAAGGGATTATCCTTGGGATCCAGTTTATGATCTTAACCTTTGTTTATTTCAGTGTCATGGGATATGTCAATTTCTCACATCCTAAGGTGTCATCCCTGAGCCTGCTGGATTTGTTTGGGGATTAAAATTTAAAACCCATCTCAGCCTCCCTCTTGAAATGACAGCAGTACAGCATTCAGATTCAGAGTCTAAGTATTAGTGAAAATGTCCAACCAATTTAAGAAATCCGCCATTAAAATTCTAGTCAATGAATCCTACATGCACCTGTAGCTCACCTTACATGAGTGAATAATTACACAACATGGTATTTGTGAGTGGGAGAGCTTTTCCTTGAGGACTTTCATGTTCATGAGCAGAAGGCCTTTTGCTTCTACTTCACCTTCTTGTTGAGTGCTGATGTTTTATGCATTGCCTTCTCTTACCAAGTAACCTCTTGCTGATTATAGTTAGCAGTATAGTCAGAGCTGATTTTTCAGCATAAATAAAGCTCGAAAAGACCCATCTACCACAGCTACACTGTGCCTTTTTGCTAAAAACCAAGCACAACAGAGAAGTACATGGCAATGAAGTCACTCACTCTTCCTTTACGTGTATTTGGATGTTTAAAAGATGGCAGGGTTTATTCACAATCGCCAATATCTATTGACTATTAATCTTGAGATTACTGCTGGTAATGAACGCCTCTGCAGGTAAATGGATTTCTATTTCAAAGTAATATTTTCATTACCTTTGAAACAGAGCATGAAAGATCACTCTTTAATGCACTTATCTGTTCATCCAAACTGTAATTTAAATGGAAATATTTTTACAGGTCATATAGCCTGCTGTATAAGGCACAATAAATTCACTAAGCTTTAAATGCCTCTTCCCAGAAGGGAACAGAGTCCAAACCAATCTAAAACATTAAAGCATACCAAATATTGGCAAGGTACTATTTCCTTACTTAGCTTGACCTCAGCTGGTACAAAATGTAATAAACATATACTTAAGGGCTCATCTTTCCTCCTCTTGATCCTAATTCCGGCATATACTAATAGCTGATAATGCAGATTTTTTGTTGTTGTTCATTATTGCTCGGGAAGAGGGTCACATTGGAAAGGCCTCTTGCATTACTCATGCACTGCTTGTCAGCACACAGACTGGAGCAAGATTACCAATACAGCTGTCTAATTTTGCTGAGACAGTTGATGTAAGCACTTGAATATTCGCTGCCTGCACAACCAGAAGCCAGCATGTTGGAAAAACATAACAGAACTATAGCTTTTTCTTGTATGCCCCCGTGTGATTGTGAAAAATGGGGAAGAGATGTGCTTTTCTTGCCCAGACATATGGTGGTAACATGCAAGACTAATCTAGGACCTGTATGCTACAATTTATTACATAAGGGTGGTTTGCATATACGCACACAGGGACTCTTGCTGTCTGAAACTGCATTGGGATGGTGGTACCCAGCACTGTGCCAACACAGGCTGAACATGAAACTATAGGCAGCTGCCTCAGAACCACAAGGAAGAAGCCAAGGACTGGTCCACGTAACTGAAATTTCAACAGTCTTCTTTCCAATCGTCTGAATGTCCAAAGCGATGCTCCAGAGTCTTGTCCCACATCTTGCGCCTTCTTTCTCTAATGCACAGATGCTTCCTAAGCCTTTAAGTCTCACAATCCACCGAACTGATTATGTGAATATTCTGTCCCAGTTTTACCTGCTACCTGGTTGATTCTATCACCCCATCTATCATTTGTTTGTCCAGGCAAAAAAACAGCAACGGCAACAGCAATGTTGTTATTATTATTGTAAGTACAAAGGTGAGCCAAAGTGACTTACAGACACAATATAAACACTAAAACTAATTACAACAAACACAACCAATAAAAGAAGGTAAAGAAAATTGCTTAAGCCTCTTTGTATATGTTGGTGGACTAGTTGCATGATCAAATATTTGTCATGGGTGATATAGGAAAAGCTGGGTGGGAAGTTTAGCATTGTATATGAAGTAAAGACACAACGCTAAACTTCCCACCCAGCTTTTCCTACATCACCCATGGCAAATATTTGATCATGCAACTAGTCCACCAATATATACAAAGAGGCTTGTGTATGAACTAAAGAAGGGATGTGGATGGCGCTGTGGATTAAACCACAGAGCCTAGGTCTTGCTGATCAGAAGGTCAGAGGTTCAAATCCCCACGATAGGGGGTGAGCTTCCGTTGCTCGGTCCCTGCTCCTGCCAACCTAGCAGTTTGAAAGCACCTGAAAGTGGAAGTAAATAAATAGGTACCGCTCCAGCGGGAAGGTAAACAGTGTTTCCGTGCACTGCTCTGGTTTCGCCAGAAGCGGCTTAGGCATGCTGGCCACATGACCCGGAAGCTGTACGCAGGCTCCCTCGGCCAATAAGGTGAGATGAGCGCTACAACCCCAGAGTCAGCCATGACTGGACCTGATGGTCAGGGGTCCATTTACCTTTACCTCTTATGAACTAAAGAATATTTTTATAAGGGCTGGATATATGTTTGTACCTACAATGCCATTTATGGAACTGAACAACAATACAGGAGAGTTCAACAACTATAAACCCCCTGAGTCAAGCATGGTCCTCAAAGATGCCACCTGGCCTCTAATTTAGCAAGAGCAACAAAAGCGTGCACAAAGCAGCCACTGTTCTTATACTCTTCTCAAAATGGTGCTTCCAGAAGTCTACTTCCTAAATACAGCAATATAAAATAATCTATGATTATATTTAATCTTATTATAGAAGGGGTGGCTAACTTCCCAGTTCAGGAGCCTGACCCTGCCTCCAAGCAAATTTTTCTGGCTACCTATGACCCAACTGATTTTGGCAGCAAAAATAAAAGCATAAATTAGACACAGCATTGGAGTGGGCAGAGCCCAGCATTTAATGAGCAGATCATAGAATCATAGAGTTGGAATAGACCACTAGGGCCATCGAGTCCAACCCCCTGCCAAGCAGGAAACACCATCAGAGCACTCCTGACATATGGTTGTCAAGCCTCTGCTTAAAGACCTCCAAAGAAGGAGACTCCACCACACTCCTTGGCAGCAAATTCCACTGTCAAACAGCTCTTACTGTCAGGAAGTTCTTCCTAATGTTTAGGTGGAATCTTCTTTCTTGTAGTTTGGATCCATTGCTCTGTGTCCGCTTCTCTGGAGCAGCAGAAAACAACGTTTCTCCCTCCTCTATATGATAGTGGGTGACAACACTTTTCCTCAGCTGATCCGCATGAATCAGCTGAGTGGAGAGGCTGTGTGTCTGTGTTCCTGTGTATATGCTCTGCCTTTGCGTCCATGACAGAGTTTGCATATGATAGTGTGAAGTGACCACATCCACTTTTGGCCACACTGCAGGCATGAGGCTCCTCAGGATTGGCCAAAGGTGAATGTAGACCACAGGTCAAAATAAGGTAGCCATCCTTGATTCGAAATATGCAGAAGTGAATGACATCTTGTTGGAAAACAGGATATGCAATATTAAGAGCGGATCACAAAATTTGGCATAACTTTGTATTATGTTGTGTTTACTATCATATTTGCTCATTAAAGCTGCATTGCTTTATTTGTCTTAAATGTTGGACCCAATTAACTGTCAAATGCAACCCCAGGATACTTCTTATCTTGTGAATTTTAAATACAGAGGTGTACAGAAATCTATTATTTTATAAATTTCAGGAAAAAGCCTGCTGTGTTATGTCTGTCATTTAAACCTTTTTGATTAATCCATATCAATCAAAGATCATTAATGGTAGTAAATTGTGCATTTTGATTTTTCAATTAAATAGCAGGATCAGATGAAGCACAAACTACAAAGAGATGATTCTTTAATGGCTTCATAATTGCATTATGATTTTACAGCTGCAATAAAAAAATGAATTACTACAAGGCAAAATAAGCATAGAATCACTGGGATAATATGAAAAGGGCTTCCAATTCGTTTTAAAGTAATTCCATTATCCATTCCTTGCACAGATATTCACACATGAATTTGCAATCCCTGGAAGAGCCAAATATTAATTCATTGCCCCCCCCATAATTCTAATTAATAATGAAGAAATAAAATTAATAATGAGTTTTAAATACCTGATGAAACTCCCTCTGTGGGGGCTATTCCATAGTTTAGGTACTACAACTGAAAAGGCCACCTCTGTCTCTCAACTCCACCAGATACACTTTTGACCTCAAAACTCAAATCTTGAACAGATGCATACAGAATAAGATGGTTCCTGATAAAATTTTGATACCAGGCCATTCAGGGCTTTAAAGAGAAAAACCAGTGCCTTCAATGAACCCCCAAAACAAACTGAAAGCCAGTGAATCTGGCAAAAAACATAGTATACTATACTACCAACTCCAGGTACAACCCAAGATACAAACCACCTCATTCTAAACTGACAGAAGTTTCTGGACTGTCTTCAATGGTAGTCCCAAGTGCATTGTAGTAACGGGAAATCCAGTATGTTAACTGAATGAGAAATGTATTTTATATTGAAGAGAGTACAGAAACAGCCATGAGTGGAGTCATACTTGAAGATGTAGACCATGTAGTTCAGATCAATGAAAGGGTCATTGATAGCCACAACCTCAACTTTACCAGAGTTCACTGCAGCTCTGGTGACCAGACGGCCAATGCCGCCAAATCCATTAACTCCGATTTTCACCATTTTCATCTCTGGAAATTGTGCTCCCAAGGGGTCTCTGACCTAACTTCAGTTCGTTGATCATGCTCTGATTTTTTAAAAAATGTGTCTTGTTAATTGTGTTCACATACGGGGCTGTGTTTGAATATTTATTGAATGGACATGGTCCACCACGGCATTACAAAGTATGGTGTGAAATATCAGGATCACGTTCTAGATGCACCGGTGGCCCAGATTCTTCCAGGTTCATTTCAGGGTGCCAGTGCTTACTCAGAAAACCCACAATGGCCTGGGTTCTCCAAAGAGCTCCTTTCTTTATTTGGCTGGTTAAACAATCTATGGCCATTTAAATGTGCTTGTGGAAGAGGGGTTCATTGGTTGTTGCTGTTGTTATGATTGTTGTTGTTGTTGTTTAGTCGTTTAGTCGTGTCCGACTCTTCGTGACCCCATGGACCAGAGCACGCCAGGCACTCCTGTCTTCCACTGCCTCCCGCAGTTTGGTCAAACTCATGCTGGTAGCTTTGAGAACACTGTCCAACCATCTCGTCCTCTGTCGTCCCCTTCTCCTTGTGCCCTCCATCTTTCCCAACATCAGGGGCTTTTCCAGGGAGTCTTCTCTTCTCATGAGGTGGCCAAAGATGTTTTGTATTTTCATGCTGTAAACCGCCCCGTGATCTTCAGATGAAGGGTGGTAGATATATATAAGTTGTTTGTTTTATGTTTTATCTTATGTTATGTTATGTTATGTTATGTTATGTTGTTATGTTATGTTATGTTGTTATGTTATGATGTTATGTTTTATGTTATGTTATATTATGCTATGTTATGTTATGTTGTTATGTTATGTTATGTTGTTATGATTTCAGTTTCAAGTTTCACCACCCCACTGCCATTGTTCCCTGCTGTTCATCCTCTGCCTAATTGCTACCACCAGCTTGCTTATCAAGCACAGCCAATGAGCAAGCAGACAGTGGCAGCTACTTCCCTTTCTCACCAGCTTTGTGATTTGCTTCCCTCTGGACCAGAGTGAGGGGCAAGTGAACAAACAGGATACAGTGGTGAAGAAGAAAAGCAGGCCCAGAGGGTTCTTGCTGGTGGGCACACAACCGAGGGGAGGCCCCTCAACAGGTGTCCAGCCATGCTGACCCTTGATGGCAACCCTGCTTTCCATGAGAAGGGGCAGGTGTCCCAAGGCTGAAGAATGAACTTTACCCTGAGATATGCAGCACTCCTTCTTTATTGGTCTACTGGAGGCAGAGGAGAAACAAAATGAACAAGATCCAACTCTTCTGCATGGCCTTCAGATCAACTGGCTAGTCTTGTTTTCTTACAGTGGTCCTGCTTTTTTATGGTTTCACTGGAGGGATTTATTCACATTTGTTTACTTCGTCTTCTTTGCTACTGTACAGTACCTTGAGCACTGGAAAAGCACCTAACAAGTTATTTAAATAGATCAGTAATGTACCAGTGACACTTTGACACAACAACACAATTCTTTTAATATATGAAATTGTTGTAATTGGCTTTCTATATATATATACATATTATTGTTGATGCTCTTGCTGGTAAATTGCTTTAAGATATTTCATAGGAAACCATTCATAAATGGAATTAAATAACAGTGGCGTAGCGTGGGTTGTCAGCACCCTGGGCAAGGCAAGTAATTTGCGCCCCCTAACCCGTGGATTTTAGTAGGGGCAGAGAGCTGCCAGTGCGAGCGCGCCCCCCCCAGATGTTGCGCCCGGTGCGGCCGGCCCCCCCTGCACCCCCCCACGCTACGCCACTGTTAAATAAACAGTACACTGCACCAGCTCACATTTTACTAATGAGTTTTGCTTATTGCAGAACAGGCCTCTGTGGCTTATGAACTCACCCTACCAGCCAGAAAATGTGGCCAACTTGGCAACCACCCATGTTTTGCAACCCCAGGCAGGCAACAAAAGCCGGATATTTTATGAAGCTTCCTTGTGTGCTGTCTTACATATACTATGAACGGTGCAATAGTATATGAGTGACAACATTCTGCCTCCACCAATGCACCTTCTCCTCTCCAAGGCCCACAAATTTCTAATTTCATTTCAACAGACTTTCAGAATCTTTCCAATAGCCCTGCCATTTTATGCTGTGGATTAAACCACAGAGCCTAGGACTTGCCGATCAGAAGGTCGGCGGTTCGAATCCCTGTGACGGGGTGAGCTCCCGTTGCTCGGTCCCTGCTCCTGCCAACCTAGCAGTTCGAAAGCACATCAAAGTGCAAGTAGATAAATAAGTACCGCTCTGGCGGGAAGGTAAACGCCGTTTCCATGTGCTGCTCTGGTTCACCAGAAGCGGCTTAGTCATGCTGGCCACATGACCGGGAAGCTGTATGCCAGTTCCCTCGGCCAATAAAGCGAGATGAGTGCCGCAACCCCAGAGTCGGTCACAACTGGACTTAATGGTCAGGGGTCTCTTTACCTTTACCTATAAAGTACAGAGGTTATACTAATATGTCAAGTAATATTTGTAAATTAGGCAAAGATCCACTTTGTATCAGGAAGAATTCATGGCCAGTCAGTATTTCTAATTAGCTATGTGTCATTTTCTTATAGTTGGCTGCTTTGCTGATGTCAGGCTGATGGTTAGGAAACTGAATGGTGCTGTACAATCCCAGCTCTGAAGAGGGAGGAAAGAATTTGCTTTCAGCACATGCCAATTCTACAGCTTCACATTTTTATTCTAGACAGATTTCATACAGCAACTGCAGCTAATTGTTATATGGGGTGATCATCACTGATATTGTATTGTGCTAGTTTACATTAAATTATGAAAGATAGATAAATAATTTTATTTTTTCTAGTCACACTTGGATGCAAACAGGCACACATAAAATAAACACCTGGAGTCCTGTGCCCAGTTCCAGGCACCACAATTTAAGGAGGATATTGACAAGCTGGATGTTTCCTTCCTTCTTTCCTCTGGCACCCCCTTTACTCTGGAGGGCCCCTCAACTCCTGCAGCAGACTTTGAGAGTGCATGGGGAGGAATGTTCTGTTGTGAAAAAGAAAATCTGTAGTGTGAGCAGAACAGACACGCTGGATTCAACCCTGTGCTGTTTTTGAACATAGGGGCTTAATCTGACTAGAGAACTCTTCCGCAAAACCCCAGTTGCAAACATGCTAAATGTTAGATTTCCCAAAAATACGAAGCATGGCTTGTGGTTGTCTGTATTAAGTAAAGAACATCAACTCCTAGAGCTCAACATGATCCCCAAGCATGATTTTTCTGTCTCATTCTTTACAGCTACAATACACAGCTGAGCCTGCTTATTCACATAGAGCCAATCTGACTGCTGTTGAGTAAGTGGGTTGTAGACTATGGACTTAATGAATAACTGCAGCAAAGGAAAATGAAAGGGGAGAAATTTTCACCTTGAGTCTGCATCAATATTTTCCCATTTAATCTGTATAGCCTGCTATTTTCAATTTAGCCTCCCCCCATTCCAATCATAGCCTGACTGTTTATCTACTTCCCATTAATGAATTATAAATAAACTTGATAATTAAAAGCTGGTATTTACAATCCTTGCTACGCAGCCCTTGTGCAATAAATGGGTGATGTGAGTGAGGCTGTCGTTCTGCATTACATGCCCCTGTTTAAAACTCAGTGGGGGTTTTTTGACAGCATTACCAAGGTTTTTCAGTAGCAATGGAAATGAAGGAATGGCAACATCTTATTAATACTTATAAATGACTTGCCTCATCTGGTTACTCATGATTTTAAGTCCCTGTAATAAAACAGTAGATTACCAAGCACCATACATTGAAGTAGCTTCCACTGTTGTGCAACACACACACACACACACACACACACACACACAATCTCTCATATATATATATATATGTACCTCGGGTTACATACGCTTCAGGTTACATACGCTTCAAGTTACAGACTCCGCTAACCCAGAAATAGTGCTTCAGGTTAAGAACTTTGCTTCAGGATGAGAAAAGAAATTGTGATCTGGCGGCGCGGCAGCAGCAGGAGGCCCCATTAGCTAAAGTGGTGCTTCAGGTTAAGTACAGACCTCTGGAACGAATTAAGTACTTAACCCGAGGTACCACTGCATATGATTGTATGGGTCTGTATATGTATTTGTGTGTATCTATCTCTTTCTTTCTTTCTTTCTTTCTTTCTTTCTCTCTCAATCAGTTAAATCCTGCTTTCTCCAAGGAACCCTGAGCAAGGTATAAAGTGCACTCCCATTTTATTCACACAACAATGTTGGATGATAGTTTATGTTCAGGGATAATGATTAGCTCAAAGTTCTACCCCTGGCCCCATACTCAAGGCAGGCTCATGGCCGATGAACCTGGGCCTCCATAGCATGGCTGCATTCATATATAATTTTAAGCCAAAGCGGAGTTTAAGCATGACTGTGCTGGCTCCCTTAGAGGCTGCAGCTGCCTTGCTACATCTGCTCTTCTAAATATCATTCCCACTGAAAGGTTGCAACAGGCTAGGTTCTCACAGAACAAATAAGGAGATCAGTGGCTACACATTTTGCCTCATTTCTCAGGTTCTACAAGGGTTAAAGGCTTTCTTTCTTTCTTAACACACGGACTAGAGTCTATTTGTTGCTTATGAAACTCTGTATACCTCCATGTAAGATCTGTTCAACAGCGGAACCAACTGCTGGTCCATCAGAAGGTGATCATTGGAGGTTAGATGGCCATGTAAGATCTGTTCAACAGCAGAACCAAGGTGATGGACTCTCCTGCATTGGAGGTTGAATGGCCATCTGTCAGGGATTCTTTAGCTGTGGTTACTGCATTGCAGGAGGTTGGACTAGATAATCCTTGGGTTCCCTTCCAACCCTACAATTCTATGGTTCTATGTATACTGACGACACTTCAGAGCTACTCATGAGGTTTAGCATACTTGGTTTTTGGTAACTTCTTCCCTGTACTTTTGGTTTGGTAGTAGAATACAAAATTAAGGAAAGCTCCTATGTAAATGTGAGCTAAGATTCCAACACCAACAGTCCTGATCACTACTAGATAAACATGTCAGTTTGTTGTTTAGGCCAATTTTTGCATAATATACTGTCAAGACATGAGTTCCATTGGAATCAGCTTTCAGAAGCAGGTATGATAAGTTCTGTGGATAGGGTTAATCTGTCAGCAACTATGAATTGATGGCGAAATTTTTGGAGACATGCCTTGCTGATTGCATGGTTGATGCCCAACTAAAAGTAGATGCAATAGGCAACTGAACATTGAAGCTTCTTTAAAAAGAGGCAAGCTATTGGCTCATTTAGTTCAGTACTTTCTAGCAGTTATTTTTCAGGGTCTTAGACAGAAGCCTATCCAAGATAGCTAGATATGCCAACGGGTTGAACTTGGAACTTTCTACATGCAAAGCTTGTGGTCTGTCACTGAGTTATAGTGTTTCAAGTGTACCTGCAGAGCTCTGCTGGTGCCAATAGGCTTCATCAGACCAAAAGTGCTTAAATGGGCAAGCGCAGAACCAGACCATCTACTGTCCTAAGTGCCATCAACTTCATTTGCACAAGCACTGACTTGGCATGTATTCAAATGAAGTTTCTGTATACAGGAACAGTAGGAGGAAGCAGGCATAGCCCAGTCAAGACATAGAATAATAGAATCTCAGAACTGTAGAGTTGGAAGGGATCCTGAGAGTCATCCAGAGCAACTCCCTGCTATGCAGGAATCTCAACTAAATCATTGAATTATGTTCCTATTTGTTTAATAAAGTTTACTCACAGATAGCTATGCAGGCTTATTCTGTAAAAGGCTCATATGCATGTTGAAAAAAGCTGCCATATCTCAGGTGTGTGACAGTTAATGATCCATGAAATGGCATTAATCCAGAACAAAACTCATCCTGGTGTGCTGCAGAGAAGTTAAGCTTGTCATGCTCTTCTCCTTAAGGCCTGTTGCAATTCCAATCATGCATAATGGGCCACTGGTGTATGATAACACCATTTTGTGGCTCTGGGTAAGCAGCAAAAACAAGAGGCACAAGACCTGGCTGCTTTCCTTCATATATGCCCCGGGGGTTGCTCAGCTTTCTTTGTTTGACTTTCTGCAGCGTGTTCATATTACACTTTGCAGTAGGATTTCCTCTTCACTTTCATATGGGAATGACTGGGGAGTGCATCCTCCTTGGGGCAATTATTGTAGGAGAATTCAGCATTTGAGGATTCCTGGTCTGAGGCCATGACAGTAAGCAAGAATCCATTTTCAGCAGAGATGGCTAGTTTGAGGTGGCGAGTTATGATGCAATTGGTGGGACTTGAACTGTTATGCTACAACATTTTCATATAAATCCTCAGTGGGGGTTACTTATCATTGTGTTGTTGTTTAGTCCTGTCTGACTCTTCGTGACCCCATGGACCAGAGCACGCCAGGCACTCTTGTCTTCCACTGCCTCCCGCAGTTTGGTCAAGCTCATGTTGGTAGCTTCGAGAACACTGTCCAACCATCTCATCCTCTGTCGTCCCCTTCTCCTTGTGCCCTCAATCTTTCCCAACATCAGGGTCTTTTCCAGGGAGTCTTCTCTTCTCATGAGGTGGCCAAAGTATTGGAGCCTCAGCTTCAGGATCTGTCCTTTCAGTGAGCACTCAGGGCTGATTTCCTTCAGAATGGATAGGTTTGATCTTCTTGCAGTCCATGGGACTCTCAAGAGTCTCCTCCAGCACCATAATTCAAAAGCATCAATTCTTCTTCAAGCCTTCTTTATGGTACAACTGTCACTTCCATACATCACTACTTATCATTAGCCCCACAATTTCCAGCAAAGTATCTTCTCTCTTTTACTACTTTTGTTCCCCATAAAAACCACCCTCTTTCACTGCAGTTTGTCCTTTTTGTGTGTGCATAAGCAGATATCATTTCTAGATTTCACAATTTGGTCATGAAAAACAGTGCTTTGTACTTTTAATTAGTGTGTAGCAGCACAGATTCAACATATGCAGCTTTTCATGTTAATGAGCTAGTACAATTGGAGAAGCTGCCCCATCCATAATCTGCATGCTATTAAAAAGGGGAAGAGATATCTTTTCAGTCAAGATTTGGCAAACCTGGTCAAGATATGCATGTTGCCAACATCTTCTTGGCTGCAACTCCCCAGCCATGAATTATGCTCTGCATAACAGGAATTAGAAACTGACTGAGCCAAGTAACACAGGCAACATTTAGCATGATAAATAGGTGGACTTGGTCATCATTTAAGGATGCAGTTCCATCACAGGAAACAGCATCAGTTGGGAACTATTACAGAATAAGGCGGCATCGTTATCTGTAAATGATCCCCATTAAACAAAGAGGAACATACTTCAATGTAAACATGTACAGGATTGCAGTATAAGGCTGCAACCATACAATAGGCTCAAATTCCATTTACTTCAATGAGATCCATAAGATTGTGCACACAATGGCCACTGAAAGAAATCTATATCGTAATGTACTTGGGGATTTTTCAGTAATGGTAAAACTGCTGACAATGATCGTCTGAGCTACCCTAATGTCTCAGAGGGCTGGAGCAGACAGAAGGATCTTTGGATGCCAGTAGCAAAGCTAATCAGAGGTAGAGGATAGGACGGAAACGCCTTGAGAAAATGCAGCCAGAGATCTAAAATGGAGGCAAGCCCAAGGAAGCAGAAGGGCTAAAATGTGGTATGATTCAGAGGAATGAAAGTGACATAAAAACACCAGAGACAGGATTCAGAGATGAAGACAAGCTGGGAAGAGAATGGGCAAAGGGAAGAGGAACATGTGATCAGGAACTCCAAAGAAAAAGTAGGCTAAATGTTCACATGTGGATTTAAAACAATGACCTAAAAATCTTCAAAAGCAGGCTTAACAGATCCTACCCTCCACCTGGACTATCTGACTACGCTAATTTCCACTACTGAAGCATTTTAGATAACTGTTAAGAAAGGAAAGCTGTCCTTATCTTTGTGGAATGCTGAGCAATGCTGAGAGTGACAGTAAAATTTCAGAACTGGAAAAAAGCATCAATTTTCTGACACGTGGGCTGAGTTCAGATGTTGCAAAGACAAACCATCTGACTGTAGTCAAAACCATGGTTTCCAATCCTAGAGCAGAGACAAACTATGAGGTACAGTATGATGTAAGGGGAATCAGGGCGTGTAAGAACAGAAGAAAAGGGGAAGAGGGAGCCCATTATCTCATTGCAGTAAAATGCTGCCCAATCCATGCTTTGGCCACAATAGGTGAATCAAAGCACTTGATTGAAACATGCCAAAATGAATTTATTTTAGCAATCTATTCCAATGCTAAGATGCTTTTTCCTCTCCCTCAGACATAAATCTGTATGTAGAAAGCAGTGAAAGCAAGCAACAAGCTCTAACCTATATTTTGTGTAATATATAATTTTTCCCCCTATCACATATTGTGTTGCCAGGAAAAAGTAAATAAGTAAATAAAGAAAGTTATTACAGAGTTATTCCTGAAGCCATTTTTTTTTTTTAAAAAACTACCTTTATGAGTAAATGAAACTTACAGTCCTTTAGGGATTATCATAAATCCACATACTGTCCCCAAGTGCTAGATTTAGTGTTTGGGCCTTTGAATTAGCTGGGGGGAGGGAGTGTAAAAAGCTCATGCAGGGACACAGCTGCCTTTTGGCTATGCATCCAGACAGGCTTGTTGGCAACAGAGTTTCCCCCTAAAAGGTGACAATTGACTTTCAAATGATAATCCACTGCCAATTCAACTATTTTCTCCTCCAGAAATAAAAAAAAATTCTATCCAATGCACCTGCAGGAAGAAGGTGAGCCATGCTTTTAATCTCTTCTATTAAGGCACTTTCCCCCCAAACCGGTGGATTTACTTAAGCAAAATATGTATATAGGCTGTTCTCAATAATAATAAAATAAAACAGAAAAACTCATCAAGGTACACCACTTACCCAATATTTGACAACAAATATTCATTGTTTAGCTATTAATCCTTTACAAAGGCATTTCATTTCACAGAATCGTAGAGTTTGAAGGGACCCTGAGGGTCATCTAGTCCCACCCCCTGCAATGTAGAAATCGTCTATGGCTTCCTTCTGCATGAATTTGCACAGAAAATCCCTTTACAGAGATTCCACAAAATATGCATTTTAATGGCAGGTAATTCTTAATACTATCTCCTTATGAATAGTATCAGCACTCAAAATATAGTTTGTTTCTCCACTAAATTGCCTTTTGTGGATGCTTAGGTAAAGGTAAAGGGACCCCTGACCACTAGGTCCAGTCGTGGCCGACTCTGGGGTTGCAGCGCTCATCTCGTTTTATTGGCCAAGGGAGTAGGCGTACAGCTTCCGGGTCATGTGGCCAGCATGACTAAGCTGCTTCTGGCGAACCAGAGCAGCGCACGGAAACGCCTTCTACCTTCCGGCTGGAGCGGTACCTATTTATCTACTTGCACTTTGATGTCTTTTCGAACTGCTGGGTTGGCAGGAGCAGGGACCAAGCAACGGGAGGTCACCCTGTCGCGGGGACTCGAACTGCCGACCTTCTGATTGGCAAGTCCTAGGCTCTGTGGTTTAACCCACAGCGCCACCCGCGTCCCTGTGAATGCTTATTCTAATATAAAAACAGTGAATAGGGCTGAACAGGCAGAAGCCACAGTCATCTGCTTGGCAGAGATCTCTTTATGTTTCCACCACACAATGAAAGCGAGCCATAGCAAAGAATGCAGCCTGATACACTCTGCCATTGATGCCGCACTTGTTCACAATGAGTTTGGCACTTCCTTTCCAAACATGCATTACTGTTTACCCAGACTCTAGCACAATGGTGCTCAGTGGTAGTATTTATGCTTTGCACAGATGGCCCAGTATTTCAAACTGTGAGGCAGGACCCTCCTGTGTGCAAGATGTTTACAAGAAGGATCCAAGTGTATGGAATTCCCTCCCTGGTACAGCCATGTGATGGACTGGTGTCTTCGTTCTCACTGTTTTGGACCACTAATATGCATTAAACAGAAAGACAGGAGCAACAATGTGCAAATCCTCCACCGTGTTGTTGGAACACAGCCATCAGAACAGCTCCAGTTCCAGTGGTTGTGTGGTGGTGTTGCTGCTGACACCACCACCTTATAAAGAGCAGCAATGGACCAATTCCAAAATATGTGCTTCACTGAACTTCACCTACATTGCCAGCAAATGGTCACTAAATGTTCTAGTGGCATAAGAGCATTCCTCTGACTGGCTGATTAAATATCAAAACTTGGCCATCTTCAGATGAAGCCAGGTTGCTCCAGATGGCAATCTGTGTGCTAGAGGGCTACATACCATTTGAGACTTATTGTGAATAAGCCCAATGTCCCAGCACAGCAACTCGCTCATGAATAAACACACATGACTTGAAATACCTTTACAAAGTTATCTCAAAGGAAACTATCGAATCAGTTAATTATGGGATTTGTTTGTTTGTTCCACTGTAGATTTTAAAGGTAGTTAATTGGTGGTACGTTTGCAATTAACAGAAACAATCTTCTGAGAAAGCATTTGTTCTGTAATCAAAGGTAGATGCAAGTTTAACTTTCTTAATTTTAATTAATTGTACAAAACATTTTTTTTGGCAGGAAAAGGGTCCCGGTGGAGAATATTGAACTAGATACAAACCACTTGCTTACCACATCAATAAATCCTAACAGTCCTCCGACAATACTTTCTTAGCAAAAGACTCAGAGGGAAAGCAGTGCAACCTCTTTACTGCACTGCCTAATAAACCAACATTTTAATAGCTAATCTTTGGGCTATAACTCATGGTGCAAACACTTAACTTGCATTAGAGCTAATGGGAACTATATGTGCCATCGAGAGAAGAATGCACTGCTGTAACAGAGATTTCCCTTGTAAGGAAACATACCATATATATATAGTGAGAATATCTCCCATGCTAATGGCCTCCCATATTTAAAAATCAAATAAAATGTTTTTTTTTTAAAAAAAAATGGGGGACAGTCACCTTTAATCACTAGTCATCCACAGTAGCAGGCTGTGGCTCAATTTTATTGTTCCATTTAGGGTTTTTTCCTCTAGGAGTCAGGAAATGCTTTGAATTGAACAATGTTAGTACTAAACACAAATTTACCGTACAAATAGAGAATCGCCATATTTTTGCTAACTTTGTGTGTTTGCGGGGGGAGAGAATGTATTTCCCCAAGCTTTGAAGAGTAACATAGGAGAGAGGCTTCACAAGTAAATTGCCATTGACGATACAGTTGTACCTTGGATCTCGAACGCCTTGGCTCCCAAAAAAATCGGCTCCCTAACAATTGAAACCCGGAAGTGAGTGTTCCAGTTTTTGAATGGTTTTTGGAAGCCAAATGTCCAGCAGGGCTTCCTGCAGGCAATCAGAAGCCACACTTTGATTTTCAAACGTTTTGGAAATCGAATGGACTTCCGGAACTGATTCCATTCGACTTCCAAGGTATGACTGTATTCCTGTTCTCCCTGATTTCTGCTCTAGCCACTGCTCATGTGCACAAACAAGAGTAACATCCAGTAGCATCAGAATTCATTCATTCTTCTCCGCCTCAACACCATGATGAACAAATGTATGACCCAAGGTGATTTTTCCATTCCCATTTCAGAGCATATCGGAAACACAAAATTATGGCCTACTGTCACCTACAGCAAACGAGGCAGACCAGCCTATTGAGGAGGTTAGTGGTAGCATTCAAAAATTAATTTCTTTCATTCATCCATTCATTAACTTTCTATATCACCCTACAGAAGAAGAAGAGGAAGAGGAAGAGGAAGAGGAAGAGGAAGAAGAAGAAGAAGAAGAAGGAGGAGGAGGAGGAGGAGGGGGGGGAGGAGTTTGGATTTGATAGCCTGCTTTATCACTACCCTAAGGAGTCTGAAAGCGGCTAACAATCTCCTTTCCCTTCCTCCCCCACAACAAACTCACCTGTGAGGTGAGTGAGGCTGAGAGACTTCAGAGAAGTGTGACTAGCTCAAGGTCACCCAGCAGCTGCATGTGGAGGAGTGGGGAAGCGAACCCAGTTCACCAGATTATGAGTCTACAGCTCTTAACCACTACACCACACTGGATCACAAGGCAGTTCACAACATAAAAAAACAAAACAAGGGCACAAAATGCATAACAAAACAAGAAACAAGTCAATAGCCCACCCCACTCTGCCGACACACATTCATTTAAAAAGCCGTAGATTGTTTGATCAGCCAAAGGCCTGGTTTATAGAGGCTCCCTGAGGAGAGCATTCCACAAATGGGGAGCCACAGCAGAAAAGTCTTGTTCTTGTGTTGCCGCCCTCCAGACCTCTCATGGAGGATGCACACAAAGAAGGGCCTCAGAGGGTGATCTCAGGTCCATTCATGTGGGAAGAAGCACTCCTTGAGGTATTGTGGATCTGAACCATTTAAATGTTTTATAGGACAAAATCAGCACTTTGAATTGGACAGCCAGTGCTGTTGCGTCAGGACTGGTCAAACATCTTGACTGCTCAAACATCTTGACCCAGTGAGCACCCTCACCACCCAATTCTGCACCACCTGAAGTTTCTGAACCATCTTCAGAGGCAGCCCCATGTATATTGCAGCAATTAACCTAGAGGTTACCTGAACAAAGACAACAGAAGTTAGGCTATCCCTGTCCAGATAGGGTGTAGCTGGACCAACAGCTGAAGCTGATGGAATGCACTCTGTGTCACCGAAGCCACTAGAGCCTCAAGTGACCACAGTGGATCCAAGAGTACCCTCCAAACTACCTACCCACTCCTACAAGGGAGTGTAACCCCATCAAGCTTCAGCTTGCAGCAAGTGGGTGATTCGTTTGCCATGAGCAGGCAATGCCACCAGCACAGAAAAAGAAGGTGTATATAACAGGCCATAGATAACTCTACATTCCAATGATATTCTATGTTTATCTTGCAAGTTAAATAGGTGAAAATATCATATTTAAGATACATAGAATCCATGATACGTAATGCTCTTCTTCTGCAGATATTACATACATTTGCATACATGTATGCATTATTTTTTTCCTACGTGGCAGGAATTTGTCTTTGGCTCTCATATGCTTCTATAATTTATTCTATTCCTTCTTTCACGTAGCTATTTTGTTGTGCAGTTTTTCTGGATTGTAGTTTGCAAAGTAGCTTGTTTCCTCATTCCCAGTGGAGTTTTGCAATTGTGTTGCTTGAAAAGCTGTCATCCACTTTGCACAGCAAACTGCTTTTGAACTTTATGATAATTTCCAATAACAGTTTGTGATATGGCATGCAGTGGTTTCTTGTCTTAAGAAACAAATCAAAACACCCATGGATTTATGCAAACTCCTAAGTGTGCTTAAAGTAACTCTCAAGTTAGGGGTGCAAAAATATTTGCAATTTTCATGGAGCCAAACTAAAATTGCCTATTCACTGGTGCATATGAGTATTCCAAACAAGCAACAAGATTCAAGACATGTTGTTCAGTACACACACACACACAACCTGATCAGCAACGAAAAGCCCAGCATGATGTGGACCCCGGCACTGAAGTGGGTCCAATGATCAATACCCCAACACAAATGGTTTTTAAAAGCTGGTTGGTGCTCTGAATAGAACAATTGCAAAAAAAAAAAAATATATCTGTGAAAATTGTTCTGAACAAATCATTCCAATCCAGGAATAATTTGAATGGGTTTGCATATGCTTGTGCTATATGATGGCATTTATGTTTATGTATACAGCACTATTACTAGCTTGCTACTGAGGTGTTCCATAGCTTAGTGATAGAGCAAATGTTTTGCATACATAACACTCCTGGCTAATTTCCAGGTAAATCCAGTCAAACTGATTTCAGGCAGCAAGAACTGGAAAACAAGAACTCTGGCTAAAACCTGGAAGGGTTGTTGCTTGTCAGAGCACACTGCAGTAGTCTAGATGGTCTGATTCAGTATAAGGCAGCTTTGAATACACTGTTATTATTTTCACCACTTTGGTCTTACTTTTTTCTTTATCCTAGCAAGCAGAAGGCCTGCAAAGCAAATAGATGGAGAGGCCTTAGTGGCTGTCAGTAGAAAGATCCTTTCTAGACAGCAACTGATCAGCATTCAGGTGTTTCAGCAGAAAATAGAAGTGCACAATTTCCCTCCATCTGTCAGACGTCAGAAGAGGAACACAGAATCTTATGGATACTACCAACTCTCTTTTACACTTTAGAGGTCAAAGAGTACAGTGCCCAGTATATAGGAATGTAAATGAACTGAGGAGGGATGTAGAAGCAAGTGACCAACACTATTAATCTCAATCTGAGATGTTAAGTGAAAGGAAACAAACAGTAATTTCTTAATATCTTTCTTCAGTGCTCTGAAAACTGAATGGAAGCTTTCTGCATGGTATAGCAAAATAAGCTTTCTGCATGGTATAGCTGGGAGTGGCCGCCGGGACCACATAACACCGGTCCTGAGAGATCTGCATTGGCTCCCAGTACGTTTCTGAGCACAATTCAAAGTGTTGGTGCTGACCTTTAAAGCCCTAAACGGCCTCGGTCCTGTATACCTGAAGGAGCGTCTCCACCCCCATCATTCAGCCCAGACACTGCGATCCAGCACCGAGGGCCTTCTGCGGTTCCCTCATTGCGAGAAGTGAGGTTACAGGGAACCAGACAGAGGGCCTTCTTGGTAGTGGCGCCTGCCCTGTGGAATGCCCTTCCTTCAGATGTGAAGGAAATAAGCAGCTATCTTCTTTTTAAAAGACATCTGAAGCCCTGTTTAGGGAAGTTTTTAATATTTAATGCTGTATTGTTTTTAACACTTGATTGGAAGCCGCCCAGAGTGGCTGGGGAAAATCAGCCAGATGGGCGGGGTATAAATAATAAATTATTATTATTATTATTGACAGTGGGCACTGACAGATTCTGCTACTGTTGTGGCTAAAGCTTCACTTTCTACCACATCAATAATCCCCAGCCATGTTTCTAGCATATTTATATCCCTGCAGTGATTACTTTTAGAAAAATAGAAACAGAGGTCCGAAAAGTTTTCATCAAAATTATTTGGGGCACCAGAGCCAGTTTTGTAATTCTTAACTCAGAGGGAGCCATCACCCTGAGAAAGAAGACTCAGCATCCACCTCTATTTTGGAACCCAGCAAGTCAGATCTCTCCAACACAGCAGAGCACACCAGCAATCCATAGCACCTGATTCTCTCCATCCGTGGAAGGTTTAAAGCAGCTACTGGGAGGCATCATGGTGCAACAATTTAAGGTGAAGCCCTGTACCTTTAAGAAACTTCCAGCTCACTGTTGAGAGGTAGGACTTGGAGAATAAATCAGTTGTCTTCTGGTACTTTAAGGGCTCAATTTAGCTCAGGCTTCTTTCAGAATGTCTCTGCTCCCTGAGATCTATTAAGCACTGCAGACCTTTTCTCTAACTCTCTGGTACCTCTCCTGACACCTGCTGCTTCCAAATCATCATCCAAACCCTTGGCAAACATCTCCACAGTCTGCAGGAGACTAGTACAGGAAAGAGGAGTCTTTGGCACTTGGATTCACAATGCAGTTACACTGAGATTGCTTCATGGCAATATTGTGCATGAAGGGAATCACACAGAGACAATAAAGGGGCTGGTTCACAAATAGGATTCAGACAGTAAAACACTGGCTTGCCTTTATCAAATATCAAAGTATTTCACTTTGGCCCAGTTTAGGCATTACTCTAAACCATGGTCTTGTGTTACTGAAATAAGCATGCATAAGCCTTGGGCTCAACATTCCACTCCTGCTCCAATTCAAAGAGATTGAAGTATTTTCCCCTTGTGATATATGAATGGGGTTTATTCAAACTACTGTCAGCTAACCAGAATCAAACCTTCCCAGCACTGAAACAGAATTTAGCTTACATCAAACTAGGAATGTAGCATAATACACTCCTTTGGCTGGGTGATGTGTGCCAAAACTTGAAGTCTGCTGTCACTCCCCCTATGCCATAAACCACTGCAAATCCTGACTCCCTAGTGAGTTGGGGGAACCTAAGAATTTTTAGAAAAACAGCATATTTCAAACTCCCTACTTCCATAACCGATTGCTTCAAAAGCATCTCTTTTTTGTGACCAACACCAAGCAGTTGGCAACCCTGCCAACTATTAAAAGGGAAATGTTGCAATCCATAGCTTATTGACCCAGATATAGCCATATTAAAATAAATGAAACTATTCCAGTCTCAGTAGGTTGTTTAATTCATCCAAAGTTTCCACTTAAATAGCCGTTGCTAGTGCTATTTATATTTATATATATTTATATATATTGTTATTTTTGGTGGTGGTAGCTGTTATTATTTAGCTTTCCATTGTACTTAATCTTTGTAGGCAAAAATATGCCACAGGAGACTAACGCAGTGGCGTAGCGTGGGTTGTCAGCACCCGGGGCAAGGCAAGTAATTTGCGCCCCCTAACCCGGGGCAAGGCAAGTAATTTGCACCCCCCCCCGCTGCACTGTCCCTCCCCCAGATAGTCCCTCGCTCTCTCTCCGCACCGCACCGCACGCCTGGCACCCTCCCCTCCACAGTGGGCGGCGACCCAGTGGCTCGGATCGGATTTGCATAGCCAGCACTGCAGTGTGAGAGAGTGAGTGAGCCAGGTAGGGGCAGATAGCTGCGAGTGCAAGTGCGCCCCCCCCCAGATGTTGTGCCCGGTGCGGCCGGCCCCCCCTGCACCCCCCACGCTACGCCACTGGACTAACGTTCCTGAGATGGCACAAATTAGCCAAAAGAACTCTAAGCACGATGCGCCCAGGGTGAAAATATTATTGTAGAGCCCCCATGAACACTTCTCTCAGTGAGGCAAGTAGGCACAATATGCTGAGAGTTACTCTGGCACAAGGACCTCTGGAATGAAAGGGCTGTACTGAGTCAGAAGGAAAAGATGGCTGGAAACACTTTAACTGAGGCCTGTGCAGGTGTCTAGATATTTTAACTGCAAAATACTTCGTAATACTTCTTTTTCTTTTTGCAAACTTATTTTATTCATTCATTTATTTAGTTTCTATACTGCCCTTCGTTCAAGGATCACAAGGCAGTTTACAATACAAAAACACAAAAATACATAACATAGTAGCCAACAAAAACAATACCACACACCGAGTTGAAAAGGCCATATAGATTGTTTAATTCGCTAAAGGCCTGGAAGAAGAGGAATGCTTTTGTCTGGTGGCTAAAGATACACAACAAAGGCACCAGGTGAGCCTACCTGAGGAGAGCGTTTCACAAATGAGGAACCACCACGGAAAAGACTCATTCTCATGTCGCCACACTCCAAGCCTCTAGTGGAGGTGGCACACAAAGAAGGTCCTCAGATGGTGATTTCAGGGTCTGGGTTGGTTCATCTGAGGAGACGCACTCCTGAAGGTATTGCAGTCATGAGTCATTTAAGGCTTTATAGTTCAAAATCAGCACTTTGAATTGGGCCCAGAAAACTAATCGGCAGCCAGTGCCAGGCAGTCCAGGATTGGCATTATATTGTAAGCCAGCTTCAACCACAGAATAAGCATGGACAAGTCAGAAGCTCTCCCAACAGGGTTGCTTTACTTTTGACATGCCTTACGTACCAGAGAGTAAGAAATGAACAGCTCCACCTGCTGATGGCAAAGCAATTGTCACATAGTGGTTATCTCTGCACCTCAGCAGCTGTTCAGTAAACTCCAGTGCACTATGAATGTACCTATGATATTTACACTACGCTATTTTATTTTTATACCAGTCTAAATGTGAGAATTTCCCCCTGTTAAAGTCCTGTGAAGTATAATTTGATAGAGGAGCTAGGAAATCCACGCCACAGATCACTAAGTGCCCATCACAGAATTATTGTCCCCAGGATTTATTTAGAAGGAGGAATACCTGTTGAGCCATTTTAAGTCTGCAGTATAGATATGCCCACAGAGGCTGTAAAATGATGGCAACAGACAAGATTTAACTGGTGTAGTACATAAAGTCAATATAATGTCCTTTCGCACAAATACTAGAAGTCTCACCCAGAGAATGTTGTAGGCATGTTAAAATCTGACTACATATACTTTAATCCAAAATCCAGTTACTACTTTCCTTCCCTAAACCAAAACAGAATTAGTTTACATCAAACCAGGGATGTAGCATAACACACTCCATTAATTTGGCTATCTCCTCTAATCAGCAGGGTGCAAGCAAAACATTTTCTTACCAATGACTAGGCAGTGCAACACAAGTGGGAAGCAATCAAGGAAACAAACAAGTTTGAATAAAGAAAGAAGCATTATATATATATATATATATATATATATATATATATATATATATATATTAATCTCTGATGATCTGATCACCCATTTCCCTATATTTGCTACTGCTCCTTTATTTGGCTTTAGAAAGAGTATGTGGTGTTTTTTAAAAAGGTTATTTACACCCAGGAGGATGTCAGCAACAATAATCTCACCTCTCTAGAGTTCAACCTCATCTTGTAATTTAACATCACAGTAATTTATTATATAGCTCCATACAAATTTGCTGCCCCAAGAAAGAACAAGAAACAGAAACTGCTAGTGGAACAATGCAAACTCAAACACTATTTGCATGCAGGTGTTGGCTATCACCCATGAAGCTAAGAACATCAAGGGGAAATGATGGGGTGGAAGGAATCTTATTTAACAGTTCAGTCTCCAATAGTAAACCATTTCTGGATCCCATAGATCAGGGGTGGGGGAACCTGTCTCCCTCCAGATGTTGACAGGACCTCAACTCCCATCAGCCCCACCTAGAATTGTTCAATGGTTAGGGAAGATGGAACATGTAATTCAGCAACAACTAGAAGGCTACAGATACCCCATCCCTAGCTTTAGGTGAAATCTATAGGGATGTAAGGCATAATAAAAAATAAATTAAGGAAAATCTCCACAACAAAGGACACTGTATACTGAAAAGAGGCACCAGACGGTTTTCTGAAGACCTCTGTTGGAAGATGATGAAAAATGAGACAGCATTACAAACAGATGAATGAATTGTAAACCTTGTCTCCATCTGTTCAAATTTGATATATTTTTCTAACCAATGCAGTTTTACTATTTGAACTACAGAGATGAAAAACACAGAAAATGATTTAAGCTTTACATGCCCCGACATACAACCTCTACAGCTATAAGTTCTGGTTTTTGAGAAGTCCTCCACACACTCATCCATTTCAGCGAGCACATGCACACCAACACACACACACTACTCTATAAAAGGGGCAAATATTTCCATCACGGAAACGATGCTGAATGTTCAATAATTGGGAAGGACATAGTACCACCTGTAAGCATCTGAGGATCATATGCAGCCTCAGAATTTTCAATTATTTTAACTGTGGTAGCTCCAGAATAAGAAGACTTGAGTACTGCAAACTCTCATATTTTACATCCAGTAGATTAATATAAATTAAATTTTGTTTAAAGCACCTGACACAGTTTGCAAGCTTGCTTGTTCATTGCCTGTTTTAAAACAGAATAGCATCATCGAGATGACCCGTTCGTCCAGAAGATAGTTAAGCTGAAACAAATTGATAAGCGCTATGAGACCTGCAGGTATAGGGCAGTATACTACTACTAATTAATAATAATAATTATTATTATTAATAATAATGGTGTTGGTTCACACACTATAATGCAATCAATACACACCTCCCACACTTTGTTTAGTGTCCTTTCTTCCTGAGAAGTGTACTTCTACGTTAATGTTTCTAAAGGTTTCTTCAGTCACATTCATACATTACCTTTATCACATTCATGTTATCTCAGCCTTCTCCAGCCCTCCTCATGTTTAGGACCATCAACCCCAGCCAGCATAGCCAATGGTCAGGAATGATGGGGGAAATAGTCAAAAACATCTGGAAGGCACCAGGTTGGAAAGTCTCTTTTACCTAAACAACACTCTGGTGCACAGAGTGATCTCTAACACTTGTACCAGCATATCAGCCAACAACACCAAGAAAAGCCAGGAAACACCACACTATATGATACAATACTGAGCTGTGTCAATTTCCTACAACACATGTAATTGCTGGTGCAGCAGGTGTAGGATCGGAAATCAACAGTTCAGATGCAGTCCTACTCAGTCAGAGAATCTGGATTTGGCTATAGAGAATGCGAATTTTTTCAGTTTTGGAGATTACCATGGTTAATATTACATTTTCACCAACACTTGCACTAGTGATAGCACGAAAACAAAGTTTGAAACTATGGCCAGAGGCAGTTTTGCAAACTGTGGACGGGTGCTATCACTGGTGATAACTTCAGTGCAGATTAAATGCCAGTCACAATTATCTCCCAAACTGAAAAGGGAGGGATGCAAGAGGAGTAGGGTGATCTCTTACACCTAATCCAAAAAGTGGAAACACATCACCCACATCACCAAAAAAGAAGACATAGATCTGCATCAAATTTGTATTTGTTGATTTATATGTATGAATGGAATATTATAAATAATTACTATGATATAAATAAAAATGCAATGCACTTAACTATAGTGAAGAGAACTATGGTCAGGTGATCTGCACACATCCACATTCTGCTGCCCAGGTGCTAACTAATGATGGATAGCTGTTGATCCTCTCAATGTTTTTAGGGCTATTGCTGACTAAGTGTACTCAAAGTAGATCCATTTAAATCAATTGACCTAAGTAAGTCATTCCCATTGTTTTCAAGTGAGACACCAGGCTGCACTAAAGAGGAGGTGTGAGAAGGGAAGTCTCCAGCATGTTCTTGATCATCAAATCATGGTTTGGTGATCGCCAACATTACATCTGAATGGGGCAAGAGCAATAAACTGGTTCCATCTGGTTTGGTTCAACTGGGTTATGCACTGAGTGACAAACTATTTATTTGTTCTGGGACAATGAAGCCAGAAATTTAACTCATTGATTATGAAGGACAGCGACTGATTTCACAAACAATCAACATCTGCCTAATTCGTGTACATGGACCAATATGAACCAGGGAAGGACTAGGACTGTCAGGCTGCAAGGAAAGTATTTTAAGGAGAAAAAATGTTGACAGCACAATTCTAGATTTATCCTTTCTAATTTTGCATTGTCCTCTGCGGGGGAACTGCAGGATTGCTTCTCACCAGCAGTTTTGTAACAGAGTATCTGGGACTGTTGCAAAAGAAATGGTTACATCTGGAGGTCAACATGCTTTTTTTTTGTCACATTTGTCCACATTAATTAATTTTCTAGAATAGGAAGTCTTCAGATGATTACTTATAAAAAATATGTATGTAGAAGTGTGTTGATACATTGTAAAGTTCATTACATTTTTTAAATAAAAAAACTATTTCCAACATGAAGTGGAACAAATATTTTCCTATACAGGCCATTAAAAACCAAATGTCATTTGGAGCTTAAAAAGTGCAGTTGCAAATATATATATTTCTGCATATATTATGCCAATCACTATGGAACCCTGCTCTAATGATACGGATTTAAGTTTTATAACACTGTAGCAATTAAAGTTATGCACAATCCATATTTAGCAATAAACTGTAGCCCAATTTCATTTAACACACTTTTCTCTCACCTGCAAGAAAATATGCACTACGAAAGCAATATATGGGGGGGGGGGGGGAGGCTCAGCACATAAACAGGAGGAAATGAGAACTAAACTAACATAAATCATGTCAGTTTTATTGAACCACAACAGAATCTATATGCTAAAATAACCTGTGTTTCTTAAGGTTTGGGGCCTGTACAAAGCCAGAACAAATAGGACATATCTTCGGCTTTGTACAAAGCAAAACATAAGAGAATAGATTTAAGTCTGTAAGTGTTTGTATTCAAATATCAAGGTGCCAGAAAAGCAGCCAGCTCATCATGGCAGTCTACCAAAGAGAGAGAGAGAGAGAAAATCCAGTTGATTCCACATGCATCTACTGTATCATTCCTGATTATGCTAGTTCATCTTTAAGACACAGCTCCTTCAGGCTCCTTGTTCGTTGTCCCTAACCCACAAAATGGTCCAGGCACTGCAGCTTCAAAAAGTAACCTCTGCAGTGAAATGAAAAACGGGGGGAAAGCGAACTGATCACGTCTTAGATCTTTATGCTTGACCTCACATGAATATTCATTTCTGTCCAGTAGCTGAGAGGCATTTGTACCGTATCATTTTGGGACACACACACACACACACACACACACACTTGTGTTCTAAACTGAATTGCTCTGAATTTTGCCATCGTTTCCCCCACAAAAGCCACTCCAAAATAATCAGATTGGTCAGGCTTGCCACAGTATTAGTTACTGCATTCTCCCCACCCCATAAAGATCTTTAATTAGGTTAGAACATCTCACACATCTGTGCTTTGGAAGCTTCTGTCAACCCAGCAAATGCAATCACATGGAAACCAATGTCCTCCAGCTATCAGACAATTGATTTTTTTTCAGGATTCTGCTCATGTGTAGCTTAAGGGACATGTGATATGTTCATTCATTTGTCAGTCAGTTCGCCCATGTTTCATTAGCAGTTTTTCTCCAAACACTGAAATAATTCCGACTGCCCCTTTCCAAAAATACAAAACCCGACAACTTCAAGCCACACATACAAAAGAAAGAAAAGCAGCTGCCCTTAAAGGGTCCATCCAGCTAAATGAAGTTTCATCCATGTGAATGGGCAGAGTACATGCTGAAATTATCCATCAAAACAAATGAGACTTGACTCCAAGTGCACCCTGCCCAGAGTATATAACTTTAGGATACAGACACAACTGGAAGTATGGCTTGAGCATGGTCTGTCAGAGTACTTTAAATTATGCACATAATTTCCCTTAAGATTCCACTGTGTGAGAGATAATTTGTCACCAATCGACTACTAAAATTGTTTAGAACTGCAACACTGTTTTAAAAGATGGCGGGGGGGGGGGGAGAACCCAGGAGAAAAGATAGCATCACTTAAGAGCTTTGCCTGCATCACAGAAAATTAAAACTAGTTAATCGTTGAATCCAGAGAACCATAATTGCTGCTTCCAAAAATCATTCTTCCATACGTGTGTGTGTGATTCCATATATATCAGAATTGCCCCCAAAATCTCTTGATTAGCTGTGTGCTTATGCAAAATACTTGATATCCTAAGCAAAGATGCTTGACAGTACCGTATAGCATAATCTCTAAAACAATGTCGGAGGGCAGGATGCAACCTCAGGTTCTCAAACCCTTTGAATATAAGTACCCCAAAGCTGTAAACATGCAGTGTTAACTCGAGTTGGGAAACCCATGCCCAGTGCCTGCAAAAACCTCCAGGAGACTGCAACACTTCTCAATGAAGCATACTTTGGCAGGAATCTTTCCTCCAGTACTATCAATATATAGCATAAGAATTCCCACTTATGTAGCATAAATCATTCTGCATAAGACGTCTTGGGAGGAGGAGAGCATACTGCGTGGATTTTGAAGCTTTCCTTGTTAAACAAGGTGCCAAGGTCATGAAAAACTTAAAGGAATCGCTCCAATTCCACTTGACGGCTGCCCCGCAGGTTGTCTTTTGGAACAAGCTTATGAGATGTATCCTGATGTTTAGATGTAAAATATCATATTAGATATTAATGCGAGAAAGTTCAGTTGTTGTTTTTTTGTAAGTATATACTCTAAGGGTATGCACTAAGAAAATCCTCTGCAATACATTTCTACCTCTGAAAGAAATAGTGTTTGGAACTGCTTGTTTAAGGACAAAGCAAACAAACCAACGATGCCATAAAGGGAGGGGGAGAAGGCATGTGGGAGAACTGGAAGTTGAAATGATGCACGTACATTTTTCAAGATTCATAACTGAATTTAAAAGAAAGAGGTTTTTCACTGTGACACAGATAGCTCTGATTTTGCAGAGCTACCAAATCCACTGAAGCTGAATTGATGGAAACAAGAGGCATGATTTGCATGCCTTCCTGCTCTCAATTTCACATATGTCCTGCTCAGTGTTTTAGCAGGCTGGGATGCTGAAAATGGGGGTCTTCAGATATATCCTTTAAAAACAACAACAATCTATCATATCTGGGGGAAACCATCCTTTTAAAGAATATGTGGCGAATGCACTAGCGCGTATACACAGGGGCACAGTTCCAGTTGGGGTGGTGTGTGCAATCAAGTAGATCAGATACTAACTTGACTTGGCACCAATGTATGGATGCACGGAGACATATCCACAGGATGTATGCATTACGAGATGATAAGCGACATTTACAACCCAGAATATAGGAGCAGGGCAGCCTCAAGTGACATCACCAGATCAACTGCAGTGTCAAGCCACTCCAATATATTACCCTGCACACCACTGCTTTCACAGCCGCCTTTCTGCTCTAGCCATTAGAAAGCACTTGTGATCACAAATATTAGGGGTTATTTCCAAACACAGACAAGGCATGCCATATCCTGTTGGCAGAGAGGAGAGATTGTGGAGGCTGCTAAATTGATCAACACACACACACACACACACACACACACTTACAACTACAAAATGCATCACCATAGAAACCAGAAAGCAAGAAACTACAGTAATAATGCTAAAGTAAATGCCATATCCAGTTAGTCAGTACGAGGAAGCCTAAGGGATTTCACCAAGGATAGAAACTAACTAGGGTTTCAATGCATTCAGGCAACGGGGACTTTGAAACTGAAGAGGAATGTAATTATGCTTTCTCTTCTTAATTTCACTGTCATCTGACGGCAACTTTACATAAATGACTTTTTTTTTTTTTTACTTACAGGCATTTGTTACAGCGAAGCTGTTTGCTGTTTCAATGTTGTCTACATGAGGAACCAAATTAAAAGGTGCTTCAGATGCGTTGGGGCTGGTGTTGTGAAGAAAAATTGCTAATCGAAAAGCAGTATATTCCTGATCTGTGTTTCGGATGAAGAGGCCACCTACCAATAAATAAATGATACCAAACAATAAAAAGTGTCACAGTTAATTGTTTCTGTGTCAGGCAGCAGCTATAGTGAAAACAGTTCTACATTATTATTAAACAGCATCCTTAGGTCCTCCTTGTAAAAAATACGTGTTTATGCACACAGAGATATGAGGTTTACGAGACTTTCAGGATCCCAGTTCCTGTTTTTCCAATAGTGGGGCTTCCGAGCTGCACTGGTCCTGCTTTTCCATGCCTTAAATAGCCATATCTCTTGTGATGAGAGCGACCTTTGAAACCATTTAGCATCCATCTCTGTTAACGTTGAACACATTTCTAAATTGGCCCTCCCTGGTATTCAGTGGCAGGCAGATTAAAGAGTGGATCTTCTATTGAGACATCTGTTGGGGGGTATACGGGCACGTTCGCTTTCTATGTGCCTTTGCAGATATACGTTTACCTTGGGACACCAGGGAGAATAATCTATAGGGAAGTGGAGCACCACGAACTTTGTCCCTCTGCAGCCTATGGGCCAGCAGCCTTATTAGCAACACCTTTTGGAGTGCATGAGAAATGATGCAGTGATGGAGCTGCAACTGGAAGGGATTCAAGAGCTGCGTCCCATCCAAAGATGGGGGGAAGCAGAAAGGGAAGGCAACCTGGACCAGGCAAAGAAGAGGCACAGACCCAAGCTGGTGCTAGGGAGGGGGAGTCCAGGGGGTTGGGAATATTGACATTAGCGGGGGCTGGGGGTAGGGAGTGGAAATGCTCTAAGTTTCCAAGTAGTGCCCGGAAAGGCTCTGGAGCAAGAACAGCTATCCCTCCTCCCGCTCCGTGGCAAATAGGTTACTGCAACGTGCAGGCTGTGCTAGACGAGGTTCCACAGAGCATCCTGAATTGGGGATGCAGGCAGCTCAAGGGTGAGCCTTGCGGGGGGGGGGTTGGCTCAGAGAGCATCTTCCCAAGTTTGCCAACACACTATACACAACACGCACACATTCACACATGCATGACTCTCCCTACCCCGGAGGCATAAGCATCACCATCTCCCCCCCCCCCTTCCACGCCGCCCTGCTCCCCGTCACGCAAACACGAGGGCAGGAAAGAGGGTATATGGAAGGGCTCTCCATCCCCTCGCCCCCCAATTCCTGCGGCCCGCATTTGACCTCCCACCCTCTTCCTTTCTCCCCCTCCCCTCCCCACTCTATCTGTTCCCTCTTCGCCCCCTCCACCCCGTCCCGTCCTCCCCCTCCCCCGCCACCCTCCTCTTCCTCCCAGCCCAATGCAGCGCTTACCTATTTGCACGCTGCTAGGAAAAGCGCCCATTGCGAGTCCCCAAAAGCCAGAAAACAACAAGACAAGCTGTCTGCAAATAATCCTCATCTTCTTCTTTCTCTTTTGCCTCCCCGGGTCTCCTCCTCACGCTCTCTCCCTAGATGTTGTTCAGAGAGGCATTGAGGACACGCTGGTGGTGGGGGAGGGAAGGGGGGACAGGACACAAAATTGAGAAAAGGGGGGGAGGGAGGGGAAAAAATTAAAAATGGGGTAGGGAAGAAAAGAGAAGAGGGTGGGTGGTTTTTTCCCCCTCCCCCTCCCTTCTCTTTTTCTCCCCCCTTCTTCTTTCGTCCCTTTCGTCTCTGGATAAAGCTCTCTCTCTCTTCCCTCCCGCCTTCCTTCTTCCCCTCAGCAAGCCATCCTGCTGAGGCGGATTTTTCCCGCAGTCTCCATAGCCCTGGCAGAGGTTTCTGTCCGGCTGCAAATGTTTCACATGCAAAAGATGGTGGAGAGTTTGGTGGTGCTGGGGAGAGAGGAGTCTAGTGGCTGCGCTCAGAAATGAAGACATGCGCTATTCCTCCCGCCTTCCTGCTCCGACCGCCGCTACCCTCCCTCCCTCCTTCCTTCCCGCCCTGGCGCCCCTCAGCAGATACACAAACACACACACACACTCGCGCACACAACGGGGATGGCGGCGGCGGAGCGCGCGCTTTTCAGCGCCTTTAGCGCCAAGGGTTACTTAACGCGCGCCACACAGATGATGGGTTCGGAAGAGAGACGGCCCTGCCGCAAATTCATGAGGGAGTGACGGCCCCTCATGGCGCGCTCGTGTGCACGCGCCCTCTCTCAGTGCGGGGAAGGCGTTCTCTAGTCCACACGGGCGAAAGGCAGATGGATGGTTTCCCCCTCGGTACACACGTGTGGACAGGCTCCTTGGGTCTCCTCCGTCTTTGCACTTCCTTTACTAACTCGTTGTTTATTTGAAGGGATAGTGCTACACTCAGGGCAACACTTTCGAGGCACAACTCCCTCAGAGAAGGATAAAACCAGTGCCATATTTTTATTTTTGTTTGAAAAAGAGGTGCCAGAGCTCGCCATGAATGCCTCCTTTGTACTCTTAGAATGACAATGGCACCCATTTGAGAGGTGCCAGAGATAAGCTCCATGAACTCCAGCTGAAAAAAAGCCTTGGATAAAACCATTAAATCCAGAGTCTATAATCACCTAAGTGCATCGTTGTGAATGGACTCAGCTGAAGAACAAGTGGCTTGAGTAGGGCTGTGGCCCATGCACACACACAAACCATCCCTTCAGGATCCAGGTCCAACTGCCACATTTTAAGAAAGGCATTGACAAGCTAGAACAGTCTCCTCCCAAGCCTGGGTCTCCAAATGTTGTTGGACCACAATTCCCATTGTTGCTGATGGTGGTGGGATGATGTTCAGATGAAGTCAACAAAAATGATGCCGTGGAGAGCAGCTGAAAGAGCAGGGTGCATTTAATATGGAAAAGAGAAAATTGATTTATTTTATCCTTTTAAAATGTTTTTGGACCGCCTTCTGGAAAATGCCTATGCAAGGTGTCTTACAATAATTTGAAGAGAAGAACTCAACAGTGTGAAAGCTAAACCCACCAGACACCTGCCCTTCCAAAGATAAGAGACAATAAACCAAAAAGCCAATAAGTGGTGATATGATGTGAGTCTTCCTCAGATATCTGAAGACAGAGCAGACTTGTTCTCTGTTGCTCCAGAGGGTAGACCAATTTAATGGGTGGAATTTGCAGGGAAGCAGATTGAAGCTAAACATTAGGAGAAACTTCCTAATACTGCAAGCTGCTCAACAGTGGAACTGGCTGCCTCAGGAGGCGATGGCTCTCTTGATTCCTAGCAGTATTTCAGGAGCCTTATGCCAGGAGTTCTGCAGATTCCTGCTTTGAGCTGTGAGTTGGACAGCTCCTTCCAACTCTAAAAAGTCTATGATTCAAACATCAAAGCCCTGATCTGTTTTTCACTATCTGTGGACGCTGTACACATATGGGGTGTGAATATGTGTGTGCAGGAAACGTTCTGCCCCTGACAAGCATGCATGGTTAATTTCATTGTCTGCACAGGGCTGTTTAGATTCTCTGTTCAGGGGTGCAAATGAACCAGCTTTCACCACCAGCACCATGAATGTTCAGTACCTGTTGCTGAATGACTGGACAGGACTAAAATAGTAAGCTAGGCTAGAGGGATGATCTGGTATAGGGGAGCATGGTATGAACTATGAGCAAGAAAGTCCCTGGTTCAGATTTCACCTAGGCTAGGAATTCATTTATCAAGCACTATCACAAAACCTCTTCCTTGCCACAAGGAAAGCCCTACTGGATCAAAAGCCCTTCTGGTCCAGCTTTCTGTTCTCACAGTGGCCAACCATACATCTAAGGAAATCCCACGAGTAGGAAATGAGCACAGCATCAGCCTCCCGCTTGGGATCATCAGAAACAGGTACGTTGTCTCTCATAGCCATTAATGGGCTTATCTTCCATCATTTTGCCTATTCTGTTTTTTAAAACCATCCAAGTCGGTGGCCATCATTAGGTCTTGTGGTGATTCTACAGTTTATGCATCATATGAAGAAATAGTTCCTTTTGCTTGTCCTGTATCTTTCAACATTGAATGAGCCCTGATTCTAGAATTAACGAGAGAAAGAGAAATTCCTCACCTCTCCACCCACTTTTCCTCATCATGCGTAATTTCACGCACCTCTATCATTCCCCCACTTACACGCCATTTCCCCAAACTAAAAGTAAAGGGACCCCGACCATTAGGTCCAGTCATGACCGACTCTGGGGTTGCGGCGCTCATCTCGCTTTATTGGCCAAGGGAGCCGGCGTACAGCTTCTGGGTCATGTGGCCAGCATGACTAAGCCGCTTCTGGTAAACCAGAGCAGTGTACCTAAACGCCGTTTACCTTCCCGCCGGAGTGGTACCTATTTATCTACTTGCACTATGACGTGCTTTCAAACTGCTAGGTTGGCAGGAGCAGGGACCGAGCAAAGGGAACTCACCCCGTTGTGGAGATTCAAACAGCTGACCTTCTGATCAGCAAGTCCTAGGCTCTGTGGTTTAACCCACAGCGCCACCCGCGTCCCTTTTTCCCAAACTAAAACTAAACTAAAAAGCTGCAAATATTGTGACCCTATCATTGAAGTGGGCGTTGCTCCAGCCCCTTGAACATTTGGGTTGTCTTTTTCTGCCTCTTTTTAGCAGGTATGGAGACCAGGGAGCAGGTGCGCTGGGTATAGGGGGCTGAGTGGGCTTCAGTTTCCCCAATATTTTTGGTCAAGGGGCAGTACCCACCCAAAATTGAGGGGGCAGCTACACCCCACCACTGAGTGCATTCCACATGCCCCAGTCCCAGCCTCTGCCCAGCAGCCCAGGAACTGGGCGGCAGCTGGGACAAGCGAGATCTTTGCTTTGCTCATCCTAGCTTCTGTCTGGCAGCTCAGGAGCCCAGGAGCTGGGTTGTGTTGTGACAGCACCCTCTCAATGTTGGCGCCCCTACCAGATGGTACCTTCATTATATATATTTAGTCGTGAGCCAAAAAACATTTCTTTTCAACCAGGCTTTTTGGCTTATTAATATTCTACAGCTTTAAAAATGTCTTTGTGGGAGGGGGGTTCTTGTTTTGTTGTTTTTGTTTTAACTATTTATTTGTACTTTTGTATTTTTATCTTGTGAACCGCCCTGAGATCTTGTGGTGAAGTGCGGTCTATAAATCTAATAAACAAGAGGATTTCCAAGAGCGATAGCCCCTCACAGATTTGCATCACTGATTATTTATTTATTTATTTTAAAAAATTATTTATTTTGCTAAGCCCACCCATCATCATTAAAAATTCCCACGGCACTTGGCAGGGTGCATGCATAAAAGTGCAACATTATGCAATGCAATAAAACTTTATCATAAGATAATGAGAGCAATAAAACGCTAAGTCCAATCACAATTCTTATATACACCAATGTTGCAGACAAGATGTCTGATATGTAAGCCTATCCAATTACATAGCCGTAAATGAGCAGAGAAGCCCTGAGAAAAGCTCTTGAGTTTGTAGCTGGTGCCAGAATGTACTGTATGATGGTGCCAACCAGGGGTGGCGCCTTCCATTTCGCCGCCTAAGGCGAGATCTTGCCAGAAACCAGCACCCCTTCTGCAACGGAGGTGGTGTGTCCAAGGGGAGACCTCTTGGGCTTCCTCTGACCAAGGCGGCTTCCTCACCCAATGGGAATGATTGTGGAATATGGATATAAAATTTACAGCATGCTATGGTCTAAGAGAAATTTATATGAAAATGATAGATCGACAGGTATCTAACACTGAGTAAATTGGCAAAAAAATGTATAAATCTATATCAAATAAGTGCTGGAAATGTAAAGAGAAAGAAGGTTCTTTTCATCATATGTGGTGGTCTTTTAATAAGGTTAAAGCTTACTGGGAAATGCTATATAATGAATTATGTCCCCTGTTCCATCTCCTTCTCCTTTTTATTATTACAAAGCCCTTAGTCTGGGTCATAAGGCATCACAATAAAAACCAGGCACAAAGGTGTAAGCAACACATCTCAAAATATGACTCTCCACATTAAAGCCCTATTGCGTTAAACACTGTTATTGCAGCACAAAACAGAAAACTCAGTCTCCAAAATGCTGGTTTTAATCCAAGAATCCAGCAATCTATCAGAATGCAAGACAAAATAGTCCAAGTCCACTGGTCCAAGACATTTCCCCTGGCTGCCCGCCCCCCAGCACATATTATTACTGTGGGAGTTTGGATTGCAGTAAAAAGTCATCAAATATTTAGGACTCTGGTTAGTCTCTAATCAAGTAGAAAACATGGTCAAATTAAAACTGGGAAGTAAATAGGGGGGAAATCTGTTGGGTCTTAGAAAGATGGACAGTTCTCCAATTAAGTCTATGGGTCAGATTTAATGTCCTTAAAATGAACATTACACACACTACATTACACATGCTTAGATGCCTCACTATCCCTATTCTGCAATATCTATATCTATCTACCTCTCTATCTATCTATATCTATCTATCATCTATATCTATCTATCATCTATCTATCTATCTATCTATCTATCTATCATCTATCTATATCTATCATCTGTTTATCTATCATCTATCTATCATCTATCTATCTATCTATCTATCATCTATCTATCTATCTATCTATCATCTATCTATCATCTATCATCTATCATCTATATCTATCTGTCTATCTATATCTATCTATCTATCTATCTATCTATCTATCTATCATCTATCTATCTATCATCTATCTATCATCTGTCATCTATATCTATCTATCTATCATCTATCTATCTATCTATCATCTATCATCTATCTATCTGTCTATCATCTATCTATCTATCTATATCTATCTATCATCTATCTATCTATCTATCTATCTATCTATCTATCTATCTATCTATCTATCTATCATCTATCTATCTATCTCTATCTATCTATCATCTATCTATCTATATCTATATCTATATCTATATCTATATCTATATCTATATCTATATATCTATATCTATATCTATATCTATATCTATATCTATATCTATATCTATATCTATATCTGTATCTGTATCTATATCTATCTATCATCTATCTATCTATCTATCTATCTATCTATCTATCTATCATCTATCTATCATCATTATCTATATCTATCTATCTATCTATCTATCTATCTATCTATCATCTATCTATCTATCTATCATCTATCTATCTATCTATCTATCTATCTATCTATCTATCTATCTGTCTGTCTATCTATCTGTCTGTCTGTCTATCATCTCCTGCCAACTGGATGCAGTTTTCCTTTAAAATTGCTCTTGGGCTGCACTCTATAAAATACAAATGGCGTTGGGAGATGGAAGATTCCAACCAAAAATAATAATAATTCATTTTCATAATGTTTTTCTTATATCATCATCCCAACACTGGTGTGTGGACTGAAGGCCACAAATTTTTTTTTTTTTTTTGAGTGAAGATTGAAAAGATTTGGCTTACCCTACCAAAGAATACTACGCTCAAAGCATGTCACTGCATTCCAGGAGAAAGCACCCACGAGTCATGCCGCTACAATAGCCCCACATTCAACTGCAGTACCCTTGCAGCACTTTGAATCATAGAATCTAGTCCAACTCCCTGCAATGCAGGAATCTCAGCTAAAGCATCCATGACAGATGGCCATGGATGGCCTAACATTTACTGTGGCGTAAACATTCATCAAATGCATGATGTGGTTGCTGCAATAGTTCCATGATCTGGTTGTCCTGTGTGGTGTCTGTTTTTATTGACTGGTTGGTTGGTTGAGTTTCCTCCCACTCTTCCCTGGAGGCAGAGACCTCCATAAACCACCATACACACTGATGGTGCTATACACAGATGAATAGATAAAGCAGACTTCTCTTTAGAAATGCTTTGTAATTATGCTTAGGATCCATTTTTGATGTGTCCTTAAGAGAAAGGAATTGCATGACTGCTAGGAAGCCACTGATAACATCCTCCTGTGCTTTCCTTATCCTCTCCAGAGCGGAATATACTTCCCCCACCCACTGAGCCCACAACACCCCACACAGATGTCAGCATCACACACAGCTGTGCTGCCACCTGCCCAGCATCATCATGAAGGGTGTGTAGCACCATGAATGAGGCAGTGGTGGCATCTTGTCTCCCGGCAAGCTGGAAACTTCAGTGGAATGGAGCGACAGCGGAAAAGTTACCACATTTAATAGGTCTGACAACATCCATCAGTATATTTCATGAAATAATCCATTTATCAACCTTTTGTCAACTGGAGCTCACATGGAAACTGATGAGCCTTGTGAAATAGTTTCAGCATGAAGGCTCCCTAAAACAAACAAACATATATGAAACTCTCAATTAAGGCAAGTTACCGAAGACAATTTGCAAAAGGGCACAATACTGCACTCAGACATCTGTGAGTATCCCCTGCTGTTTTAAGTGGGATTTCACACTTTGTGTGGCTGTCAAATTATTGTAGCCTTGTATTATTAAGGAAGTTTGAGTTCCTTAACCATTCTCCAAATAACACCAGAGGTTTAGGATTCATGTTGGTCCTTCAGGACAAAGAGCTAGTGAACTGAAACCTCTGTTGAACCAACTCTATTGGATGAACAGAAGACAACAAAACTTCCAGGATGTCTGTATTTTATTGTGAAAGGTTATGATGAGGTCGCATTTTGTAGTGTGATCCTACAGGTAAAACTTCTTAGCAGCTTTCACTGCCATCTCCTAGGCCAGGGGTAGGCAAATTAAGGCCCGCGGGCCTGATCCAGCCCAATTGCCTTCTAAATCTGGCCTGCGGATGGTCCGGGAATCAGCATGTTTTTACATGAGTAGAATGTGCCCTTTTATTTAAAATGCATCTCTGGGTTATTTGTGGGGCATAGGAATTCATTCATTTCCCCCCAAAAAGATATAGTCCGGCCGCCCACAAGATCTGAGGGACATTGGACTGGCCCCCTGCTGAAAAAGTTTGCTGACCCCTGTCCTAGGCTTTCCAAAGCATCCTATAAGATGTTCTTGAGGCTCCGTCGCAAGCATGCCGCCATACTCGCTCTAGCTGTCTGAGGTCCAATTTCATTTTCTGGAGGTCCTTGGTAAACCAGGGGACCCGTTTTCGGCGGGGTCACGGAGGGTGCTTAGGTGAGATCTCATTGATGGCCTCCAAGAGCCAGTTATTCCAATTCTCACAAGCTCCATCTAGTGAGCTGCCAGGGGGAGCAGGGTCCTGCAAGGCCTGACGAAATCCATCAGGATCCATCAGCCTCTGTGGGTGAGCCCAAATAGCTCTCCTTGGTGCCCCACACCAGGCCAACACATTCAATGCTAGAGATCAATGGTGCTGGCAGAGCCCTGAAAGAGCAATCCTCCCGGATTAACGCTACCCCTCCCCTCTGACCCACAGTCCACGACTGATGGAGGACGGAGAAACCCAGGGGTGCCATCTCATGCAAAGTAACTACTTCGCCTTCACACACCCAGGTCTCCGTCACACAAGCCAGGTCAACCCCCTGCAAGATAAAAATCTCACATGGTGGTGGTTTTATTGCCTATAGACCTGGCACTGCACAACACCAGTGACGGAGGTGAGTAATCCCTTCTCACCCTACCCTCGTCCCTTGGGATGGGGTGTAGATTGGAAGGGGTTCGAGCATCTCTGCATCTCAAAACCTATAACATCTACCCCCACCGCCATACTTCCCTATCCCTTCAACTGTAGTGATCCCAAACCCTGTACTGGCCTCCCCCATAAAGGAGTGATATCCCCTCCTATTACATATACATATAACAATATAGCTTGTAGTTCAAATAAGTAGGCAGGGCTCTGCATTCTGGCATCTTTGAGGCCCAACTGTATTTAAACCCAGAAAATAATCTGAAGTAAAATGGCATGCTTAAGCAGGTCAGGTCAGGATGGGGGGGGGCATAGAAAAAGTTTGAGCAAGCCACCTGACAACAAGATAGCCATGGCTCGCTCTGCTCCCTTGCCAAGCATGGGATTTTATGTGCTACCTTGTTCATGGTACAAAACAATGTAATATTTTTTTTTATGATCTTTGCACTGTTTGCACCTTGCCTGCTAATGTGGACATATAGGTTCAGGTGCCTGGAACTTAATAAGAAACCTTAAAATGTCTGGGTTGAAATTCAAAATTGCACTGATTACACAGAGTGCTTTGTCCAATTTGAAAAAGGCAGATCGGTGCATACATTAGATGTACCTGGTACATGCATGTTCCATGTATGGCACAGGAATTCTGTGCTTGCAGGTTCTTCATCCCCTTCTTGTGTGGAGAGTAGTTACTGGATCTGCATGTCATTTTTCAGTTGAGACAGTCCCTAATGAAGGGGAAAGGTTGCTAAAGTAAGGAAAACCAGGGAATAAGGGGGAATAACTTTGTCCTGACCCTAATGGGCCATAGAGGCACTATGAGAAGTCTATTAAAACATTCCATTATCTCACCAACCAGGACTACCGCATGATTTATCCGACATTATTTTCAGTCCATCTAAAATAACTACAGGCCTTCCACCACTATCAAAATTCCATCCCATCTGTTCCTCCTTAATCCTAAAATTATTCCTTTCTCCTTCCTGATTCCTTATGAATTTTAAATACAGCACGTTACCCAGGCTTCTCTTTCAGGTTTAGTCTTTTATATCTTTCATGATCTTTTCCTTGTTTTTTTGTGTTTGCTACATTGTTGGCCAACCACCATTAGCTGCCACACATCACAAAGGCTTTTTCTAGTGATTATAGCCTTGATCTATCAATTGAGGTTCCGCAAAGGGCAATGTTTTCTTTCGGTTCATTCTCCTGAATCATATAAGATAGGGAAACGGCCACAGGACATCTAATGTGCCTTCCAGATGATGTAGGTAGAATTGGTACCACTTTGTCCTGATTGGGCCCCATGATGTTCACGCCCTGCCCTTCTACTCTAAATATATGCAGACCATCTCGTCACCAGTATTAGGTGTGGGATGGCCACATTTACATCGCTAAAAATGAGAAAATGCATCACCCAAAAGGGAAATGCAAGGTGGCAAAGATTGGCATAAAATTGGCATTTGTTCTTTTATAGGTAAATGTAGAAATAATGGCCATAATTTATATAGAAAGGCAGTTTGTCATAGTGGGAAAGACTGTGACCTGTGTGTGCCTGCTCATACATTGCTAGTTGTGGATGGACAGTTTCAACATCTTCTTGCTCCCCTTTCACATGGTTCTTTATCTTTAAGACAGTTTCTATATTTTGCATACATTTAAATGCTAATTGAATTGTCACAGAAAATACTTTTCATATTCCATAACTGACAACTGAGGATCATAACCCATCCACTGTATAAAGTCGCATCATGTCCACTGACTGATGCCGAAATAAAACTTGTCAGTCCATGGGGACTGACTCTTTTTTTGCTCTTCTTCCTGCAACCCTCTCAGGCAGAAACTTCTTAGGAACCTTCTCTTGCTTGCTCTTCCTCTACCATTCTGTTCCATCTTTGATCCTCCAAGCTCCACCCCCATTCCACAGATGGAGCACACTGGCAGTTGCTAGGCAACGTATCTTCCTCCTCTTCTGATTCACATATAGCTTCCTTCCCATCTATCTACTAACCTGGTAACAACTGTTTGGAGCTTCCCTTTCAAGGATGAGATGCCAGAGGTGCTGCTTCAAGATTTTCTTTCCTCTTTCTGGGAAAATGAGTGGCAGCCTGGCATGGCTGCTCATTATGTTCTTGAGGAATCTCCTGAGTGAGACCGGTGGCCAGACACCACCTCAGGGTTTTAGGTATGCATCTTATGAGGTGACCATCCCAAGGAAACTGAGCTTCAGGTATGGACTACAGGAAACCCAGGATGTCAGGTACCTGCTGCAGATTGAGGGGAAGGGCCAAGTGGTGCATCTCAAGCAGAAGAAGGGAATTGTTCCTAAAGACTTCCCCATCTTCACGTACAATAAGGAAGGGGACCTCCAGGTTGACTATCATTACATCAGGGATGATTGTTTCTACAGTGGCTTCATACAGGACAAGCCTCTCTCTTCAGTCACTCTCAGCACTTGCTCTGGGGGACTCAGGGGCCTGTTACAACTTAACAATGAGACATATCAAATTGAACCTGTCCAGCCATCTGATACCTTTCAGCATGTGGTGTATCGACTGGAAATAGAGGAGGGTGCCATGCACATGAGGTGTGGGTTGACGGAGGAAGAGCAAAGGCGTCAAGAGGCCATGATCCAAGACAGAAAGCATGTGGTTGTCAGAAGTCCTCCAGCAGAACTCTGGTGGCCACACAAGAGACATGCAGAAGTGGCATTTGTGGTGGAGCATGAAAGATATGTTAAGTTTAATAAAAATGAAACTGATATAACTATGAAACTTCTCGAGACCATCCACACGGTAAATTCATTTTTTGAGCCATTTTTGGTTGAAGTGTCTGTAGCAGGATTGGAGATATGGACAGAAAAGAACCTCATAGATATTGGTAAAACTTTAGGAAGGACACTTAAAGCTTTTACTGTATGGAGACATGACATTCTGCTTAACCATCTAAAGAATGATGCTGCTCACTTAATTGTGTACAGGTCATATGGAAAGAATATTGGACGAGCATATGTAGCACAAATTTGTAATAACAGGGCTACTGGTGTTGAAGTATTGAGAAATTTCAATTTGTTTGATTTTTCTGTACTTTTTGCCCATGAATTTGGACATAATCTTGGTATGGGCCATGATGAATCAGACTGTAAATGTGATCGACGTGCCTGCATTATGTCTGCTTTGTACTCACGGACTGATAAGTTTAGCAACTGCAGTTACCAAAAATATTTCAATCTAAAGGACTCACCTTGCTTGTTGATTCCACCAAACCCTGATCAAATGTATAAACTGAAATACTGTGGGAACAAAGTAGTAGAAAAAGGAGAGCAATGCGACTGTGGTTCAGCTGCACAGTGTCAATCGGATCGATGTTGCAGGCCAGACTGCACGTTGAGTCCATTTGCCAATTGTTCTTCTGGACTGTGCTGTGCCAGGTGCAAGTACCGTCCCGCTGGATCCATTTGCAGAAAGAGTATTGGCATCTGTGACCTGCCTGAGTTTTGCACTGGGACTTCGGACCAGTGTCCGGAAGATGTTTATGTACAAGATGGTGCTCCTTGCGGTGATGGAGTCTTTTGCTATCACGGTCGTTGTACTACTCCCAATGGGCAGTGCGAAAAGATATTCGGCAAAAAAACCGTACGAGCTTCAGAGGATTGCTTCAGAGGACTGAATGCTCGAGGTGATCGCTTTGGCAATTGTGGCCTTGAACATGGTATTTTTAAGAAATGCAATGCTGAAAATATTCTATGTGGCCGAATGCAGTGTAGTAATATTTATGGGGTACTTACCTTGGAGGAACACCAAACCATCATTCAAACCACCATTGGCAAAAGTAACTGCTGGACTACAGACTACCATAGTGGAATGGAGGTAGCTGATATTGGAGCAGTGGAAGATGGTACACCTTGTGGCACTGGCATGATGTGTATTAGTAGGGAATGCAAGAACGTGTCCCTCTTGCAGTATGATTGCAATGCCACAAAGTGCCATAATAGGGGAATATGCAACAACCACAAACACTGCCATTGTTTTTATGGTTGGGCCCCTCCTGACTGTCTAAAGGAAGGATATGGGGGCAGCATTGACAGTGGGCCAATTGCAAAAAACTGGAATGGTGTCAGTGTAGGTAGCATTGTAGGAAGCGTGTTGGTCCTTTCCACGGTGACTGCTGCTGTTGGCATGGGTGTGTATTACAGGTTTGTGCTACGTGACAAGGTTAGAAGAATGAGTTTAAGAATCTCTCCCTCAGAATCAACAGAGGAATGAAAACCACTCTAGATCACAGAAGCGAACAATGCAGAAAGTTTCAAAAGGGTATGATGGGTATAATGAGCACTATTATATAACATATTTTTGACTCTGTAAGCATTAGTTCAGTTCATCTCAAAGGGAAATATTCACATATGAAAATATTTGCCTATACTTTCACTTTATGTTGAGAGTCTCTTTGTTGTTCAGTACAGAAGTCCTATCCTATGTTGAGTGGGAGAAATCTGTCCAGCGCAATGGAATGCTATCATACAGGAGGATTCCATGCTAAAGAAATGCATGGAAGCCATGCTGGTATTTTGGATATCTCGGATTCTCTCCCAAAGTAACTTTGGGTGTACACAGAAAGAATCATAACCTAATCCTCTAATGCCATTGAAATGAAATATTGGTATGTTTGTGAAGTGAATTCACATCTGTCTAGAAAGCCATTGCAAAAATTGAACTGATAATTATATCGACACAAAAGTTAATGTTGAAATGAGACAACTTATTAAAAATATTACAAAATCACCAACACAAAAAGCTATAATAGAAATAATGGCGAATGTTACCGGTATGTAGCATATTTGAGGGTGCAATCTTTTCATTAAAGTTTTATTTTTGTTTAGCACCTTGTTTATAAAATTTGCCACACGGGTTAATCTTTAATTTATCAACAAGGGGAAAATAGTTTCATATATTTAGAGCAGCTCTCTGTGCTTTAACCCAGAATCATGTCCTTTTAGCCATTGGAAGGTGGTCAGTGGGTGGAAACTTGTCTTTAAAAAGGAATAATGCATGGTTAGAAGATCTTCTTTTTAGCGAAGCCAACACACTTTTGGATAAAACTAGCAGGTAAGGGTGCTCTGATAATGCTAGATCCCCTTTCTGAAATGTTTCACATGCCCCTGAGTGTTTTAACTTCCCTTACCTAGTTAAGGACAGGAAGAGCCATAGTTCAGTGCCAGAGCCCTTAGTTTTTTATGCAGAAGGTCCAGGATGAATGTATTTTGTGACTCCAGTCAAAAGGTTCTCAGGTAGCAGAATGGCTAGGAGAGCCACTGAGATGCCAGAGAGCCTGCGGGATCGTCCAGATGACCTGCTTATTGAGCATTCATCTTGATTTGTTTGTGCCGAGGTTCTGCATTTCCCCATCACTCCTCTAATCACTAAAGAAAATCCATTTAAACAACAAATTTGAATGTCAGAGCACCCAAGTGCTTTTTAGTCCAGTTTAATTGCACAATCCCACTTGCACAATACTGACAGTCTGAAAGTGACCTGTGTCCCTCGAGATCCTTTGCCATATTGCATGATATTGGTTTGGATGGATGAAAGGTCTGACTCATTGTAAGGCAGTTTTGCTATTTCAGGTTCGAAATAATGAAAATGGAGATTAAATGCATTAATGGAAACATTTGTAATTTGCATCATTTATTCCAGTTACCAAATTGTGTTGCGTGTCTCCCAGTATGTTCAGTCTTGAATCATAAAAAAACCTTGCTTCCCTAGAACACAGTGAATATCTTAAGATTTATTTTTCCATTCCAGGGATGAACGTTTTGTGCAGGTAGACTGAACGCTTATCAAGGTTAACACGAAAGGTTATTGTATTCCTTTTGCAAGTTCTAGATTTTCTTACTCTGAGAAGCAAGCCCTTCTTAATACGTTAACTTGAAAGCTTAGGAGCTTAAATGCCAATCCTTAATAATGTAGTCTCTGTGTAGCATTCTATGGAGAATTCTGTGTTTTTGGGGAAGAATACAGGAAAGATAATGCTCCAGGTCAGCATAAGCTGAATTAATTATTTCTGTAGAGAGTTGTTAGTAGAATATTCAGTGCAGTGCGTGTACCTACTATGCAGAACTTGTGTGAACTGAATTGAGATCTTTTCATATTCAAAGCAGGTAAACTTCACTTCTGAATATCACTGTAATTAATTCCCTCCAGGGGCATGTAGAAATGGTAGGTATAATTAGCTGTGAAGATACCTAACACTGCTGTCCTGTATCAGGGAAGTTAAATCGCTAAATGCTTCATTTACTTTTTTTTTTTTAATGACCTTGCATCAAACAATACTTTGAACTATCCTCTGATAGTTCGTGTGCAAAACTACACTCGTGCCAAATATACCCCCCCCCCCAGCCAAACAAAAATAAATTCACTTGAAGTTGCCATGGAGTTTTCAGTCGTATCAGTGCTCGTTTCAACTGCCTGTGAAACGGTTTGTCAGGATGAAGTCACTCATGGTTTTAATTAGAGCTACCACTGATTTTTCACCTGTTAGACAAATTCCAAGGTGGATTTGATCAGCTGAAACATCTAAAGGAATTCAAAGGAAGCTAGCTTATTGGGGAATATTAGAAAAAGGCTCATCTCTCTTTTAGCTTTACAACTACTACTAATAGTAAAGTGGTGAGTCCCAACAGGACTGTAGCCAAAGCAGAGGCAGAATGAAACAATTGGTGGGGGCGGGGTGAAGGTATCATTGTGCTCAGTGAAGTCCCATGAACTTCAGAAGTGCATCCCTCCCCCCAAAGCAGGAGCAATGCTCTCAGAAGCAGCCCAACGAGGACTGAACATGTCTAGTAGCCTTGGATTATAGAGTGACAGTTCACCCACTTCTGCCACTGGAATCTCAGGCAGCCTGGTTCACCCAGAGCTCCTTTAACTAAGTTTGGCTGGTACACCAGGATACTACAACGGGATAGGGAACCTCCCACATGCAGGCCAGAGTTGGCCCTCCAGGAGTTCAGATGTGGCCTATGAGGTCATTTCCCCCAAATTGTGGCCACCTGCCCCACACCTGTTGCCATATATCAGGTGTGGGACAGCTAGAGACATGGCTTCCAATGCACAACTGGGAGCTTTTAAGTGCACTGCCAGTTGTGCACGTCATTATAAATGACTTGGATGAAAGAACTGAGGGGATGCTCATCCGATATGCAGATGGCACAAAATTGGGAGGGGTGGCTATATTCTTGAGCTGCTGAAGGGGTGATGGAAAGAGTGAAGGAAGCCTCTGACTATTATCAGCAAACTTATTTCCCTGCACCTGAAGTCCTCCTTCCACCTTGTATTTGATGGAATCCTCATGTTTTAATTCAGGCATAAGCAAAGTCGGCCCTCCAGATGTTTTGGGACTACAACTCACATCATCCCTGACCACTGGTCTTGTTAGCTGGGATGATGGGAGGGCCAAGTTTGCCTATGCCTGCTTTAATTGCTACTGGGAACAGAATGCTAAGCTAAGAAGATCTAGATATAACCCAGAAAATAAATGAGTACATACATACATCATTTGCAAAGCTGGATTTTGCACATCTCTCAACTGCCAGTTAATTTACCCCAAAGCAAAACTTCAGTCATATTTGAAAAGTCCTATCCTATGTCGATGAAAATCTTCAGGAGCCTCAGTAAGAATGATATCACACAGGTAGAGAGGCGCAAGGTAATTGCACAACCCTAGATAAGAGTAAAAACCAGTCTAGTCAAGTACTCTCCCCCTCCCAGCTGAGGCTAACACCAGATGCTCAGAGGATGATGAAAACTCACTGTTTTGCATGCCTGGCAGGACTTTGGAAGTCCACTGCTTGCAACTCCCAAAAGTTGCTGCCACCTAGTAGCTATGGGCCAATGATCTGACTAAATTTAAGGCAAAGGTTTAAAGCCTGCACCACTGCAGAGTGCAGGCAGGGAGATTTGCAAGAGGAAGAAAGCAAGCAGAAAACTAATACATCAAGAAGCAGTCTGAGCCAGAAGTTCTCTCTGGTATACTTGTTCGCCTGTTAAGTTTGTGGCATTCCTTCTGTAGTCAGAACCCGGCTTACCCACTCTACTATCTGACAATTTTACTACCTCAGCCCCCATATCCTGAGATTCAAAGGCAGAGCCTGAGAGCTCTCAAGTGTAGCACCAGTTCTTCAAAAAACAAACAAACAAAAATTCTAGTTACGATTCTAGTTTGTCTTGTTAACAGGCCCTACTGTGGGATTGTTGCCTCATTTCTCCTGTGTTTACTCAAAGCACACCTGTTTTGGGTGTTTACCTCTCTCAAAGAAACAGAGTGACACTGACTGTTAAAAAAAAAGGCTGGAGAAAGGAGATAATTTACATTTTAGAATGTGTGTGAAGGCTAGAGACAATAACTTGCCATTCCATGGTAGGGAGCTGAGTTCACTTTCCCCAGAGCCAAATCCAACACCTGCTTGCCGACAACCACAAAATTACTGGCTTGGTTGGCTCATTTTAGAAACCAAAAAATAAAGTATTTGCTATTCTAGCTCAAAGCAGCTTTGCAATTTCTAGATGGAGAAAAGAATACAAAAGAGCACACTTATTTTTAGCATTTTGGTTTTTTTTCCGTTTTTTTTTCTGGTTTTGCATCTGCCTCTTCTTGGAATCTCACCAGGGAAGCTTGTTCTGCAGTTTGACTTTCATTGCATCATACAAACAAACAAACAAACAAACAAAACAACCCACCTCTTAAATACATAATAGATGTAGTTGAACACACAAAGGTACTGTGCTAATTTGAAGCATACGTCACTAATCAAACAAATGACAACAATATAGGTTATATCAATATCACTGCCGAACATTAGGCTGCCTGTCCCCTTACATCAGGGTTGGGGGATATATGATCCTCCAGATGTACTTGAACGCATCAGACCCAACCAGCATGGCCAATGGTGAGGCAGGATGGTAGCTGTAGTCCAACAGGTTCTGGAGGACCACAGGATTCCCACTCTTGCCTTACACATATGAAAAAAAGTCAGCAAATTCAAATACCTTAGGAAGGAGATTTTTAAAAACAACAACAACATACCTCTAACCTGAGGCTTACTCAATACTACGCAGCACACAAGTGGTGTGCCAAAAATTTCTCCTGTGTTTTTTCTTGACCATTCTCCATCCATTAATGAAAGAGGAAACTGCCTTCAAAAACTTTCCATGACTGAAAGTGTGAAGTTTTGATGGACTTACCTTACTTTCAAGGTGACCAAGGGGTCTCTGTGTGTGTGTGTGTGTTTCTTTCATTCAACAAATTATTTCACCAGCAGTCTACACTTTTGCAGGCTTCCCAGGTGCCGCCATCGTACTCTTAGAATGGCAATGATGACGACCTGAAATGTCCTGGAACACATCTAAGAGGTGCCAGAACTAAGTTCTGGTGAGTTCCAGACGGAAAGGAAAATCCCTGGTTTTCGGGTCTCACACAGACACCTTTCCCAGTCCCGATCTGGCATCAGGAATTACAGGAGTTGTAATCCAGCAACAGCTAGAGGGCTGCAGGTTCCCTATGTCAGCTAGTCCAACCCTCCCACAATGAAAGAATATGTAGCTGGCCCATATGGGGATGAACCCACCACCTTGCTGCTATCAGCACCATGCTCTAACCAACTGAGCCACTAGAAGCTTCCAGTTTCTCTTATAAGGAGAGCAGGGACTTACAAAAAGCAAAGAATCCCCCACCAACTACAAGTCTAACCAAGTTTTCCTTTGGCTTCTGGGCTGTTTGTGTGCCAGTAACTATGAAAGATAAAACTGAAGCTTTCCCCTGGTTAGACAAACTAGCATAAATGCTCCAAAGTGCAGCAGCTGTCATGTGAATTTCTAGACATAATAATAATAATAATAATAATAATAATAATAATAATAATAATAATAATAATTTATTTGTACCCCGCCCATCTGGCTGGGTTTCCCCAGCCACTCTGGGCGGCTTCCAACAACACCTCTCACGAGCTGTAGATAAAGTTAATCTTGGCACATTACATCATGCTTGGATATTTGCTAGAGAGGAGGCTTCCCTCCATATAATATCCCATTAATGCAGCAGTGAAACTGCCTTCATTAGGCAGAGATAAGGTAATGCATGTGGTAATCTTTTTGGGAGAAAGTTAGCTTTTATGGAGTGAGAGAGAGCCTTGCTCGTTTCTATACAGGTACTTTATGATGCTGAATTGAGCTCCTCAATTAATAATTCCCCATATGGTATTTGCTCATTAATGCTAGAAATAATTCTTTTTTGTTCTCTACTTTTTGTTAGCTAATAAGGCTCGAGGGCATCTTCAATGATAGGCGATAGCTGAGGAAGAGAACAAATTATTACTTATGTTGTTTACACAAGTGCGAATACAGTAGCAATACATGAGTGCTTAGTGACAGCTATTTTCCTTGGAGTAAGCAACATGGATGGGCATCAGCTACCTGGAAAACCAGCTGTTGATTGCAAACCTAAATGCCTCTGAAAAGTACAAAAGATCCTATGCTTCAGAACATTGCATTGCAGAAGTAGGGAGGTGAACGGAACAGCAGTGTGTGTGTGTGTGTGTGTGCTGCAGAGCTAGAGCGTTTGCCCTGCCTTTGTGTTAATTAAACTTACTTTTGAACACTGGCACATCACTTGGGCCAAGGCTGAGTTCTACATCTTTTACTGTATCTATGTCTTTAACAACATGAACAGTAAGGGAGCTATGGCATTGAGGGGTAAGAAAGTCCTGAGAAGCCTTCAATTACCACCACTTCTGTCACCAATGTTGAGTTGAGTTGGCATTTGTATGTGATGGCAAAGTCACTTTAAAAAGGCAAGGGGAGAAGGAGGCAACAGCTGCACACCACTAATTTGTGAGCCTGGTGAAGCCATGAAAACCGGTAGCAACCTAAAATATTTATGAGGGAAAAAGGGGGCAAACAGATTCCAAGGGGACAGACTTCACCTCACACATTAAACCAACTCTATTTCACACTAATGCTCCAATCCTAAAACATATTTATTCAGAAGTAAGGAACACTGATTTCAATAAAATTTACATCCAAGTAAATATGTATAAGATTGAAGACTTAATCAACATTTTAATTTATTTTTTATTAGCCACGTTCTCTTGGCGCTGCTAAAAATGCTTTGCTGCAATAATGAGAACAATAATGAGAATCCATCTCGATCTGATTTGTAGAAGTGGGTCTTGCGCAATTGAACGCTTTTCTTTCAGCAGCATTTGCTGGCCTTGAAATGCAGGGACAGAAAGCATTGCCTGTTGGGTTTCTGCCTGTGATGCTGCTGCAAAAAGTACAGGAGTCCTGAGGGAAATATATGGCAGTCACAGATACTGAGTTGTATGTCAAGAGGTCAGTCAATCCACACACTGCAGGATAGTGAAGTAAATGCAGATAATATGGAGCCCTGGACACACAATATCAGTTCAGAGAGAGGTGGTCATTTCTGGGTTAGGATGGAAGGGTCTGCCAGTTTCTATTCTATTAGTTTTCATTTTAAATTTGGTTCTCAACATTACTGCATCAATTTGGAGATATATATAGATATAGATATAGATATAGATATAGATATATAAATCCTCACAAAAATTCCTCAACATTTTAGTGTGAATTTCTCTGACAACATTTTTAATGCTGTTTTGACACAAGCACTCTCCAAATATAAGGCATTTCCGTATGTTATTGACACTAATATATTCATTTCTAGGCACACCTTGACCTTATATAATGCATTTTTGCAAACATTGGTTGCATGGAGAACTGTGTTGCGAATTTCAGATAAGTGAGATTTGGAAGGATGGCTACATTTCAGTTCTCATACCGTCTCAGAAAGTGTGAATTTGATTGATTCAGATTTAAATGTGAAGTGAATCGATTTTCTCCTCCATCCCTATTTCTGAAGGGAAAAAGAAAAAGGCAGAAGAAGTGAATGAGAGTTAAGCATGCATTGCAAGAACAGAGAATCCGCCTCCATATGTAATCACATCATTTTACTTTGCATTCAGCCTGGAATAACTAACTACCTTGTTAGTGAGACACATTCACGTCTCAATTATTTCTGCATCCAGACCTTTAGAGACTTTGAATTGCTTCGGAGATTGAAGGGATCCAGACCGGAGCATCTCAGCTTTGAAGACAAACTGCTTAAGGCAATCAGCTGAAGACAGGGGACGGGGAAACATGAATTGAATTGCTGTAGGTTGTACCCACGGAAGTCATCCCATTAGGGCAAAGACTTACATCTGCACAAGGAGACTTCCTCTCCCTATTTTCTCCATATGTCACCCTCCCAATCTGCTCTGAACCCCCATAATTGGGAAACAATAAACAGCACAGGTTTCTGGGGTGGCATTTGTCCATCTTTGCACCCCATACTGTCACTTATGGCCAGGAACAGCACAGCTGGTCTAGCCTGACCTAGCTAGGCTGCCTAAGTGCTTTAAGCCAAAAGGAATATTTGAGCCTTGGATAATACTGGACCAGCACAATGCATTTGGGCTTTATCCTGTCCACTTTTCTTGGAGGGTAAGACTGGATTGTTATAGAATTGTGGAATTGAAAGGGACCACAAGGATCATGTGGGACGCGGGTGGCGCTGTGGGTAAAACCTCAGCGCCTAGGACTTGCCGATCGTATGGTCGGCGGTTCGAAGCCCCGCGGCGGGGTGTGCTCCCGTCGTTTGGTCCCAGCGCCTGCCAACCTAGCAGTTCGAAAGGACCCCTGGGTGCAAGTAGATAAATAGGGACTGCTTACCAGCGGGAAGGTAAACGGCGTTCCGTGTGCTGCGCTGGCTCGCCAGATGCAGCTTGTCACGCTGGCCACGTGACCCGGAAGTGTCTGCGGACAGTGCTGGCTCCCGGCCTCTAGAGTGAGATGAGCGCACAACCCTAGAGTCTGTCAAGACTGGCCCGTACGGGCAGGGGTACCTTTACCTTTTACCTTTACAAGGATCATGTAGTTAGTACAACCCAATGTGGGGCTCAAACCCACGATTCTGAGATTAAAAGTCTCATGCTCTACCAACTGAGATCACTGCACCTTTCTTGATTGCCCTGACCAGAGATGTATAAGTGAATAGTTAGTTAATGAGTCTTTCCTTCAACAGGCCACTTTTAGTATGTAATGTAATTATGAGTCTACTGATAGATTGGGGAAAGGAAGTTGATTAAATAAATTAAGAGAGAGAAAAGCAGATGATAAATGGCAACGAACGGTATTGATGGAACGGTGTATTAAATGTAGACTTTGATATGTATGCACATTTTGCAAGGAAATGAAGGCAAATCTGTTGGTTTCACAGAACTTGCTTCCAAATTCTTCATTCTGGTGGAAAGGAAACAAAAGGCTTGTGTGGGTTGTAGATGAGGACTTATTTGGGTAAAAGAATGCTCCAGAGCAGGTGTGGGGAAGCTTTGGCCCTCCAGATGTTGTTGAACTACAACTCCCATCATCTCTGGCCATTGGCCATGCTTGCTGGGGTTGCTGGGAGTTGTAGTTCAGCAATAGGGCACTTACCTGATCTAGAAACCATGGTGGATTGGTCTAGCACAGGCTTCCTCAACCTTGGCCCTCCAGATGTTTTTGGCCTACAACTCCCATGATCCCTAGCTAGCAGGACCAGTGGTCAGGGATGATGGGAGTTGTAGTCTCAAAATATCTGGAGGGCCGAGGTTGAGGAAGCCTGGTCTAGTGGTTCTATAAGCCATGATGGCAAAATGGAGAGAAAAAGCATGTCACTGAATGGCTATTGGCATAATAGCTATATGGCAGTGTGGTGTATTATTGATTGATTGATCCATCAATTTCATAAAATTTATGATTGTTGGAACCTCAAAGCCATTTACAAAAAGAATAAAACAATAAAATCATCAGTAAAAAGGTTAAAACAACTGTTTTAAACATAAAATAAATTAAAACCAGCAATTAACTAAAAATGGATGTGGTTTAACACACATCTGAGTTGGCTTGTCTAAATATAAAAGTTTTTACAGGTACTGAAAAGAGTTCTGTGAAGGTACCTGCCTGATGCCAAGTGTAGGTGCTGTCTCACTAAAAAGACTGATTTCCTACAAATGTGGTAAACGTAAGAGTGCCAGTTTCACCAATCAAAGCAGTGAAGTGGATTGGTATGGGGTAAACTGATCTTGCAGGTAAACTGCTCCCAAGCTGTTCAGGGCTTTATACACTAAAAGTAACAACTTGAAGCGGGCCCAGCAGCAAAACGGCAATTGGTGCCGGTCTCTGAGCACAGGTGTTATATACAGACAAGATCTCGCTCTTACCAGCAATTGTGCTGCAGAACTCTGCACTAACTGCAGCTTCTGGATCAAGCACTAGGAAATTCCCACATAGAGCACATTGCAGTAATCCAGTCCTAAAACAACCAGTGCATGAACTGACTGATGGACAAGTTTCCCTAGTCCAGGAATGTCCGTAGCTGTTGTACCAGTTGCAGTTGGTAAAAGACACTTCTAACCACTGAGGCTACCTGGATCCAGAAACATACTCAGTTGGTTAGTTAGAGTGTTGGATTAGGACCCAAGAGACTGGGGTTCAAATTGTTCCCTATAAAGTCCAAAACATCTAGGGAGCACCAGCTTGGCAAAGGCTGCCTTAGATATTTTTTGCCTGCTCTTTATATAGCGCTATACTGTTTTCCTTTATGGCGAATATTTGCATGAACCACCATGTGAAACTAGGTTGTGTGTATCCAGCTCTTACAAAGGAAGACTGGCACAGAACGCCAACTTGCAATGAGTGATCTAAAAATTGGACAGCCTGTAGGAGCACCACACCTATGCCCAGTCTGCTGTCACTGGCATAATCTCTCTTTTCTCTGTTTGTTTTTAGGGTTTGTTTTTAACCAACTAAAAACCATTTCAGAAATGATATGGATAATGTAGCAATAGGCTTAAGGCTTGGCAAACCACTGTGCCTCACTGTCCTTTTATTCCGAGTGTGACCAGCAGCAGTCATTAAATGAGCAACCTAGTTTTGACGGATTGCATAGTGTCCTAATAAGGGCTCATAAAATACCCTGTTTTGCTAGGTTGTTACAGAAATTAGTATTTATTTCATTTTGTTTTACTAAAAATAAAGCCCAACCAAATGCTGCTGTTATTAGAAAGCATTTCCTCAATCTAGCAAACAATGGCACAGTCTTCTTGACTCAAAAACAATATTTAAAAAGCAAAGCTCCGCAAGGCCACTAGGCTTCGGCAAGGGAGCGCTTTCGATTTTAACAGCCCGGCACTTCCAGTCATCTGTTACAAAGACCCACACCTGGGGATGAATAACAAAATGTCAGCATGGGGTCAGTGTGGGGATTGTACACTTCTACTTGCAAGGCAGGCATTCCTGATAGAATCCCCTTAATTACTGTCACCCACCCTGCCTCTTAGTGAATCATATTCCCATTATTAAATATTCAAGGGAGGACTTCGCACTCAGCACAGTGGGACCATTCATTTTCTGGTGGAGGCAGCAATCATGGCAATCTTACTTTCCACTTCCAAAGGTGTAACTCCTTTAGGGTTTTGTGTGTGTGTGTCAAGCAGCCTGCAGGGCCCCTGTACACAGCCAGGGGCTTGGGTGGAACTAAATAGGTCTCAAGTTAAACAGCTCTGGAACAGCTTCTGACACTGTATGAGTAGGGTTGCCACTCATCCCATATAATATAGGATTGTCCTGTAGTTCAATGTAAAATACTACATTCCCTATTGATTCAATACAGGACACAGTTTGTCCTGTAGTTCCACTCTGCTATGCTCTCCCTCCCTCCCTCCCTCTCTCTCTCTCTCTCTCTCTGTGCCAAGTTAGGGATGCTCTTCAAATGCATGCCCCTGCTCCAACAGGTAAGTCCATGCTTGGCTGGAGAAACTGCCTCTTCTTTTCTTTCCCTTTTCCCCTCCTCACTCCCTCTCCTCATTCCGCCCCCCAAGGAAAGGCAAACTAGGGCAAAGCTTTCATGTTATCACTTCCAGTTTTCTGCAGCTTCGGTGTGGGTTAAGGTAGCCATCTGCGGAGCCACGCTGAGTATTTGACAGAAAAACTGGGTATGGATTTTGGTAAATGCTTATTTCCTGTTTTGTATCCCACACTTTCAGCCCAGCCATGCTCCCAGAGCAGTTTACATTCAGCACAGGAGAACAGTGTTTTGAGTAAGGTGTTTAGGCTGTGTTCTAAAGTGCTTGAACCAGTTGACCAAATCTAGCCTGGCTTATGGCTTTGTGAGGCAAATACCCCAGTGATACGTTGCCATGGGAACAAAGATGGCCCAAAAAAGTATAGGTAATGGGCAGAGATGATTTATCATTATCCTTCCCCCTCCACTTCAGCTAGGAGTCCAGTGGTGTGCAAAGGGCAAGGACAAGGCTACATTTTGATTCAGTCAGAGAACCATGGGCTTTGCCAAAGCATCTTGAAGGTCCAGCCTGTTCCACCAAGAAGACTTGAGGTGGAATCAATGCACTTTGGGTTTTTGTTGGAGTGTTTAACCTGCACCTCCACCTATGCTTGACCTGTATTTTTGTACTTGGTGGACAGTCACCTCAGGGCAGGCCTTGCCAGCTATGCCATGGTCAGTGGAATGTCACCTTGTGTCTTTGTGGAAGCGAGTCTTCTTGGTTGTGGCACTGAACATCTTCTTTTACACAGTTCAGGTGATGTTGAACTCTGGTGCAACATAGAGATAATTGGCAATGCTGTGTCTCTGGCAGCTGGCATCCAACAACATCTGGAGGACTCCATGTTGGCTATTCACAACCAAAGCTTTTTGCAAAAGTCTCACAAAGACCCATATTCCTGGATAAGATAAAACAGGCAAGTATTTATATGGCAGGGTTGATCAGAGACATACACAGATGAATCTACCTCAGTTTTTCTAGCCAAATCCACTTCTACCAGACATGTCTACGGCAAGGGCCACAGTTCAGTGGTAAAGCAGTTGCATTGCATACAGAAGGCCGCAGGTTCTGTCCTTGGCATTTCCACATAAGGCTGCAAAAGGCTCTTGTTTGAAATTCTGGGGAGTTTCTGCATGCCAGTGTAAACAATGCAGAGCGAGATGGTCTTAACCTGTATAAGGCGGATTCCTTTGCTCTTTTCTGCCGGCCAGCTATATTTAAAAGAAAATGTAGCATAAGCAGTTGGGATGTTTCTTGCACACAACCCCAACTCCTTACCCTTTTTTTAAAGAATGCATATATTGCTGGAAGAATGTGTCCATTTTGTATTTACAGTTACTCTTGTAGTGGCTGGAAATAATATTATCCCTTTATTTGCACAACAGTACATTCGTACTTCCTGACACTTTATATAAAAGCTGGGGTTTGGGAGATGCTCTATTTCTATTATGTAAGAAAATGATCCTCTCTCTCCCCACCCAAACTGTTCCCGTCTTCTGTTATCAAGCTGTTCTGTCCTGCAAGCTCACAGGAAAGGCTGCAATGTGGTTGCTATGTGAATTTTGTGGATCGTGCAACCATCTGTGAATTTTAGCTGTTAAGAATATTAAAGAGAGCTGAGAAAGGAGGTGACTGCAGTAGACCAACTGCTGGAAGTAAACATTCTGGCAAGAAAGAGTCTGTCATGGAAGACAGTACGCCTTCTCTCTTATCCAAGGATTGTCAATGTGAAGTTATGAAGGTAAGAAGGAGCCCTGGGGGGTGAGACCAAAGGCCCATCTATTCTGTTTCCTCAATGGCCAACCAGATGCTTGTGGGAAGCCTGCAAGCAGGACATCACTCATAGTCCCCAGCAATGGAAGGATAATGTGAGGCACCAGAAGCATGGTGGGATGGTATCATGTCGGGCTGCCATATTTTGAAGAGCAAAAAAAGGGGGACATATTTGCCGACTTATACTTTTAACTAGGAAGTGAGAGCTGGACCATAAAGAAGGCTGATCGCCGAAGAATTGATGCTTTTGAATTGTGGTGCTGGAGGAGACTCTTGAGAGTCCCATGGACTGCAAGAAGATCAAACCTATCCATTCTTAAGGAAATCAGCCCTGAGTGCTCACTGGAAGGACAGATCATGAAGCTAAGGCTCCAATACTTTGGCCACCTCATGAGAAGAGAAGACTCCCTGGAAAAGACCCTGATGCTGGGAAAGATTGAGGGCACAAGGAGAAGGGGACGACAGAAGATGAGATGGTTGGACAGTGTTCTCGAAGCTACCAGCATGAGTTTGTCCAAGCTGTGGGAGGCAGTGGAGGACAGAAGTGCCTGGCGTGTTCTGGTCCATGGGGTCACGAAGAGTCGGACATGACTAAACGACTAAACAACAACGACTTTTAACTATGGATTGCTTAGGATGACTCTACCCATGAAAAAGAGGACATGTCCTGGAAAAAGAGGACATATGGCAAACCTAATCATTCATGCTATGATTTCCCTCACACTTATATGGAGCCAGTAATACGAAGTGGAATTGGGGAAACTCCCAACAGGTCTTGAATTGGCAGCGTGCCTTTGGTTTGGTATTTCCCACACTTCACTAACCTGAAGTGGTACAGCTGATGAAGAAATTGAACTCTTGTTTCTTTTTGCAAACTTGTAAACTGGTCCTGAGTCCTTAGATATTATTCCCCCCATGCCTCTACGTTGCCTGACAAGGTAACTTATAATAAAAGTGTTAAGAACAAAAGAATTGAACATAAAGAGGACATAAAAACAAAGCGATCGAAAAGATGACATCAGAGAAAATGTTCCTTTTTACCCGACCTTTGGTTGATTTGATTGACATCCAATGCCCTTTTAAAATGTGTGTTTTTTTCCTTGGGGGGGGGAGTTACTGGGTTGTTGTTTTTATTTTGATTATGTATTTTGTTGTTTTATATTTTGATTTTATTCTGTGAACCGTCCTGAGACCTCCGGGTATAAATAATAAAGCAGTTGCAAAAAAATAAAATAAACTAAAAGCTTGGAAGAATCAGCTTGGAAGAATTTAGGGTCTTCTTAAAGGCCCCAGGAGATACTGGGACAAGTGGGAACTTTGGGAGGAGGAGGAGGGGATTCCACAAGGAACGTGGAAAAATTTAACATGAGTTTTGCTGGCTTGGGGGTGGGATGGATCCCATCTTCAGCATTCACAGTACTTTTTACCGTACCTGCACCTGGAGAACAGCAGTATGCCCAGCTTACACAAATTCACTAGGTGAAGAGTCCCATCACTGCATCTCCATGCCAGGAAATGCTTTAAAGGTAAAGGTAAAGGGACCCCTGACCGTTAGGTCCAGTCGTGGCCGACTCTGGGGTTGTGGCGCTCATCTCGCTTTATTGGCCGAGGGAGCCGGCGTACAGCTTCCGGGTCATGTGGCCAGCATGACTAAGCCGCTTTTGGCGAACCAGAGCAGCGCACGGAAACAGCATTTACCTTCCTGCCAGAGTGGTACCTATTTATCTACTTGCACTTTGACGTGCTTTCGAACTGCTAGGTGGGCAGAAGCAGAGACTGAGCAACGGGAACTTACCCCGGCGTGGGGATTCGAACCGCGACCTTCTGATCAGCAAGTCCTAGACTCTGTGGTTTAACCCACAGTGCCACCCGCGTCCCTGGAAAAGCTTTACTTGCACATTTTAAACATATGTTTATTTTTGTACATCATACATTAAGGAAAGTTTCCAATCCTAGACAAGTTGAACATTTCCTTCTGCAAAACTCCGTTTTTAAAAAAACCTGTTGGAGAAGAAAACTGAACGCAAAACACATATATTCCATGCTTGTCTTCTGGTTCCGCCATTTCCTACTGAAGCTGCCTTCTGTGACTATCTTAAGGTGTGCAGGCTTCAGACATCAGAAATAATGTACTGTAAGATAAGAATTTATTCTGCCAGAAATTCTACCTTAAAGAAATAGCAGCCCCATGAAGAGTGCACCATGGAGGATTTTATTTATTTTTGGCAGCATATACATATTTAGGTCTGATTCAAATAACCAGCTTGGGGACTTCTTTTGAGATGGACTCTTAAAATAATGTCCCTAGGCCAGGAATTAGGCATGGTCTTATTAATTTCTTGTCCATTGTAACAATTTTTGTCAACCTAGGTTGAGTGTGGCTGAAAGTTCACTAGTGGATTCAGATCCTGATTTAATGTGGCATGGCCAACAATCTCCCCCTTCCGAGCTTTTGTCGTGTGAAGCCTTCTGCATATAATGCTCTCCTCTGTGTGTGTGTGTGTGTGTGTGTGTGTGTGTGTGTGTGTAGGCATCCTCTGCAGTACGGGGCTTGGTGAGAGAAACCTCCACATGTGGGCAGGGGCAGTGGGGACAAGAGAAGCTTTGTCAGGGAATTGGAATGCATCCCCTAGTATAGGCATGCAGGTGGCGCTGTGGGTTAAACCACAGAGCCTAGGACTTGCCGATCAGAAGGTCGGCAGTTCGAATCCCTGCGACGGGGTGAGCTCCCGTTGCTCAGTCCCTGCTCCTGCCAACCTAGCAGTTCGAAAGCACGTCAAAGTGCAAGTAGATAAATAGGTACCACTCCGGCAGGAAGGGAAACGGTGTTTCCGTGCACTGCTCTGGTTCACCAGAAGTGGCTTAGTCATGCTGGCCACATTACCCAGAAGCTGTCTACGGACAAACACCGGCTCCCTCGGCCAATAAAGCAAGATGAGCGCCGCAACCCCAGAGTTGGTCACGACTGGACCCAGTGGTCAGGGGTCCCTTTACCTTTAACTTCAAGTAGGCTGAGATCTATTATCCAGCATTAAAAACTGGCAGTGATCTACCACACTATTCCATTGTCATTAGGTGCAAGAGGTAAGGTGTTGGTGGCCAGGAAAAACCCCTTTCTTTCCTTAGCACGGATCCGCGGTCGATTCCATCGCCTTCTTCCATGTATTGCCCAAATGGAGGTAACAGCTGATCAAACCACAGGTCACTCTGTATGGAGGAAGAAGGAAAAGTGCCCTCTTTTTATCCAGCCTCATCCTGAATGCAGAGCATCGACAGCCCCACAACCCACCTCCCTTTGCTCCCACGGGGGACCGCTGCACCCTCTGCCTGCCACGTGAGCACGGCCTTGCAGTACCCAGCAAGGGCTGCCCAGCCGAGGATGGCAAAAGTGGAGGCACAACTTTCTCCCTCCTGCAGCCGCCTCGCAAGCCCCATTCAGCCTGCCGGTGTGCGCTGTGTGTGGAAGCGGAGGTGCAGTTCCCTCCCTCCCACAGCCAAGCCCTGGCTGTGAGGGAGGAGCAAAGGCTGCCTGGCCATAGTGTGACTGACGGAAATCCATCCATCTACCTGTCGATCATGATTGACACTTTGGACATGTCTGCCCTAGTATATTCAGTCAGTCAGTTTTATTGCACATAGCCAAAGGCTGCCACAGTGTACATAGAATCATTCAACAATTAAAAGTAAATATACTGGATTGATACAAAAACTTTAAACATTTATATTATCAAGACATTACCTACTCTAAACAGAGCGGTAAAATACCTTATACAAGTTAAGACATTAAACAATAAAATTTATAAGCTAAAATTATCACGTGGCCACTAATATATTAAAAAATAATGTTAATTAATACAATGCGCAATTATATTGGATTCTGGTGATAAACATAGAATATAGCTTGATGTAAAGGTAAAGGTAAAGGGACCCCTGACCATCAGGTCCAGTCGTGGCCGACCCTGGGGTTGTGGTGCTCATCTCGCTTTATTGGCCGAGGGAGCCGGCGTACAGTTTCCGGGTCATGTGGCCAGCATGACTAAGCTGCTTCTGGCGAACCAGAGAAGCGCACGGAAACGCCATTTACCTTCCCGCCAGAGCGGTACCTATTTATCTACTTGCACTTTGACGTGCTTTCAAACTGCTAGGTTGGCAGGAGCAGGGACCGAGCAACGGGAGCTCACCCCATTGCGGGGATTCGAACCACCGACCTTCTGATCGGCAAGTCCTAGGCTCTGTGGTTTAACCCACAGCGCCACCCGCGTCCCTTAGCTTGATGTAGATAGGATCAAATAAATTCATGCCCTAGTATATTTGCAGCAACAATCCCTCAGGGGTGGGGTGAAGTGCGGCTTGATATGCACCAAATGCAAATACAAACAGTGGCTTAGTGCAAGCGCTGGAGTATAAAGGACCTCGTCAGAGAGAAGATTGCAGCCATGTTGCCTCTCCTCTGGCTCTGCTGCTGTTGAGAGCCAAGCCATGGTTTGGCTTGGTTCACAGCAGCATAGCAACAGCAGGACTGGAGGAGGAGGAGGAGAAAAGCAGTTGCAATATCTCACCAGAGAACCCACACGCTGATGCTTCTGCACTAAGCCATGGATTGCTTTAGCATGACATATGAAGCACGTGCGTAGAGCTACCAACAATGGATTTGCCAGAAATCTAGCTACCTCCAGAATTAGTGATCCCATGTGAAATTGGGGGGGGGGCAACTTCTCTTATACTCCTTAAAGGGTGCCTTATACCTGTCTTCTACTGTAGGGTTCAAAAACTAAAGAACAGACATGAAATGTGTTGGCCTGTCAGGAAAGAGAGAACCAAAGAAAAATAATAATTGTGCTCTCACTTCATAAAGGTTCTGAGCCTGGTTCCTACCACATACCATTAGAAAAGATTACAGTATCCCAGGGTACGTTGATTTTCAGACCCCCTTTTTTCTCTGGCAGCAACACTGCAGCAAAGCAAAGCCTCCTAGCTAATCTTTTCCATCAAAAGAAAACCCTTTAGAGCCATAGATAGTGATTGTTCCCCCCCCCCACCTCCAAGAAGGACTTGCATCACAACGTGAAGCAACACCTTCCTCTTATCTCTGCAACTTTGCTACCAAACTGATAAAAAACTATGACATGCATTTAAGAGAGCACATCTCTAGTCAAGAGGATGTTGAACCACTGGAATAACATTATAAATCACTTCACCTCTTTAAGGAAAAAAAAATTAAATAGTTGACAGAAATAAAATGGTAACAGCTAGACAGGGTGGAAAATGCCATATTCTAATGTAGTCTGAAGAGCAGGTGGAGGTCGAATAAAGAAGGATGTGTGGTTTCTGTTTACTCTGTATATAGGTAAATTGCATTTTGCAGTAAATGAAGAATTGCTATCTTGTCTGCTGGTCTAATAAAGAGGAAAGTCTGGTACCCTGGAGTTGCCATTCTATTGGCTAAGCTCTTGTACTGTCATGGAATGTTTGTGAATGTTCTGAGTTGAATGGAAGGTTGAAAAGCACTGCCTGTCTTTGAGAGAAGTAGCAGGTTGCTTTTGATGGGGGAATTCAAGGAACTTAGGTGCTATGGGCTGTATGCACGAAGAAGGGGTGTACCTAGGGGTTGACCAAGGTGGCCCCCACTGGAGACACAGGCCTGGGGTGTGTGTGCAATAATTGTGCTTCTGCTGCGTCACCCTGGACTGGCTCCTGGATGGTAGGGGTTTTTCTGGGGTGGTATAGGCCACCCAGCAACACCCTTTGGCCGGCAAGCAGTGTGGTGAGACTGTGAATCAGAGGTGCACACAGCCCCACCACCCACCTACCAGGTAGGGCACTCCACTTTCTTGAAATGGAGGGAGAAGGTTGGGGAGAGTTTTGTGTCCTGCAGCAGCTGCCAGAATGAACCAAGTCAAACTGGAAATTGGGAGAGAACTGAGGTGATTGTGGTGAATTTGTGGGGGGGGGGGGTGGGAAGAGCAGGGGAAGTCCAGTACCTGACAGAACAACTATGGTGCTGGAAAGTGAAGAGACCTGGGTGCCCATTGTGTGCCACTGAGGTGCTTCATTTGGGAAAGAAACTGTGGGAGATTTGGAACTCAAGGCCTGGAGCAGGAACTCATGGAAGCTCCCATTGAGGGAGGCTGCAGCTTGGTGTGCGAAAAAGGAAGATGCTGAGGGGATTGGGAGGGATTAGAGGGGTCATTCACTTATCCGGGTGGTTTTGACTGAGCTGGTGGCCAGCTCTCCCTGCTGGCTTCACTTCTCTGAAGGAGGTGGACAAGTGAAAACTGTGGTGGGAAGAAGCACTCAGCAATGCAAAGATGATTGTGCTATCACCAGTTATTTCTAGGTTTTGCATACATTTAAAGTCTAATTGAATTGTCACAGAAAGTACTTTTCATATTCCATACTTGAAAACTAAGGATCATAACCCATCAATACCAGGGAAGATTCTGGAGCAGACCATTAAGCAAACAGTCTGTGAGCACCTAGAAAGGAATGCTGTGATCACCAATAGTCAGCATGGATTTCTGAAAAATAAGTCATGTCAGACTAACCTGATCTTGTTTTTTGACAGAATTACAAGCCTGGTAGATGAAGGGAATGCAGTGGATGTAGCCTACCTTGATTTCAGCAAGGCATTTGACAAGGTGCCCCATGATATTCTTGTAAAGAAGCTGGTAAAATGCGGTCTTGACTATGCTACCACTCAGTGGATTTGTAACTGGCTGACTGACCGGACCCAAAGGGTGCTCATCAATGGTTCCTCTTCATCCTGGAGAAGAGTGACTAGTGGGGTGCCACAGGGTTCTGTCTTGGGCCCAGTCTTATTCAACATCTTTATCAACGACTTGGATGATGGACTCAAGGGCATCCTGATCAAATTTGCAGATGACACCAAACTGGGAAGGCTGGCTAACACCCCAGAGGACAGGATCACACTTCAAAACGACCTTGACAGATTAGAGAACTGGGCCAAAACAAACAAGATGAATTTTAACAGGGAGAAATGTAAAATATTTCACTTGGGCAAAAAAAAATGAGAGGCACAAATACAAGATGGGTGACACCTGGCTTGAGAGCAGTACATGTGAAAAGGATCTAGGAGTCTTGGTTGACAACAAACTTGACATGAGCCAACAGTGTGACGCGGCAGATAAAAAGGCCAATGCAATTCTGGGCTGCATCAATAGGAGTATAGCATCTAGATCAAGGGAAGTTATAGTGCCACTGTATTCTGCTCTGGTCAGACCTCACCTGGAGTACTGTGTCCAGTTCTGGGCACCACAGTTCAAGAAGGACACTGACAAACTGGAACGTGTCCAGAGGAGGGCAACCAAAATGGTCAAAGGCCTGGAAACGATGCCTTATGAGGAACGGCTAAGGGAGCTGGGCATGTGTAGCCTGGAGAAGAGGAGGTTAAGGGGTGATATGATAGCCATGTTCAAATATATAAAAGGATGTCACATAGAGGAGGGAGAAAGGTTGTTTTCTGCTGCTCCAGAGAAGCGGACACGGAGCAATGGATCCAAACTACAAGAAAGAAGATTCCATCTAAACATTAGGAAGAACTTCCTGACAGTAAGAGCTGTTCGACAGTGGAATTTGCTGCCAAGGAGTGTGGTGGAGTCTTCTTCTTTGGAGGTCTTTAATCAGAGGCTTGACAACCATATGTCAAGAGTGCTCTAATGGTGTTTCCTGCTTGGCAGGGGCTTGGACTCGATGGCCCTTGTGGTCTCTTCCAACTCTATGATTCTATGATTCTGTGATTCTATAACCCATCCACTTTATGAAGTGGCCTCATGTCAACATTTATTAGTCCACAAGACTCTTTTTTATCTTCTTCCTGCAACCCTCTCAGGCAGAAACTTCTTAGGAACCTTCTCTTCCTCTACCATTCTGTTCCATCTTTGATCCTCCAAGCTCCGCCCACATTCCAGAGACGGAGCACACTGGCAGTTGCTAGGCAACATATCTTCCTCCTCTTCTAATTCACATATAGCCTCCTTCTCATCTATCTACTAACTTGGTAACAACTGTTTGGGGCTTCCCTTACAGGGATGAGATGCCAGAAGTGGTGCTTCAAGAGCTTCTTTCCTCTTTCTGGGAAAATGAGTGGCAGCATGGCACGGCTGCTCATTATGTTCTTCAGGAATCTCCTGAGTGCGATTGGTGGCCAGACACCACCTCAGGGCTTTAGGTATGCCTCTTATGAGGTGACCATTCCAAGGAAACTGAGCTTCAGGTATGGACTACAGGAAACCCAGGATGTCAGCTACCTGCTGCAGGTTGAGGGGAAGAGCCAGGTGGTGCGCCTCAGGCAGAAGAGGGGCACCATCCCTAAAGGCTTCCCCATCTTCACGTACAGTAAGGAAGGGGACCTCCAGGTTGACTATCATTATTACATCAGGGATGATTGTTTCTACAGTGGATTCATACAGGACCAGCCTCTCTCTTCAGTCACTCTCAGCACTTGCTCTGGGGGACTCAGGGGCCTGTTACAACTTAACAATGAGACATATCAAATTGAACCTGTCCAGCCATCTGCTACCTTTCAGCATGTGGTGTATCGGCTGGAAATAGAGGAGGGTGCCATGCACATGAGGTGTGGGTTGACGGAGGAAGAGCAAAGGCGTCAAGAGGCCATGATCCAGGACGCAGAGCATGTGGCTGTCAAAAGTGCTCCAGCAGGACTCTGGTGGCCACACAAGAGACATGCAGAAGTGGCATTTGTGGTGGAGCATGAACGATATGTTAAGTTTAATAAAAATGAAACTGATATTGCTATGAAACTTCTTGAGACAATCCATACTGCAAATTCATTTTTTGAGCCATTTTTAGTTGAGGTGTCTATAGCAGGACTGGAGATATGGTCGGAAAAGAACCTCATAGATATTGGTAAAACTATTGGAGGCACACTTCAAGCTTTTAGTATATGGAGCCGTAACACTCTACTTAACCATCTAAAGAATGATGCTGCTCACTTAATTGTATACAGGTCGTATGGAACTACTGCTGGACTAGCATATGTAGGACACATTTGTAGTAAGCATTGGACCACTGCTATTGAAGTATTAAGAAATTTGTTTGATTTTTCTGTACTTTTCACCCATGAATTTGGACATAATCTTGGTATGCACCATGATGGTTTGGACTGTAAATGTGATCGACGTTTCTGCATTATGGCTGCTTGGCTCTCACATACTGATAAGTTTAGCAACTGCAGTTACCATAAACATTTCATTCTAAAGAACTCACCTTGCTTGTTGATTCCACCAGGCACTGGTGGAATCCCACGGTATGATCTCAAATACTGTGGGAACAAGGTAGTAGAAAAAGGAGAGCAATGTGATTGTGGTTCAGCTGCGTAGTGTCAATCGGATCAATGTTGCAAGCCAGACTGCATGTTGCGTCCATTTGCCAATTGTTCTTCTGGACTGTGCTGTGCTTGGTGGAAGTACCGTCCCCTTGGATCCATTTGTAGAAAGAATCTTAGCATCTGTGACCTGCCTGAGTTTTGCACTGGGACTTCGGACCAGTGTCCGGAAGATGTTTATGTACAAGATGGTGCTCCTTGCGGTGATGGAGTCTTTTGCTATCATGGTCGTTGTAGTACTCCGAATGGGAGTGTGAAAAGATATTTGGCAAGAAAACCGTACGAGCTTCAGAGGATTGCTTCAGAGGACTGAATGTTCGAGGTGATCGCTTTGGCAATTGTGGCCTTGAACATGGTATTTTTAAGAAATGCAATGCTGAAAATATTCTATGTGGCCGAATGCAGTGTAGTAATATCCATAGTGTACCTACCTTGGAGGAACACCAAACCATCATTCAAACCACCATTGGCAAAAGTAACTGCTGGGCTACAGACTACCACAGTGGAATGGAGGTAACTGATCTTGGAGCGGTGGAAGACGGTACACCTTGTGGCACTGGCATGATGTGCATTAGTAGGGAATGCAAGAACGTGTCCCTCTTGCGGTATGATTGTAATGCCACAAAGTGCCATAATAGGGGAATATGCAACAACCACAAACACTGCCATTGTTTTTATGGTTGGGCCCCTCCCGACTGTCTAAAGAAAGGATATGGAAGCAGCATTGACAGTGGGCCAATTGCAAAAAAACTGGAATGATGTCATTGTAGGTAGTATTGTAGGAAGTGTGTCGGTCCTTTCCACGGTGACTGCTGCTGTTGGCATGGGTGTGTATTACAGGTTTGTGCTAAACAACAAGGTTAGAAGAAAGAGTTCAAGAATCTCTCCATCATAATGAACAGAGGAACTAAAACCATTCTAGATCACAGAAGTGAACAATGCAGAAAGTTTCAAAAGGGTATGATGGGTATAATGAGCACTATTATATAACATATATTCGCCTCTGTAAGCATTGGTTCAGTTCATCTCAAAGGGAAATATTCACATATGAAAATCTTTGGTTATACTTTCACAGTATGTTGAGAGTCTCTTTGTTGTTCAAGACAGAAGTCCTATCCTATGTTGAGTGGGAGAAATCTGTCCAGTGGAATGGAATGTTATCATACAGGAAGATACCATGCTAAAGAAATGCATGGAAGCAGTGCTGGTATTTTGAATAAATTGATTTCGAAATAAATCGGGGTATTCCTCAAAATAAACTATATTTAGGGAAGCCAAAACACTTTTGGATAAAACTAGAAGGTAAGATGTTCTCCGATAATGCTAGATCCCCTTTCTAAAATATTTCACATTACCCCTAGGGTTTTTAACTTCCCTTACCTATTTAAGGACGGGAAGATCCATAGTTGAGTGGTGTACACCATATATTGTATACAGAAGATCCAGAATGAATCTCTTGTTGTATCTCCAGTCAAAAGGGGCACATGGAATCTCCCATTAAGGGAGACCACAGTTTGGTGTGCAAAAAAGGAAGATGCTGAGGGGATTAGAGGAGTCATTCACTCATTCGGGTGGTTTTGACTGAGCTGGTGGCCAGCACTCCCTGCGGGCTTCCCATCTCTGAAGGAAGAAGACAAATGAAAACTGTGGCCGGAAGAGGCACTTTGCTCACCTGGGCTTCTTCAACTGGCCAAGTGAAGAAGAGGTTCTGCCTCAGAGCTGAAAAGGAACTCAGCAATGCAAAGATGGTTGTTCTATCACCAGTTATTTTTATGTTTTGCATACATTTAAACACTAATTGAATTGTCACAAAAAGTACTTTTTATATTCCATACCTAACAACTGAGGATTATGACCCATCCAATGTATGAAGTGGCTTCATGCCCACTGACTGATGCTGAAATAGAACTTGTTAGTCCACGGGGTGCTATAAGACTCTCTCTCTCTCTCTCTCTTTTTTTTCTCTTCTTCCTGCAACCTTCTCAGGCAGAAACTCCTTAGGAACCTTCTCTTGCTTGCTCTTTCTCTACCATTCTGTTCCATCTTTGATCCTCCAAGCTCCACCCCCATTCCACAGACGGAGCACACTGGCAGTTGCTAGGCAACATATCTTCCTCCTCTTCTAATTCACATATAGCCTCCTTCCCATCTATCTACTAACCTGGTAACAACTGTTTGGAGCTTCCCTTTCAAGGATGAGATGCCAGAGGTGGTGCTTCAAGAGATACTTTCCTTTTTCTGGGAAAATGAGTGGCAGCCTGGCATTGCTGCTCATTATGTTCTTGAGGAATGTCCTGATTGAGACCGGTGGCCAGACACCACCTCAGGGCTTTAGGTATGCCTCTTATGAGGTGACCATCCCAAAGAAACTGAGCTTCAGGTATGGACTACAGGAAACCCTGGATGTCAGCTACCTGCTGCAGGTTGAGGGGAAGGGCCAGGTGGTACATCTCAAGCAGAAGAAGGGCATTGTTCCTAAACACTTCCCCATCTTCACGTACAATAAGGAAGGGGACCTCCTGAGTGACTATCATTACATCAGGGATGATTGTTTCTACAGTGGATTCATCCAGGACAAGCCTCTCTCTTCAGTCACTCTCAGCACTTGCTCAGAGGGACTTAGGGGCCTGTTACAACTTAACAATGAGACATATCAAATTGAACCTGTCCAGCCATCTGCTACCTTTCAGCATGTGGTGTATCGACTGGAAATAGAGGAGGGTGCCATGCACATGAGGTGTGGGTTGACGGAGGAAGAGCAAAGGCGTCAAGAGGCCATGATCCAAGACAGAAAGCATGTGGCTGTCAGAAGTTCTCCAGCAGGACTCTGGTGGCCACACAAGAGACATGCAGAGGTGGCATTTGTGGTAGAGCATGAACGATATGTTAAGTTTAATAAAAATGAAACTGATATTGCTATGAAACTTCTTGAGACCATCCATATGGCAAATTCATTTTTTGAGCCATTTTTAGTTGAAGTGTCTATAGCAGGACTGGAGATATGGTCGGAAAAGAACCTCATAGATGTTGATGGTGGAATAAGTGCCACACTTAAAGCTTTTAGTATATGGAGCCGTAACACTCTACTTAACCATCTAAAGAATGATGCTGCTCACTTAATTGTATACAGGTCGTATGGAAGTACTATTGGATTAGCATATGTAGGACAAATTTGTAGTAAATATTGGGCCACTGCTCTTGAAGTATCAATATATTTCAATTTGTTTGATTTTTCTGTGCTATTTGCCCATGAATTTGGGCATAATCTTGGTATGCCCCATGATAGTTCGGACTGTAAATGTGATCGACGTGCCTGCATTATGTCTGCTTTGCACTCACGGACTGATAAGTTTAGCAACTGCAGTTACCAAAAATATTTCAATCGAAAGGACTCACCTTGCTTGTTGATTCCACCAGACCCTGATCAAATCTATAACCTCGAATACTGTGGGAACAAAGTAGTGGAAAAAGGAGAGCAATGTGACTGTGGTTCAGCTGCACAGTGTCAATCAAATCAATGTTGCAGGCCAGATTGCACGTTGCGTCCATGTGCCAATTGTTCTTCTGGACTGTGCTGTGCCAGGTGCAAGTACCGTCCCGCTGGATCCATTTGCAGAAAGAGTATTGGCATCTGTGACCTGCCTGAGTTTTGCACTGGGACTTCGGACCAATGTCCGGAAGATGTTCATGTACAAGATGGTTCCCCTTGCGGTGATGGAGTCTATTGCTATCATGGTCGTTGTAGTACTCCGAATGGACAGTGTGAAAAGATATTTGGCAAGAAAACTGTACGAGCTTCAGAGGATTGCTTCAGAGGACTGAATGTTCAAGGTGATCGCTTTGGCAATTGTGGCCTTGAACATGGTATTTTTAAGAAATGCAATGCTGAAAATATTCTATGTGGCCGAATGCAGTGTAGTAATATCCATAGTGTACCTACCTTGGAGGATCACCAAACCATCATTCAAACCACCATTGGCAAAAGTAACTGCTGGGCTACCGACTATCACAGTGGAATGGTGGTAGCTGATCTTGGAGCAGTGGAAGACGGTACACCTTGTGGCACTGGCATGATGTGTATTAGTAGGGAATGCAAGAATGTGTCCCTCTTGCAGTATGATTGCAATGCCACAAAGTGCCATAATAGGGGAATATGCAACAACCACAAACACTGCCATTGTTTTTATGGTTGGGCCCCTCCTGACTGTCTAAAGAAAGGATATGGAGGCAGCATTGACAGTGGGCCAATTTCAAAAAACTGGAATGGTGTGATTGGAGGTAGTATTGTAGGAAGTGTGTTGGTCCTTTCCACAGTGACTGCTGCTGTTGGCATGGGTGTGTATTACAGGTTTGTGCTAAGCAACAAGGTTAGAAGAAAGAGTTCAAGGATCTCTCCATCATAATGAACAGAGGAACTAAAACCATTCTAGATCACAGAAGTGAACAATGCAGAAAGTTTCAAAAGGGTATAATGAGGTGGATGTTATTTAACATATTTGAGGGTGCAATTTTTTCATTAAAGTTTTTTCTTTTAACAGTTTGTTGATAAAATGTGTCACACAGGGTAATCTTTGGTTTATCCACAAACCATTTTTTGGGGAAAACCTTTTCAGATATTTTGAGACCATCTCTGTATTTTAACGCGGAATATACAAAATCCCCCCCCCCCCGCCATGGAAGAAGGGATGGGTGAAGAGCCACATCAGGGACAAGCAGGGAATGAAGTCAGGGTGCTGTCGGCAGCTGTGGTCGATTCCCAAGAAGGCTGCGAGATAAACAGCAAGTTTTTTCAGTTCTGCTTATAATACAATTTGCAGAGAAGAATTCAAGATGCACCTAATGTTGCCCTGAGTGAAGTTCCACCAACCTTTCTCCATTAATTTCTTGTTCATCTAACTTCTCCTGCTGCATCCGACTGTGACTGGTATGAGACAGTTGCCTCTGAGCTCTCTGTTCGACTATACTCAGCAAATGCCTGGTTTGGGGGGGAGGGTACGGGTTCTGGGATACTCTCCAGCGACAGGATCTCATTCAACTGCTGCTCAGCCTCCTCCTGCTGAATCATGTCCATGTTCTCCTCCTCTCCCCTTTTGCCCTCATCTACCTTACATGTATGCTCTGTGCCAAACCACTCCTGGAGGTCTATGCTACCTGCCCATTCCTCCTCTCTAGTCAATGCCTGCAGCAGCGGTCTCCACCATTCTTCCACCTCTGCCCTGTCCATGTCCTCAATGGAAAGAAATGGGGTGTGTGTGAGGATCTACATCACAAACAAGGTAGGGAAATTAAATCAACCTTACCTGAGGTGGTTGTCTCACCTTGCCCCATAGTTGGGCTGGCCCTGTTCAGAGACATACTGGCTCCAACACTGGACATCATAGAGAGCCAGTGTGGTGTAGTGGTTAAGAGCGGTGGACTCGTAATCCGGTGAACCGGGTTCATTTCCCCGTTCCTCCACATGCAGCTGCTGGGTGACCTTGGGCTAATCACACTTCTCTGAAGTCTCTCAGCCTCACTCACCTCACAGAGTTTTTGTTGTTGGGAAGGAAGGGAAAGGAGATGGTTAGCCGCTTTGAGACTCCTTAAGAGGAGTGAAAGGCAGGATATTAAGTCCAAACTCTTCTTCTTCTCCTCTTCTTCTTCTATTGTGGCTAGTAAATGTTAATATCCTTACGTGCTAGGAATTTGTCTAACTCTCTAAAAAGCAACCAAAGCTGGTGACCATCACTGTACCTTTTGAGAACAAATTCTATAGTTTAAGTATGCACTATGTAAATGGTTCTGTCTGTCCTGAATCTTCCATCCTTCAGCTTCAGTGAATGTCTTCATGTTCTAGTCTTGTTTGTCCATAGAATCATGGAGATATGAGATTTATAAAACGCTTGAGCTGGAGTCATACTCAGAGTAGACCTTTTGCAATTTATGGACAGGATTATGCCCATTGCTTTTCTTCGACTCTGAATTTCACTTAGTTGTCTACAATGCCCAGCTTACCCATGATCCTCTGGGCTTTTGCACCCTGGCATACTGTTGTCCAAGATGATTGCTGCCTTGTAGTGTATATAAGAAAACCAAACTATTCCATCAAGAAGGTTGGCCTTAAAAACAACAACAACAACCTTGGTTATTCTTACTTTTTTTGCCAGTTTTCCCAGTAGCACAATATTCCACATTTTGTTATACCAGTAGGCTGTCATCCCCTCACCCCCCACCATCATATAATGGTCAGTCTGGCTGATTCTAATAAGTAGCAAATTAGAGCATTACTTTTTAGATCTTTGTAGCTTTGGGGAGAAAATATTCCACTAGCTGAACGTCCAGCTCTATGTGCTGATTAGTTCTATCTTTCAATAAGATCTTCTGATTTTGGGGGAAGGTCTCAGAACATTTTCAAGTTAAGCTGAAGTGAGCTCAGAATAACTTGCCTATCTCTAATTGATGTATTCAGACACGACACAACTGTGAAGGAGAATATTATGGGAAACCAGCTTTCACCGAGGTCAAAAGTTAGCCCTTACTTGTCCTCTGAGTTTATACAGGGTTTACAAACCCCCTGTATTTAACTCCCATTACACGTAAAAATGGCTCAAGACTTGTGTATTTAAAAGACCAGTGCATATAAATGCAAAATATTTTATGCACCTCACAGATTAAAGATTTTATAAATCTAATACTGGGAAACCAAGTAAAGAGTACTCTAGATTATCTCGTATTCTCAGTTAGAGCAGATTTTGAAATAAATTGGGGTATTTCTCAAAATGAACTATATTTAGGGAAGCCAAAACACTTTTGGATAAAACTAGAAGGTAAGATGCTAGATCCCCTTCTAAAATATTTCACATGACCCTAAGGGTTTTAACTTCCCTTACCTATTTAAGGGCCTTAGAAAGCATTGCTAATAACAAGGCCAGTGGAAGTGATGATATTCCAGCTGAACTATTTAAAATTTTTAAAGATGATGCTGTTAAGGTGCTACACTCAATATGCCAGCAAATTTGGAAAACTCAGCAGTGGCCAGAGGATTGGAGAAGATCAGTCTACATACCAATCCCAAAGAAGGGAAGTGCCAAAGAATGCTCCAACTACCGCACAATTGCACTCATTTCACACGCTAGCAAGGTCATGCTCAAAATTCTACAAGGCAGGCTTAAGCAGTATGTGGACCAAGAACTCCCAGAAGTGCAAGCTGGATTTAGAAGAGGCAGAGGAACAAGAGACCAAATTGCAAACATGTGCTGGATTATGGAGAAAGCTAGAGAGTTCCAGAAAGACATCTACTTCTGCTTCATTGACTATGCAAAAGCCTTTGACTGTGTCGACCACAGCAAACCATGGCAAGTTCTTAAAGAAATGGGAGTGCCTGTCTCTTGAGAAATCTCTATGTGGGACAAGAAGCTACAGTTAGAACTGGATATGGAACAACTGATTGGTTCAAAATTGGGAAAGGAGTACGACAAGGCTGTATATTGTCTCCCTGCTTATTTAACTTATATGCAGAATTCATCATGCGAAAGGCTGGGCTGGATGATTCCCAAGCCGGAATTAATATCGCCAGAAGAAACATCAACAACCTCAGATATGCAGATGACACAACCTTGATGGCAGAAAGTGAGGAGGAATTAAAGAACCTTTTAATGAGGGTGAAAGAGGAGAGCGCAAAATATGGTCTGAAGCTCAACATCAAAAAAACTAAGATCATGGCCACTGGGCCCATCACCTCCTGGCAAATAGAAGGGGAAGAAATGGAGGCAGTGAGAGATTTTACTTTCTTGGGCTCCATGATCACTGCAGATGGTGACAGCAGTCACAAAATTAAAAGACGCCTGCTCTTTGGGAGAAAGGCGATGGCAAACCTAGACAGCATCTTAAAAAGCAGAGACATCACCTTACGAACAAAGGTCCGCATAGTTAAAGCCATGGTTTTCCCAGTAGTGATGTATGGAAGTGAGAGCTGGAACATAAAGAAGGCTGATCACCGAAGAATTGATGCTTTTGAATTATGGTGCTGGAGGAGACTCTTGAGAGTCCCATGGACTGCAAAGAAGATCAAACCTATCCATTCTGAAGGAAATCAGCCCTGAGTGCTCACTGAAAGGACAGATCGTGAAGCTGAGGCTCCAATACTTTGGCCACCTCATGAGAAGAGAAGACTCCCTGGAAAAGACCCTGATGCTGGGAAAGATGGAGGGCACAATGAGAAGGGGACGACAGAGGACGAGATGGCTGGACAGTGTTCTCAGAGCTACAAACATGAGTCTGACCAAACTGCGGGAGGCAGTGGAAGACAGGAGTGCCTGGCGTGCACCGGTCCATGGGGTCACAAAGAGTCAGACATGACTAAACGAATAAACAACAACCTATTTAAGGATGGGAAGATCCATAGTTCAGTGGTGTACACCATATATTGTATACAGAAGATCCAGAATGAATCTCTTGTTGTATCCCCAGTCAAAAGGGGCGCATGGAATCTCTCATTAAGGGAGACCACAGTTTGGTGTGCAAAAAAGGAAGATGCTGAGGGGATTGGGAGGGATTAGAGGGCCATTCATTCTTTTGGGTGGTTTTGACTGAGCTGGTGGCCTGCACTCCCTGCTGGCTTCACTTCTCTGAAGGAAGTAGACAAATGAAAACTGTGGCCAGAAGAAGCACTTTGCTCACCTGGGCTTCTTCAACTGGCCAAGTGAAGAGGAGGTTCTGCCTCAGAGCTGAAAAGGAACTCAGCATTGCAAAGACGGTTGTTCTATCACCAGTTATTTTTATGTTTTGCATACATTTAAACACTAGTTGAATTGTCACAGAAAGTACTTTTAATGTTCCATACGTGACAACTGAGGATTGTAACCGATCCAATGTACAAAGTGGCCTCATGCCCACTGACTGATGCTGAAATAGAACTTGTTCGTCCATGGGTTGCTATAAGACTCTCTCTCTTTTTTTGCTCTTCTTCATGCAACCCTCTCAGGCAGAAACTTCTTAGGAATGTTTTCTTTCCTTTTCTTCCTCTGCCATTCTGTTCCATCTTTGATCCTCCAAGCTCCGCCCACATTCCACAGATGGAGCACCCTGGCAGTTGCTAGGCAACATATCTTCCTCCTCTTCTAATTCACATATAGCCTCCTTCCCATCTATCTACTAACCTGGTAACAACTGTTTGGGGCTTCCCTTTCAGGGATGAGATGCCAGAAGTGGTGCTTCAAGAGCTTCTTTCCTCTTTCTGGGAAAATGAGTGGCAGCATGGCATGGCTGCTCTTTATGTTCTTGAGGAATGTCCTGATTGAGACTGGTGGCCAGACACCACCTCAGGGCTTTAGGTATGCCTCTTATGAGGTGACCATTCCAAGGAAACTGAGCTTCAGGTATGGACTACAGAAAACCCAGGATGTCAGGTACCTGCTGCAGGTTGAAGGGAAGGGCCAGGTGGTACATCTCAAGCAGAAGAAGGGCATTGTTCCTAAACACTTCCCCATCTTCTCGTACAATAAGGAAGGGGACCTCCTGAGTGACTATCATTACATCAGGGATGATTGTTTCTACAGTGGCTTCATACAGGACAAGCCTCTCTCTTCAGTCACTCTCAGCACTTGCTCAGGGGGACTCAGGGGCCTGTTACAACTTAACAATGAGACATATCAAATTGAACCTGTCCAGCCATCTGCTACCTTTCAGCATGTGGTGTATCGGCTGGAAATAGAGGAGGGTGCCATGCACATGAGGTGTGGGTTGACGGAGGAAGAGCAAAGGCGTCAAGAGGCCATGATCCACGACGCAGAGCATGTGGCTGTCAAAAGTGCTCCAGCAGGACGCTGGTGGCCACACAAGAGACATGCAGAAGTGGCATTTGTGGTGGAGCATGAACGATATGTTCAGTTTAATAAAAATGAAACTGATATTGCTATGAAACTTCTTGAGACCATCCATATGGCAAATTCATTTTTTGAGCCATTTTTAGTTGAAGTGTCTATAGCAGGACTGGAGATATGGTCAGAAAAGAACCTCATAGATGTTGATGGTGGAATAGGTGCCACACTTAAAGCTTTTAGTATTTGGAGCCGTAACACTCTACTTAACCATCTAAAGAATGATGCTGCTCACTTAATTGTATACAGGTCGTATGGAAGTACTATCGGACTAGCATATGTAGGACAAATATGTAGTAAATATTGGGCCACTGCTCTTGAAGTATCAATATATTTCAATTTGTTTGATTTTTCTGTGTTATTTGCCCATGAATTTGGGCATAATCTTGGTATGCCCCATGATACTTCGGATTGTAAATGTGATCGACGTTTTTGCATTATGTCTGCTTGGCACTCACGGACTGATAAGTTTAGCAACTGCAGTTACCATAGGTATTTCAATCGAAAGGACTCACCTTGCTTGTTGATTCCACCAGACCCTGATCAAATCTATAACCTCGAATACTGTGGGAACAAAGTAGTGGAAAAAGGAGAGCAATGTGACTGTGGTTCAGCTGCACAGTGTCAATCGGATCAGTGTTGCAGGCCAGATTGCACGTTGCGTCCATGTGCCAATTGTTCTTCTGGATTGTGCTGTGCCATGTGCAAGTACCGTCCCGCTGGATCCATTTGCAGAAAGAGTATTGGCATCTGTGACCTGCCTGAGTTTTGCACTGGGACTTCGGACCAATGTCCAGAAGATGTTTATGTACAAGATGGTGCCCCTTGCGGTGATGGAGTCTATTGCTATCACGGTCGTTGTACTACTCCCAATGGGCAGTGCAAAAAGATATTTGGCAAGAAAACCGTACAAGCTTCAGAGGATTGTTTCAGAGGACTGAATGTTCAAGGTGATCGCTTTGGCAATTGTGGCCTTGAACATGGTATTTTTAAGAAATGCAAAGCTGAAAATATTCTATGTGGCCGAATGCAGTGTAGTAATATCCATAGTGTACCTACCTTGGAGGATCACCAAACCATCATTCAAACCACCATTGGCAAAAGTAACTGCTGGGCTACCGACTACCACAGTGGAATGGATGTAGCTGATCTTGGAGCAGTGGAAGACGGTACACCTTGTGGCACTGGCATGATGTGTATTAGTAGGGAATGCAAGAACGTGTCCCTCTTGCAGTATGATTGTAATGCCACAAAGTGCCATAATAGGGGAATATGCAACAACTACAAACACTGCCATTGTTCTTATGGCTGGGCCCCTCCTGACTGTCTAAAGGAAGGATATGGGGGCAGCATTGACAGTGGGCCAATTTCAAAAAACTGGAATGGTGTCATTGTAGGTAGTATTATAGGAAGTGTGTTAGTCCTTTCCACGGTGACTGCTGCTGTTGGCATGGGTGTGTATTACAGGTTTGTGCTAAGCAACAAGGTTAGAAGAAAGAGTTCAAGAATCTCTCCATCATAATGAACAGAGGAATGAAAACCATTCTAGATCACAGGAGCGAACAATGCAGTTTCAAAAGGGTATGATGGGTATAATGAGCACTATTATATAACATATATTTGACTCTGTAAGCATTGGTTCAGTTCATCTCAAGTGGAAATATTCACATATGAAAATCTTTGCCTATACTTTAACAGTATGTTGATAGTCTCTTTGTTGTTCAAGACAGAAGTCGTATCCTATGTAAATGGGTGAAATCTGTCCAGTGGAATGGAATGTTATCATACAGGAGCATACCATGTTAAAGAAATGCATGGAAGCAGTGCTGGTATTTTGAATATCTCAGATTTTCTCTCAAAGTAACCTTGGGTGTACAGGGATAGAATCGCAACCCAATCCTCTCAAGCGATTGAAATGCAATATTTGTACGTTTGTGGAGTGAATTCACATCTGTCTAGAAAGCCATTGCAAACGTTATACCAATAACTGTGTTGGCAGAAATGTTAATGTTGAAATGAGACAATATATTAAAAATATTATAAAACCAACAACACATAATATTTCAAAAAGCTATTATGGAAATAATGGTGGATGTTTTGTAATATATTTGAGGATGCAATTTTTTCATTAAAGTTTTTTCTTTTAACAGTTTGTTGATAAAATGTGTTGGGGAGGAAGGGAAAGGAGATGGTTAGCCACTTTGAGATTCCTTAAGAGGAATGAAAGGTGGCTTACAAGTCGAAACTCTTCTTCTTCTTCTCTTCTTCTTCTTCTATTGTGGCTAGTAGATGTTAATATCCTTACGTGCTAGGAATTTGTCTAATTCTCTAAAAAGCAACCAAAGCTGGTGACCGTCACTGCACTTTTGAGAACAAATTCTACTGTTTAAGTATGCACTATGTAAATGGATTTTTCTGTCCTGAATCTTACATCCTTCAGCTTCTTTGAATGTCTTCATGTTCTAGTCTTGTTTCTACATAGAAGCATGGGTTGGAAGGGTCCCAAGGTTCACCTAATCCAACCCCTTGCAATGCAGGAATCTCAGCTAAAGCATCCGTGACAGAGGGTCGTCTAAGCTCTGCTTAAAAACCTCCAAGGAAGGAAAGTCCACCACCTCCCGAGGGAGACTGCTTCATACTCTATCATATCCTCTCTTGCATGCCTGTCTTTCTCACACCATCAGCAACTGACACCGAGCAGTGCTGACCACGTGGGAAAGACCAGGAGAATTGACTCCATGCTCATGGCAACTGCCATGGGAGCCAGTGAAGTAAAATCTGGCTTCAAAGGAGATATGAGCTTCATAAATCCCTTCAGCTGTCCTGAGTCATACTGTCGGCACATATATTTTTTCTAGAATCATGTAATGGTCAGTCTGGCTGTCTCTAATAAGTAGCTAATTAGCGCTTTGCTTTTTAGATCTTTGTAGCTTTGGGGAGAAAATATTCCACTAGCTGAACGTCCAGCTCGATGTGCTGATTAGTTCTATCTTTCAATAAAATCTTCTGATTTTCAGGGAAGGTCTCAGAACATTTTCAAGTTAATCTGAAGTGAGCTCAGAATAACTTGCGTATCTCTAATTCAAGTATTTGGACACAACACAACTCTGAGGGAGAATATTATGAGAAACCAGCTTTCACCCAAGTTAAAAGGTGGCTGTTACTTGCCCTCTGTCTTTATACCGGGTTTCCAAATGCCTTTGCATATAACTCCTATTGCACGTAAAAATTGCTCAAGACTTGTGTATTTAAAACACCAATGCATATAAATGCAAAATATTTTTTGCACTTCACACATTAAAGATTTTATAAATCTAATACAGTGGTGTCCCGCAAGACGAATGCCTCGCAAGATGGAAAACCCGCTAGACGAAAGGGTTTTCCGTTTTTCAATGCGCTTCGCAGGACGAATTTCCCTATGGGCTTGCTTCGCAAGGCGAAAATGTCTTGCGAGTCTTGAGGTTTTTTTCCGCTCCCCACCCCCTTTTTCTAAGCCGCTAAACCGCTAATAGCCTTTTAGCAGCTAATCCGCTAATCCACTAAGCCTTTAATAGCCTTTAATAGCCGCTAAACCGCTGATAGCACTAATCCACTAATAGGGTTGCTTCGCAAGACGAAAAAACCGCTAGACGAAGAGACTCGCAGAATGAATTAATTTCGTCTTGCGAGGCACCACTGTACTGGGAATCCAAGTAAACAGTATTCTAGCATATTTCTAATTAACAGTTAGAGCAAATTTTGAAATAAATTTGGCTTTTCCTCAAAATGAACTATTTCTAGGGAAGAAAATACACTTTTAGATAAAACTAAGAAATATCAACAACCTCAGATATGCAAATGACACAACCTTGACGGCAGAAAGTGAAAAGGAATTAAATAACCTTTTAATGAGGGTGAAAGAGGAGAGTGCAAAATATCATCTGAAGCTCAACATCAAAAAAACTAAGATAATGGCCACTGGGCCCATCACCTCCGGGCAAATAGAAGGGGAAGAAATGGAGGCAGTGAGAGATTTTACTTTCTTGGGCTCCATGATCACTGCAGATGGTGACAGCAGTCACAAAATTAAAAGACACCTGCTTCTTGAGAAAAACCAATGACAAACCTAGACAGCATCTTATAAACCAGAGACATCACCTTGCCAACAAAGGTCCATATAATTAAAGCTATGGTTTCCACAGTAGTTATGTATGGAAGTGAGAGCTGGACCATAAAGGAGGCTGATCGCCGAAGAATTGATGCTTTTGAATTCTGGTGCTGGAGGAGACTTTTGAGAGTCCCATGGACTGCAAGAAGATCAAACCTATCCATTCTGAAGGAAATCAGCCGTGAGTGCTCACTGGAAGGACAGATCGTGAAGCTGAGGCTCCAGTACTTTGGCCACCTCATGAGAAGAGAAGACTCCCTGGAAAAGACCCTGATGCTGGGAAAGATTGAGGGCACAAGGAGAAGAGCACGACAGAGGAGGAGATGGTTGGATAGTGTTCTCAAAGCTACCAGCATGAGTTTGACCAAACTGCGGGAGGCAGTGGAAGACAGGAGTGCTTGGCATGCTCTGGTCCATGAGTTCACAAAGAGTCGGACACGACTAAACGACTACACAACAACAAGATGCTCTCTGGTAATGCTAGATCCCCTTTCTAAAATATTTCACATGACCCTAAGAGTTTTCATTTCCCTTACTTATTTAAGGATGGGAAGATCCATAGTTGAGTGGTGTACACCATATATTGTATACAGAAGATCCAGAATAAATCTCTTGTTGTATCTCCAGTCAAAAGGGGCACATGGAATCTCCCATTAAGGGAGACCATAGTTTGGGAAGATGCTGAGGGGATTGGGAGGGATTAGAGGAGTCATTCACTCATTTGGGTGGTTTTGACTGAGCTGGTGGCCATCACTCCCTGATGGCTTCCCTTCTCTGAAGGAGGTGGACGAGTAAAAACTGTGGCCGGAAGAAGCACTTTGCTACCTGGGCTTCTTCACCTGGCCAAGTGAAGAGGAGGTTCTGCCTCAGAGCTGAAAAGGAACTCAGCAATGCAAAGATGATTGTGCTATAACCAGTTGTTTTTATGTTTTACATACATTTAAACACTAGTTGAATTGTCACAGAAAGTACTTTTAAAGTTCCATACCTGACAACTGAGGATTATGACCCATCCAATGTATGAAGTGAGCTCATGTCCATTGACTGATGCTGAAATAGAACTTGTTGGTCCATGGGGTGCTATAAGACTCTCTCTTTTCTCTCTCTCTCTCTTCTTCATGCAACCCTCCCAGGCATAAACTTCTTAGAAATGTTTTCTTCCCTGCTCTTCCTCTGCCATTCTGTTCCTTCTTTGATCCTCCAAGCTCCGCCCACATTCCACAGATGGAGCACCCTGGCAGTTGCTAGGCAACATATCTTCCTCCTCTTCTAATTCACATATAGCCTCCTTCCCATCTATCTACTAACCTGGTAACAACTGTTTGGGGCTTCCCTTTCAGGGATGAGATGCCAGAAGTGGTGCTTCAAGAGCTTCTTTCCTCTCTCTGGGAAAATGAGTGGCAGCATGGCATGGCTGCTCTTTATGTTCTTGAGGAATGTCCTGATTGAGACTGGTGGCCAGACACCACCTCAGGGCTTTAGGTATGCCTCTTATGAGGTGACCATTCCAAGGAAACTGAGCTTCAGGTATGGACTACAGAAAACCCAGGATGTCAGGTACCTGCTGCAGGTTGAGGGGAAGGGCCAGGTGGTACATCTCAAGCAGAAGAAGGGCATTGTTCCTAAACACTTCCCCATCTTCTCGTACAATAAGGAAGGGGACCTCCTGAGTGACTATCATTACATCAGGGATGATTGTTTCTACAGTGGCTTCATACAGGACAAGCCTCTCTCTTCAGTCACTCTCAGCACTTGCTCTGGGGGACTCAGGGGCCTGTTACAACTTAACAATGAGACATATCAAATTGAACCTGTCCAGCCATCTGCTACCTTTCAGCATGTGGTGTATCGACTGGAAATAGAGGAGGGTGCCATGCACATGAGGTGTGGGTTGACGGAGGAAGAGCAAAGGCGTCAAGAGGCCATGATCCAAGACAGAAAGCATGTGGCTGTCAGAAGTTCTCCAGCAGGACTCTGGTGGCCACACAAGAGACATGCAGAGGTGGCATTTGTGGTGGAGCATGAACGATATGTTAAGTTTAATAAAAATGAAACTGATATTGCTATGAAACTTCTTGAGACCATCCATATGGCAAATTCATTTTTTGAGCCATTTTTAGTTGAAGTGTCTATAGCAGGACTGGAGATATGGTCGGAAAAGAACCTCATAGATGTTGATGGTGGAATAAGTGCCACACTTAAAGCTTTTAGTATATGGAGCCGTAATACTCTACTTAACCATCTAAAGAATGATGCTGCTCACTTAATTGTATACAGGTCGTATGGAAGTACTATTGGATTAGCATATGTAGGACAAATTTGTAGTAAATATTGGGCCACTGCTCTTGAAGTATCAATATATTTCAATTTGTTTGATTTTTCTGTGCTATTTGCCCATGAATTTGGGCATAATCTTGGTATGCCCCATGATAGTTCGGACTGTAAATGTGATCGACGTGCCTGCATTATGTCTGCTTTGCACTCACGGACTGATAAGTTTAGCAACTGCAGTTACCAAAAATATTTCAATCGAAAGGACTCACCTTGCTTGTTGATTCCACCAGACCCTGATCAAATCTATAACCTCGAATACTGTGGGAACAAAGTAGTGGAAAAAGGAGAGCAATGTGACTGTGGTTCAGCTGCACAGTGTCAATCGAATCAATGTTGCAGGCCAGATTGCACGTTGCGTCCATGTGCCAACTGTTCTTCTGGACTGTGCTGTGCCAGGTGCAAGTACCGTCCCGCTGGATCCATTTGCAGAAAGAGTATTGGCATCTGTGACCTGCCTGAGTTTTGCACTGGGACTTCGGACCAATGTCCGGAAGATGTTCATGTACAAGATGGTTCCCCTTGCGGTGATGGAATCTATTGCTATCATGGTCGTTGTAGTACTCCGAATGGGCAGTGTGAAAAGATATTTGGCAAGAAAACTGTACGAGCTTCAGAGGATTGCTTCAGAGGACTGAATGTTCAAGGTGATCGCTTTGGCAATTGTGGCCTTGAACATGGTATTTTTAAGAAATGCAATGCTGAAAATATTCTATGTGGCCGAATGCAGTGTAGTAATATCCATAGTGTACCTACCTTGGAGGATCACCAAACCATCATTCAAACCACCATTGGCAAAAGTAACTGCTGGGCTACCGACTATCACAGTGGAATGGTGGTAGCTGATCTTGGAGCAGTGGAAGACGGTACACCTTGTGGCACGGGCATGATGTGTATTAGTAGGGAATGCAAGAATGTGTCCCTCTTGCAGTATGATTGCAATGCCACAAAGTGCCATAATAGGGGAATATGCAACAACCACAAACACTGCCATTGTTTTTATGGTTGGGCCCCTCCTGACTGTCTAAAGAAAGGATATGGAGGCAGCATTGACAGTGGGCCAATTTCAAAAAACTGGAATGGTGTGATTGGAGGTAGTATTGTAGGAAGTGTGTTGGTCCTTTCCACAGTGACTGCTGCTGTTGGCATGGGTGTGTATTACAGGTTTGTGCTAAGCAACAAGGTTAGAAGAAAGAGTTCAAGGATCTCTCCATCATAATGAACAGAGGAACTAAAACCATTCTAGATCACAGAAGTGAACAATGCAGAAAGTTTCAAAAGGGTATAATGAGGTGGATGTTATTTAACATATTTGAGGGTGCAATTTTTTCATTAAAGTTTTTTCTTTTAACAGTTTGTTGATAAAATGTGTCACACAGGGTAGAATCATAGAATCATAGAATCACAGAGTTGGAAGAGACCACAAGGGTCATCGAGTCCAACCCCCTGCCAAGCAGGAAACACCATCAGAGCACTCCTGACATATGGCTGTCAAGCCTCTGCTTAAAGACCTCCAAAGAAGGAGACTCCACCACACTCCTTGGCAGCAAATTCCACTGTCGAACAGCTCTTACTGTCAGGAAGTTCTTCCTAATGTTTAGGTGGAATCTTCTTTCTTGTAGTTTGGATCCATTGCTCCGTGTCCGCTTCTCTGGAGCAGCAGAAAACAACCTTTCTCCCTCCTCTATGTGACATCATTTTATATATTTGAACATGGCTATCATATCACCCCTTAACCTCCTCTTCTCCAGGCTAAACATGCCCAGCTCCCTTAGCCGTTCCTCATAAGGCATCGTTTCCAGGCCTTTGACCATTTTGGTTGCCCTCCTCTGGACACGTTCCAGTTTGTCAGTGTCCTTCTTGAACTGTGGTGCCCAGAACTGGACACAGTACTCCAGGTGAGGTCTGACCAGAGCAGAATACAGTGGCACTATTACTTCCCTTGATCTAGATGCTATACTCCTATTGCTACAGCCCAGAATTGCATTGGCTTTTTTAGCTGCCGCGTCACACTGTTGGCTCATGTCAAGTTTGTGGTCAACCAAGACTCCTAGATCCTTTTCACATGTACTGCTCTCAAGCCAGGTGTCACCCATCTTGTATTTGTGCCTCTCATTTTTTTTGCCCAAGTGCAATACTTTACATTTCTCTCTGTTAACATTCATCTTGTTTGTTTTGGCCCAGTTCTCTAATCTGTCAAGGTCGTTTTGAAGTGTGATCCTGTCCTCTGGGGTGTTAGCCACCCCTCCCAGTTTGGTGTCATCTGCAAATTTGATCAGGATGCCCTTGAGTCCATCATCCAAGTCGTTGATAAAGATGTTGAATAAGACCGGGCCCAAGACAGAACCCTGTGGCACCCCACTAGTCACTCTTCTCCAGGATGAAGAGGAACCATTGATGAGCACCCTTTGGGTCCGGTCAGTCAGCCAGTTACAAATCCACTGAGTGGTAGCATAGTCAAGACCGCATTTTACCAGCTTCTTTACAAGAATATCATGGGGCACCTTGTCAAATGCCTTGCTGAAATCAAGGTAGGCTACATCCACTGCGTTCCCTTCATCTACCAGGCTTGTAATTCTGTCAAAAAATGAGATCAGGTTCGTCTGACATGACTTATTTTTCAGAAATCCATGCTGACTATTGGTGATCACAGCATTCCTTTCTAGGTGCTCACAGATTGTTTGGTTTATTCTTTGGTTTATCCACAAACCATTTTTTGGGGGAAACCTTTTCATATATTTTGAGACCATCTCTGTATTTTAACGCGGAATATACAAATCCCCCCCCCCTGCCTCCATGGAAGAAGGGATGGGTGAAGCGCCACATCAGGGACAAGCAGGGAATGAAGTCAGGGTGCTGTTGGCCGCTGTGGTCGATTCCCAAGAAGGCTGCAAGATAGAGAAACAGCAAGCTTTTTCAGTTCTGCTTATAATACAATTTGCAGAGAAGAATTCAAGATGCACCTAATGTTGCCCTGAGTGAAGTTCCACCCCCCTTCTCCATTAATTTCCTGTTCATCTAACTTCTCCTGCTGCATCCGACTGTGACTGGTATGAGACAGTTGCCTCTGACCTCTCTGTTCAACTATACTCAGCGAATGCCTGGTTTGGGGGGGGAGGGTACGGGTTCTGGGATACTCTACAGCGACAGGATCTCATTCAACTCCTCCTGCTGAATCCTGTCCATGTTCTCCTCCTCCTCCTCTCCCCTTTTGCCTTCATCTACCTTACATGTATGCTCTGTGCCAAACCACTCCTGGAGATCTATGCTACTTGCCCATTCCTCCTCTCTAGTCAATGCCTGCAGCAGCGGTCTCCACCATTCTTCCACCTCTGCCCTGTCCATGTCCCCACTGGAAAGAAATGGGGTGTGTGTGAGGATCTACATCACAAACAAGGTAGGGAAATTAAATCAACCTTACCTGAGGTGGTTGTCTCACCTTGCCCCATAGTTGGGCTGGCCCTGTTCAGAGACATACTGGCTCCAACACTGGACATCATACAGAGCCAATGTGGTGTAGTGGTTAAGAGCGGTGGACACATAATCTGGTGAACCGGGTTCGCTTCCCTGCTCCTCCACATGCAGCTGCTGGGTGACCTTGGGCTAATCACACTTCTCTGAAGTCTCTCAGCCTGACTCACCTCACAGAGTTTTTGTTGTTGGGGAGGAAGGGAAAGGAGATGGTTAGCTGCTTTGAGATTCCTTAAGAGGAATGAAAGGTGGCTTACAAGTCCAAACTCCTCCTCCTCCTCCTCCTCCTCTTCTTCTTCTTCTTCTTCTTCTTCTTCTTCTTCTTCTTCTTCTTCTTCTTCTTCTTCTATTGTGGCCAGTAAATGTTAATATCCTTACGTGCTAGGAATTTGTCTAACTCTCTAAAAAGCAACCAAAGCTGGTGACCATCACTGTACCTTTTGAGAACAAATTCTATAGTTTAAGTATGCACTATGTAAATGGTTCTATCTGTCCTGAATCTTCCATCCTTCAGCTTCAATGAATGTCTTCATGTTCTAGCCTTGTTTCTCCATAGAATCATGGGTTGGAAGGGACTCAAGGTTCACCTAATCCAACCCCTTGCAATGCAGGAATCTCAGCTAAAGCATCCCTGACAGAGGGTCATCCAACCTCTGCTTAAAAACCTCCAAGGAAGGAAAGTCCACCACCTCCCAAGGGAGACTGTTTCATACTCCTCTATCATATCCTCTCTTGCATGCCTGTCTTTCTCACACCATCAGCAACTGACAGCAAGCAGTGCTGATCATGTGAAAAAGACCAGGAAAATTGGCTCCATGCTCATGGCAACTGCCATGGGTGCCAGTGAAGTAAAATCTGGCTTCAAAGGAGATATGAGCTTCATAAATCCCTTCAGCTGTCCTGAATCTTCCATCCTTCAGCTTCACTGAATGTCTTCATGTTCTAGTCTTGTTTCTCCATAGAATCATGGAGATATGAGATTTATAAAACCCTTGAACTGGAGTCATACTCAGAGTAGACCTTTTGCAATTTATGGACAGGATTATGCCCATTGCTTTCCTTCGACTCTGAATTTCACTTAGTTGTCTACAATGCCTAGCTTACCCATGATCCTCTGGGCTTTTGCACCCTGGCACACTGTTGTCCAAGATGATTGCTGCCTTGTAATGTATATAAGAAAACCAAACTATTCCATCAGGAAGGTTGGCCTTAAAAACAACAACAACAACAACCTTGGTTATTCTTACTTTTTTCCCCAGTTTTCCCAGTAGCACAATATTCCACATTTTGTTATACCAGTAGGCTGTCATCCCCCCACCCCCCCACCATCATTTAATGGTCAGTCTGGCTGATTCTAATAAGTAGCAAATTAGAGCGTTACTTTTTAGATCTTTGTAGCTTTGGGGAGAAAATATTCCACTAGCTGAACGTCCAGCTCTATGTGCTGATTAGTTCTATCTTTCAATAAGATCTTCTGATTTTGGGGGAAGGTCTCAGAACATTTTCAAGTTAAGCTGAAGTGAGCTCAGAATAACTTGCCTATCTCTAATTGAAGTATTCAGACCCGACACAACTGTGAAGGAGAATATTATGGGAAACCAGCTTTCACCGAGGTCAAAAGTTAGCCCTTACTTGTCCTCTGAGTTTATACAGGGTTTACAAACCCCCTGTATTTAACTCCCATTACACGTAAAAATGGCTCAAGACTTGTGTATTTAAAAGACCAGTGCATATAAATGCAAAATATTTTATGCACCTCACAGATTAAAGATTTTATAAATCTAATACTGGGAAACCAAGTAAAGAGTACTCTAGATTATCTCGAATTCTCAGTTAGACCAGATTTTGAAATAAATTGGGGTATTTCTCAAAATGAACTATATTTAGGGAAGCCAAAACACTTTTGGATAAAACTAGAAGGTAAGATGCTAGATCCCCTTCTAAAATATTTCACATGACCCTAAGGGTTTTAACTTCCCTTACCTATTTAAGGGCCTTAGAAAGCATTGCTAATAACAAGGCCAGTGGAAGTGATGATATTCCAGCTGAACTATTTAAAATTTTAAAAGATGATGCTGTTAAGGTGCTACACTCAATATGCCAGCAAGTTTGGAAAACTCAGCAGTGGCCAGAGGATTGGAGAAGATCAGTCTACATCCCAATCCCAAAGAAGGGAAGTGCCAAAGAATGCTCCAACTACCGCACAATTGCACTCATTTCACACGCTAGCAAGGTCATGCTCAAAATTCTACAAGGCAGGCTTAAGCAGTATGTGGACCAAGAACTCCCAGAAGTACAAGCTGGATTTAGAAGAGGCAGAGGAACAAGAGACCAAATTGCAAACATGTGCTGGATTATGGAGAAAGATAGAGAGTTCCAGAAAGACATCTACTTCTGCTTCATTGACTATGCAAAAGCCTTTGACTGTGTTGACCACAGCAAACCATGGCAAGTTCTTAAAGAAATGGGAGTGCCTGTCTCTTGAGAAATCTCTATGTGGGACAAGAAGCTACAGTTAGAACTGGATATGGAACAACTGATCGGTTCAAAATTGGGAAAGGAGTACGACAAGGCTGTATATTGTCTCCCTGCTTATTTAACTTATATGCAGAATTCATCATGCGAAAGGCTGGGCTGGATGATTCCCAAGCTGGAATTAATATCGCCGGAAGAAACATCAACAACCTCAGATATGCAGATGACACAACCTTGATGGCAGAAAGTGAGGAGGAATTAAAGAACCTTTTAATGAGGGTGAAAGAGGAGAGCGCAAAATATGGTCTGAAGCTCAACATCAAAAAAACTAAGATCATGGCCACTGGGCCCATCACCTCCGGGCAAATAGAAGGGGAAGAAATGGAGGCAGTGAGAGATTTTACTTTCTTGGGCTCCATGATCACTGCAGATGGTGACAGCAGTCACAAAATTAAAAGACGCCTGCTTTTTGGGAGAAAGGCGATGGCAAACCTAGACAGCATCTTAAAAAGCAGAGACATCACCTTACGAACAAAGGTCTGCATAGTTAAAGCCATGGTTTTCCCAGTAGTGATGTATGGAAGTGAGAGCTGGACCATAAAGAAGGCTGATCACCGAAGAATTGATGCTTTTGAATTATGGTGCTGGAGGAGACTCTTGAGAGTCCCATGGACTGCAAAGAAGATCAAACCTATCCATTCTGAAGGAAATCAGCCCTGAGTGCTCACTGAAAGGACAGATCGTGAAGCTGAGGCTCCAATACTTTGGGCACCTCATGAGAAGAGAAGACTCCCTGGAAAAGACCCTGATGCTGGGAAAGATGGAGGGCACAATGAGAAGGGGACGACAGAGGACGAGATGGCTGGACAGTGTTCTCAGAGCTACAAACATGAGTCTGACCAAACTGCGGGAGGCAGTGGAAGACAGGAGTGCCTGGCGTGCACCGGTCCATGGGGTCACAAAGAGTCAGACATGACTAAACGACTAAACAACAACCTATTTAAGGATGGGAAGATCCATAGTTCAGTGGTGTACACCATATATTGTATACAGAAGATCCAGAATGAATCTCTTGTTGTATCCCCAGTCAAAAGGGGCGCATGGAATCTCTCATTAAGGGAGACCACAGTTTGGTGTGCAAAAAAGGAAGATGCTGAGGGGATTGGGAGGGATTAGAGGGCCATTCATTCTTTTGGGTGGTTTTGACTGAGCTGGTGGCCAGCACTCCCTGCTGGCTTCCCTTCTCTGAAGGAAGTAGACAAATGAAAACTGTGGCCGGAAGAAGCACTTTGCTCACCTGGGCTTCTTCAACTGGCCAAGTGAAGAGGAGGTTCTGCCTCAGAGCTGAAAAGGAACTCAGCATTGCAAAGACGGTTGTTCTATCACCAGTTATTTTTATGTTTTGCATACATTTAAACACTAGTTGAATTGTCACAGAAAGTACTTTTAATGTTCCATACGTGACAACTGAGGATTATAACCGATCCAATGTACAAAGTGGCCTCATGCCCACTGACTGATGCTGAAATAGAACTTGTTCGTCCATGGGGTGCTATAAGACTCTCTCTCTTTTTTTGCTCTTCTTCCTGCAACCCTCTCAGGCAGAAACTTCTTAGGAATGTTTTCTTTCCTTTTCTTCCTCTGCCATTCTGTTCCATCTTTGATCCTCCAAGCTCCGCCCACATTCCACAGATGGAGCACCCTGGCAGTTTCTAGGCAACATATCTTCCTCCTCTTCTAATTCACATATAGCCTCCTTCCCATCTATCTACTAACCTGGTAACAACTGTTTGGGGCTTCCCTTTCAGGGATGAGATGCCAGAAGTGGTGCTTCAAGAGCTTCTTTCCTCTTTCTGGGAAAATGAGTGGCAGCCTGGCATGGCTGCTCATTATGTTCTTGAGGAATGTCCTGATTGAGACCGGTGGCCAGACACCACCTCAGGGCTTTAGGTACGCCTCTTATGAGGTGACCATTCCAAGGAAACTGAGCTTCAGGTACGGACTACAGAAAACCCAGGATGTCAGGTACCTGCTGCAGGTTGAAGGGAAGGGCCAGGTGGTACATCTCAAGCAGAAGAAGGGCATTGTTCCTAAACACTTCCCCATCTTCACGTACAATAAGGAAGGGGACCTCCTGAGTGACTATCATTACATCAGGGATGATTGTTTCTACAGTGGCTTCATACAGGACAAGCCTCTCTCTTCAGTCACTCTCAGCACTTGCTCAGGGGGACTCAGGGGCCTGTTACAACTTAACAATGAGACATATCAAATTGAACCTGTCCAGCCATCTGCTACCTTTCAGCATGTGGTGTATCGGCTGGAAATAGAGGAGGGTGCCATGCGCATGAGGTGTGGGTTGACGGAGGAAGAGCAAAGGCGTCAAGAGGCCATGATCCACGACGCAGAGCATGTGGCTGTCAAAAGTGCTCCAGCAGGACGCTGGTGGCCACACAAGAGACATGCAGAGGTGGCATTTGTGGTGGAGCATGAACGATATGTTCAGTTTAATAAAAATGAAACTGATATTGCTATGAAACTTCTTGAGACCATCCATATGGCAAATTCATTTTTTGAGCCATTTTTAGTTGAAGTGTCTATAGCAGGACTGGAGATATGGTCGGAAAAGAACCTCATAGATGTTGATGGTGGAATAGGTGCCACACTTAAAGCTTTTAGTATTTGGAGCCGTAACACTCTACTTAACCATCTAAAGAATGATGCTGCTCACTTAATTGTATACAGGTCATATGGAAGTACTATCGGACTAGCATATGTAGGACAAATATGTAGTAAATATTGGGCCACTGCTCTTGAAGTATCAATATATTTCAATTTGTTTGATTTTTCTGTGTTATTTGCCCATGAATTTGGGCATAATCTTGGTATGCCCCATGATACTTCGGATTGTAAATGTGATCGACGTTTTTGCATTATGTCTGCTTGGCACTCACGGACTGATAAGTTTAGCAACTGCAGTTACCATAGGTATTTCAATCGAAAGGACTCACCTTGCTTGTTGATTCCACCAGACCCTGATCAAATCTATAACCTCGAATACTGTGGGAACAAAGTAGTGGAAAAAGGAGAGCAATGTGACTGTGGTTCAGCTGCACAGTGTCAATCGGATCAGTGTTGCAGGCCAGATTGCACGTTGCGTCCATGTGCCAATTGTTCTTCTGGATTGTGCTGTGCCATGTGCAAGTACCGTCCCGCTGGATCCATTTGCAGAAAGAGTATTGGCATCTGTGACCTGCCTGAGTTTTGCACTGGGACTTCGGACCAATGTCCAGAAGATGTTTATGTACAAGATGGTGCCCCTTGTGGTGATGGAGTCTATTGCTATCACGGTCGTTGTACTACTCCCAATGGGCAGTGCAAAAAGATATTTGGCAAGAAAACCGTACAAGCTTCAGAGGATTGTTTCAGAGGACTGAATGTTCAAGGTGATCGCTTTGGCAATTGTGGCCTTGAACATGGTATTTTTAAGAAATGCAATGCTGAAAATATTCTATGTGGCCGAATGCAGTGTAGTAATATCCATAGTGTACCTACCTTGGAGGATCACCAAACCATCATTCAAACCACCATTGGCAAAAGTAACTGCTGGGCTACCGACTATCACAGTGGAATGGATGTAGCTGATCTTGGAGCAGTGGAAGACGGTACACCTTGTGGCACTGGCATGATGTGTATTAGTAGGGAATGCAAGAACGTGTCCCTCTTGCAGTATGATTGTAATGCCACAAAGTGCCATAATAGGGGAATATGCAACAACTACAAACACTGCCATTGTTCTTATGGTTGGGCCCCTCCTGACTGTCTAAAGGAAGGATATGGGGGCAGCATTGACAGTGGGCCAATTTCAAAAAACTGGAATGGTGTCATTGTAGGTAGTATTATAGGAAGTGTGTTAGTCCTTTCCACGGTGACTGCTGCTGTTGGCATGGGTGTGTATTACAGGTTTGTGCTAAGCAACAAGGTTAGAAGAAAGAGTTCAAGAATCTCTCCATCATAATGAACAGAGGAATGAAAACCATTCTAGATCACAGGAGCGAACAATGCAGTTTCAAAAGGGTATGATGGGTATAATGAGCACTATTATATAACATATATTTGACTCTGTAAGCATTGGTTCAGTTCATCTCAAGTGGAAATATTCACATATGAAGATCTTTGCCTATACTTTAACAGTATGTTGATAGTCTCTTTGTTGTTCAAGACAGAAGTCGTATCCTATGTAAATGGGTGAAATCTGTCCAGTGGAATGGAATGTTATCATACAGGAGCATACCATGTTAAAGAAATGCATGGAAGCAGTGCTGGTATTTTGAATATCTCAGATTTTCTCTCAAAGTAACCTTGGGTGTACAGGGATAGAATCGCAACCCAATCCTCTCAAGCGATTGAAATGCAATTTTTGTACGTTTGTGGAGTGAATTCACATCTGTCTAGAAAGCCATTGCAAACGTTATACCAATAACTGTGTTGGCAGAAATGTTAATGTTGAAATGAGACAATATATTAAAAATATTATAAAACCAACAACACATAATATTTCAAAAAGCTATTATGGAAATAATGGTGGATGTTTTGTAATATATTTGAGGATGCAATTTTTTCATTAAAGTTTTTTCTTTTAACAGTTTGTTGATAAAATGTGTTGGGGAGGAAGGGAAAGGAGATGGTTAGCCACTTTGAGATTCCTTAAGAGGAATGAAAGGTGGCTTACAAGTCGAAACTCTTCTTCTTCTTCTCTTCTTCTTCTTCTATTGTGGCTAGTAGATGTTAATATCCTTACGTGCTAGGAATTTGTCTAATTCTCTAAAAAGCAACCAAAGCTGGTGACCGTCACTGCACTTTTGAGAACAAATTCTACTGTTTAAGTATGCACTATGTAAATGGATTTTTCTGTCCTGAATCTTACATCCTTCAGCTTCTTTGAATGTCTTCATGTTCTAGTCTTGTTTCTACATAGAAGCATGGGTTGGAAGGGTCCCAAGGTTCACCTAATCCAACCCCTTGCAATGCAGGAATCTCAGCTAAAGCATCCGTGACAGAGGGTCGTCTAAGCTCTGCTTAAAAACCTCCAAGGAAGGAAAGTCCACCACCTCCCGAGGGAGACTGCTTCATACTCTATCATATCCTCTCTTGCATGCCTGTCTTTCTCACACCATCAGCAACTGACACCGAGCAGTGCTGACCACGTGGGAAAGACCAGGAGAATTGACTCCATGCTCATGGCAACTGCCATGGGTGACAGTGAAGTAAAATCTGGCTTCAAAGGAGATATGAGCTTCATAAATCCCTTCAGCTGTCCTGAGTCATACTGTCGGCACATATATTTTTTCTAGAATCATGTAATGGTCAGTCTGGCTGTCTCTAATAAGTAGCTAATTAGCGCTTTGCTTTTTAGATCTTTGTAGCTTTGGGGAGAAAATATTCCACTAGCTGAACGTCCAGCTCGATGTGCTGATTAGTTCTATCTTTCAATAAGATCTTCTGATTTTCAGGGAAGGTCTCAGAACATTTTCAAGTTAATCTGAAGTGAGCTCAGAATAACTTGCGTATCTCTAATTCAAGTATTTGGACACAACACAACTCTGAGGGAGAATATTATGAGAAACCAGCTTTCACCCAAGTTAAAAGGTGGCTGTTACTTGCCCTCTGTCTTTATACCGGGTTTCCAAATGCCTTTGCATATAACTCCTATTGCACGTAAAAATTGCTCAAGACTTGTGTATTTAAAACACCAATGCATATAAATGCAAAATATTTTTTGCACTTCACACATTAAAGATTTTATAAATCTAATACAGTGGTGCCCCGCAAGACGAATGCCTCGCAAGACGGAAAACCCGCTAGACGAAAGGGTTTTCCGTTTTTCAATGCGCTTCGCAGGACGAATTTCCCTATGGGCTTGCTTCGCAAGGCGAAAATGTCTTGCGAGTCTTGAGGTTTTTTTCCGCTCCCCACCCCCTTTTTCTAAGCCGCTAAACCGCTAATAGCCTTTTAGCAGCTAATCCGCTAATCCGCTAAGCCTTTAATAGCCTTTAATAGCCGCTAAACCGCTGATAGCACTAATCCACTAATAGGGTTGCTTCGCAAGATGAAAAAACCGCTAGACGAAGAGACTCGCAGAATGAATTAATTTTGTCTTGCGAGGCACCACTGTACTGGGAATCCAAGTAAACAGTATTCTAGCATATTTCTAATTAACAGTTAGAGCAAATTTTGAAATAAATTTGGCTTTTCCTCAAAATGAACTATTTCTAGGGAAGAAAATACACTTTTAGATAAAACTAAGAAATATCAACAACCTCAGATATGCAAATGACACAACCTTGACGGCAGAAAGTGAAAAGGAATTAAATAACCTTTTAATGAGGGTGAAAGAGGAGAGTGCAAAATATGGTCTGAAGCTCAACATCAAAAAAACTAAGATCATGGCCACTGGGCCCATCACCTCCGGGCAAATAGAAGGGGAAGAAATGGAGGCAGTGAGAGATTTTACTTTCTTGGGCTCCATGATCACTGCAAATGGTGACAGCAGTCACAAAATTAAAAGACACCTGCTTCTTGAGAAAAACCAATGACAAACCTAGACAGCATCTTATAAACCAGAGACATCACCTTGCCAACAAAGGTCCATATAATTAAAGCTATGGTTTTCACAGTAGTTATGTATGGAAGTGAGAGCTGGACCATAAAGGAGGCTGATCGCCGAAGAATTGATGCTTTTGAATTCTGGTGCTGGAGGAGACTTTTGAGAGTCCCATGGACTGCAAGAAGATCAAACGTATCCATTCTTAAGGAAATCAGCCCTGAGTGCTCACTGGAAGGACAGATCGTGAAGCTGAGGCTCCAGTACTTTGGCCACCTCATGAGAAGAAAAGACTCCCTGGAAAAGACCCTGATGCTGGGAAAGATTGAGGGCACAAGGAGAAGAGCACGACAGAGGAGGAGATGGTTGGATAGTGTTCTCAAAGCTACCAGCATGAGTTTGACCAAACTGCGGGAGGCAGTGGAAGACAGGAGTGCTTGGCATGCTCTGGTCCATGAGTTCACAAAGAGTCGGACACGACTAAACGACTACACAACAACAAGATGCTCTCTGGTAAGGCTAGATCCCCTTTCTAAAATATTTCACATGACCCTAAGAGTTTTCATTTCCCTTACTTATTTAAGGATGGGAAGATCCATAGTTGAGTGGTGTACACCATATATTGTATACAGAAGATCCAGAATGAATCTCTTGTTGTATCTCCAGTCAAAAGGGGCACATGGAATCTCCCATTAAGGGAGACCATAGTTTGGGAAGATGCTGAGGGGATTGGGAGGGATTAGAGGAGTCATTCACTCATTTGGGTGGTTTTGACTGAGCTGGTGGCCATCACTCCCTGCTGGCTTCCCTTCTCTGAAGGAGGTGGACGAGTAAAAACTGTGGCTGGAAGAAGCACTTTGCTACCTGGGCTTCTTCACCTGGCCAAGTGAAGAGGAGGTTCTGCCCCAGAGCTGAAAAGGAACTCAGCATTGCAAAGATGATTGTGCTATAACCAGTTGTTTTTATGTTTTACATACATTTAAACACTAGTTGAATTGTCACAGAAAGTACTTTTAAAGTTCCATACCTGACAACTGAGGATTATGACCCATCCAATGTATGAAGTGAGCTCATGTCCATTGACTGATGCTGAAATAGAACTTGTTGGTCCATGGGGTGCTATAAGACTCTCTCTTTTCTCTCTCTCTCTCTTCTTCATGCAACCCTCCCAGGCATAATCTTCTTAGGAATGTTTTCTTCCCTGCTCTTCCTCTGCCATTCTGTTCCTTCTTTGATCCTCCAAGCTCCGCCCACATTCCACAGATGGAGCACCCTGGCAGTTGCTAGGCAACATATCTTCCTCCTCTTTTAATTCACATATAGCCTCCTTCCCATCTATCTACTAACCTGGTAACAACTGTTTGGGGCTTCCCTTTCAGGGATGAGATGCCAGAAGTGGTGCTTCAAGAGCTTCTTTCCTCTTTCTGGGAAAATGAGTGGCAGCCTGGCATGGCTGCTCATTATGTTCTTGAGGAATGTCCTGATTGAGACCGGTGGCCAGACACCACCTCAGGGCTTTAGGTACGCCTCTTATGAGGTGACCATTCCAAGGAAACTGAGCTTCAGGTATGGACTACCGGAAACCCAGGATGTCAGCTACCTGCTGCAGGTTGAAGGGAAGGGCCAGGTGGTGCATCTCAAGCAGAAGAAGGGCATTGTTCCTAAACACTTCCCCATCTTCACGTACAATAAGGAAGGGGACCTCCTGAGTGACTATCATTACATCAGGGATGATTGTTTCTACAGTGGCTTCATACAGGACAAGCCTCTCTCTTCAGTCACTCTCAGCACTTGCTCTGGGGGACTCAGGGGCCTGTTACAACTTAACAATGAGACATATCAAATTGAACCTGTCCAGCCATCTGCTACCTTTCAGCATGTGGTGTATCGACTGGAAATAGAGGAGGGTGCCATGCACATGAGGTGTGGGTTGACGGAGGAGGAGCAAAGGCATCAAGAGGCCATGATCCAGGACACAGAGCATGTGGCTGTCAAAAGTGCTCCAGCAGGACTCTGGTGGCCACACAAGAGACATGCAGAAGTGGCATTTGTGGTGGAGCATGAACGATATGTTAAGTTTGATAAAAATGAAACTGATATTGCTCTGAAAATTCTTGAGGCCATCCATGTTATAAATTCATTTTTTGAGCCACTTTTTCTTGATGTGTCTTTAGCAGGACTGGAGATATGGACGGAAAAGAACCTCATAGATGTTCATAAAAGTATGGGAGCCACACTTAAAGCTTTCAGTATATGGAGACGTAACACTCTACTTAACCATCTAAAGAATGATGCTGCTCACTTAATTGTATACAGGGCGTATAGAGGTATTATTGGAATAGCATATGTAGGACAAATTTGTAGTGAGCATTTCGCTACTGGTGTTGTAGCATCAAAGAATTTCAATTTGTTTGATTTTTCTGTTCTATTTGCCCATGAATTTGGACATAATCTTGGTATGAAACATGATGATTTTGTCTGTAAATGTGATCGACGTGCCTGCATTATGTCTGCTTGGCACACAGAGGTTGATAAGTTTAGCAACTGCAGTTACTATGAGTATTTCAAACGAAGGAATTCACCTTGCTTGTTGATTCCACCAGACCCTGATCAAATCTATAACCTCGAATACTGTGGGAACAAAGTAGTGGAAAAAGGAGAGCAATGCGACTGTGGTACAACTGAACAGTGTCGATTGGATTATTGCTGCAGGCCAAATTGCACATTGCGTCCATGTGCCAATTGTTCTTCTGGATTGTGCTGTGACAGGTGCAAGTACCGTCCCCCTGGATCCATTTGCAGAAAGAGTATTAGTATGTGTGATCTTCCTGAATTTTGCACTGGGACTTCAGACAAGTGTCCAGAAGATTTTTATGTACAAGATGGTGCCCCTTGTGGTGATGGAGTCTATTGCTATCATGGTCGTTGTAGTACTCCTAATGGGCAGTGTGAAAAGATATTTGGCAAGAAAACTGTACATGCTTCAGAGGATTGTTTCAGAGGACTGAATACTCGAGGTGATCGCTTTGGCAACTGTGGCCTAAAACATGGTATTTTTAAGAAATGCAAAGCTGAAAATATTCTATGTGGCCGAATGCAGTGTAGTAATATCCATAGTGTACCTACCTTGGAGGAACACCAAACCATCATTCAAACCACCATTGGCAAAAGTAACTGCTGGGCTACAGACTACCACAGTGGAATGGAGGTAGCTGATATTGGAGCAGTGGAAGATGGTACACCTTGTGGCACGGGCATGATGTGTATTAGTAGGGAATGCAAGAACGTGTCCCTCTTGCAGTATGATTGTAATGCCACAAAGTGCCATAATAGGGGAATATGCAACAACTACAAACACTGCCATTGTTCTTATGGTTGGGCCCCTCCTGACTGTCTAAAGAAAGGATATGGGGGCAGCATTGACAGTGGGCCAATTTCAAAAAACTGGAATGGTGTCATTGTAGGTAGTATTGTCGGAAGTGTGTTAGTCCTTTCCACGGTGACAGCTGCTGTTGGCATGGGTGTGTATTACAGGTTTGTGCTAAGCAACAAGGTTAGAAGAAAGAGTTCAAGAATCTCTCCATCATAATGAACAGATTAACTAAAACCATTCTAGATCACAGAAGTGAACAATCCAGAAAGTTTTAAAAAGGTATGATGGGTATAATGAGCACTATTATATAACATATATTTGACTCTGTAAGCATTGGTTCAGTTCATCTCAAGTGGAAATATTCACATATGAAAATCTTTGGTTATACTTTCACAGTATGTTGGGAGTCTCTTTGTTGTTCAGGACAGAAGTCCTATCCTATGTAAATGGGAGAAATCTGTCTAGTGGAATGGAATGTTATCATACAGGAGGATACCATGCTAAAGAAATGCATGGAAGCAGTGCTGGTATTTTGAAGATTTCATATTTTCTCTCAATGTAACCTTGAGTGTACAGAGAAAGAATCATAACCCAATCCTCTAATACCATTGAAATGCAATATTGGTATGTTTGTGAAGTGAATTCACATCTGTCTAGAAAGCCATTGCAAAAATTATACCGATAACTGTGTCGGCACATATATTTTTTCTAGAATCATGTAATGGTCAGTCTGGCTGTCTCTAATAAGTAGCTAATTAGCAGTTTGCTTTTTAGATCTTTGTAGCTTTGGGGAGAAAATATCCCACTAGCTGAGTGTCCAGCTCGATGCACTGATTAGTTCTAACTTTCAATAAGATCTTCTGATTTTGAGCGAAGGTCTCAGAACATTTTCAAGTTAATCTGAAGTGAGCTCAGAATAACTTGTGTATCTCTAATTGAAGTATTCAGACACAACACAAATGTGAGGGAGAATGTTACGGGAAACCAGCTTTGACCCATGTTACAAGCTGGCTGTTACTTCCCCTCTGTCTTTATACTGGGTTTCCAAATGCCTTTGCATATAACTCCTATTGCATGTAAAAATTGCTCAAGACTTGTGTATTTAAAAGACCAGTGCATATAAATGCAAAATATTATTTGCACTTCACACATTAAAGAGTTTATAAACCCATTACTAGGAAACCAAGTAAGCAGGAGTCTATATTACAGTAAAACATAGACAATAAAAGGATTATTTATAATGAATATCAGTGAACATGGTAGATGCAGAACAACATATTTATTGGACTTGGCTTGATTACATTTGCAGCATTACTCAAGTTGAGTGATTAGTATATACAGCCTTCTCATTTTATGTCTAAATATATGGAATACGGAAGGCCATGTTTCTGTACTGGAACAAGGGGAATGCAAAACGATGTTGAGAAAGTGGCTAGACTATCTAATATAAAATATAGAGGTTTATAAAAAGAGCTTTCAGGGCCTTAAATTCTGGAGGCTGCAAAACTGAGGCATAAAAGCGTATAAATTCCCCCTTACCCAGCCACAACAACGTCATATAATTTTTATAAAGACTCACAACTGTACAGTTTAGGTTGTCTACTCATTCTGCACTATGAACAAGCATTACGTTCCTTGTACAAATATTAGAGAAATTAATGGAAGGACAGCTTAGTGAAGATAGCCAAATGGAACACCCATTGTAAGAAGACAAATACCTCTAATTACCAGATGATGGGAAAACCATCCCCAAATGGCTGTGTATGTGAAGGGTGTGTGTGTGCCACTGGAGTAAATCTGAGTTTTTGAAGTACCGAAGTTTAAGGCAGCCAATCTGTGCCCATGTACCCTGGGAGAAAGCTAGACTAAATTCAACGGACTTGCTTCTGATTGTTTGAGGAGCAGGTACAGTGGCACCTCGGGTTACATACACTTCAGGTTACAGACTCAGCTAACCCAGAAATAGTATCTCGGGTTAAGAACTTTGCTTCAGGATGAGAACAGAATTCGTGCTCTGGTGGTGCGGCAGCAGCAGGAGGCCCCATTAGCTAAAGTGGTGCTTCAGGTTAAGAACACTTTTAGGTTAAGAACAGACCTCCGGAACAAATTAAGTACTTAACCCAAGGTACCACTGAATATGCTGCGGGAGGTCCACTTCATATACTTAGGGAATCGTAACTCATTCTGCTCACCCAGTTGCTTTGAGCCCTGAACTTGATAAATTGGCTTGTGAAATCATCAGATCAAGAGAATTATCAGCTGCTTGGAATCACAAGCAGAGAGAGAGTTAGGTTCACTGCAAGAACAGGGTGCTGGACTGTGCTGAGCCTTTGATCTGATCCAGCCAGGCTCTTCTTATGAAAAATGTAGGGAAATTCGAAGCCAACGTGTCATTGCACTATAGCCTCACAGTGGCCGGTCGCATGCCGGCAGGAAGCCTGCAAGCAACACTTGAGTGCAACTGTGCTCTCCGCCACATGTGATGCCCAGCACCTGGTATTCAAATGCATTTTATCTCCAACATTGTCCTGCTTCTGAACTTCCCAGAGGAAGTCATGGAGGCCTACATAGACTTTTGCTCTGAGCTAGCATGGTTCTCCTTTTCTAAGCTTTGAGATTGATTGCTCTGCAATTCATCCTTCTCTCACAGGACATTTTGTCAAGATCAGGTGGTGCTTGCTCTTTTTAAAATGCCATTAAGATCCCCCAAATAAATTCAAGCACAGCATGCTTACAGCTTTCATGATTACACATTTTATGCATGGAGTTATAATTAAAAACCAGGGGTTTTTCCCCCAAAAATGCTTGCAATTATAATATGTAGAACTGAAGCCCTATGTAGGAGAGGGGAAAAAATGTTATTTTGCATGTTGAATCGAACAAATGGTTCAGAGAATGAAGATTGGACGACCTTCTGCCAAGTCGGTTTGTAACATATGTGCAGACAGACACCACTGGCTTCTCTAAATGTTTTGGCATAAAAAGGATTTGATTGGGAATATTAAGAATGAGGAAAATATTTCTGTGAGTCTAAGAAATATTTAACGTTGTGAGTCATTGCTTGAGGAAGAGTTGGGAAAAAACGGCTTCATGGTACTGTTGGCAGGAGCACCAAAGCAGAAAATCAATAGAAATAACAGAAGTATATCTTCAGCAGTGACGGCGAGAGGACGAATGAGCAGGAATGTACAAGTCAATATCACAGAGCTGGCCCCAGGCTTTTGGGACTTACTGGGCACCCTCCTAACTTCACCCTACTATGTATTCGGTGATATCCAGCACCTCAGGACTTCAGGGCAACCTAGACTGGTGCTGCTGTGATTGATGGGTGGTGTTTAATGCAGGGATAGGGAACCTGTGGCCCTCCAGATCCCAATTTTTTGGAGGACTGTAGCTCAGTGGTAAAGCAACTGCTTTGCAGGTGGAAAGTTCCAGCTTCAATCCCTGGCATCTGGAGGTAGGAGGGCTGCAGCCAGTCAGGGTATGCAATATTCAGCAAGGTGGACCAAAGGTCTGATTCATTATGAGGCAGTTTCTTATGTTCCTAAACCTCATCAGCCCCAGCCAACATGGTCAATGATGATGGGACTTAGAGAACAGCAACATCTGGATGTTTCTCTCTCTCTCTCTCTCTATATATATATATTTGTGATACAGTGGTACCTCGGGTTACATACGCTTCAGGTTACATACGCTTCAGGTTACAGACTCTGCTAACTCAGAAATAGTACCTCGGGTTAAGAACTTTGAGAATAGAAATTGTGCTCCGGTGGCGCAGAGGCAGCAGGAGGCCCCATTAGCTAAAGTGGTGCTTCAGGTTAGGAACAGTTTCAGGTTAAGAACAGACCTCCGGAACGAATTAAGTACTTAACCCGAGGTACCACTGTACATACTTTAATAACATGTATCAAAGCAGCTCACAATATATGAAAGCAGCTCTCTCTCTCACAAAAAATCAATCAATATCTGTAAAGCATAATTTAATGCATCAATAAAAAAGCAGCAATATGTACTGGTTATGTTGATAATAGTTCAGCTTGCACATATTATTGCACACCACCCCAATCACTGAGCGGTGTGACACCCCTGGGGTTCCAGGCAAGTCCAGGATTTGGTTTCCTCAGAATGAAGGACAGACTGTGGTGTCTTTATGATACATATCTTATTTACACATATATACAGCCCATGCCCATGATGGAGGGGCTCACAGCATTAACACCCCGGAAGAGCTTGCTTCTCCCATAGCCACAGCCTTGAATTCAAGCAGAAATCAAACATTCCTCTTCCTCTCAGGCTTCTGCCTGCCTCCTGCTTCTAGTTTCCAGCTCTCTCACACAAACTCTGCTCTGACCATCTAACTACCAGCCAGTTGAGAGAGGGGATCCACTCATTTGTTCTCCTTCACAGAGTCACTTCCTTTGTTACCTTAATGTCCCATACTTTTGTTGTTGTTTAGTTGTTTAGTCGTGTCTGACTCTTCATGACTCCATGGACCAGAGCACGCCAGGCACTCCTGTCTTCCACTGCCTCCCGCAGTTTGGTCAGACTCATGTTTGTAGCTTCGAGAACACTGTCCAACCATCTCATCCTCTGTCGTCCCCTTCTTCTTGTGCCCTCAATCTTTCCCAACATCAGGGTCTTTTCTAGGGAGTCTTCTCTTCTCATGAGGTGGCCAAAGTACTGGAGCCTCAGCTTCATGATCTGTCCTTCCAGTGAGCGCTCAAGGCTGATTTCCTTAAGAATGGATACGTTTGATCTTCTTGCAGTCCATGGGACTCTCAAGAGTCTCATCTAGCACCATAATTCAAAAGCATCAATTATTCGGCGATCAGCCTTCTTTATGGTCCAGCTCTCACTTTCATACATCACTACTGGGAAAACCATGGCTTTTACTATATGGACCTTTGTTGGCAAGGTGATGTCTCTGCTTTTTAAATATGGCCCCATACTTAGGGGCCATTGATTCACCAAGAAGGTGGCCTGGCTATTCTAACAATTGAATCTTTCCTGGATTCATGAATTAGAATGGGCTCAGGCATACAGCCTAAACGACCCACCCCACAAACTCACAACAATATGTATGTCAGTCAGATATACTTCAGGTATTAAGGAAATGGATAGCATGGTGAGGATGAGCCCTACAGAACCACAGAGAGTTCCTAGAGAAGACAAGTATTGGACAACTGAGGTAGATAGTCTTGTCTGTGGAACGTAGGGACACTAATAAGGCATTGGAGGTTAGAACTGAGCATGCTGGGAACCCTGTTTTGTGTTCCCTCAGATAGCCTGCTACCCTCAGGTATGGTGGAGGATGCTGTCAGTGTTAAGTGACAATCTGATCATCTCCTGGAGCATGGAATATTTGTATGTGGTTGTGGCGAGCACCATTTTGTCATTTTTGTGAGAAAGGAAAATGTATTGGGTAAACCCCGTTGAGCAATCACCAAGTTGAGAAGGGTCATGAAGTTAAGCAGTAGACCATTGTTTTTCAGAAGACCTTAGGATCCCCTGGTCGGGCTGAGAGAGACTTCAGTCTGAAGACCCGATGCCAGTTTCCAAGATGAACCAATAGTCTGACTTGGTATATGGCAGCTTCATATCTTCCAAGTCTTAAGTGACATCTGACAAGCCTTTAAAGCAGAGGTTTTCAATCTTTCTGAGTCCATGGCTCCCTTGACCAACTACATTCTTTCTTCAGTATCCTGTGGGACTCAGGAGCCCAGTTATGTCACCCCTTGCCTATAGAGTTGGCAGCTCCTCACCCCTTTTTGAACACCCTCTCTTGTGGAGTGTTCCCTCAGCCTCCTCTCCCCTCAGCTTGGGAGTCCTCTGGGCAGCCACTGCTGCCACCCCTGGTCTCTGAGCTGCCCCCCTACCCCAAAGAGAGGTGCCTCCTCACACTGCCCCACAGGGGCCGGGTGCTTGTCTGTCCATTCCCAACAGCGAGGGCTGGTGGACTGGCTGGCTTGGCTCCCTTCCTCACTTCCTTGCTTACTCCAAGGCCACCTCAGCTCCTGGCAACCAGCACCCCCTGGCCAGCCCCAGAGGACCATTTGCCCGGGGATCTTGTAGCCAGGGCTGCTGCAACAAACAGCCATGCAAGCCTTTGGGAAGCAGAGATGTGAGAAGGCATCAGAGAAAGAGAGGGAAGGAAAGAGGGACAGAGGCCAGTGTTGCCCGCTGCACCCCTGACCATACTTCAAGGCACTCCAGGGTGCCACAGCACACTGGTTGAAAACCACTGCTTTAAAGGGACACAACCTCGTAGGATCTGGGTATGCATATTAGGGTAGGACTTCTACCCTACCCTCAAACAAGGGAACCCAGAGCACCTGCCTGAAGATGGAAACCATTGACTTTCCATTCAATATTTGCTATGGCCGTCTCTATGCCTGTTTCCGCTTGCTGTTTCTGATCTGTTTTCTATGGTCCTTTTTACATGGAGAGGAAGGCAGAGAGCATTCAGTGATACAATGCATTTATGAAAACGAGGTCTTCCTGGGGAAATCTGATTAGCTTCCTTGAGTAAGTGTCAATAAGAGTCTACAGGGAAGGGAGCAGCGATATAATCTGGTTGGGCACCAGGTTTTTCATACAGAGCTACATAAAATAAAAGGGCAATATATGTTATCAGTGGTGAAATTCTCAGCTGGGTAAGCACTGTTTTAAGTGAGAAAGGTCTCTGTGCAGGAGGACAAAACATAAAAAAATACAAAGTGAAGAGAAAAGACAGGTCAATTGCAAAATACCAGTGATGGTTATCAGGTCAGCTGGGTGGGAATTTTGATGAAGGGAGGTCAAAAGTTCCTCACCCTTAATTGGGGAAAGGGAATCTGAGTGAGTTTGGAGTTATTCCAAAATGATTGGTGAAATGTCTGGGAGCTCAGCAAGTGCACTGTAACAATGGGAATTACTTAGCACTTATAGAGCTCATTTTTAATCCTTACAGCTCAAAGCTTTTTACAATGAAGCAGGCGACATTGGTCCACCACTCTTTATCCAGGCAGGCTGCCAATGCACTTAAAAGGGGAATCATAAAATCATAGAGCTTTACAGAACCCCATGGGTCATCTAGTCCAACCCCCTGCAGTGCAGGAATCTCAACTAAAGCATCCAAGGTTGGCCGTCCAATCACATTAAGTTTACATTATTATTATTATTGCACTCCAAACTGCAGAATCTCAAGGCTCAATGGTTTTCTCTTATGCCAGGGATGGGGGATTTGTGGCCCATTGGATGTTGTCAGACTCTGGTTCCCATCAGCCAGCACAACCAATGGTCAAAGATCAGCAACTCTGGAGGTCCAGAAGTTCCCCACCACTGACTTACACACTGGATTCCTATACATGTTTAACTGGAACTTAAGTCTGCAATCCTACATATGCTTTCCTGGGAGTAAGCCCCATGGAATTAAATAGAATTGCTTCATTGTATTGTAAATTCCATTGATTCCTGCAGCGCCTACTTCTACATAAGTGTGCATAGGTTTGGAGCCTCTTGGTTCATTTGGCATATCTGAGACACTTCTTTTCCAAGTATTTCCTGGCAAACCGTAGCATGATGACATAATGTGAATGGTTCATAAGATAGAAGCAACAAATCAAACTTGCACTGATGCAAGGGTTTTATTTTAATTGCTTGTTCACTTTATTTGGTCATTTCCCACAAAATACCTATGATAATAGTTCATGTGCATCTCACAGCATCAGAGTAGGCTTCCATGTCTGAAATACTTGCATCACCAAAAATACCTCATATTGGAGATTAAATTAATATTGGTTGCTGTTTTAATTGGTGGCCAGAAAATCCACTCTGTCTCTCTTTAAGACAGCTGGACTAATAAGTGAAAAATATGCACAGAGAGATTTGTCTTCTGTGATATCATTCCTGGTACATTGTAGGACACTTCTGTAGCAGGGGGAAATGTTGCAACTGCAGTTCAAGGGCACCATTGTCCACGAATGCTTCTGCCCCATGGTTACCCTTTTCAGGAGCACATCACCTGTTTCAGCCCCACTCCATAAGAAATGGGGTCTCTAGGCTTGTCTGGAAAGGAAGGTGATATATACACATAGAAAAGGCAGTGCCCCTAAACTGCACACCCTGCCTCTGTTTTCAGGGTGGTCACGGGACCACCTTTGTGCATTGCACCACCACAGAAAAGGTCTGGACGTGGAAGAGACCATGGCTGAAATTGCTGCTCTTCTGTAAAGCCATTTGGATTGCCTTGAGCAGCCTAATCAGCCCCACAAGAGGCTGATGTGTGAGGATAGGATAGTCTACTCTGGTTAACTTCTGCACCTAATATTTCTTGTGTATGTTGTACTTCAATCCAGGAAGCAAAATGTATTGGGCCAGCCCTACTGCTCCCTAATATTCTTCTCTCCTGGAGGTGCTGGTGACTGAACCAGGGACTTTAGATGCTGGACTATTGAGCTATGACCCGCTGGACTGCAGGATGGAAGCCTGTAACCATAGCAATATAGAGCACCAATGGCATGAGCCCCCTTGCCTTTGAGAGGCAGGGATACAGTTGGTAGTTTAGGCTTGTGGAAATAATCCCAGTGCCAAAAAATGTCTACCTTGCCTCCTTCCAGATGTATAATAGAATAGGATGTTCGGGGGGGGGGGGGATAGAAGGATTTCTTTTAGAATGTGAGTAATATAGAAAATGTTGAGGTAATGCTAATCAGGTTGGAGGGGAAATCATTTCTGCAAAAGATTGCACTCTATTTTTTTTATTGAAGAAAGCTTTTATCCTGAGTAGCTTTGACTGGTGCTTTAAATCAAGGATTATATATTATTGCTTTCTGCCAGAGAAAATGGTATATGGATGTCTGCACTTTCAAAGATCTCAGGTCACCAAAGAAACATGCCCTGGAAATGGTCCCATTGTCTTTAATACCTGCACTTGACAGCATTGATTCTTTTTGAGGAACGAAGGAGGGAATAAGAAAAACGATGAGTCGTGTTTCTATAGTGCTTTAGGGTTTTCAGAGTGCTTCACATACATTATCTCAGGATTCCTTGCAACAACCCAGTAGCTTCTGACACCATCACTACCATCTCCCCCACTTTTCCTCCCATGCAATGCCCCACAAAAGACTATAGCTCAGTGGTAGAAACCATGGTTTGCATGCAGAAAGTCATGCAATCACATTGTAGGCAATGGGAAAGATCTGTCTTCCTAACTCCCTGGAGAGGCTCCATCAATCAGAGTTTCCTAAAAGAAATTGCTTGCTATTATATTATTACTTGTTGTATACCCTCTGAGAATACTTTGATGGAAAGGCATGGTAGAAATCTTCAAAACAAACGAATGCATGGTATATGTTTGTGATTTCATGATGTTCTCTACTTAGCGACAAGACTAAGAAGTTGCACTTATTAGAGGCTAGGAGTAGCTTTTCGCTCCCACCTTAACAGTCTTCCTGAGCATATGCCTTTAGTTAGTCCCACACGCCTGATTTATGTGTGGTTTCCATGGGTGCCAGCTTCAGAGAAGACAGTAGTGAAGTTTCTGTTCCACCAAGTCCCTCTCACTGCTGCTTCCATCCATTCAGTTCTTCTGAAAGCTAATTTTAGAGAACCTAGTTCCAGTCGGCAGTAATAATATCAATGGCCACAAAGGGTCCTGCCCTGGCTACCAGCTAACAAGCCTGCTCTGGCTCTGATGCACAGTCTGTGGAGCTGTTAGAGCACAGCTGCCAATCCCTGTCTTTGTAGCTCAGGCAGTCGAGGTTTATGATTTTAAATGTCGAAGTGCCAGGTTCAGTCCCTCCTGAGGGAGTCTCAGAGTGAGAATCCTTCAGGTTGAACTGCAGTACGACGCTTCCAAATGTAAATACAAAAAAATAGACAAGAACAGCTGGCGATTGCTCTCAGTGGTGGAATATCTGATGCTGTTGCCCCAGTGTTGCAAAGTGTCTGCAACCTTGTGCTTACGGAATGCTTCTAGAAATATTACAGAATTTCAAACTTGTCCCTGAAAACCCAGAGCCTTGGGGTTTGTTGAAATGTGTACTTGAATGATGTGCTCCCGATGGATAAAGGGGAATTGATCAGGAATTTGTTAGTGCCAGCTAGAATGACTGCTGCGAAGTCATGGAAACAGAGGGTTGTATATGGAATGCAAGAGTGGCTTAGCAACAATTATGCTAAAAATATTGCATTTAGGGATTGTTAGTTTCAGATTAAACCCAGTAAGATAGTTTGATGAAAGGCCTCCTGGTATGAACATGGGAGGAAAAATACATATTTTTTTCTGGGTATTAACAACTTCCATAAGAAGAAGAAAAAAAGATGAGCGATGGAGATCAATCAGATGTTGACAGCCTTTAATTTGCTTGAATTTACCACAAATTTTAATCTTTTGGACAGAAGTAGGGGTCTGCAACAAGAAAAATTGCAGTGATGAGTACTTCTGCTGTTTAGGATTGTAGCCAGCCAGTCATGCCCCTTTCCAGGGTACTCCATTTCATTTCGCTTCCTCTCTTTTTCTCAGTTTTTCATTATTATTTTCTGAAAGATAGCTAACAAATTTATTAAACAATACTAATAAATAAATAGTCCAGAGGGTATGACCCAAATCAATGAATTCAAATTGCAAGAAAGAAGATTCTGACTAATTTTCTGATGGTAAGAGTTGTACAATGGTGAAGGGAATTACCTCAGAAGGTGGTGGACTCGCATTCAGTGTATATTTTTAAACAGAGGATGGGTGACCATCTGTCAGGGATTCTTTAGCTGTGATTCTTACATTGCAGGGCATTGGATGACAGGACCCTTCGAGTCCCTTCTGACTCTACAATCCTATGATTCCAGGAAATAAGCCCCCAACAGTCACTCAGTATTTTATGCCCATTGTGCATTCTCAATTATCACTGGATGTTTTTGGGATCCCCAATAGTCAGGCAGCATTCACTGGACACCAAACATGTTCAGTCCTCTTAGACATATCTTGAGGTTTTTCCCGGTTGCCTAAAATGATAATGCCAGCCAAAACCACTTTTATTCAACCGGGCCCTTGGCTCTTAATTTTCTGCTTACCTTTTAGTGAGGTGTAATGGAGTTGGATCTCTCTGTGTGTTTGTGTGTAAAACTTCTATATACTATGTTGTTTTATTCTTGCTTATATCCTTGCTTTTAATGTTCATTTTTGTAAGTCACGCTGAATATCATTTGGAGGAAAAAGCAGCTCATAAATATAATTAGCAATAATATTATTAATAATTGATTATATTATTAATATTGGGAGTCAGTGTGGTGTAGTGGTTAGAGTGTTGGGCTAGGACCTGGGAGAACAGGGTTCAAATTCCCACTCAATCCTGAAGCTCACTGGGTGACCTTGGGCCAGGTACTGCCTCTCAGTTTAATGTGCCTCACAGGGGTGTCATGAGGATAATATGGGGAGAGGGAAAAGCATATACATCACCTTGGGCTTCTTGGGCAAAAGGTGGGATATAAATAAATAAATAAATAAATAAATAAATAAATAAATAGCAACTACTGTAAATAATAACCTCTGCAAACCTCTAGGTTCCTTCCTCCTAAAAGCAAGCAAAAATTCAGATCAGAAGTAGAATATAGGTTGATGCTTCATTGATTACTTTACCTTTCGACCTACTAAACATTTCGCTTGGATTTCTGGATGTAGTAGTGCGGTAAGAATGTAAGGAGATGATTTGAAGCTTGCTAATGACAGACAAAGAATAATAATAATTTCAAGGAAATGGCTCAATCAGAAAATTCATTGTACTTAAGGAATGGGTTACAAATGCCCACAATGGCAACTTGGACTGAATATGTGTGCTTAAGAGATGGCAAACAATGAACAGAGACATTCCATCTTTTATGGTCACCCTTTATTAGGTTTACAAATTCAAGTCAGAATTCGGATATTAATACTTAGATGACATTTCCCCCTACTGTACATTAATTTTACTAATAAGGTTAAAAATTGAAAATGTCTATTTGCAGAAGTAGCTACAGAATCATTCTGAAGATAGAAGGCTGTGAAAATATCTGGAGACCTTTCGCTATCTGTAAAGCATTGGCTTGATTTGGGACTTAGGTAGTAATTATTTTTTATTCGTTTTTGAAACAAGGCTGCATTTGAAAAGGATGGTGGGAGGAGGACCAAAGGTGGCGGAGGCAACATTTCCAAATCCCCGATGGAACAGAAGTGCGGAGGGCTTTCCCCCATCCTTTTTGCCAGCTCCAGGGCTGCATTGCGAAATCCAGAGTTCTGCACAATACAATCGGGAGTTGTACAATGCTCCACAAGCAAGTTTGGGGCTGCCAAATTGGGTCAACCCACTGTGAAAAACGTACTCAATAAATTTGACCATCCCTACTGAAAAGCCAGCACAAACACTTGTACCAGAGGAACTGTTTGCTGTCCATGGTCCTGAAATTTCAAAGGTGGCCAAAGATAAGCATTTACTATGTTACAGGTGACTTTTAAAAAGCTATTAATCACGCTGCTATCCAACTTGTATTAAAATAATAATAATCTTATCATAGTTGTGGTCCTGGTTTAATTATGGACTTGAAAGAAAGAAAAAGAAAGAAAGAAAGAAAGAAAGAAAGAAAGAAAGAAAGAAAGAAAGAAAGAAAGAAAAGAAAGAATTAAATTAAAACAAATTAAATTAAATTCAGTGCATGTAGTAGGAAATATTTGGAAACATGCTTCAAACAGCCATATGTATGCAGAGGGAGAAATAACAAAAATATGAAAAAGTGGGGCTTTGGTGTGGAAAATGCACACCTAAATCTGGGCTTTTACTCATCCCATTACAGAAATTACTCAGAAATTTGACAAACTGAAACCCGTGTTTTAATGCAGGTATTATTTCATTGTCTTGCTAACAACCTTTCCACATTTGTCATTTTCAAATTTTATATTCATCATGTCATTAATTGCCCTTGTCTTCCAGAAATATAAGTAAATCATTTAGATGATACACTACATGTGCTCTGCAACTGAACTACATTGGCGGACCAGGAGACAGCTTCATCTAAAGCAGGGATGGAAGACTTGTGAGTCTCCAACTGCATTGGGCTTCCCCTCCCACCAACCCCAGACAGAACAGCCAGTGGCCCTTAATGAAGGGAGATGGAGACCATCAAACATCTGAACACCCAACCCTGATCTAAAGGCAACTTCCATTGGGACTACTATGCAGAGTGAAAAGGAGCCATGAGAATCTCCACCCTGTGCGTGCATGAAAAGAGTTCCATTTGTTTGAAATGGTTCATATGGTTCATTTTTCGTTGGGTGAGAATTGTTGGCAATGAGATGGAAGACCATGCTACATAGGAGGCATTGGGACATAAAGACATTGACACTGATTTGTCATTGTCCTCCCCATATGTAAACGGTTATGTTAAGTGGAACCATCAGGGGACTCTGAAGGCCCTCAGCATCTACCCAATGATAGGACTGGTGATGAAGCAGCATTAGAAACTGGAGTGTTATCCAAGGTAGGAAAAGTTCCCTGAGAACAAAGTGACTCTTGTTCACCCAGGGTGGCAATTGATTCTTTTCTTCAGGGAGGATTACACATTCTGGCGCTTTGCCTGAGCAAAAGTATTCTTCACTGGCTCTCGGCTTAGTATCTATTTTCCATCTCTCAGTTCTCATCTGATCTAGCTCTAGGTTTCTGGCTCCTCAGTTACACTTGCTGACTATCCTCTGATGACTCAGTTCCTACAGAGAGCCAGTGTGGTGTAGTGGTTAAGAGGGGTGGACTCGTAATCTGGTGAACCAGGTTCTCGTCCCTGCTCCTCCACATGCAGCTGCTGGGTGACCTTGGGCTAGTCACACTTCTCTGAAGTCTCTCAGCCTCACTCACCTCACAGTGTTTATTGTGGGGGAGGAAGGGAAAGGAGATGGTTAGCTACTTTGAGACTCCTTAAGAGGAATGAACGGTGGCTTACAAGTCGAAACTCTTCTTCTCTTCTACACCACCATCACCCATTTTAGCCCTCCCCCCCTGCCCACTAACTTTTGCCTGGCACTTTATGACTTGATTCTCCTAAACATCAAACTGATTTGATCATGCCTGGGCTAGCTAGGTTCCCTACCAGCTAGGTTCTGAGACACCCCCATTGCCTCTGAGTACACTAGAGGGAATCTATCTTACTTAAACCAGCACTGTAGACGGTGCAGCCAGTGCTTGCAATTAAGGACTTGATTGTGCAAAGTGTTGAGTGCCTTCTATTGCCACTGAAGCCAATTTCCCACAGAGTGGAAGTAGATGCAGGTGGAATCTAAATGTAGGCTCAGTGACAAATGAGTTCTTGGGAACACCTACTCTGCACTGAAAGGAGCTCAATGGCCCTTTTATTGCAATTACAATGATAAATGCAAAGGGGGGGGGGCATTAGCCAGTGTTTATTGAGTGCACCCCTCCCAAGTGGTACTACCAACTCACAGTGTAGGTGGCCAGTGTGAGACCATCAGCATATTCAGTACTGGAGGTGGAACGTAAACCATTCAGTATGCAGACAACTCCAGCAATCTTAGTAGTAGGAAAGAGGATATTTCCTGCTTTATGCAAAGCTGCCCTGTATACATGTCTTGAGAATGAAAGAAGAAGAAGAAGAAGAAGAGGAGGAGTTTGGATTTGATATCCCGCTTTATCACTACCCGAAGGAGTCTCAAAGCGGCTAACATTCTCCTTTCCCTTCCTCCCCCCACAACAAACACTGTGAGGTGAGTGGGGCTGAGAGACTTCAGAGAAGTGTGACTAGCCCAAGGTCACCCAGCAGCTGCATGTGGAGGAGTGGAGATGCGAACCTGGTTCACCAGATTAGGAGTCCACCACTCATAAGCACTACACCACACTGGAGAGAAAAACAGAGAGACAAAGGGAAGAGCCTGCCAATGACCTAGCTAACCCGTGCATCTTGTTCTCACAGTGGCTAACCAGATGCCTATGGTATGGGAAGCCTGCAAACAGGGCCTGAGGGCAACAGCGCTCTCTTGTCCTGTTGTTTCCAGCAACAGGTAGTCAGAAGCACACCATGTCAGTTATTTTCATTTTTAACAAATTAACCAACCGAGACAAAAAAAAACTGGGTGAAGAATGGAATGGAGTATGGCTGGCTACTGGAATTTTGAACATTACCCTGCAACAGGGTTGACTGCAGGTCTGATTTCTAAACAACAACAACAACAACAATAATAATAATTTATTATCCGTACCCTGCCCATCTGGCTGGGTTTCCCTAGCCACTCTGGGCGGCTTCCAACAAAGATTAAAAATACATTAAAATGTCACACATTAAAAACTTCCCTGAACAGGGCTGCCTTCAGATGTCTCCTAAATGTCAGGTTGTTGTTTATCTCTTTGACATCTGATGGAAGGGCGTTCCACAGGGCGGACGCCACTACCAAGAAGGCCCTCTGCCTGGTTCCCTGTAGCTTTGCTTCTCGCAATGAGGGAACTGCCAGAATGCCCTCTGTGCTGGACCTCAGCTTCTGGGCAGAACAATGGGGGTGGAGACGCTCCTTCAGGTATACCCTTTGTTTCCCTCCTCTAATTGCAACTGAAGAGCCCCAAGAGCTAAGAAAGTCTTTTGAAGATAAAAGATCTGCTTGTAGGGAAAATAGATCTCTGCAGGACAAGGACTGTTTGCAAGTGCATTTAGGATGCCAACCTAAAACTGGAGCCTGGTGCATGAGACTGTGTAGACTTCTGCATCTAAAACTGGCTGCCCATTTATTGAACAGTCTTATGAGTTTGGCTTGTCTCTGAAGACTATGCAGCTTGAGCATGATTTGCTACTTTAAAAGCATGAGAGATTTTTCTATTAATACCGTCTGCGTATTGGTGTACAGCACACCTGCTCAGATTTCACAGAGAGGGCCTCAATGAATAAGCATGGCAACCACAAGCTGTCACACGGTGCCCGCTCTCAGACAGCCAAAGGAGTGTCATCTCTGGTTCCACAAATGCCATTATTAGAATCTTCAGTCAACCATAATAAGCATACCTGAAAAAAAGGCAGATAGTTAGAGATGGGAGATCTTTATCCAGGACACGTAGGGCAGAGAGAAATGAGCTAATATTTAGCTGCTAATGCTAGCTTGATTTGGAATCTTGAAATAGTAATTCATCAGCTATAGAAGACTTCCCCAACCTGAGGCTGTCCAGATGTTTTGGAGTCTGGACTAGAGTTTCCTTCAGCCCTAGCTAGATAGCAATGTGCTCCTGGGGCTGATGGGAGATGCAGTTTCAAATGGCCAGATGGCATCAGGAAGAGAAAAGTTGAACTATGAGCCACAGTATCAAAGGCAATGGTGTAGCCAGTAACATGACCGGATTAATAGGTAAAGGTAAAGGGACCCCTGTCCATTAGGTCCAGTTGTGACTGACTCTGGGGTTGCGGTGCTCATCTCGCTTTATTGGCCGAGGGAGCCGGTGTACAGCTTCCAGGTCATGTGGCCAGTATGACTAAGCCGCTTCTGGCGAACCAGAGCAGCGCACGGAAACACTGTTTACCTTCCCACCGGAGTGGTACTTATTTATCTACTTGCACTTTGATGTGCTTTCGAACTGCTAGGTTGGCAGAAGCAGGGACCGAGCAACGGGAGCTCACCCCATCGCGGGGATTCAAACCGCCGACCTTCTGATTGGCAAGTCCTAGGCTCTGTGGTTTAACCCACAGCGCCACCTGCGTCCAACTGGATTCGGATGATGGTCTAATTAAAGATGCTACATGGACTAAACTTAGTTATGCCAAGTAAAAATGGAAAAATATACATGGGGTGGGCCTACTTCTTCCTTTCCCTGTAGCAGTTACCATCTCATAATCCTCAGCTATGACACCAGTCCAGTTAAGATCACTTTTATGTGGGTCTTTCCTCTCCTATAAAAGAGAGTCTTCATCCTGGTCCTCAGTGATATGGGACAGAAGAGTTAGCCCCTGCTACTCAACTCTCCACTGCTCTGGGCCATGTGGGTTTTAGAAGAAGAGTGTACATCAAAACATTTGGGTCAAAACACCTTGGGTAGCAATGAGGAGGAAGACAGTCACAGAAGCAGCTGTGGGAATGGAGGCACCATGGAGGGGACCTTACTCAAGGGCTCCACAAAACCAGGAGTCAGCACTGAAATTGGGAGGCACAGGGCAGGGTGCCAACTTCAATAAAATATTGTGGAGGCCCAGGTATGACCCGCTCCACATAATTGATCACAAGATTTAGTGCACACACACCATTTGAATGGCAATACCCATTAACTTGTGAGGGGGCAGCCCCCTCAAATATTTTATTGCAGGGGCTTAAGAATAACTTTTACTAAGGAAAGAGATATTTGAATTTCCATTTCAGGGTAACAGAAGTCAATTAATCGATCAATTTATTACAGTCAAGCCACCAAAAATAAAAAAGAAGCACGCATTATGTAATAATTTCAGAGCAAAACAGATTGTGAATTGCCGTTTTTGAACAATCTTATAAAACTAAAATAATCTTGAGTTAGTTCTTGCTCCCATTTTTGGTGGCGAGTTGTTCTGTTGCTCTCACTGCTGCCAATAGAAATTTAGCTACTGTCAGTGATGTTTTTCTCTTCCGTTAGATTTTTAACATAAAATTGAACTGACCTTCTTGGGAGTATGGTTAGCAAAGGCTGCTGAACTCCAAAACAAAGGACATTCTTCTATAAATTCAATTATTACAGGGGCATGTCCTTAAGGAAAGAGGCGTGCCAACATAGCTGTCCGAAGTGCAACAGAAGTAACAGAAAGCTTGAGCTATCTGTGCATCCTTTCGAATTGTGATGGTGCTCTCAGTCATTCAGTCAAAACTTTACTGCTGAAATCAAAGGTCTACACCAAAAAAGGAGGGAGGGTTTAATATAGGAAAATAAAACCCAAGAGGGGCTCAGCATGCATGTCTAAGATCAACATCATTATAAATAGATAGCTCATACCAAAGCCACACTAAGAGTGAATTCCTGCATGTACGCCCTCCATTTGACAACTGCCTAGTCAAATGATGTCTTGCCAGCATGAAATAAATATCACAAATCAAACACATATAGACACAACGGTCAGATCAGCTCTCAACTTTTCAAGCAGAGTGCTTTTCAATGAAGGCAGCCCATATGTTCAGCTCTCGGTTGTTGAGTTGTGCATGAGTGATGTGCATACACGTGTGAATACTTTGATATCTTTTTTAAAAAAATTAATTAAATAATTTACAGAGCTTCCAGGGCAGATTACAAAGACTGCCTTCAGTTGATCCACCCTGCCTCTCTCTGCCCCTGAAATCCTTGGATGTCGATCCATACAATCAAACAACATACTATCTCCCTGTGAATTGCATTCCTTTCTACCAACTCTACTTTTAGGGTAAATAGCCTGTACCTCCTATGGAGCCCACAAAATGTCTCAGCAAATATTCCCTCAAAAATCCACAATGCGTAAGAGACTGTTTGCTCTTCCTGCTCAGTTTCCCATCAGCTCAGCCTCCCCTACACTGAAGCCATTAAGGCATGCTCTCACAGCAGCCATTTTGTGATATGTCACATGCCTCGTGGCAGCCATTTTGTGACTGGTGCCCATAATAAGTTCGCAAATTCCAAGTGTGTCCACTGCCCCCAAAATGTTGACAACCCCTGGTGTGTGTGTGTGTGTGTGTGTGTAAAAGAATATATGAAGAAGAGAGCCCTATTGAATCAGATCAAAGGCCTAGGTAGCACAACGTTCTGCTTCCACAAATGGCCTACCAGATGCTTAGGAGAAGCCCTCAGGCAGGTCAGGAGCACAATGGCACTCTCCCAATCTGCAGCAACTGGAGTGTTATGGGTCTTATATTGGAGGCAATATAACTATCATGTCAAGTATCCATTAACAGTCCTTTTCTCTACAGACTTCTCTAATCCCCTTTTAAAGCCACTCAAACCTCCTTTCATTTCTACTTCCTTTCCATTGCCATTCTACTTCCTTTCGCCTGTCCAATTTCTCCCAACATTCAACTTCATTGAATGATCCCTGGTTCTAGTATCATGAAAGCAGGAGAGAGAGAAACATCTCTCCATCCACTTTCTTGACACTTTGCATAATTTTATACACCTCCATCCTGCCCCCCACTTGCTCATCTCTCCCCAACCCCCCTAAAAAGCCACAGACATTGTCAACTTTCCACACAGAGGAATTTCTCCAGCCCCATGATGATTTTGATTCCGCCCCCTCCCCTATTTTCATCAGCTCTCCTGACTCTCTATAGAACTGCAAGGCAATGATATTTGCTGTCACTGCTGCCATCACAGTGATGGCTCAAAACCATCTGTCTAGGTCCCACATTTTGCTACTATGATAGCAGCCTGACTTCCCAGTCTGTTATGTGTGGAAATATATGCTGCGACGCTGCTTGAAAAATATGTAATGCGCAAAGGCACTGTTACTGGGAAAGGTTATAATTTCAGGAGCAGTTTCTTTAATGGTGAATTTTCACCTACACGCCACAGCACAATCTAATAGAAGTGGTAATTCAGATGTAGGGAAGAAGGCAGGTCTCCCATCTGACTATCTCAATATGCAGGGATTGCTTATTCCACTGTTCGTATTAAGCTGTTTACTTCTGGTCTCTTTGTATAACATGAAATCACTTGGGCAGGACTGTGCTTAGATAGCTCACCTTGTGATAGCTGAGCTTCAGATTTTGGCGAAATATCTGTACACAGACAGACAGAGCTGGCACAAGATCTGGAGGGTTGGGAGAACCTACAGAATACATTTAGGGGATGCATGGTGGAGAGGAGATGGGGGAAAATATGTTGCATAGGCAGAACCCTTGTGCCGGTGGGACGGATTCTTTGCATAGTTAGATAAGTTTCTTCTTCAAACTCTTGAAGTGCCCCCTTTCCCAAAAACATCTGGTTCATTGGTCTTTCCTCCCAGATCAGAGCTTTGCTTTTGCTTTTGGAGGGAGCCAGAGGGTGCTTAGGTAACAGTCTGACAAGTCAAGGGAAGCAGATCACATTAGTCTCTCAGTGGGAATCTAAATTTGGCCAAGCCTTAAAGGGACAGGGCGCACACATACCATGTCTATGTATTCTCTGCTCAGGTGTTATCGATTCATTGGACTTAGCCACCTAGTGTTTGGAATGCCTCTTCATCTCAGGAATCATGGATTGGGAAAAGAATGGAATAAGAGTTATGTATATGTACCTTCCTTTCTTATGGCCTTGCTTTGCTTTTCAACAGCCATCCCATCAAGAATTGTCTGACTACTCTTTTTTCTTGTGGGCTACCCCATGCCTTAAATCCTTTTGTATTTGTCCTATTGTGGGGGCCAGTTTCCTAGCAAGGAGTACAGGACTATTGTGATTTTGTTGTTGTTTATATCTGTTTATTTGCCAATATACAAGTTGAGGATTTTGGATCTGGCAAGCCAGCCCTAGCTTTTCTATTACTTCCCCTGTGTTTTTGGAACATGTTAGAATTGCTGCACAGCTTGCAACTTTACCCAACCAAATGCTGTCTACTAGATGTATATCCTCACCTGCCAGGTACTTGCAACCTCTATGTTTCTGTGGCTTTGGGAAAGCAGCAAAAAATGGGCGTATCAAGATCACCATTCATGGCTGGTGGGGATTTATTTGGATTGGTGGGTATGTGTTATGCAAACCTGAATTGGTACTTTGTTTTATTGCAATTCTAGCCCAACCTTCCTCAAAGACTTACACTGCTGCTCTACTCATATTATCCATACATCCACCCTGTGAGGTAAGTTAAACAGAGGTCATGTTAAAGGTCACCCAAGGACTAGTGCTAGGCTGAACAGTTCTCCTGCATCCACCCATACCCTCCATTGTTCTCCATCAATTAATGAGAAAAGAAATGGCATTCTAAAACACCAAAGAAGAGAGAAAATTTTAGTGCAATTCTCTTGCATGGGGTGCAGGGCTTTTGATATACTTACCTTACTTCTGAGGTGGTGAAAGGGGTACTTGTGTGTCTACAAATTCACTCTGCGGCCTTGGCAGGTTCCCACACTCCAATTAAAAACCCAGTGGAAGACATTCTGAGGTAACCTCTCTCACGGGGCCTTTCCAACTCAGGAGATCAGCTGGAGAGGATGTGGAGCGCTGAAGAAAAGTTTACTGGAAATGAAAATGTGAACACAATTCTTGGCCACCTCACAAGCTCCAAGCCCCGAGAATGAGGTGGAAAACCAAAGCCTCATTCTCAGAGGAAGAAAAAAAATGAGAAACTGGAGGACAGATTCTGGCACAGTGCTACCAAGAACACACAGCAAACACCATGGTTGAAGATGAATTTGAGCCCACTCAGGGTCTAATGGTCTATCTATTACACCAAGAATAACTTCAGCTGATTTCAGCTGATTTCTTTCTGTTTCCTTTCCTTGCTTCCCATTTTAATCACAGATCTCCCATTTCCCCCTCCAAAAACAAGAGTCTCTCTGACACACGCCGGCACCCCAGAGTGTTTCATGCTGCATGGCTATTTGATGATGGCATGCCTTATTTTTAGAATAGCTTTCATTTTCAGCACTGGCTTTCTAATAACTACCCAGGCTGGATATTTATCATTAAAGACATGCTTTATAGCTGAAGAGTTAGACAAAGCAGGGTCCCCCCCCCCTCCAATGCTGAAATTCTCACTTAGGCGGCGGGGGTGGGGGGCGCGGCAGCAGGGACTTTTAGCTGGTAATTTTCACACATGGAGTAATAATGAGAAACAGTATGTTCTCACTTGAGTAATAAATGGCAATTTGGAAATAAAAAAGCAAAAATGTTACAATATGAGGAGCTAACCTATGGCATCAAATTCCTTGACCATTGGCCATGTTGTCTTCAAGATGAGGGGAGTTAGAAGTCCAACAACATCTGGAAGGTACCTCAGTTTTACTGCCATTTCTTCCCTTTGAGTTTCTCTTCACTGCCACCCTATCCCCAGTGACATTTCATGGCTTCTCAAAATTAAAGCACCGGCCCAAAGAAGACTTGTGCAACAGTAGATCCATGCTCAATCTAGACCAGTGGTGGCCAAACTTGGCCCTCCAGCTGTTTTGGGACAACAACTCCCATCATCCCTAGCTAACAGGACCAGTGGTCAGGGATGATGGGAAATGTATTCCCAAAACAGCCGGAGGGCCGGGTTTTTGCCACCACTGATCTACACTGTATATGGGCATCTGTTGTGTCATGTCTCATCTGAGGAAGTCCTCATCAGAGGAGAACCAGGAGACCCCAGCCTCATACCATGCCCTGGGTCATGCTCCATCTGGGGGGCAAGGAGCTGGGCTCCTGCAATGAGGCTGAGGGGGGCCTTCCCACACCCAGTGTGAGTTCAGCTTCTGACATCAAGGCCAACTGGGTCCCTGGTCTGAGGGGAAGGGTACCTTAAACTCAGCTCATCTGGAGAAATGTCCAACTATGTGTATATGTGTGACATACCCTCCAACATTTCTCCGATGAAAATAGGGACGTCCCATTCCATAATGATAATTTTAATATTCATACCCCACACATCTGACTGGGTTGCCACAACCACTCTGGGCAGCTTCCAACATATATAAAGACATAATAAAACATTAAACATTAAAAAAACCTTCCCTATACAGGATTGCCTTCAGACCGGCTCAGCGGTCAGATAACTCCATAACCCCCAGCATTTCTCCAGTGAAAACAGGGACAACCTAAGGAAAGACGGAAATTCCAGGATCAGATCAGAAACTGGAACAGCTTCTTTAAATCAGGAATGTGCCTTGAAAATAGGGACACTTGGAAGGAACTTCAGGTGTTGTTTTCAGGTAAAGGTAAAGGACCCCTGACAGTCCAGTTGCGAACGATTCTGGGGCACTCATCTTGCTTTACTGGCCGAGGGAGCCGACGTTTGTCCACAGACAGTTTTTCCGGGTCATGTGGCCAGCCTGACTAAACCGCTTCTGGCGAATCAGAGCAGTGCACGGAAATGCCGTTTACCTTCCTGCCACAGCGGTACCTGTTTATCTACTTGACTTTGACGTGCTTTCAAACTGCTAGGTTAGCAGGAGCAGGGACCGAGCAATGGGAGCTCACCCCATCGCAGGATTCGAACCGCCAACCTTCTGATCGGCAAGCCCTAGGCTCTGTGGTTTAGACCAGCATTTCCCAACCTTGGGCCTCCAGCTGTTTTTGGACTACAACTCCCATAATCCTCAGCTAGCAAGACCAGTGGTCAGGGATGGTGGGAATTGTAGTTTGAAAACAGCTGGAGGCCCAAGGTTGGGAAACACTGATTTAGACCACAGCACCACCCGAGTCCTAAGTTTTCAGATTTTGTAAATAATTCAGTAAATTTTGTTAAAGCAAACTAGCTCATTCCAGTTGCTGCATCTGAAGGGCACCAGATTTGGGTAAAGCTGCACAAAGTCTTGTCTTGCAGCTCCTGCCAGTTCCTGGGTCCCCCCCCCCCGAAAATAAAACACGGCCTCTAAGCTTTGACAGATGGCAACACATTCACTTGTACTACAAGAAATAGATTTTGAAGGGAGCTGCTTTGAAAGCACAGGCTTTCCTGCCATCTCTTCTATCTCTTCCTTCTTCACCCACTTCAGAAAGTCTAAACTGTGAACATCAAGTGTCGGCACTTTGGTATAAAGCGCATCCACACATTGAGGTACATGATGGCACATTTCCCATCAAGCTAAATATAACCTTAGAGCTCAAATGCTGTATCCCCATAACACTGGCAGATGTTAGGGCTGATTTACTGTAAGGTAATACATGTGAATCAAATCTGATTTTTAAGGTAATTTGATTTGGAGGCAAAGGTTTTGTTACACGTCACCCCAATCTCCAAGCTTCCCCCAAAGTATTCTTGTCCCTAATGAATGGACTTCAGGAGAAGACATATTTGGGTATCTGTTTTGTTGATTTTGATTGTATAAATCTTAGTTTTCAAAGTGCTCAGTTTTCATCTTTCTCTAGGGTGGTTTTTAAAGGAGTTCTTCTTTCAAAACAGATTTGCAAGCGGCAGCAGAATTCACACCATGGCAACTCTCTGCTCTACGAGCTAGACTGGGCTGTTTGAAAGCCATTATAAGCTAGTGTGAAAGACAGATATTTTGAATCTATCATTACACTGTGACCTGAAAAATGAAGTTCTCCCCCCACCTCCCACTTCAACAAATTGTTATTTTGAAGTGGAGTTGTTGAGCCAGGTCTAGTGCCTCAACGTCTAAGTAAGAACAGCATTGTGACTTTGTGGTACGTGGAGACGAGACTATGTGACTTGGGAGGAATGTACTTTAAAGGTGGCGAGGAGTTACAGTAGAACATTGCTGTCTGCAGGAAAGTTTCTCCAGCAACTTCCAAAGATCTCAGAAACCCACTGTGCAGCAACTTCTAGGTTCCCTGGGAAGAGCGATTGACTGTTAAACTACTCTGGGTCTCCCAATAACTTCCAGAACCCTTAACAAATCAGAGCTCCCAGAAGATACATCTAGGAACTCCTCTCCCCACATAAACCAACCCAGACTCTTCATTCATCATCTGAGACTCTTTCTATGTGTGCCTCTTCCACATTAGTGGCTGGGGGAACCCAGCCAGATGGGCGGGGTATAAATAATAAATTATTATTATAAATTATTATTATTATTATTATTATGAGGTCCGGAGGGTGGCAGCACAAGAGTGGGCCTTTTCTGCAATGGCTTCCCATCTGTGGAATGCTCTCCCCAGGGAGATTCGTCTGTCAGCTTCATTAGATATCTTCAGGCACCAGGTAAAAATGTTCCTTTTTAACCAGGCCTTTGGCTGATTAATATCCTACAGCATTTCAAATGTGTTTGTGGAAAGGGGTGGTGGTTATTGTTCTGTTGTTTTTGTTTAAGCTATTTATTTGTGATTTCACTTTGTATTTTATCTTGTGAACCACCCTGAGATCTTATGATGAATGACAGTATATAAATCAAATAGATAGATGATAGATAGATAGATAGATAGATAGATATAGGCAGATAGATAGATACTTTGGGGAAAGCCATGATGGGTTAGAGTGGTATCATAGCACTTTAAACATATGGTGTGAATGTGGCCTGAACAGAGAAATGAGCTGGAACTAGCTGTATGGGCTGCAATCAAAAAGGCATTTCACATCTAGTTTGGTCCTGTTACCATCCCACCAAGGGAAAAAGAGGATTTTACCACCCATCTGAAACACAGGAAACTCTATTGTACTGAATCAGGTCATTTGTTCATCTAGTTCTGTACTGTCTACACACTGACTGGCAGCAGCTCTGCGGGGGTCTCTCCCAGCCCTACCCAGGGGTAGAACCAGGGACCTTCTGCATGCAAGGAAGGTGCTACACCACTAGCTACAACCTTCCGCTGGTCCAGCTGTCTGTAAACCACAATGTAGACTGCAGTAAAATTGTCATCCGTCTCCAGCCTTGCCCATGCAAGACACACAGATGAAATATTCAACAGTTTGGCAACCTGACTCCTTTGGAATTGTTGGATGTCTGTTCAGCGGTATTATATGTTATTTCAGAAGGTATATTTATGTTAACCTCATTTCTAGCTCTTACTCCTTCAAGCTGCATTCAATTTACCTTATACATAAGCTGAGCCTGAGATATATTTCAGAGAATCCCTCCCTGCTTCATTTCCTTTGCAGAAAATGTTGTGTGTGTGTTTTGTTTGTTTGTGGGTGGTTTTTTTTTGCTACCACTCTTGATGGATGAATACATTTGTGTACAGATTGAGAACATGCACACTCTATGTGAGACGAATAAAGAAATACTCAGTCCTGGGTTTCTTTCTGAACGGTCTGCTATTTCTGCAGCAGAATCCATGCCATTAAGCATTTCAACTCCAGCCCATCACACAGTCTTTAAGAGAGTCGCCTTTTACCTCCAAGTTAAGGGCAGCAAAGTGGAGGGTGGAGGTGGTGGGGGGCAGAGAAACAGCAATGTGAAATTCTCTTTGAATGCTTGTCTGAAATATTTTCCACTGTACCGGGAAGAAGAGCAGAATGACGAGGGCACTGAAATGTTACCAAGCAAATCAATTGTTCACCGTATGAATGGGATGGGTGATGGTGGTCTATGCACATGGTGACAAGAGATTCTGCCTGCGACAGAACCCAAGAAGCCTAAAAGCATAGTATGTCTCGTGTTTAATGAACGAAGCGGAAGTCTATTAAAAAAACAGTGGTACCCCGCAAGACGAATGCCTCGGAAGACGAAAAACCCGCTAGACGAAAGGGTTTTTCGTTTTCTGAGGTGCTTCGCAAGACAGATTTTTCTAAGGGCTTGCTTCGCTAGACGAAACAGCCCTGCCTCTCCTGTCATGGCGACGGTCACTGCACGCACGCACGCTCACTTCCCCGCTCCTCTGGCTCCCTCCCACCTTCCGGCCGACCTTCCGACCTTCCGGCTGCCTCGCGCCACTGCCCACCACCCTTGCGTGCTCCCCTCAGGAGCCATTGCCGCCAGCAGCCAGCGTTGCAGCCGGAGTCGCGCTCCTGAGCCCCGCCGCCCTCCAGCAGCCGTGTCGCGCGGTGTCCACAAGGCGCCGGTGAGTCCAAGGACTGGCTGCGGCAGCTGCCCTGCTTCTCCCACCCCTCCCCGCTGTGGTGCTTCGCAAGTCGAAAAAACTCGCTCTATGAAAAAACTCGCGGAACGAATTAATTTCGTCTTGCGAGGCACCACTGTACATAGAAAAATTTTTGAAAACAAGAATAGGGATTGCATCAAGGGGGCCCATGACATGCCTCTGGGTGCGATGCTGGAGAAGAAGAAGAAGAAGAAGAAGAAGAAGAAGAAGAAGTAGTGGAGGAGTATGGATTTGATATCCCGCTTTATCACTACCCGAAGGAGTCTCAAAGCGGCTAACATTCTTCTTTCCCTTCCTCCCCCACAACAAACACTCTGTGAGGTGGTGAGGTGAGTAGGGCTGAGAGACTGCAAAGAAGTGTGACTAGCCCAAGGTCACCCAGCAGCTGCATGTGGAGGAGCGGGGAATCAAACCCCAGATTATGAGTCCACCGCTCTTAACCACTACACCACACTGGCTCTTCACACACTCAACAGAGTTTTGGGGGAGCAGCTTCAGCTCAGCGCTGGAGCATGTGCTCTGCATGCAAAAGGTCCCAAGTTCTACAGCTAGAATCTTTAGGTAGGCCTGAGAACATCCCCTGCCTGAAACCCTGGAGAGCTGCTCCCATTCAGTGTAGACAACAATGCACCAATGTTCAGTCTCAGGAGAAGACATCTTCCTGTCTTCCAACAGCATAAGATGCTTCAGGAAGGTGAGAGTTACTTGATCTTCTCCAGCCCAGTCTGCCCTGCAAAGCTTAGTCCAAAAGGCTTCTGGGACCTCTCCTGTGGGCTGTCGAGAACACAGTGGGACTAAAGCGTTGAGCTGTTGGCGTGCTGGTGGGAAGATTTTGGATGAGTCCAGCAGAGCTTGAGAAGGCAGCTCAACCGAGAGTAGGGATGAGGGAGGAATTGGTCTGGACTGCTTTCCACAACCCATGAGTAGAGTTGTGCTGCAATGTAGGAAAGCAACAGAATTGTTTTGGCCTTCTCCCTGAAGCCCCAGTACTAGACCCAGCCATTCCTGACAGCCACAAGCAGTGCAGTCACACCGAGCTTCATTGGTGTCCCTTCAGGTGGGTTGCTAGTAAAGGGGGGAGCACTATAATGTATACACACACCCGTTTCACAAACACCTCCAGTTTATCCCCTTCCATTTTGGTGTAAGTGGCTGCTGTTATTTATCTGAGACTAGGACTTCCTGTTATGGGCCTATCTCCGCATCTAAGATAAGATGTTCCAATGATTGCTCATACTGCTGATTGCCTGTATTCCTTACACAAAATGACTGAAAGGCTTAGTTTGTTCTGCAGTCAAGCTTTCTTGCTGAACGCCGGAAAAAGCCATCTGATTATAATGACACTGGATTCTACTCTCCAGGCTCATGGTTGACCCAGAAGTGAATGCTAATCAGAATGGAGCCTTTCTTCTCAACCATTAACCTTTATTCCCAAAATATTTTTTGCCTCCTCAGTGCTACTCTTATCTTCGATATAGAAATTAGGAAGGTTGTCACTGAGCTGGAAGTGCCCCCTCCCCCCTCTTACCAAGCTTGTCCATTTTTGCCTATTTTTATTTCCCTAAGTACAAGCTCCTTAGTGTGTGAAGAAGTCCCCCCACCCTCGCTTCACTTCTCCTTCCTTTGAACTACCAAAGATGTGTCATTAACATTTTCTTTCTCATCATCAGGGAAAAGATGACAATGCCAGCCTTGCTCCATTCATATTCAGAATCAGCTGCCAGAATTATCCATCTAACAATATGCTGAAATAGTCTCTTATTATTTGGTCTTTGAAAATCATTGGGAGCAAAGCATTCTCTCCTGCAACTGTTACTGTTATAATTTTCCTACCTCCCATGAGATCATATGAAAATGCCTATTGTGTGTGTGTGTATTCTAATTTTCCTCTAATCCTCCAATTTTCTGTTTTATTCATTTTTACAAGCTTTTATGTGTTTACATACTGATTTTTATTGGTTTTAGTTTGTTTTAGTTCCTGTTTTAACATTTTAATGATATATTATTTTTAGGCAGTACACAGCTTAGGGATTTTTGAAATGTTGTGGTTAATAAATGCTTTTAATATGTACTTTAATATGTACTACATAATATTGTGTGTGTGTGTGTGTGTAGGATTGTGCCCCTTCTCACATTGCTCAGCTACCCCACCTACCTACACCCTCTGCCAAACCCTCCCTTTACACCCAGTTCAACTAGCAGCCACAAGAACTGCAGCATGATGACAACCTTACTATTTTATTATATACTAAGTTGTGCATGTGTGTGTAATCCTCACTGGGACCTCATGGTGAAGGACAGTAATAAATATTATTATTTATGTGACACACATTATATCATTATGGTCCTGGAAGATGGGAGTGGCTATCTAGTGGCTAACTCATTGCTCTCTGCCTCCCCCCCCCTCCCGTCATCAAATCCAAGTAGGGCAGACATGTGGGGAAACTTTGGCTCTCCAGAAGATGCTCCCATGAGCCCCAGAAAGCATGCCCACATTTCCAATAGCCAGGGAGGTTGGAATTTGTAGTTCAGCAAGATCTGGAGGGTCAATGTTTATCCACACCTGCAGTAGACCCTTCAGGTGTTCCAGTCATGAAGGTGCAATGCAAATAAGAAAGGGGAGGGGCTCCATCCAGCACCCCCTCCTTGGCTGTCAAGTTTTGCAATAGGAACCTCTTCTGCTTGTGGAGGCTCCCTGCGCAGTTAAGAATCCCGGGAGATCAGGGGTCTCAACCATGTGAGGGGTTTTGCCATTGCAGATGCTGTAGTTGGTGGCCTTATATTTATAGGTCTGTGTTTTTATATTTTCCTTGTTCTTTACAGTGGTACCTCGGGTTAAGTACTTAATTCATTCCGGAGGTCCGTTCTTAACCTGAAACTGTTCTTAACCTGAAGCACCATTTTAGCTAATGGGGCCTCCCGCTGCTGCCGCACCGCCGGAGCATGATTTCTGTTCTCATCCTGAAGCAAAGTTCTTAACCTGAAGCACTATTTCTGGGTTAGCGGAGTCTGTAACCTGAAGCGTATGTAACCTGAAGCGTATGTAACCTGAGGTACCACTGTACTGATTTTACTGTATGTGGCTTTGGGTCACTCTGTGAAAAAAGCAACTGAAAAATATAATAAACAGCAGCAGTTGCTACCATAGCAGTAAGAGCATGGGGAAGCAAGGGGGAGCTGCAAGGGTTGGGCTGAAATCATGGGGCCACTGCACTGTCCTGCTTGCATTGCACTTTCATGACCTGAAGAAGCTTCTCTCCATTCTTTCCCCACCCCAATTTTAAAGAATTTTAGTTGCTTATGGAGTGAAACCCTTTGGATCAGGAGTAGCCAATATGATGTAGGACACACTTCCCACCATCCCTGACCATTGGCCATGCTGGCTTGGGTTGATGGGAGCCCAAAATATATATGGAGGGCATCATTGGCTACACCAGCTTCGGAATTTTGTGGAGGTTTAATATCTGTGACTCTTTGGAGCTGCTGTGAGCTTTGCTTTATGGTGGTTGTTCTCTATGGCTGGTTTCATGGTCCACCTTATCTTATGGTTTCATCTTTGTATCATAGCTGTCAACTTTCCCCTTTTCTTGCGAAGAATCCTATTCGGGATAAGGGCATTTCCCTTAAAAAAGGGAAACGTGGACAGCTATGCTTTGTATGCAACTATTTTTAACTTTTATTGAAAGCCACCCAGAGAATGTTATTTATTGAGCAGCATATTCTGTAAATATGAGACCTTCGGGTATACGGCAGTATAGATTTTTTTTTATAAAGTAAATATTATCCCTAGGGATAATATTATCCTCCCAGGGGCAGGGAGAGCTGAGAAAAAGTGGCTTGTCTACAGTTATCTTGTAAGTCCCTGGTAGAGTTGGGGTTTGAACCGAGGGCTTTCTGAGTTGTAGCTCAGTAGTTGGTCTTAGGCACTGACACTACAGTAGCTCCTGCTTCATGGGGTGGGATAATTTTCTGGAAAATGTATTCAGGCTTAGCTATTTGAGACTAGCTTTTCACAACAGGAGGTAGATTCCCACCACCACTTCATTTAATGATACCAAATATGTTATTAATTTATTTCTGGGTAATAAACACTGGGGAAAAATTGTTGGAGACATGCCCTGTGGTGTTCTGTTTTTGGTCAGAAGTTATTGCTCCTACCAACTGTGTCTCAGCTTGAGCTGAGGCTCCAATACTTTGGCCACCTTATGAGAAGAGAAGACTCCTTGGGAAAGACCCTGATGCTGGGAAAGATGGAGGGCACAAGGAGAAGGGGACGACAGAGGACGAGATGGTTGTATACTGTTCGCGAAGCTACCAGCATGAGTTTGACCAAACTGTGGGAGGCAGTGGAAGACAGGATGCCTGGCGTGCTCTGGTCCATGGGGTCACGAATAGTCGGACACGACTAAATGACTAAACAACAACCAACTGTGCCTGGGATAAAACTTTGATAATCTGTGGGTGATCACTCTTAAATTTCATTTCTTGGGTATGAGGACTAACACATGGACAACAAATGTGAACGCTGTAAGAATTTATGGTGGATAAAAGACTTAGGCCAATTCTAATAGTGGTTTAACAATCAATCACACCTCCCAGGGAACTCTGGGAATTGTAGCTCTGTGTGGGAAACAAGGCTCCTCTAACCTAACAACTTGAAGCCTCCTTAAAGAACTATAATTCCCAGGATTCTTTGAGGGAAGCCATGACTGTTTAAAGTGGTATGATACTGCTTTAAATTTATAGTACAGATGGGACCTTGTACTGAAAGGATAGAAGAACAAACATCTACTATCTGTCCTCCTCTGTCTTCCATGATTTGAAGATGTCACTGCCCTTTCTACACATCAGGACCTATGACTTATAATGGTCAATTTCATTTACACACCTATTTGGACTTCCTATTTAATATAAATGCAATGAATTATTTTTTTAAAAAGAAATCTTTGTAGTAGATTGGCCCCAACATCTTGTTGTTGAGCATAGAGTTTTGGACTCCCCTGACTCTTGGTTGTGAACAGGCTTTGCAGAGTCATTGTAGTTCCAAGCTTAGGGTGGTTTACATTTATTTACAATTTCTGAATTGAGTGATATTGATCTTTTCTGGGGTTGGCAAAAATGCCTTTTTGCTACTGTCTTCACTTTATGGATTGGATGACCTTGCACCAAAATCTATAGAAGCGAAGTCCTTTTCTAACGATAATTTGTAAGCAGACTCACACATTGCATTCACTTTAGTGTGGTACTGCAAATACAGCAATAGTGTGAATTTTTATTATATTCTGATATATTGTCCTTTAAATAATTTGGTAGAGAGACTATGCATTAGTATTGATGTATGTTTTCCTGTGGAAGAAGACTTATGTAAGTGGAAGTGTGCTTGGGTTTTAGGTATTATTTTATGTGTATATATTCATTGGTATACTCTTTGGGTTTTTCCATTGTAATTTACTGCTGTGGACCACTGCTAGGCGTTCTGTTTCTGTTTGTATATTTTGTTCATTTATATCAATATGAAATGCTATTTTGTGCTTGAAAGATTGCATTTGCAAGCAGCCTAGGCTGCAGGGAGTGTGATGGTCATGACTGTTCAGACTACAAAACAAGTAGGGAAAAGGATGAGTGGGATTAACTGTGTGTGTGTGTGTGTGTGTGTGTGAATTGCAAAACCTTTCACCTCCCCACCTGTGAGGAGCTTCCATTTCTGAGCTAAAAACTTCTGTGGATATGTTTTGGCTCTGTTCTAATAATTTTGTTAAAAAGATAGCATCATGCATTTCTATGGAAATATAGAACATTTAGACTAAAGGCAACATCCTATGACAACATCTACCAGGATGAACAGCATATGATGCAGCAAATCTCTGGCTCAGCCAGCCGAGTCCATGTTTAGCCAAGTAAGCTGGGGTTAAATCCCCAACCCTAGCTCAGCTGAAGATACGTCAGTGTAATTTGCTCATCCAGTCTCAGTCGGGATTCAGCCATCTGAGCTGAAGCTGGCTGAGTGAATGCCAGTGCATGTCTCCTAAAAAGGACATTCTGAGGATGTTGTGAGGGTGGGACCAGGGTGGGAGGAAACTTAGTTTGGATCCTAAGCCTCTTCAGTCATGTGACCTAGCACAGAACACTACTTTAAAGCTTTGTTTTCCCTGCAACAGGCTTAGGCAGAGCAGCAGCCCCATTGCTAAACAGGACTTGATCTGATGTAATGCCAGCTTAATTTACTCCAGCTTGCTTTATGCCAGCTTCTTGTGCATAGGATCAGTTCTGAAAGCTGGCCATGGAAACAGGTTGGCTGGATGCAGGAAAAGGCAGGACTCCTGTGCTTTTAAAGCAGCCTTCATCAATTTTCTACCTTCCAGGTGTCTTGGAATACTTTGGCCACCTCATGAGAAGAGAAGACTCCCTGGAAAAGACCCTGATGTTGGCAAAGATTGAGGGCACAAGGAGAAGGGGACGACAGAGGACGAGATGGTTGGACAGTGTTCTCGAAGCTACCAGCATGAGTTTGACCAAACTGCAGGAGGCAGTGGAAGACAGGAGTGCCTGGCGTGCTCTGGTCCATGGGGTCATGAAGAGTCGGAAACAACTAAACGACTAAACAACAACAACAACAGGTGTCTTGGACAACAACTCCCACCAACAATGGCAGAACTGGCTAAGGTTGATAAGAGTGGTCGTCCAAAACAACCAGAAGGCACCAGGTTGGCTAAAGCCGCTTTAGCGGGTCTGTAGAAGAGAGAGTTCTTGCATGACAAGCTGTGCTGCCGGGCAAAATATCCCTCTTCTAAACTATACAGGATCACAGCCTTTTATTGCCTCTCATCATACTGAATGTAATGCTGCAGTGGATCGCCGCAAAAAAAAATAGAAATTAAAAAGCAAACAAAGCACTGCATGCCATTGACAGCTGATTCAGATCTCACAGTGTTTTGTTATGATTAGCTAACCATTAAATAACATCAAATATCCAATAAATAGGGACGCGGGTGACGCTGTGGGTTAAACCACAGAGCCTAGGACTTGCTGATCAGAAGGTCGGTGGTTTGAATCCCCGCGATGGGGTGAGCTCCCATTGCTCAGTCCCTGCTCCTGCCAACCTAGCAGTTCAATAGCACGTCAAAGTGCAAGTAGATAAATAGGTACCGCTCTGGCGGGAAGGTAAACGGCGTTTCCGTGTGCTGCTCTGCTTCGTCAGAAGTGGCTTAGTCATGCTGGCCACATGACCTGGAAGCTGTACGCCGGCTCCCTCAGCCAATAAAGCGAGGTGAGCGCCGCAACCCCAGAGTCGGCCACGACTGGACCTAATGGTCAGGGGTCCCTTTACCTTTACCCAATAAATAGTGTAATTCTACCCACATGCCTATTGGCATTAATTAATTGTTAATATATGCATCCTGCCCCCAAGCCCCCCCCCAAGAATATACAGGCTTGCAAAGAAGTGAAACAAATTCAGAATGATTCCAGGCGGCATTTTAAACATTCCTTCAAGAACATTTGCAGATCTTGGTCCTTCTGGACTAAGCTGCAGTCAGTGTAGGTTTGGTTAAATGTCAGAAGAAATTAAGAAAAAGAGAAGTCTCTCCTCCTGTATTTCTGTGCTTACATATTTTTCTCTTAAATGTGGCAAACCCAACAGTATAATTCAGAAGGAACACAATTGGAAATGGACTGGCAAACATCTCAGGAAAGCTTGGCTGAACTGGAACTTTGCACATGCCTTGAAACTATGTGTGCAGTGTATCTTTCCTCTGAGCAATGAAAGCAAGTAGTGGATCAGAGAAAGCAGTTGCTGTGTAAGCCAAAAACTGATCCAAAGCTATAGGCATGCAGGCACAAACATGAACAGCATGCATAAGCCTAATTAATCCCCTGGAACCCAGTGCCATATCTAATGCAGGTAATGCCTCTAATTTGGCTATTAATTATCCCTTGTGAGTAATGGATTCCCTCCAGTAAGCACATCTCATTAAAGTAAGTACCTTCATTTGCATATCCTGAGAAATTCAAGCTCAACTCCTGCAGCAGTCACATGATCTGATTGGCTAAGATACCCATGTGATTCTGCTGCAGCTGTGTGGTGGGAACTATAATGGCTGTGATCCATAATGTTTCAGAACAATTAACTACCTGTGTCTTTTGTTATTCAGTGTCACATGTGTCCAGGGCTTGGAATGAACTAGTTCATCGGAATGAAATTTTATTTAGTTATTGCATTTATATCCCACCTTTTTCTCTATGAAGCTCAAAGTGGTGTACATGGTTTCCCCCTCCTCAGTTAATACCCACAACAATCCTATGGGATGAGAGGCAGTGACTGGACCAATGCCACCAAGTGAGCTTCATGGCCAAGGAGAGATTTGAAGCCCTGTTTCCCAGGTCATAGTCTGTTCCTCTAACCATTATGCACACTAGCACTCTACACCTAAAAGTAGTTCTCATAATTGCTGGTGAACTAGTATAGGTGGACTAAATTCATTTGGGGGTAGAACTATGAATGATTTCTAGTTCATCTTCATGGCTACTGCCCCCAACCCAGCAGGAGGCCTGGACTCTTAGAGCGTGCACACAACACACACACACACTTTTTAAAAGAAAGGTACAAAACAAAAGGTGAAAGGCACATTCTAAGGCTTATTAGGCAGGTATGGAGGAGCTGCTGTTGATACTGTCAATCACTGTGGCTAAACAAACAAAAGGAGGGAATGTGAGGCATTTCCTGTGCCTTCTCTTCTGAAGAGAATCACTTTCTTCTAACAAGAACAGCTTGAAGTGAGACGTAGAGTTCTAGGAACAAAGAAGAAGAAGAAGAAGAAGAAGAAGAAGAAGAAGAAGAAGAAGAAGAAGAAGAAGAGTTTGGATTTGATATCCCGCCTTTCACTCCCTTTAAGGAGTCTCAAAGCGGCTAACATTCTCCTTTCCCTTCCTCCCCCACAACAAACACTCTGTGGGGTGAGTGGGGCTGGGAGACTTCAAAGAAGTGTGACTGGCCCAAGGTCACCCAGCAGCTGCATGTGGAGGAGCGGAGACACGAACCCGGTTCCCCAGATTAGGAGTCTACCGATCTTAACCACTACACCACACTGGCTCTCAGTGAATTATGAATTATGCTTTGTGCCTTTTAACACAAATTAAACAGCGTAGACGTGACACATGATACAGCATAGACATGTAATACAATTATGAGATAAGCTTCACCTGTTGAAATTCTGTCTGTCAGACATCTTATTACTTCCACTTTTGGACTCTATATTCCAGTACAGTTGCTTGTGACATTCTGAATGCTGTGTTTTCTTTTGCAGAAGACAAACATTTTATAACTCAAATGCTTACTTGGATTAACTTGAAGTGAACTAGTTGGCTTCGTAAAAGAACTGGTTCTGTTTTGGACAGGTGGAACTCGAACTTTTAAAAAGTTACTTTTTAAAAGTAACTTTACAAGCACGGTTTATGCCCATTCCAGACATTAATGAGATCATCTTGCAAATCTAGGTTAATGCCTGATGAAATATAACTAGACTATAACTTGACTTCTCTTAGATCCCCAAGTTGTTCAGCCTTTTGGAATATACCTAGAAGGTCGCTTTAGGCTTCTCTTTTCCATTATAGGACAAGGCATCTCATTTTCCTCTTGCTTCAGCTATTAAGTCCTCCTTCCTGTCGTTTAGGATCTCCTGAGAGATCCTAACTCTGAGAGAACCACAAGAGGCTTTTCATAAGGCTTGCTTTTCCCCCCGTTTGGCTTTTATGTATCCATAGCCTAAGACTAATCAGTGTTCAAAATAGGAATGGAATTAATGGGAGGAGGAAATACCATTGAATTCCTGTGTGTCCCCATTGTCTCTGAGCTTGCTTATCATCAGAAGGCGAGCTTTAACCACTTTATCTGTTCAGTTTTATATCCTGTTCTGAAGGTACAGCACAGTCTATGACAGAAATATCACACAAAGGCTCACATGTTGCTTTAGATGAGTCAAAGTTAGAGCTCATCGCTCTGAAATTTCCCCGGTACATGTAACCACAGCAACCTTATTTTTGGCTCAGAAGAAGAAGCTGTGACATCATAGAGATTTAAAAAAGAAAGCAATTCAGCTGAGGAAAGGAAGCTTTGCAAGGATTTAACCAGAGCATCACATTCCTTAAGAGAGCAACAGCAATTATGCCCCCCCCCATAACATGGAAAGCTCAATTTAAAGATCAGCTAGTTTCAGTTCAAGTTCATCCTGTTCAAAAAGGAACTAGTTCCCATTTATCCCTTTACAAAATGAACTAGTTTGGTTCATGTATGGCTGGGAATGTTACTGGCCTGAAATCTTGGAGAGGTACTGCCTGTCAATGTGGACAATATGGAGGTAGATAACTTAGAAAAGGCAGCTTCCTATGTTCAGTGACTGCAGGGGGTTGGGTGGGTGAATATGAATCCTGCCAAAATTGCCTCCCTTCCATTAGCAGGCTTCCTGAACATCTTTTCCACAACTCTGCTCACCGATTCTTAGGATCCAAACCAATGCACATAGGAGGTTGCCTTACACCAAGTCAGGACATTGGTCCATCTATCTCAGCAATGTCAACACTGACTGGCAGCATCTCCCCAAGGTTTCCAGCAGGGACTGGAGATGCCAGGGACTGAACCTGAGACCTTTTTCGTGCAAGGCAGATGCTCTGCTACTGAGCTACAGCCCTTGCTCTGAATGACTAATGACTTGATATGTGTGTTCATGCACACGTGTATGGGAATGTTGAAGAATTGGAGAGCTGGAAGGGACCCAAATGGCCATCTATTCCAACCCCCTTCAATGCAGGTATTGCAGCTAACAGCCCACCAAGAGCCCATGAAGGGAGCAACTTTTGGACTCCTGCTTTTAATAGCTTGTGTTGGTTTGTTTGTTTGTTTTGGTTTTCCAACAGTTCACCTGCACTGAATTTCCCTTTCTTCTCTCAGGGCAATTCATTCAGGACATGATGATGATCCCCCCAGATCTCTTGAGAAATCAGAGCAGTTGGCAACTCGATTTCCATTAACTGCAATTGGAATGACCGAGGTAAGAAAACATCAGTGCACAGAAGTCTTTGCAGAAAAAAGGAGGAAAGGAGGAAGGGCAAAGGCACAGATTTCCAATGACTCATCCAAATATCTGCAGCTCTCCAGAAAACTGGGTTTTGCTATAATCATATGCAGCATGGGTAATATGCATTTCCAAAAAGAGCAAGACTGCAAAGTGACAATGGAGGACGTCATGTGGCCTGACGTTCAAAGCTGTAAGCTGCTTAGACCAGCACAGTCTCAGCGACGCAACTTTAAAGAGGAAGCTTGCTAATTCAGCAAATGACAATAGAACAAACTGGCTCAGAACTTATGCAATGTGCGTGTGTATATATCCAGTGTCAGCCCATAATTTAAAGTCTTAAAAGCATGGCAAGGGACATATGACGGAAACAAAAAAAGGTCATGTCAGAGAGAGATGTCAGCCCCAAGGCAAATGACACATTACAGCAGAAAAAGCGTCAATTACAGAACAAAATGCAAGACGATCAACTCCCACCACAGAGAGATCCTAGTAGTAATAATTTGCAAAAACATACCAGAAACTGCTATTATTATAAGTTTAGTAGTTTATGACACATTTGCAACTTTGGAGAAATAGGCAGGCAAGAACTAGCTCGCAAGTGGTGTCCTAGTTAACATCCTGTTAATCCATCTCTTAAGAAGCGTTTAGGAAAAGCACAGGCTGTTTTTCAAAAGTCTGCTGTAGCACTCACTTGTTATGTTTCGCAAATATCTCTATCAATACAAGCTTTGAGATCCATGCAATGCAGCTATGGTCTTTGCTGTCAGGGGACAATTGGGGGTACACATATACCAAGCATTACGTGCAATGCTATATTTAAGTGCACATCCTTAAAGTGGCGCTGTGGGTTAAAGCCTCAGCGCCTAGGACTTGCCGATCGAAAGGTCGGCGGTTCAAATCCCCGCAGCGGGGTGCGCTCCCGTTGCTCGGTCCCAGCGCCTGCCAACCTAGCAGTTCGAAAGCACACCAGTGCAAGCAGATAAATAGGGACCGCTTACTGGTGGGAAGGTAAACAGCGTTTCCGTGTGCTGCGCTGGCTCGCCAGATGCAGCTTTGTCACGCTGGCCACGTGACCCGGAAGTGTCTCCGGACAGCGCTGGCCCCCGGCCTCTTAAGTGAGATGGGCGCACAACCCTAGAGTCGGACACGACTGGCCCATACGGGCAGGGTACCTTTACCTTAAAGGTGAAGCCATTAACTGCTTGATAGCACCAACTTGTTTGTGAGGCATGGCTACTTTGTGAGTTTATGTGACAAAACATACTGTAGTAGATTGGGGGGGGGCAGTCAAGGTGGTATCTGTGGGTCCCTTCCAGAACTGTGATTCTCTACCAAAGAGTTTTGGGATTTAGAAGAGGCCACGGGACTGGCCAGACAAGTTTCTTTGCAAGACAATGGCCTGAGCTGGCCAAAGTGGTTGGCCTATTGCCATAGAAACAAATGGGCAAGCCTTTCCCAACCTCACCCTTCTAGGATGGAGAACAATAGGCTACCATAAGTTGGCGAGGTGTTCTGTGTGTGTGAGAGAGAGAGCTCCTTTGGCTAATGTTGGAAGCTAGAGACACAGAGACTTCTCTTGCCCTGTGCTGGAACCAAAGGTATGGCTTGGGGATCTCCCAGGGAACCTAATGGGGAGGCAAGTTCTGCTAGAGTGTTAAAGTTGCGAGCCCTTCCATCCTATTCCCAGGCTGTATATAGTAAAGGTAAAAGGACCCCTGACCGTTAAGAAAGTGCACAGTGGAGACGCCTTTCCCCTTCCCCTTCTGTTAGTATCCAGACGACTGGGGGATAAAAGGCTGATGGAAATGTCATGGAGGATGCTTTGTGGAATTTGATTTTAAGGAAGCACCCTTGAGGGAGAATGCACAATGAAGAGGGGGGGGAAAGTGCAGATTTGTGGAGATTAAATCACCACAATATAGCATAGTAGGTAAAGGTGGGTGAATCTTTATTTTTCACAAGATCAACAGTTTCTTCATGGCAGCTAGTTATTTTGTGTACGGGCACATTTTGGAACTCCTGTGGAAGGCTTCAGATGATGAATGGGTGTGCAATAATCAAAACTGGTTGATTTTTTAAAAAAATAAAAATACACACTGAATTTATTTTGGGAATTATAGGGACAGAACTACCTAAAATGTATAGAAACTTATTTATGTATGCTATTACAGTGGCAAGAATGTTACTTGCCCCAAAATGGAAAGAAGCAGAAGTCCCAGCAAAGGAAGAATGGATACAAAAACTTATGCAATACGCAGAAATGGTGAAACTTACCGGAAGAATAAGAAATCAAGATAAGAATTTTTTAAATGAAAGAATGCAAATGGTTTGCTGAATTTACAGATAAATTATAAACAGATAAAAACATTGGCAGGATTATTGTAATAACCTGCAGTTTTAGAAGAGTATATCTTTAAAGAAGATGAGTAAATGAGCAAATAAAGTTAATTTGGATATGCAGAAGATATTAAAAACAAATTTAAGGAACTGCAGAAAGAGGGGGAAGGAAGTCAAGTTTTGAAATGTCAAAATGATTTGTAAAATTAGTGAAATGTATAAAATTAGTGAAATGAATTAATAATAACAATACGTACTGAAAGTCCTTTGAATACTTATTTGCAGTACCCCATACTACTTAAGGGAACCAATGATCTGTATAAGAGATAATAAGGAAGAAAGGCCGACACAGCCACACATTCTTTTCTTTTTTTTCCATTTACAGTACCAATTTTCTTTAGAGGAAGGACAGTGTCACTGTCATAATCAGTTAATTTGAACATGTATAGTCTGAGCAGTTATTAAGGACTTGCACAAGCAATCACATAGACAGACTCTGTGGATTCCAAAAGCAGCATCAGTTATCTTGGATATAGGGATGGGAAGAAATTTGGTTCAGTTCACACTCAAAGGCAAACCTACCTAATTTTCCAAAACTACGTGAACTGAAATACAGCTGCCCTTCAACATTTGTTCTTCAAATTTTGCAGTACAGTACTGCAGTCAAATGATGGGTATGAAAATGCCTATATCTAGGGTGAAATTTGCATGCAAATATTTATGAAAATTAATAATTCACAAAATTATTCACAAAAATTACAGACAAACATATATTAAAAAAATTGTCCAGTAGCACCTTAGAGACCAACTAAGTTTGTTCTGGGTATAACCTTTCATGTGCATGCACATTTCTTCAGATACCGATGGTGTTTTCATATCTGAAGAAGTGTGCATGCACACAAAAGCTTATACAGTGGTACCTGGGGTTACAGACGCTTCAGGTTACAGACTCCACTAACCTGGAAGTAGTGCTTGGGTTAAGAACTTTGCTTCAGGATGAGAACAGAAATCGCGTGGTGGCAGCAGGAGGCCCCAAAAGCTAAAGTGGTACCTCAGGTTAAGAACAGTTTCAGGTTAAGAACGGACCTCCAGAATAAATTAAGTTCTTAACCCGAGGTACCACTGTGCCCAGAACAAACTTAGTTGGTTTCTAAGGTGCCACTGGACAATTTTTTTATTTATTTCAACTGTGTCAGACCAACACGGCTACCTACCTGAATCTAGAAACACATATTAGTGAATGTTGTTTTGCAAACGGGTTGATATTAGGCAAAGTTGCCTACAAATGAGTCCGATGCAAATGTATCAGAAGAAATCCGCACTAAAATGTTGACGAACTTTCACGAGGACTTAAAAAAGGACAAAGTGATGTGCAACGGAGCAGAACTGAGCTTAAGAATGGAAAAATTGGAAATGGAGAGAAGCGACAACTGTTGGATTTGTCCATTCCTTTGTGGGATCCCCATCCAAACTCTGACCTTGCCCTCACCATCTGAGGCTTTTCTCTGTGTGCCCCCTCCAAGAAGGGTGCAGAGGGTGACAAAGTGAGAATGGGCCTTCTCAGTGGTGGCTCCCCATTGATGGAATACTCTCTCCAGGGGAGCATGGCTGGTTGCATCACTATCTGCTTTTAGGTGCCAAGCAAAACCATTCTTGTTTTTCCTTAGACTTTTGGATGGTCTTTTAGCTTGTACTGCTCTTGTTTTCACACTTGTTTTTTTTTAATGCTATTTGTAAATTGCTCTGAGTTCTACCCCCGCCCCTGAAAACAGTGACCAATATATATTTGTATTAATAACAAGAACAACTCCTGCCAGTTCCCACCCTGGCAGACATGATCCACACATCCCAGGCCAATTTCTCCCTGCCGACAATGAAGCTCTGACACTTCTTCGGTCTTTTAACAGGACTTGATGGATCATAACAATATGTTAATTCAGAGATCCACAACTTTCTGAACACATATAAAAAAATAATTGGCATATCATTTTCACCAAGCTGGCAGATGACAAATTGAACCCTGCTCTTTGGTAGATGTGTTTTATTTGTTTGTTTGTTTGTTTCCCGCTCCTCCTCCCTAGGGAGATCAGAGCCACGTATGGTGTAACACTATAAAACATCATCTAATGATAGACAACAGTAAAACTCACAGCAGGAGGGCAGAAAAGCCCAATTAAAGAGAAATGTTCTAACAGCCCTCCTAAACACAGGCAGTAAAGAAACCAAAAGTTTTGACTTTTCCATGGTGTTCTTCACCCAAAAACAGGCAACCTCAAATGTGAAGATGTTGAGTCCAAGTTGTTAAAAGACAACACCTGAATTATGGTTATCAAAATGAGAAGAGGCCATACGTTGGTGAATCCAGACAAGGTGTGCATTGATGATTGCAGTGCACAGCTTTGATTTCCATGGTGTGTGTGTGTGTGTGTGTGTGTGTGTGTGTGTGTGTGTGTGTAGCATCAATAGAATAGCCCGGTGTTCTTCAACCTTGAGTCCCCATATGTTGTTGGACTACAGTGTCCATCATTCCCAGGCAGTTTGATAATGATTGAGAATGATGTGAGTTGTTGTCCAAGTACATCAGTTGAAGAACACTTGAGCATTCCGTGATTCACCTAAGTGTTTTGCCCCATTCATTTGCCAAAAACAGTTCTAAGGCTCGAATTCAACAAGATTTGTTCAATTATCATTGTCAAAACAAGATGACACCTGATTGGCTCTCTAAACACTCCTTTTTTCGTTATTTGGCTATAACACTTGATAGAATATAGATAACTGAACAAACCATGTTGCATTACATTCTTCATTAAATTATCTTTCCATTTATATATAGTTTTAAGGTATTACTCCAAAACAAAGTGGTGTTATGAGCCATCAAACCTCGGAAATTCAGTTTCTCCAAAAGGTTTCCACAATTTTGGCCACTAGTGTACTAATATGGTGCTGGAGGAGACTCTTGAGAGTCCCATGGACTGCAAGAAGATCAAACCTATTCATTCTGAAGGAAATCAGCCCTGAGTGCTCACTGGAAGGACAGATCATGAAGCTGAGGCTCCAATACTTTGGCCACCTCATGAGAAGATAAGACTCCCTGGAAAAGACCCTATGTTGGGAAAGATTGAGGGCACAAGGAGAAGGGGACAACAGAGGACGAGATGGTTGGATAGCGTTCTTGAAGCTACCAGCATGAGTCTGACCAAACTGTGGGAAGCAGTGGAAGACAGGAGTGCCTGGCGTGCTCTGGTCCATGGGGTCACGAAGAGTTGGACACAACTAAACGACTAAACAACAACAAGTGTAATAATAATGCAAAAATGAGCATCTAAGGCAAAGACACCTTCATCCAGTAGGAAAAAGTGCTCAAAACGGAAATGTTTCTAATTGTTTCTGTAATGTGTGAAATGGTTCTGAATTTATATGAATGTTTCGAGTCTGGAGTTTTCATCTTGCATGAACTGATCTGAATAACGTGGCATAGCTAAATACCAGGAACTCAATGGGTACTTTAAAAACTTGCCATGCTTTTGCTGTTGTGAAGCATAATCATTGTTGTTATTAATCTCTACAATCTTATGCATTAACATAATGAACGTGTGGCCTTGGAAAAGATGTACTGCCTTCCGTTCTTTCATAAGCCTAACTAGCAAAGCAGCTATTAAGTGCTGTTGGCGACCAAACCTGCTGGGATTCCAGAACCTCTTACAAATGAAGTTGAGAGCTAGAGCCATTCATTGCAGGGATAAGTAGGCTTGCAGCTGTAATTTATTCATGCAGTTCAGCTTCCAGACCTGGTTGGTTCATTTAAAGGCTTCTCGTTAAGAGGTGATTATTATCACCACCAGGTTTCTGGCGGTGGTAATTGGGGTTAGAATAATAGAATCATAGAACTGCAGAGTTCAAAGGGACTCCAAGGGTCATTCAGTCAAATGCCTTGCAATGCAGGAATTTCAACTAGGTCCTACATGCCAGGTGGCCATCCAACCTCTGCTTAAAAACCTCCAATTAAGGAGAGTCTATTACCTCCTGAGGAAGACCGTTCCACTGTTGAACAGCTCCATTGGCAGAAAGTTCTTCCTGATGTATAGGTGGAATCTCCTTTCTTGTAACTTGAAGCCATTGGTTTGGGTCCTATTCTCTGGAGCAGGAGAAAACAAGCTTGCTCCATCTTCCATTTGAGAGCCCTTTAGACATTTGAAGATGGCTGTCCTATCTTCTCTCAGTCTCCTCTTTTCCAGGTTAAACATACCCAGCTCCCTCAACCATTCCTCATAAGGCTTGGGTTTCCAGACCCTTGATCATCTTGGTCAACCACAGTCCAGCTTATTAATATCATTCTTAAATTGTGGTGCCCAGAACTGGATATGGTACTCCAGGTATGGTCTGACGAAAGAAGAACAGAGCAAGACGATGACTTCCCTTGATTAGTGAGCATTCTTTGGATTCCAAGTCAATTAGCTACAAGCCCACCCAACGGTAACCTCATCCATCCCACATATAGGATGGAAGGAATGAAGATTGTCTCATAATGGCAGGGACAGGGAATCTTGTTCAGCCAGAGACCTGTATTCCATTCTGGGAAACCTTCTGAAGGCGACATGCCAGCTGCAGGTAGGACTAAAGGCCAAATGTGGTAGAGGGTGGGTGTCTTGGGGAAAGTCCAAAGAACCAGGTAGAGAGGCCTGGAAGGCCACAATTGGCCCTTGGGCCTGAAGTTTCCCACCCTTGCTTAAAGGGGGAAGGCAGGCCTGGAAATGAGAGTTGAGGAGCCAGAGGAACAGATTTGGGTTGACCTGCATCCCTTCCAACATTTCTCTGATGAAAATAGGGACATTTTCTACAGAAGGGTAGCTTCTGTAAATCCAGGACTCAGAGGGTCTGCACCTGTATTTCATAGCCCTGCATTTGAGAAGCACTGTGTTAGCCCTTAACCGGCTGTCATGATGCCATTTCCATTTGGAAATTCATTAAAAGTGCACAAAAACCTGCAGGCAGGTACATGAACCAAATGTTTAAACCCTTTGTCTGTAATGAAAGGGAATTAGGTTACCCATCCAGCAACAGAGGCTCACACCTCAACGGCTGTGTATCAATTTGCTTCCTTCGCAACAGCAGCAGGGCTTGCTAGCGCTGGGGCTGGTTCTCTGCCAAACGATGATCATCAGGAAAGTGACATCTTCAATTAGCGATAGTGCGGTAATAGGTGAGGGGAAAGATTCCCCACCGCTCTGCTTTAATACACAGAAGGTATCTTTCAGAAATGTTCCAGGTAGGGTCATCTTATTTCTACCTTCCTTTTAATCTGCACATTGATTTATGACCTGTAGGCCAATATACAGGTATAGACCCTTTTATATGGCAACAGCTGCAAATGTAAATAATTCAAAGTGTAAACAGTAGGAATGTCACCCAGTCAAAGAAGTCTAACTCGATTGTCCTTTGAGTTTTAGTTGATTGATGAAAGGCTTAATTTGAACATGAGTAAAACAACAGCTCTAAGGGGAAAGGTAGAGGTTTCTTTCCTTCAACTGTGAGGACAATGCAGCCCCCTTGAGCTACTAGCACACCAAAATGCACAGAAACTCAGAATTGTGCAACCACCGACCGCCACAAGAATTTTTGTCTTACCCATTTTGTATATCTGCTTAAAAAGTATGTAAGATAAACCCAACATGGCTTACAGAGAAAGCATAAAACACTACAAGTTACAAAGCTGTTCAAATTGCAATAAATGCACAGCAGGTTACTCAAATAAATTACATACATTAAAACCAAGAACTGGGCAAAACAATTCAGCATGACCACAGGGACATGAAATAGGGATACAAGTAGTTGAGCAAAATGAAAAGGGTTTAAACACTTGCCTGAAGTTTAATAAGAGAGGGGGGCAACCAACGTCTGTAGGCAGAGAGATCCACAGCCTCCATGATGACACAGAAAACACCTCACCTCACCTCACATCTTGACCAATTGATCTTCTGAGAGTGGTGGGATGCTTTGCAGTGCCTACAACACTGAATGCAGTAGATGGACAGGGCCATATAAGAAAGGGAGGTCCTTCAGGCAGTCTCATAAAAAAAGCACAACTGGGGTATTTTCACTGGATATCTATAGATACATCCTGCACGCTTAATTAACACTCCAAAGCTGTACTTTAGCAGCATTCTTTAATACAAGAAACATTCAAACATTGCTGAATCACCATTATTATTCTGACCTATGGGCTACATGGACAATACATTTCAAATGCCCTTGTTCACTAGTTCAAAGCCATTCATAGGTTATACTTGGGTAGAAATGAATTCTGGATTCCATTCATCTTTCATACCAGATATAATGGTTATTCTATACTTTTGCATGATCACTTATTCAAAGATTTTAAAAAGATGTGAGGTGAGTCAAAGTCACATTTCTGTCTTTCTTTCTTTTTCTTTTTTTAAAAACCAGGGACTCTTTTCTTCTTCTCTTTCAACTCGGAAGCCTCTAAGTAACCCCTCTGTACATGCAGTCAAAGCAGAAGCTGAAATGAGTTGAAGCAGTCTTATCACAGGATAACTGGCTGTTCAAACAAGCTCTAATCGTTGGAACAAAAATATGATCAAAGTGCAATAGAGCCTAACATATCTGTGTCAAATGATCTGGAGTGTGCATGACATAGTGCGCTGCACCCTTTCTCGGGTTTGGAACTTTGTTCTAATCTGAAACACTGAAAGACAGACAGAATGAAAAAGAGGCTTTGCACTTCCACCATGTAATTTGGCCATTCAGATTTCCTGTAATGCTTCAGGGAAAATTCACACGTATAATAAAATAGTTGTGGTTTGCTGATGCAACAACAACGAAAAACCTCAAAGTCTCTGTAAATTCACCCAGAGGAGCATCAAGAATTAAAACATGCAAAAAGTGTTTCAGGCTAAGCATCCTTTGCTGGACTTTGTATTCAGTACACAATACCATCAGTGTTTCACAAATTGTTGGAGCCAAGGCATGCATCTCTTGTTTCAGCACACGACTAAGAACAACAACAAAACAACAACAACAAATTGCCAAGGCACATATTCCAGCCACAAAAAGCCATTCTTTTTGATTTACAGTTAAAACAGGAGAGAAACCTACATTGACAGCCAGCCTTACAGTTTCTACAAATATCTCTTATTTTGACCTAGATGCATTAATATACGGTATCCTCTGCATCAGCTATATAGAAAGGTAAGAGACTACCATTCAACCCTTGTAGGGGAAGCAGTTCCCCGTGGGTGTAGCCCCCCCTTCAGACTGCCACTGATAACACATCAGCTGAGAGTTGTGGATGGTCCATGCATAACGATCTATGGGCCAGGGGTAACCCATGGGCTCCAGAGAAATCCTTCATTCATTCTAAGTTCTCCCATCCCTTACAGCATGCTTTGCTCACTAGATGTTCATTTATATTCAAGTGTGTTTATATTCCCCCTTTCCTTCAAGGAGCTCAAAATAGCACCCATGGTTCTCTCTCTCCCCATTTTGTCCTCTTAACAACCCTGTGAGGTAGAGGAAGCTGAGAAACAGCAACTGGCCCAAGGATGCTCAGTGAGCTTCATGACTAAGTGGCAATTTGAACCCTGGTCTCCCAGGCTTTAGCCAACTCCCTAACTACTACACTTCTCTGACTCTCTACAGTTCCCATCAGCCCTGGCCATTGGCCATGCTTGCTGAGACTGATGGGAGTTGTAGTTCAGCAGCCTCATTCCTCGCACACCTGCCTTACAAACAAACTGTTAGAATACTACTCGGGTGTTTGCTAACCCAAGTGCTTACGGGGCCAGCATTCCCTGCAGTTGTCTAACGTATTTACAGACATCAGCTTAAGGACTATAAGCTGCGCAGTGGAAGGAAAGGAAAAGAAAACTGGCAACAATAAAAATTTATTCATAGGTTTCATTCATACACAAATAAGCACAGCATAAACACAATGGGGGGAAAGAAAGCTCATACAAATATATTTTGCTTCCCATTGTAAACATACTTCCACACTGTGGAAAGGAAGCATATCATCCCATGAATTGGATATGTTTATTGGAACAAAAACAAAATAATTGCAAATAAAAAGGATTTCTCGAGCATGTCAGTATGGCCAGACCACAGCAGCAAAGTCTTAAGATTCAATGTGGGGTTGTTTTTTTAATAAGAAAAAGCTAGTTGAGAACTTTAATTATTTTTTATAGTACTTATTACCCGCTCTTTACTCAAGGGACTCAGGGTGGTTTACATAAAATGATAAGCTTATATATATAATTACAGCATCTAAAATCAATCACTATAGTATGTACAAAATAAATGCAGCACAGCAGAAGGGGGTGACAAAGACCACGACGTCAACTCACCCCATGTAGGGAATTAGCTCAGCAATGGTGCTTCTCCTTTGCAGTCAGAAGGTGCCACATTCAACATACTCAGAAGACGCTCTTTCTTTATAAAAGGGGCTAGTCATAAAAGCACAAAACTGATAGTAACTCCAGCCCAGTACAGGTGACCAGCTTCTCAAGCAGTAAGTCTTCCTACCGTGGATTTGCTGGTTTGCCTGTATTAATGAAAGCATGGAGTGTTTTCTTCCTGCCATGCATTTTAAGATATGGTCAAGTCTGGCAGATTTTCCAAGTGCTACAGCTTCCCCACATTATTCATGGGTGAAGTTGGTTCCCCAAATCTGTAATCCATGGGAGGTAGCACAGAGCAAGGAAGGTGCTTCCCCAAGCTATAGAGTCTCACAGAGTCTCTTTGAAGGCACAGCTCATTTTCTCTACTTATCCTCCATGCTTTTCCATTTTTATTTAAGACCTCGGTTTTCTATTCCAACTGTTGCTTATATACTTTCCCAAGACCATATGGGGGTGACATCTTGCTATAGCTCCATAATGACAGTAAGTTCCAAAATGAATCCCGGTATGGTTAGATTACTGACAGGTTTTGAAATTTTGTTTTGTTTTGAGAATTAAATGAGAAACGGTAATCACAGGCTAAGGCGGTATAGGGAAACAGTTTCTCAACCCCAATTTTTTTATAAATGCTACTTTAAATATTTGTACTTAATTAAATTCCCTGCCAGAATTGGGGGCAAACCTAAGAGAAAGTAACTTGCACAAGTCGAATAAGCGAACAGCAACAATTTGAATACAGCCCAACACTTTATGCACAATAGTACACCGACTCCTAACATTGGAAATTAAAAATATATAAAATGGACATTGCTTTTTTAAAAAAAAGTAACTGTATTGGTCTGTTGGACTAAATAATAAGAGAATGTCCCCAGTCCAAAACGTTGGAGAGCTACTGGTGGCCAGTTTAGACAATACTGAGCTAGATGGATCAGTGATCTGACTTATGATCAGTGGTCTGCTTGTGAAACATGAGCCACTTATAAACACCGTCTCCAACTCCTTGAAAGATTCCATCAACGGTGTCTCCGAAAATTTTTACACATCACTTGGGAAGACAGGCAAACTAATACCAGTGTACTGGAAGAAGCAAAGATCATCAGTGTTGAAGCAATGATTCTTCAACATCAACTTTGTTGGACTGGTCATGTTGTGCGGATGCCTGATTATCATCTTCCAAAGCAACTACTCTATTCCGAACTTAAAATTGAAAAGCGTAATGCTGGTGGTCAACAAAAGAGGTTTAAAGACTGTCTCAAGGCAATTTTTTTTTTTTAAAAAAAAGTAGTATAAACACCGATAACCAGGAAGCACCGGCCTGTGAGTGCTTCAGTTGGAGAACAGCCTTTACCAAAGGTGTCATGGGCTTTGAAGATGCTCAAACTCAGGACGCAAGGGAGAAACATGGTAAGAGGAAGGCATGCTTGGCAAATCAACACCGTGATCAACTCCCACCCAGAAACCAATGTCCCCACTGTGGAAGGACGTGTGGATCCAGAATTGGCCTCCACAGTCACCTACAGACTCATTGTTAAAGCAGTGTTTATGGAAGACAATTTTACTCGGCTATGAGTGATCGCCAAAGAAGAAGAAGAGGCATTTTCCTATGTTCCTATGCATCCTGAGCGGTTGCTGAAATCCATACAGCACCAGCGCAAGAAATACACATTGGAGTGAAGAGCATTGCAAAGTCTAAGGACACCAGCCTCTCAAATGGCTTTCCCATGCAACGCTGCTTAGCAACTACTGGACTTATTTTATTAAATCAAATATTGTCCTGGACCATGCTGCGCAACCTATAAGCTCCAAAGCTTCTGCCTCTCTGGCTTGTCTACTTGGTATGTGCAACATGTTATTAGTTTGCTTCCTTACCTGCCTGAGGGCCAGAGGCAATACCTGGCCAATACCTGTGTGTCTCTAGGCTGATGGCCATAGAACTCCTAGCGATCTGCTATGTGCCATTGATATTGGTCTCCATGAAGAGACTGTGGTTTCCATTAATTCTGCATGCATTGCCCGTTTCATGGCACAGTGACATAATTGTCAGTAGGGGGCTGAATAATACATAGGAGAATAAGCCATTTGTTGTGATTATCCTATTCAAACTATAATGGAACTAATTCACTTCTCCCTATCTTTACAGCACTGTTATTTGTATTTTATATCTGTGTTTCAAACACACCAGGCAAAGATAGGATCATTCGTACTTCCTCGAAATCAACCCTCTTCATCTATTCCAATGTAAATTAATATTTTGGAGCTGAATGCTCTCCCTCTTTCTTCCTTCTCTTTAGATTTCCCCCACCACCAGAACCACAACACACCAGGGAAGAATGCAGGGATTCACGACTTCTGGCCTGAATTGTTGTTGTGCTTGCAGAGTTCTTCCCTCCCCAAACTGAGCAACGCATTTCAGAAAACTACAGGAGGTCTTTTATAGTAACAAATTACTTGTAAAATAGTAATGCATTTTACTACCCATTCAGTTTTATCTTAAGCATTTAATCTCACTGGCTTTTGCTTGCTAGAGTTTCTCTAAAGTTGCATTTCCTCACTGCATAATAATCCATTTGGGAAGTTATTTGTATGATTTGCTGTTAATTAGGCTTGCCAATCTATTAAAGCTTTCCTCCCCATTGGACAATTAATTATTGTGCTGATTAATCAGTTAATTGATTATTGAATTAGGTAGACTAAGGATAATGGTGGATCAATATAAAATAATTAAGTCTGTGATCCTATGCTCCCTTACCAAGAAGTAAGCCACATTGAACTCAATAGAATTTATTTCTGCATATGACGTGTACACAGCTGCATTCTTAGTGACTGCCCTCCTCAATTAAATCATATCCTTCCTATTTGCAACTCAGGGCAGAACACAGAGATTTATTGCATTTTATCTTCACAACAACCCTGTGGGGAGGGGGGCAAACCTAAGAGAAAGTAACCTGCACAAGTCCAATAAGCGAATAGCAACAATTTGAATTCAGCCCAACACTTTATGCACAATAGTACACCGACTCCTAACACTGGAATTTAAAAATATATAAAATGGACATTGCTTTTTTAAAAAAGTAACTGTATTGGTCTGTTGGACTAAACAATCATCATCATCATCATCATCATCGCGAGAAACCCCAGCAAACCCAGCAGGTCTTGCTTCTGAGCAAACCTGCATAGGTCTGGGAATAGTAACCTGATGTAGCCCTAGTGAAGAATGAAGCAGGGCTGTCTCTCTTCCAGATTAGTTAACCTAACCCAGGGCACTTTTGTCTCTAGCTCCACCCACCACCAGGATGTGGCCCTGACAGATTACTCCTAAGGGATTTTGGCACTCAGTAGAAAAAGGTTCTCCATCACAGATCTGAGATTACACCTGTCTTGTGAGCTTCTCAGAGAAATCTGGTTGGACACAAAATACGTAACAAGAGAGAGCTTAGTCTTTGCCAGCTCTCTGGCTATTGTGCTAATATGTTATGCCTACATTTTTCACTCAACCCTTCCAACAGCCCTGGGGCCACATCCACAGTATACGTTTAAAGCACTATGATATCACTGTAAACAGCTGTGGCTTCCTCCAAAGGATTCTGGGAGCTGTGGTTTCTTAAGGGTGCCAAGAGTTCTTAGGAGACTATTTTTCATTTCCCTCACAGAGCTACAATTAATAATAGAATAATAATTTTATTATTTATACCCTGCCCATCTGGCTGGGTGTCCCCAGCCACTCTGGGCGGCTTATAACACATCTAAAAACATAATACTGAGGAGGCCCTCTGCCTGGTTCCCTGTAACTTTACTTCTCTCAGTGAGGGAACCAGCAGAAGATCCTCAGAGGAGGACCACAGCGTCTGGGCTGAGCAATGGGGGTGGAGATGCTCCTTCAGGTACACTGGGCCAAGGCCGTTTATGGCTTTAAACACTTTGAACACTTTGAATTGTGCTCGGAAATGTACCGGGAACCAGTGAGGATCCTTTAGGTGTTTTATGGTCTCGGTGGCCACTTTCAGTCACCAGTCTAGCTGCTGCATTCTGGATTAGTTGTAGTTTCCGAGTCACCTTCAAAGGTAGCCCCATGTGGAGCACATTGCAGCAGTCCAAGCAGGAGATAACCAGAGCATGTATCACTCTGGCAGATAGGGTCTCAGCCTGCATACCAGATGGAGCTGGTAGACAGCTGCCCTGGACATAGAATTGACCTGCACCTCCATGGACAGCTGTGAGTCCAAAATGATTCCCGGGCTGTGCACCTGGTCCTTCAGGGGCACAGTTACCCCATTCAGGACCAGGGAGTCCCCCACATCCACCCTCCCCCTGTCGTCCCCCCCCCAAAAAAAACAGTACTTTTGTCTTGTCAGGATTCAACCTGTTAGCTGCCATCTATCTACCAACCACCTCCATTCCCAGAGTGGTTTAACTATTGACAGGGAACTCTGAGGACTGTAGCTCTGTGAAGGGAACAAGGGTTTCCTAACAACTCTCAGCACCTTTAACAAGCCACGGCTCCCAGAATTCTTTTGGGGAAGCTATGGCTGTTTTAAGTGGCATTATAGTGTTTTGCATGTCTGGTATGAATATGGCTTAGCTGAACTCTTCTATTAGAATGGATGGGGCTGCTAACTTTGACTGCATTGTGCCCCATGATTTTATTGTGTATTTGATTATTTTAGTTGGTAACTTGGGCCACTTGCGGACCATAAATCTAAAGCACAAGACGTCTTCCTAAAAGCCTTGAAATGGTAGCTGAGGGGTGCCGGGAACTGTAGCACTGCAAAGGGTAAACTACGCTTTTTAGGATTCTTTGGGAGAAGCAACGAGATTAAAATGTATGCTGCGTGTGCAGCCTTAGTCTTCTCTAGATATATGCAGGGCAAAACTAATAACCACTTCTCCTGTGAATTGCATATTATCAAAATGGGGAGAAAAAGGAATGGTGTTATGTATTAAAGAAAGAGGAGAGATTAAAAGTACGTTACAACATGCTATATGTTTATCTAATGCTCTCAGTCCCTGTGTAATCTTATTACTGCAACCTTGATCATATCTCCATCACTCCCATTCTTTGATTTGCAACCCTGATACATTTGTGCCTTAAACGATAATGCTCACTTATTGCCTTAGTCCAGGGACCTTATCTTTTATTCATGCTTTATACATCTTTTAAATAACACAATTTGTTTGCCAAGCCCCAGACCGGCTCGGGTAGTTTATACATAAAAGTGTTTTGAGACCAAAAGTGCAAAGCCTTGTTCTTTCCATTCGCAAGGTCATATTTATAGAAGGTTCCCAGAAGTGTCGGCAAAGGATGTGAGCATCTGCTGAGACCGGGAGTTAAATCTGGAAAAAGCCACAGAATTCTGCAAGGCAGCAGAACGAGCACAATCGCAAATGCGGGCCTTCAGCTATGAGCGTGAACTAATGCAGGAGGTTGTTATACCGTAAGCTGAAAAGGAGCAGTGGAGGAAGCAAAGGGACTTGGCCTTTGCATTTCCTTTAAGGAGGAACTGAAACTTTGCTGTTGCTCCTAGCAATAAGGCTCCCTTCAGCAGATGCACAAGATAGCACATTCTGGCATCTGCCTTTGACCAGGGGACCAAAGGCCATTGGAGCAGCACCTCCTCCCTCAGTGGCAGCAGAGAGGGACCAGTAAGTGCATTGCATGCGCTTGCAAGCGCGTTGCAGTGGGGGACTGCCTCGTGCGTGCACAAGGGGTCTGCTTCATGAGGGTTACACCACAAGCTCAAGCACTGGCTGCAAGTGCTGACTCATCCTCCCCCCCCCCAAGCTCGGTGGCAGCGCTGGAGGCAGGAAATGGGACACTTGAGGATCAAAGCAGAAGCCAGGGTGGCTCCTGTAATTCAGGGATGTTCCAGAAAAAAATGGGACACTTGAAGGGTATGTTATCAGTACAGGGCAGCTGTCTGTACTGTACTGATATTCTGTATCCAGGGCAGCTGTCTACCAACTCCACCTGGTACGCAGGCTGAGACCCTACCTGCCCGCGGACTGTCTCGCCAGAGTGGTGCATGCTCTGGTTATCTCCCGCTTGGACTACTGCAATGCGCTCTACGTGGGGCTACCTTTGAAGGTGACTCGGAAGCTACAACTAATCCAGAATGTGGCAGCTAGACTGGTGACTGGGGGCGGCCGCCGAGACCACATAACACCGGTCTTGAAAGACCTACATTGGCTCCCAGTACATTTCCGAGCACAATTCAAAGTGCTGGTGTTGACCTTTAAAGCCCTAAACGGCCTCGGCCCAGTATACCTGAAGGAGCGTCTCCACCCCCATCGTTCTGCCCGGACACTGAGGTCCAGCTCCGAGGGCCTTCTGGCGGTTCCCTCATTGCGAGAAGCAAAGCTACAGGGAACCAGGCAGAGGGCCTTCTCGGTAGTGGCGCCCGCCCTGTGGAACGCCCTCCCATCAGATGTCAAAGCGATAAATAACTACCTGACATTTAGAAGACATCTTAAGGCAGCCCTGTTCAGGGAAGTTTTTAATCTGTGATATTTTACTGTATTTTTTGTTTCTATGGAAGCCGCCCAGAGTGGCTGGGGAAACCCAGCCAGATGGGCGGGGTACAAATAATAAATTATTATTATTATTATTATTATTATTATTATTATTATTATTGCACACACTATGTACAGAATCAGGGTCCTTTGAAGCCAAAGGGCCTCCAAATCAGTGGTGTAGCATAGGTTGACAGTGCCTGAGGCTGCACAGAGGTGGGGGTGGGAGGGAGGGAAACGGATGGAGTACACAGGTGCATCCATCCTGAGTGTCTGCATCACTCAGGAGATTGCAGCCACAGAGATAAGAAAATAAGAGACGTTCCATTGCATGGAGAGATCAGTTCCTGGTTCGCATGGAGAAGCAATTTTCAGTGGAGCCCAGCAACGGAAGTGTACAGCTGTATTGAGGCGGGACCAGGTGCTGAAATTTTCTGCCCCTAACAAGTTTGCACCCAGGGCAGCTGCCCCTGTGGCTCCCCGCTGTCCCGAATTATTAACCGAAATGAGACTACAGTGAATTGCCACTTTTCTCGCTGTCACTGGCTATTCTAACTGCAGCTTCTGGATCAAGTGGAAGGGAAGCCCCACGTAAAGGAAATTGCAGCCATCCAATTTTGAAGTAGTCAAATGCAAGAACTATGGCGGCCCAAGTCTTCTGGTCTTGGACTGATCAGAGTTGTTTTACTAAAGGCTCCAGAATAAAAATATATTTAAGCACCCCGTCCTCCTTTACTCACTGCAGTCAAAGCTGTATTCTTTATGAAAAGGTACAGCTTATAACAACTGTTTCCCTTTATGGGGCACTAATTCTGTCCCTCAAAACTGGGGAGACCCATGTGATGCATCTTAAATCAGAGGACATTCTAATTATTTGGGAGCTTTGTCATGGCTCATTAATTTGTAATTAAATAAAGTGAATACATTATTATTCCTTGTGGAAATGTTCAATCAGGAACATTTCCAGAAGGCCCTGTTTCTAATCCTGCTACCTTTAAACAAACAATAAACTTTATTTTAATTGTGTGCCCATCCCAGGGGTTTATTACTTATGGTAGAGTTGCCAGAGAAGGGGTTTTTTTTTTTTTTTTAATCCAGAAAGCACAGAAGAGATCTGAATGGGACCAGGGATAGCTGCTCTTCAGTGAAGGCACTTTAGTGTGACTATTCCTGAGTTTAGAAAGCTCCTTGTGGAAGGTGGCATGGGTAGATTTCTGATCAGGAACAACAGTAAATCTCCTACTGCCAGGGCCGTCCATCACCTGAGGCAAAAATGTGCCCTCCCCCTGCTCCCAACCACCCTACTTCAGTGGCCAGCAGAATGCCCTGCTCACCAAACTTGACAAGGGCCAGGACATTCCTCAAGGTGTTGCTGCTTATCTTCTCCAGGGAAGATGAGTGGCAATGTCATGTGCCAGAATGCCTCCCTCTTCCCTGTGGCGGAGGGCTGGGGCAGGCATTCCAGCAGGAGCAGAAGCCATAGGGCAGGTACAGCTCTTGTGCTTCTGCTGCCTGAAGTGGGTGCTTCACCCTGCCTCATCGGTGGACTGGCTCTGCCCACTGCATTGATGTAGAAGTTGGGGTAGAAGAGTTTGGATTTGATATCCCGCTTTATCACTACCCGAAGGAGTCTAAAAGCGGCTAACAATCTCCTTTCCCTTCCTTCCCCACAACAAACACTCTGTGAGGTGAGTGGGGCTCAGAGACTTCATAGAAGTGTGACTAGCCCAAGGTCACCCAGCAGCTGCATGTGGAGGAGCGGAGACGCAAACCCAATTCCCCAGATTACGAGTCTACCGCTCTTAACCACTACACCACACTGGCCCAGGTGCCACTTCTTTCTTGGGGTTTGATAGCTATGGGTTAGTGGTTTATCCATCCGCTTTTGCCACTGGGGTTGTAAAGAAAGCAAAAAGCATACAAGTCCTGGCCCAGAGGATTGCTTTCTGACCTCAAGTCTCTGGCTGGACCCTCTTGAACGACAAAGCTCTGGTCTGTTTAATCTAATTTGGAACCACACCTTCTAGAACGGCCTCTATCAGCAACCATTGCACTTGGCTGCAGGTGAGACAGAGAGGCCCCCTCTATCAGTCCTGCTGCTTCGCTCCTCCCCTCCTCCCTTCAGTTATCAGTCATTCCACCCAGGTGAAGCAGAAGGAGATGAGAGACAGCGAGGCCCCTTCCATCAGGCCAGCATGGACAAAACACCACTTGACCCCTCTTTTCCTAGATGTGTCTCCATCGCCAGTCATGCCACCTGGTTGAGTGAGGACTGAGACAGTGAGGCCCCTTCAGTCAGCCTGGCTGACACCCTTGGCTACTGGGCTGTCCCCTTCACAGAACAAACTATATCAGCAGTGGCCATGCTTATTATTTCCACCTTTCCTCACTGTCCTTTCCCTCTTTGGTCTCTTATCTGATAAATTGGAAACCGTTGTTGGAAGTTGTGAACTGCCTTGAGTGCACCGGCAGAATACAAGTGGAGCAAGTAAATAAATAGTAGAGAATCTTGATCCTCTGCCCAATCTTGGTCCCGATCCTGGCAGAAGTTCAGAAGAACAGCCAAGAATACAGGACCCTTTAATTTATACCATATGTTTTACCATCCCCCCTATTGCATCCCATATGGGCTGGGGGGCAAGATGGACCTTTATTCTGACCCCACAGGCCTATTTGTATATTAATTGCCTCTTTGCAGATCCCCACCATGGCTTGACCTTCAGAAAGACACCTCTAGCTTAATTATATAATGTTGTTGAATGCCTGCAGCTGGCGAGGACTTCAGCGGGATTTGTGGGTGTTCAGCACTTCAGAAACGTTAAGGCTGTAATTAATCTCTCAGTGCCTCAGTTTCCATTTTTGTAGGTATGTGGCAAGGTGAGCATTCATTAAGGGTTGCAGAGGGCATTGTGAGCCTTGATAGAAACTGCTAATGTGTGCAAGTAGAAGGGAATATTATAATTCACGTAAATAGATAGACAACGCACTCTCAGCATTTTGGGTGCCAATTTTCATTTGCAAACCAAGTGGTACGGAGGAGGTTTGGTGAGAACACTGTAACTGTCTGAAGAAGATTCATGCCCTCTGATGAGACCTACTCTTTATGCTGATGTGGCTTTTAAAATATTTGGTGCAGCTGCAAGATTGAACATAGATGGTATTATAATGTTTACGGGTTGTAGCTCAGTAGTAGAGTACCTTCTTTGCATGCAGAAAATCACAGGTTCAGTCCCTTGCATCTCCATATATGGGTAGGAGAGACCCTTGTCTGAAAAGAACTGCACCCAGTCCTTTAAGGCACTTATGAGCTAGATAAACCAATGATCTGTCTCAAGATAGATCTCACCAAGTGGAAATAGTGCATGGCATGGGACCTTAACACTCAGGAATGTGCTTGTTCATTCATGAGAATGTGCACGAATGTGCACCCTATTATTCAGTTTATTATTTGATTCATTAATTTCAAGAGGTACCTCTAAGCAGTTTACATATCTAAATGAAAAAGAATATGTACACACATTCCACATGTAAAACAAAACAATGCTTTTCCTCCTCCTCTAACTACATTTTAAGAAACACAATTAAGCAACAAAAATATCTCAAAACAATGTACATCAATAAGAGCCACAAAATCAAATTGTACACAAAATGTCAAGATAATTACTATATATATATATACATATATCACCTGGAAAAATCTCACAAATATTACAATAACACACACCTGTAATAGCATGATCACCAAAACCATTCACACATACACTCCTCAAAACTAATCTGAACACACAACCCCCACTTACCGTATGACTCAACAGTCTCCTTACAGTGACAAAATCCATCTGCTTCCCATCTTGCTCGAGTCAAAGTAAGGAAACCTGAAACCTGAAAGAGGACAAAGGCCAAGCCCTACCATTAGGCGAAGTGAGGCAGCAGCCCCAGGCAGCAGTTGCTGAGATGTTTGACAGAAAAGCAGCAGCAGCTCGCTGAGTTGTCTCTCTTGATCCCTGTGTGCCAAAAAAAAAGCCTGTTGTGCACCTCCTAAACTAGCCTGTTGCCCTCAGGGTGCTAACATGTCACCAGTGTGCAAATTAGATTTCCCTTGCAGTCTGGCTGGGTTCTATATGTAGAATGGAGAGAGCGAGAGTGAGAGAAGCATCTTTCCCTTTGTCTCAGGCAGCAAAATATATTGGTCTGACTCTGATAGACAACTCTACCAACTGCACAATAACCCCCCTTCCAAAGCAAATACAGGGTCAAAGTCCCCCCAAAACAGATACTCTCCTTAGTAACTCTAGGGACAATCGGAACACGTTTGATCTTGGCTGTGACTTGAGAAACTAACACCTTATTAACTATCATATCTTGATGGCTCTTAAATGGCATGCACAATTTTCACTTTGCACTGCTGGGATTTGTACATTGCTAGAAATTCATTAAAGCTAAATGGCAGCAAGAGAGAGTGCAGTCCCAGGCGGCGCCTTAAATACAGCAGGAAGGCCAGCCTTGCCAGTGGGACGTCACTGCCTTATATGATGCTACAGGAGAAGGATAGGGAAGGTTGTCTGGCAATGGCTTCCTATCTTACAGAGGGTGACAAACCCACCTTAGGCCTTAGGCATGGTAAAGACCCTGTCATCAAAGTTGTGCAGTTAATAGCAGTGGAGGCTGCTGTGTTAGGTAGAATGGGACATCTGTCTCCCCAATTTCAATCTGCCCCCACCTATCTGCCTTCTTACTTACAACCAGCCCAACAGCAATACCTGTCAGCTTCCTCTTCCTTAGTCTCATAGTTGCCCTTGCAGAAGACAGAAGGGAGGAGGAGGACAAAACTAGAATTAGTTGCCTCAGCCTGCCATTGGCTCAGGCTCCACTTACTGTTTGGGCTCCCTGAATTCCACCCCACAAAACAATATGTGAACTGAAACATAGCCACCTTTCAGTAGCATAAGAGTACTACCTCCTTCTCAAAAGCTTAAGCCCTGCCCTCTTATATGCCCTTTCCCTGATAGTTACCCATACTCGCTTCATTTATTGGGAGCACACACAGCAAGATCTTCAAAGAGGGAGCTAAGGTTTTAGTTAGATACATATCGGAGAAGACAAACTTTCAGACAGATTAACAGTGGAGACTAGGTTAAGCATGAAGGCTTCATAGGAGTTGCTTTCGAAAGGTTGCTTATCATATAAAAGGGGGTTGTAATCTAGGTACAACAACAGCATGTGTGTTATACGGGTGTGCACATTATTTTATTGTGATTTGTATCCTGCCTTTCTGGAAAATTAAGCCTCCTGCGAAATACAGTAACATGAAAATAACTGAACAAAACCTAAGTCGTTAGGATTCTTTGTACAAGGTAGCAGGTAGTAGATGACCTTGGTCCACATACTTAGGGGCTTCAAAACCTCATCCTATTGATCCATGATGGTCTAATGTCACCATAGAGGGGCCCATGACCCCATAAAGTCAATCAGGTACTCTGTTTTGACTGATGCCCAGTTTCCCCCTTCCCTGGTTGGCTGGGGGGCTCAGAACCACATCTTATTGCTCCATGAGGGCCTGCTGTCAACATACAGGGCCCCATAAAGCAAAATACCCTGCTTAGCAGTTCAAAACATTGTCCACATGGCTAGGGGTTTCAACACATCATCCTATTGATCCACAATGGTCTACTTGTCAGTGTAGAAGAGTCCCATGACTCTTATCCTTTTTTTGACTCATGCCCAGATTCTCCTTTTCCAGACTGGTTGATGAATTTTCATGAGGACATATATATATATATATATATATATATATATATATATATATATATAGCAAACTGATGTGGAAATATAGAGAACTGAATTTAAGACTGCAAAAATGAAAAACTGAGAGGAACTGAGATTGACAGATATGCTCACCCCAAAGGGCACTGCTGGGTTTTATATTGTCTCCCAGGCATTTTAACAAGTACATGAGCCTCCAGGAGCAAGTCACTCAGAGGGGTTTTCTTGACCCCCTCCAAGCTCATGTGCACCAAATGAATTTTAAATCAATCAACCAATGACAAAAGATGCCTCCACAACGTGTGGCAGCAATAGATCCCTCTCCGCTAATCATAGCCATTCCTGTTCATAAACCGTTCCTATTTGTGTGATAACTTGGTACATTCTGGTTATCTATAAAGCAAGATTTAGAAACCGCATTTCTCTCCCTGCTCCAATCCTCTTGGCTATTCTGCCATGTATCCCACATTGCTCCTCCAATGTGGCAGGAGTCAAAGCCTCTTTGCTGCAACACGCAAGCCTTCTACTCCCAGCAGCCCAGCCGGTGAAGAGGTCAGGCATGAGATCCCAAAACAATAAGCAAAGGAATTGTGAGTCTCAGAGGTATTTGGTTGACTTAGTGTGACGAGTTGCAAATCCCAGGGAAAGGCCCAGGCAGAGAGCTATGATTGCGTATAATCTGATTTACAGTCCCAATGGTTCACATGGAAAGGGGGGGAAGCGAGGGAGAGAAGTGTGATTTCGCTTGGGGGGAAAGCCAGTGGGAGATTTATGCCGAATCTTCAAGTCTTCAGCTCAACCTTTTGTGATGAAGAGCTCTAAGAGAGCAGGGAACCATTGACAAACAGCTACAGCAGGCATACAGATAATAATAAAGTTTAATGTTGCTTAATTTGATTAAATAGCACTATTTCATTTAATCAGATTTTAAAAGAATCTGGCACCCTGTAGCTTCGTACTCATTGGCCAGAGCACTGGTTGGTGGAAGCAAGTTTACGTACATCTCAGTGAATAATTGGCTGAAATACGCTCTTTATTACATATCCAAAAGTAGAAAAGAAAAGAAGAGGCTAAGGACTGAAGATTCTAGCTATCAAAATTCTACTCAAAGCAGACCCATAGAAGTAAATAGACATACATTAGACAGGCTTATTAAGTTCAATGGGTCTATTCTAAGTAGGATTCATGTTACATACAATGAGATATCACAATGAATTCAGGTGACAAGCCTCTTTGAAGGACCACTCCCATGTGCCTGCAAAGAGGCTCGCTTGATAATTAAGAGGGGATTTGCAATGAAACCCCTGCTAAAATATTTCCCCCTCTTCATTTTACAAGGGTTTCAATGCAAATCCCTTCATGATCCTAGACCAATCAATGTATGCTGCTGGGTCCTGTGAGCACACATTACTCCAGAAGAGGAACAAGTGGGAACTTACTTTAAGCTCCCAATTGTTCCTTTGAAACCATATTGGTGCCTGCCCCACACCTGATGTTCCAGAGGATATCAGGCATAGGGAGGATGGGCATGATTTTCCAGCAGTGTCCTGGTGGGCCAAACCAAGACCCCTGGTGGACCAAAGTTGGCCCACAACTTGCCTTAGACTGATTCCACCCCTCCATGATGTCCATGGGATCATGGACATGAAGAAGTCTAAGTGCAGTTGAGACTTGCTTGGGCAACAAGATTGTCATGAGCTATTGTTGTTATTGTCAAATATATTTTGGCAAAACGATTTAACAAAACCAGATCTGCACTCCACATATTCTTCATTTTGTTCTCTTTCATGCAATATTACTGGAATAAAGAAGTTCAGTGCTGCCCCCTTATTGTCTGATACTCATATCAAAATAGTAGTAACAAGAGGGAGGGAAAGAAAAAGAGGGAGGGAGGCAGGAAGGAAGGAAGGAAGGGGACAGTATTTTTATTGGACCAATGTCAGTGTTCATATTAGAGAAATACTTGTGAAAAGGGACATGGATTCAGCAATATGTTCTCCTTCTGGTCATCAATACATCCTATCAAATATGACAATATCTGTCCATGGAAACAATAATGAGGATAGAAATTGCAGTGGACCTATCAGGAATGCATTCCAGAGACCAACAAAATACTATTAAGTATGGAACGCTTCACAAATTTGCGTGTTATCCTTGCACAGGGGCCATGCTAATCTTCTCTGTATCATTCCAATTTTAGTATATGTGCTGCCGAAGTGAGTAGGCGCAGACCATCTCCTGATTCAATCTAGTTTGTTAAGAAAATTCCCAAACCTGGATCCATGGGCGACTTTGGGTCATTTCTCTAAGGTAGTCTATTTTAAAGTTTTTATGTGTTTATATGCGTATCGCAATTTAAAACTTAAAATCCATTGTTGTATATTGTTTTAAATGTTTGTTTTGCTACTGGGATTGTATTTCCATTTGTGTTTCTCAAGCTGGTCTGTGACCATAATAAATTTCATGTACTATTAACTATGAAACTCTGCAACTCTCAGAAAAGCACACTTTCATGGGAGCCAATGACTGCATTTGGATGTCATGTTAACCCATGGTTTATCACGCCAGGAACAAGCCAGCTCCTGACTGGGCTTACATAGTTGCCCCCAGCCCTCCAATCCTTCACTTCTGTTTTTTATTAACCAGCTTGTTGTGTTATCTGAATATGACAAACTGTTAAATCTTAACCATCTTCACCATGGTTAACCATGGAACTATATTTTATGAAGCTGGCTTGTTTCAAAAAGCTGTGATTCAGCATTTAGAGTTCAGAATACATTGTGGTTAATCAAAACAAGGGACAAAATCTTCAGATCTCCTGCTCACAGCCATGCCAGAGGAGTTTATCATGACTGTAGCTCGCAAAGGCAGCCAGAGTTTATTATGCATCCTACAGTGCAACTGTGACAAAAATGCACAGAAACATCTGGAGCCTTCACCAAAAGTGAGCAGTTTTTCAAGAAATGACAGTGTAGATGGAACCAGAGAGAATTCTAACAGGAAGATGGATTTTCCATGCAAATAGCCTACTTGGAACCTGAGAAATGTATTTGCAAGCGGAATTCTTCTTTGCGTGCCAACAGAAAGTACTGTACCGTTGAAGTCACAAAGACCTCTGAGATTCCACCCAGACTCCAAATTCTTAACTGCTTTTAATCAGGAGAGGCAAAGTGGGGCATAACCCTGCCAAGATTCTGAATTTCCCCAAATTTCCAAAGCCATATTCCCTTCTTTCTCCTGTCCCTCACAATTATATCAATACATTTCCAATCACTAGGAGGCTTCTGTCCACCTTCTCTGCCTAGCCAGTCATAAAAATCGCTGGCAGTAAATTCCCACTCCCGTTTCCAAGGGGAGGAAGCAAGCAAGCAAGCAAGCTAACAAACAAACAAACAAACAAACAAACAAACAAACAAACAAAGCAACTATCTCATATACCAAAGGCTACTGAGGACGGATGGGAAGATTCTTTTATATATATATATATATATAATATTTTATTGAAAGTTTTACATAGAAAAAGAGAAAGAAAAATACAAAAATACAAAATTAAAAAAGAGAAGAAAAACAAATAAAAACAATTCCATTTTCATAATATTTCTTACATTTGCTTATTTCCCAGACTTCCCCACACCTCCCCTCACTGTATTCCAATTCATATATTTATTCAGCAAATCCCTTCCCTCTGTCTTATCTTAATCTTTGTCTTAATATATAAAGCCTTTAATTCTTCATCTTTTTAACCCTTGAATTTTCCATATTCCTTCACCACCTTATTACTAATAACCTTTACGGATGGGAAGATTCTTCTCCTTTTCTCCCACTGTGTTCTCTCTCAGAAGCCACGCTTCACTGTGAACATAAGCTGGGAGAGAAGCAGCCAGGGAGAGCAGAATTCAGTTGGCCCATCACTGGTCACCATGGGGCTGTTTGCTCTTAGCATTCTCACACATCATTTGCACAGCAGCTTGCGTGTGTGCAAGTGTCAGGGGGACAGCCCGGCCATGTGGCAAGGTGAGGCGCCCCCCCGAGTGTTGGAAGCTCACAGGTGGTACCCACACAGGCCTTCCACCTGTCCTGCTGCCTCCAGAGAAGCGGAGCTGGCAGTAGCACTGGTTTCCAGCAAGATCTCATAAGATCTCACCAAAAGCTGGTGCCATTGGTACTTCACAGGTGCCACCCGCAACTCAGGTAAGGAGAGAGGGGGGACAGGGCAGCACAAGTGCAGCATGTTCCACTTTTGCCTCAAGTGGCAAAATGGTACACATCACCTCATTGTGTGTGTGGAGGCTTTTGCTTGTGTTTTCTATCTGGGAGAAGACCTGTGTCCCCCTGTTGGAGTGTTAGGTTCTTCCCTTACCTTTTAAAAATCATTTTTTTAAAAAACCAGCACCTTTATTTTGTGAGAAACTGTCAGGGAACTGGAGACAGAGAGGGAGGAGGGAAGGAGAAGTTACCGGGAGATAGCCCCTGTAATTAGCAACCTCTCGTCTTCAGAGGAAGGAGAAGAAGAAGAAGAAGAAGAAGAGTTTGGATTTGATATCCCGCCTTTCACTCCCTTTAAGGAGTCTCAAAGCGGCTAACATTCTCCTTTCCCTTCCTCCCCCACAACAAACACTCTGTGAGGTGAGTGAGGCTGAGAGACTTCAAAGAAGTGTGACTGGCCCAAGGTTACCCAGCAGCTGCATGTGGAGGAGCAGGGAAGCGAACCCGGTTCACCAGATTACAAGACTACCGCTCTCAACCACTACACCACACTGGCTCTCGAAGGGGGGGTCAGAGGGGAGTGAATCTGAGAGGGAGGAAGTACTTCCGAGGGCAAGTACCTCTCCTCACAGAGGCAGGAGGGGGGTCAGGCTTAGGAAATGGCTATGCTGGCCCCGAAAGCGGAAGGAATCTAGTCAGGACAACTTCCCACCATGATCGGATCGTTATTTTTGGACTGTTTGTAAATACTGCCAAGAAGCAATAAATAGCTGTAAATATGGCTGGTTTTCCGGACGTTTATCTCCACTGAGCGCTCACAACTCACAGCAGCTGATAGTGCTGACAGAAACCAAGGTGTCAACTCCACAGTCATCCCCACCAAGCTTACTCAGTCGAGGTCAGGAGGAAAAAATCCCTTCTTGGTCCTTGAAGGCCTTTGTTTTGTTTTAAAAAGTGGGGGCCCCTCATGCAGCAAAGGTTGCAATCTTGATCTCAATGGAACTTACTTCCAGGTAGCTATGTATAGAATGGCATTGTACAGTGGTACCTCGGGTTAAGTACTTAATTCGTTCTGGAGGTCCGTTCTTAACCTGAAATTGTTCTTAACCTGGAGCACCACTTTAGCTAATGGGGCCTCCTGCTGCCACCATGCCGCCAGAGCACGATTTCTGTTCTAATCCTGAAGCAAAGTTCTTAACCTGAAGCACTATTACTGGGTTAGCGGAGTCTGTAATCTGAAGAATATGTAACCTGAAGCGTATGTAACCCAAGGTACCACTCTTAAAAGAGTTCATTAAAAAAAATAAAAAAAATCCCACATGTTTTAACCCAATTTGCTAAATGCTTTCTGGCCAAATCAGTATTTTCTTTCTTTCTTTCTTTCTTTCTTTCTTTCTTTCTTTCTTTCTTTCTTTCTTTCGAATTCCACTTTCTTTGATTTTTATATAACTGGAATACTCAAATGCTGTGTTGTTTTTAATTTTATTTTTCAGAAAAAAACCGCTTTTTAGTTGTTGTTTATCTGATAACTGCAATTATGTCCTTTTGCAGAAAATCAACCTGGAACCATGCTGGGGGACAGGGCAGTGTGAGCATGGGGCTCGACTGCTACCTACGCATTTGTTTAAAGCCGCCAAATTATTTGCTTCATTTTAACTACCGAGCCCTTAGAGTTCTTAGATTAAAAGCTGCATAAAATGGTGTTATATCCAACTCAGAGTCTGTTTTTCATTTTTCAGATGGCAACAACAATAACAACTGAACAGATTTTTTTACAACTTTAAAACAACAAAAAGTGTCCTGGCAAATGTACAGACAACTCAAAGTCTGCTGAATGCCAAATAACCTTTTCTCTTTTCCCTGGAAGTCCTAACCTACTAGGGGCTTGCAGATATAATGGCGAGCCTGCTAAACTGGAGCTACAAAATGCCATGACATAGTGGTTCCACCCAGAGTGGTTGCATCTCTCTGTCCTTCTGTCACCACACAAACCTTTGTTAGTGATCAGAACAACAGTAGGAGTTCTCAAGTACAACTAGCTACAATTTCCTTCTCAGCATACTGCTGCTTTTTGCAGAACTATGACCAGTAGTGTTTGCTTCAGCCTTGTTCTCTGTATATAAAATATGTAGACTCTGTAGCAGGTTTTGCTTGCAAAGTGGTGTAAGACTGAAGACTTGAGGCTAGAACTGCACGTTTGGCAGAATCACGGGTCTTTGACATACAGCGGCAAAAGTTTTGAAAGGAGGGAGTGATTTTCAAAGGGAAACCAGTGAGAAGAGAGGTGGTGCTTAGGTTTCCTCAAATGCTTTCACTCTAACTGGGGTTCCAGAAATGGGACTGCAGGTGTGACAGAAGGGGGCCCTTCTGAACCAACGTAAGAAACTTTTAAGTGCTAAGCATTTGTACAACTGTACTGTTTAAGTTTAAGAAATTAAAAGACGCCTACTTCTTGGGAGAAAAGTGATGACAAACCTAGGCAGCATCTTAAAAAGCAGAGCCAGCAGCTTGCCAACAAAGGTCCATATAGTTAAAGCTATGGTTTTCCCAGTAGTGATGTATGGAAGTGAGAGCTGGGCCATAAAGAAGGCTGATCGCCGAAGAATTGATGCTTTTGAATTATGGTGCTGGAGGAGACTCCTGAGAGTCCCATGGACTGCAAGAAGATCAAACCTATCCATTCTGAAGGAAATCAGCCCCGAGTGCTCACTGGAAGGACAGATCCTGAAGCTGAGGCTCCAATACTTTGGCCACCTCATGAGAAGAGAAGACTCCCTGGAAAAGACCCTGATGCTGGGAAAGATTGAGGGCACAAGGAGAAGGGGACGACAGAGGATGAAATGGTTGGACAGTGTTCTCGAAGCCACGAACATGAGTTTGACCAAACTGTGGGAGGCAGAGGAAGACAGGAGTGCCTGGCGTGCTCTGGTCCATGGGGTCATGAAGAGTCGGACACGACTAAACGACTAAACAACAACAACTGTTTAAGTGCCCACTATTTATTTGCAAGCGAAGAGGATGGGAACCTCACAAGAAGTCATCTCCTAGTTTTCACCCAAGTACGTTCAGGCTCTGCCCAGGCACCCCACTAGGTATAGGTGCTATCAGCCTCAACAGCTTTTAATACTGATGTTCCAGTGCACCTCCAAATACACAAATTACATCTAAAAACTTTTCTACTATTTGGAACTAAATTCCTCTGCAGGAGTACAAGCCACAGACACTTCAAGGTCAATCTGTCCCTCATCAGCCGCTATTTACTGACCCATAATGGGCACGTGTTCACACATCTGGCTTAGCTAATTCACTCTTTTAACACCGTGAAACTAATGCCTTAATCTCATTAGCAAAGCTTGACCATTTCATTTCAGTCCTAGCACTGGCCGAGAAACTGATAAGCAAGACCTTGCTCATCTCGGATACGAAGTCTGACTTTCCAGCCCACTTGGGACTGCCCATTAATCACATTATTATTATTATTATTATTATTATTATTATTATTATTATTATGCCTAATCCATAATTGCTCATTGAGTGTTTCTGAATCAGTGGTGAGCTGCCATTTGTGCTCGCAACCAAATAAAAACCACAGTAAGGAATAGTTTGCAACACCTGTACAACTGCAATGTTTATAATTCTTACTCTGTATTCTACGATTATTTAATGTTTATGCAATGCCAATGATTTAGCAGGCAAGTACACAACCTGAAGTGACCACCATCCTTTCTTTCTATAGGGAATGCAGCCAAGTCACCTGATTCTCTGAGCTGCTCACACTGAGTCATCATCATCATCATAATTTATTATTTATTATTTATACCCCACCCATCTGGCTGGGTTTCCCCAGCCATTCTGGGCAGCTTCCAACAAAATATTAAAATACAATAATTAATCAAATATTAAAAGCTTCCCTAAACAGGGCTGCCTTCAGATGTCTTCTAAAAGTCTGATAGATCAAAGAGAATTAATAGGGTCACACTCTTGCATCCAGAGGTGCCAGTTTACAAGGGCGATTAGGGGGACAGGGACGACAACATCATGCGCATGACATGACATCGTGAATGTGATGTCCCCACGTCGCACACCTGAAGCCAGACTGAAAGGGAGTGATAATGAGTAACCTTGAGGAGAGGAGAAAAATGCAAAGATGAAATGAAGCGGTGACTTTGTTAGAATTCCTGTTCTATGATTGCAGTCATGGGATTGTTGTTTTTCACATGACGGTATATGTTTTGACTCCATAGAGTGGGAAGTGACAGAGACAGAATGTTTGTGTTACTGTGTTCTGTGAAGTGGGACTATTGTCCTTTGTTCTTTTTCTCTTTGCTGTCTGATGCTAGAGAGAGAGGGAGCCATGTTGCAGCGCTCTGTGTGTGTTTGTATGTAAATAAAGTAGATTAGCCAAAATGCTGAGTTGCTGAGGTCTGTCACGAAAAGCTGTGAAGACTCTGCGGATCCGTAAGTGTGCCGGTGTCTGTTGGCATCAGTCGCTGTGATGTTCTGGCTGAAGAAAGTGTATCAAGCTCCCGAACGATCGACCAGGGGAAAGAGAACATGCCAGTCAGGCATGTGCCTCTGCCAGGGTCCTACTCGAGTGTAGGCTGAACTCCTGACAGACTTCAGCTTCTTCGTGTGAGCACAGGACCCAAAAATAAAACTGGCCCGAGAGAGACTTTCTAACACATTGGTTCTTCTTTGTAAACAAGACCATTTAATTTGGGACTCTAAAAGCCAGGAAGAAATCTGGATACAAATCTTGCAAGCCTGCCTATGGTAGAATGGTTCAGTTGGACTACGTCATCCCACCACAAATCGGAGATGAACACGGGTGGCTAGACATGCAGGGCAATCCATATCCACATTTACTTGCCAGTAAATCCCATTGAGTTCAATGGAGCCTATACCCATTAAGCTTACATATGACTGCAGCTTCAGTTAACATGACACATTCAAAATCCTGTGTCTGAAAATGTTTAATTAACCATGCCAAATTGAGCAAGCATGCAGGGAGTCCTACAAGGCAGCATTCACCACCTTCATTCTTGCCAACCACTCTGGAATCTTGTGTGTCACAACTCCTAATAGATGTGCATCACATTTTTTAAAAGGTGATTTATTACCTGAAGCAGCCGGCAGGGTTAAGACAAAATAAATTGCACCCTTCATAGTCGTTTGAGCCACCAACCACTTGAACAAGATTCCATTGGGAACGTATTGGATACAATATTAATAGCATCTTTCGCTGCCCTGCAATTACTGCCTGATTGAACAGAAGAGTGTCCTTAGGAAGCATTGGACCCCTACTGTTCATTAAGACAGGCTTAAAAGAGGATGATAAATGTTGGTGCTTTGCTTGGTGTATACATTTTCCCTGAGACTCTCCTACTGAAAGGGCTTTACATAGATCAGAGGTGGCCAACCGTTGCCCCATGGCTAATTCAGGGTCCAGGAAGCAATTTTATCCAGCCCCCCGCAGCTCAGCCAATTATAAATCATGGTGCCATAAAACATTTTGTGCCAAAGGAAGGGAAACAACGACTTCACATTCAGAGCTTTCGATTCAGATTTATACAATGGTGCGGAGTAATGATTTGAGGACTAGAGCCAAAATGAGGTACCCATTTCCCACCTACTATAAGAGACGTAAAGGGAGTTATCCAGTGACTACTGGCCTGTTTCAAATATTTCTCTACGTTTGCCAATGGCTGTTGTGATGAATTGTCAAAATTTTGTAAAATAAGAAACCCACAAAACCCACACACACACAAATACACACACACGAGGATGGAAACCTGCAGAAAGAGAATACCTGAAACCTGAAACTGTTCTTAACCTGAAGCACCACTTTAGCTAATGGGGCCTCCTGCTGCTGCTGCACTGCCGGAGTACGATTTCTGTTCTCATCCTGAAGCAAAGTTCTTAACCTGAAGCACTATTTCTGGGTTAGCGGAGTCTGTAACCTGAAGTGTTTGTAACCTAAAGCGTATGTAACCCGAGGTACCACTGTATATAATGTATGGACTGGCAGACAGAGTCATCGGGCCGGAAGTAAGAAGGCATCATTTTCCATTTTGTACTGTATTCATTGTGTGCAACACTGCTTCAATTCTGCTGTAATTTGCCTTCAGCCCCAAACTCTGCCACTCACCTTGCTGTCCACCGTAATGAAATCATGACAATAGTGAGAGGAATTCAATGTACCACTATGGCAATCATTCCATTAGTGTGAGCTTTTCAGTTTGCCAGATGGAACAACACCCCTTCCTTGTTCTGTTCTGGGGGTTCCTGGACCCTCCCTGAGCCAATTTCAGTGGGCACAGGAGATGCACACAAGGAGGAGGGAGGGGATGCCCCATTGTGCTAGCATACAACCTTATCTGGACTTCTGCTAGTGGGCGTAGTTGAATCCGGCCCTACATTAATTAATTATGTAAATTAACTAAGTAAATTAACCAAGTTCAAGTGCCATTATGCATGCCACCCTGTTCAATTCATTGCAAAGGAAATGATGGGTGAAAATTGTAATCAATTACGTATTATTATTATTATTATTATTATTATTATTATTATTTGGAAACTGAGTACAAGTCATATTCCCTGGATTGATTTCCATTCTGGAAATGGGATGAATAAGCAAACATTGGTGATTCCTACTCCTTGGGCCACATTCACACCATACATTTAAAGCTCCATGGTTCCAATTCCCTCAAAGAATTCTGGGAGCTGAAGTTGGTTAAAGGTGACAAGAGTTTCTAGGAGACCCTTATTCCACAGAGCTACAATTCCCTGAGTTCCCTGTGAAGAGGGATTGCCTGCTAAACCACTCTGGGAATTGTGACTCTGGGAGGTGAACAGGTGTCTCAGCACCCTTAGCAAACTACAGCTCCAAATGATGACTACTTAAAGTCGCACCATATTTCTGGTATGAACGTGACTCTAGTCACCAGCAATTTCTTTGCTTGCAGAGCTACAGTACTTTGCATACCTGCTAGTGACCATCACACACACACTTCAGAAGCTTGTATAAGCAGTGGTGGGCTTGCAGCTGTGATATGCTCATGCTGGGCCACCATTTATGTTGGCTGGGGCCTGTCATCATTTCTGCCGTCACAGCAACACTTTCCCAAGGCATTGTTTAGATTTTATGAAGAACAGCAGCATGAAGGTGCTGCAAAACACAGCCTCACATGGCTGTTCCCGTTCACACTCTCAGCACCTCTATGCTTGTCCAGACATCTAGCCGCTGCTCCACAAGCTCTTGAGGTGCTTCCCTGAAGGACTGCTGGGAAGTCTGAAGCTGTTTCCACTGGCTGGAAAAATATCTTCCTGTATGTGTGTGTTGTGCTCCTGTGTTAGGCGTTGTCTGTTCTTTATCCTCACAGGAGCAGGTGAAAAGGATTCTCCTCTGGTGAGGGAAAATAAAACGGTTCAAAAAGCCAGCCCTCTTTTGCTTTCTTTACTTTTCCAAAGGAGGATTCTTAGAAGCACGGGTGTCTCTCATGTCGGCTGAGAGAGAAAAAGCAAAAGAACAAAGTAGTGATTATTTCTTTTGAGTGCTTTTGAAGATTCCTCGGCTACCAACACACAGGTTTCCTTTTGTGCGAGTGCGTGTGTGAGCACACCCACACACCCACACCTGCTTATTTATCCTCAGTTTGTTTTACAGAAATGAACTATCATTAGCAGGCCCTTTCTTAATTTCCCTCCTTCCTTTTTGACACACGTTTAAGGCTCTCAAACAGATCTGGCTCCATCTCACTTTCAAGGCTGCCAATTATTAAAACCCATATTCTGCATCATGGAAGTTCATGTGCTGGAATAAGTTATTTGGGTTGAAGGAATTGATCGCATTCAGGGGGCGAGACTCCTGCATTTCTCTCTCCTCATTCTTTACTGTTCCATATTTGACAGTGGGTAATGATTCATAATAAGCAAAGCACTAATGAGCCTGACAGAAGCAGATTAATTTGATAATGTTATCTGCTTGTGTTATGATAAGTGTTGATATACGAAATGCAATGGCTATGGGGAGCATCCGATGATGCTGCCTCACCCTGAATCAAGGGCCATTTGGTCCATCTCATCTGGTTTTGCCCAGGCTGACTTGGGGGTGGAACTTAACCTTGCTACAATTTGTGTTCCTTTATTTATTCCTTTGTTTTTACTAGAGACAGAGATTCTTGAGGAATGCATTCCTTGCAAATTGTGATATTAATGAACTTAATCTGTTCTACCTTGACTAGTGCATAGATCGGTGTTTCTGTGTGTGTGTGTGTGTGTGTGTGTGTGTGTGTTTCATGCATCCATAGCAGTGACCAGAGGAGGAATGACCACTGGGAGGAGCGCAGAGAGAAGAAACTCCATGGTGCATCTCTGCAGCAGCCCAACTGGACGCCTTCATCTGCCCCAGCTGCAACAAAACATGTCTCTCCTGCTTTGGTCTCTACAGCCACAAGCAGACGCTGTAGCCTTCCAACAGGTGCAGTCCTTTACTGTCTCCTAAGACAGATGGGTGCAACATCCATAGTTCTAACTATAGCTACCTGTGATTAACAAAACAGACTTTTCATTTACGTGGCAAAACATTTCCACTTCCGCTTCCATCAGCTGCTCTGATAAAAATAAAATAATGAGCATTCACACTTTATAATGTGGGTGCCCTTTGCGGGATCGCGTGTGGTGCTGCAGTTCCCAGGGAACTTACTAATAGAAAGGGGGCTGGCTTGCCTCTCAGTGTTATTATTTGGAGGTTCACACCCAGCCTCAGTAACAGAAGTCCTATCTTAGAATGTCCTGACTTTTAAGTAGGAAGGATGGGTACTTGCTTACTCTGCTCCATCACTTTCATCAGCTGCGAGATAAATTTCAGGGTTTTCCTGAAATTGGGCAGGCTTATATATCTCCTATGTGGAAAGGAAAATGAAGTTATATACAGTGGTACGGGTGGCGCTGTGGGTTAAACCACAGAGCCTAGGACTTGCCAATCAGAAGGTCGGCGGTTCGAATCCCCGCGACCGAGTGAGCTCCCATTGCTTGGTCCCTGCTCCTGCCAAGCTAGCAATTCAAAAGCACATCAAAGTGCAAGTAGATAAATAGGTACCACTCCAGCGGGAAGGTAAACGACGTTTCCATGCACTGCTCTGGTTCGCCAGAAGCGGCTTAGTCATGCTGGCCACATGACCCAGAAGCTGTACGCTGCTCCCTTGGCCAATAAAGCGAGATGAGCGCCGCAACCCCAGAGTCGGTCACGACTGGATCTAGCAGTCAGGGGTCCCTTTACCTTTACCTCTGGTTATGAACTTAATTTGTTCCGGAGGTCCGTTCTTAAGCTGAAACTGTTCTTATCCTGAGGCACGCTTTCGCTAATGGGGCCTCTGGCGTGTGATTTCCATTTGCATCCTGGGGCAAAGTTTGCAACCAGGAACAGCTACTTCTGGGTTAGCAGAGCTCGCAACCTGAAGTGTTCATAACCAGAAGCGTTCGTAACCAGAGGTACCACTGTAGCTAGACTTTCTGTTATAGTCAATGGGAACAAAACCGAGCTTCAGATTTTACTAATCAGATTTGGGCTCAGATAATGACTCAAATTGGAACGACACAGGGTGGACTTGAAACAGATGGGGCCACTTCCAAATTCTGTAGGTACAAGTCAAATATTATGGTTGTCGCACAGCCCGCTAAACAGGAAGAAAAAGTTAACCTTCAAACAAGAAGACATTAAACAAAGGGAGGGTAGGGAGGGTGAATCTCCAGAGTCGACTGCCTGGCTATCGTCGACTCCACCCTCTATTTATAAATGGGGCTGGCCCCACCTCCCAGCAAGAAACTTGATTTACTGAACAGATGAGCTGGAGGATGTTAGTGTAAGGCCAAATAGATATTATGCTTTGAGTGAAGCATTGGACATCAATAAACCAATAGATTTGTTTCAGTTACCAATTTGAGCCCAATGCCTTTTATCACTGCCCATGCTTTACTCCAGGTCTCAGAGAGTTGCTAATGTGCAAATGTGAAACATGATTAAATCACCAAATTAGAAAGCTCTATGTTTTTAATTCCTGGTCTGCTTTGATACTCTTTTCGTATAAGTCCACTAATTCATGTTTGATTTTCATACTGAGCCAACAGCTGACAGAGCCTATTTTGACAGAGATGAATAATTAGAATATCCTGTAACAAGAGTGATTAGAGGAATAAATGGACAAGAAAGGGCTAATAGTTTACGATTATTTCCCGAGATCATTATTTTTTTCCCTTGAAGTGTAGCCGAAACATTGTCCTATCTACACACAGTTATAATTGAACCCTGGAAATCACAGGAACCTAAATTGGTAGGCTTTTACAAGTCTCCTAAGAACAAAAAATTCAGAAGATGGTTTAATTTCTCATATATATGCAGTTCGGAAAAGCGGAATGACACAAGTGCAAAATGCCCTTCTGAAAAATAGAATTGTGCAGAATTGGAGTATCCTCCATCAGCTTGAATGCAACCCATGAGCCATTTATGGTCACCCATCAGGGACCCCACAAATCACAAATCTTTTTTGTATTGTGCATCAGAGCTGCAGCAATAGCCACCTGGCAGCAGTGTGGCTTACCAGGAAGGTTAAGGATGAGGTGGCAGCAAGGTCAGGATTCTGTGGATGCATCTCTCTACATCAGAGGAGTAGAAGCAATCTACCAAGGAGCAAGAGGATCACACCTTTAATGTACTGCATAGTTGACAGCTTAATATATACCTGTTTGCCTAGCCTGAGACTTGAAGCAAACGGTTTCGACTGAAACCAATGAAAATTATTTCCAAGATTGTGCTTAGAATAAGGATGGAGTGAGTACTTAATGATGTATTGTCCTCCCTACAGAAATTGTAAACCAAATGATAGTGACCTCCCAGTGCTGACAAAACAAACAAAAATATGAAGTGCTCCCTGCTTTTTTATTGGCACTAGCTTAAATCCTAGCTGCAGATATAGATCACCATTGATTTCCTTGAACGGTTAACTATCCTCCTTAGTTATATGAACCACGCTGGTTCATATAAACCTGGCCTGGTGACAAATTTTGTGTAATGGCGGAATGTGGCAAACCTGTGACATTCTATATGTTCTTGGATGACAGCTCCCATCAGCCTCAGCCAGCCTGGCCAGTGGTCAGGGATGATGGGAGTTGTAGTCCGGCTACACCTGGAAGGCTTAGAGGAGGATGGAAGATAGCATGAACAGAGTCTCTCCACAACTGGAGAGCAACAAGCACAACCCAAGCACAACCCAAGCATGATTGCATGGAGTACCAAACCAGTTCTATGTTCTGTTTGGTGATGGGAAGAGTCATCCACACTGCTCTGGCACCCCCTGAAGACCAACAGGAAGTCCTGTTGGTGTTGTTGCCTGTGGCTGCTGTCCAGTTGGCCTGGACCCATGGCAGGGCTTTTTTGGTGGTGGTTCCCCATTTGTGGAATGCCTTCCCTGGTTGGGTACATCCCTCATTATTGGCTTTCAGGAGAAATATGAAAACATTCCTTTTCACCCAGGCATTTAATGAATGCTATTGATTATGGCCACTTAGAAATTAGCAACAGTGAGGGTATGTGACTGTGTTTTTGGATAATAAATTTTAATCCAATAATAGCCTCATTATAACAATGCCAAATTAATAATGCCAATAGTTGAAATGCCACATTGTCTGTGTTTTACTGCTGTTTGTTGCTCAAAATGTTTTGAATTTTTTTTTTTGTATTTATTTTATTTTATAGTGTATGGTTTAAACTTTTTGAGTCTTATATATGTTTTATATCTGGATTATCAATGTTTTATGGGTGGTTTTCTTTCTCTTTTATGATTTTATTGTCTTAAAGGCTGAATGAATGAACTTTTTGATGTTTGCTGCACTGGGCTCCTTTGGGAGGGATAGACAATTAATTAATTAATAGAAATGTGTTGGGCCAGATGTGTTTCAATGGGCTCTGTTTTTTAGCAGAGCAGTTTTTCTGTGCTGTTTTGACTGTGGTATTATATTGCCCTTCATTTTGAAGGATCCAGGTCTGCAATGAAAATCAGGCATAAGGGAGTCCAAGAAAGCTTGTTGGTTGCATTTTGTTTACAGGAACACCCTCTCAGTGATTAATGCCTGCACCCTGCAAAAGTAGAGTTTTAAATCTGCCCTTGAAAACTTGGATCACGCAGCACTGCCGTGCATTTCCTAAAGAGCTTAAGAGTTATGTGTTCTGCCAATGTTACTAAATCAATGTCTCCTTTGCTGTCAAAATCAGTTTGCATTTGCTCAATCAAGAGGTGCAGATCTCCAATATTAGGGCAGCACCTGGTGTAGAGGTATGGAGTCAAAATTGAATTGCTGTATAATGGTTAGAAATGGGCAGGCCACGGGAAGCAAGTTAATCCCCAAATTCCATCTAAAGGAGATGATCTGTTTTAGCTGCCTTGTGCTCAACATTGTTTAGACTTTGTCTTCTATTGTGAGAAAAATCCCAAAGAGATGCATAGTGAAAAGCATGCTTATACCGTCAGGTCCTTATGCAACCCTAGACTTCTGAGTGACAGTTTATATTACAGGTCAGAGGTACCAGCTTCTCCAGAAGATTGGGGCGGGGGGGCACACAATGTTGCATGATGTTGTGATGTCACATGTGTGATGTCCTGACATCAACATGGCATTGCAAGGAGCCAGGGGGCAGAGATTCGCATTGCCAGACTGAGATTCACATTGTATCATATCCCTATATTATATTATCGATATGGCTTTTTTTCAGCTGGAACTCACCGGAACTATCATTATCAATGATAACAAGTTCAAAGGGGTTCCTGGACCTCCAAACTGTGAGGAACATGGGATATGTAGGAACACTAGCCCAAGAATGGTTTTTTGGATTTACAGTGGTACCTCTGGTTACGAACTTAATTCATTCCGGAAGTCCAATCTTAACCTGAAACTGTTCTTAACCTGAGGTACCACTTTAACTAATGGGGCCTCCCACTGCCGCCGTGCCGCCAGCACACGATTTCTGTTCTCATCCTGAGGTAAAGTTCTTAACCCGAGGTACTATTTCAGGTTAGCGGAGTCTGTAACCTGAAGTGTTTGTAACCCGAGGTGTTTGTAACCCGAGGTACCACTGTATATATTTATTTTCTCCACGTTTATATATCGTATCACGACAACACATGTGAGTCTTTCCCCTCACAACAGTTCTGTGAGGTGCATTAGGCTGAGGCAATATGATTGATCCCAGATCATTTGAACCTTGATTTCCCCTAGTCCTTGTCTAGCATTATTAACCACTACAGATCTAGACATCATGAAGCTGTTGTATACAAGCATGCCTTGAATAGCTTTCCATCTCTACAGAGGAGTCTCAGTTCATGGGCAGCATTTGCTTCTGAAAGTGCACTTGATCTAATATATAAATTCATGAATGTGAGCTTTAAGTACTTTTGAACAGAATCTCCTGCTGTATTATATGCACTGATTTCGATAGTTTGCACAAAATATTAGGTAGCATTGAAGTCACTGTACAAATGGAGCATATAAAAGAAATCTATTACTACCTCTTTACCCATCATTAGAATAAATCAATCTTTGTAAACAGCTTCCATAAACTGGTTATGTGCTTTAAAAAGGCAAATCGGTGCGAGATGGAAAGAGACCGTCTCATTGAGCATTGCTGATTTTGCAAGAGCTGTAAATGCAAATCAGAGTTAAAGCCAAAAGTAATTTTGAATTTTTTCTGCCATCATTTGTTAGTAAACACACTTTTAAACAATGAAGGCTTCCGATTCCTTTTCATGAACTTCAACACTGAGGCCCGCTGTGAATTTTCTGGAATTGATTTCGATATGAGTTATGATCAGACAGGGAAATACTTCTGTTGCATTACTGGAAGAAACCAAGTGAGAGGTTTGTATGATTAAAAACCACATCATACAGCCAGCCTCCAATGTATTATACCTGTATTTATAAGACTTATTTACCCATAAATCTTCTGCATTTTTTAGTTGCCTCCTACAGACAGTAAAAGCTCCTGGGTTTAAGTCGCAGTAACTGCTTAATTTATCTCATTTCAACCTCCGCGATGAAAAATTGTCAAGGTGCACGGTGGTCTCTCACAAACATTTGTTTTCTTCAGCTATTTGGTTATGTTCAAATTCCATGAATTGGAGAATGTAGCATGTTGGTTTGGTTGAACTCATTTAAAGGTGAGAATCTAAAAGGCAGAACTGTATAACAGTTCAGTACTGAGGCTTAGTAAGTAGCTCATGGTGTGCAAAATTTCCACTCAACTTAATAAAGTCCTATGGGCTTCTTGTTAAACCACTGTGCTGCGAAGGAGGGCAGTTTGTAGAGAGCTAGATAATGAGGGTGTTGGATTCACCCCACCCACACAACAGTCATTACAAGCAGCTAGCAATACTAGCGTAGAACTTTGGTGTTTTGTGGTGTTTGAAACTGATCAGTGTACAATTGTCTCTGTGATGCTGCTCAATTTGACAGTGTTGTGCCCAGCACTGCTGTTTGCAACAGACTCCTGCTAGCAGAGTGGAACTCTCTCTTCAAGTCATCTCCCTTGAGTCCCACCCCCACCAAGCTAAAACAGAGCAGGAAAGCAGCCTGCATTCTTAGAAAGAAGGAAAGAAAGTGGAGAATAAGAAACCGGGGCTCTGGCATGGCTGTGTGCAGAATCCTGATCCACCCAATGGCCCCTAAATAAAGACATTTGTCCTGTGCTGCCCATCCTTGACACTGTTGGAAACACACCCTGGGAAGGCTGCAAACTTCCCAAGTCTGCGGAGTGTGTCTCCGGTGATTCTCTCTGGCTGTAAAACTTCTTCAGTCCAGAGAGTCTGGTAACAGGCGACCCTTCTCTCCTGAAAAGAGCACACCAGTCTTCTGGCATATCATAGCAGAAGAAAGACTCAATCGTAGTTCTAAAACTACCGGTACTTTATTTACAGTCTTATATACAGAGACCCCATCAGTACGTCTGTGCTCTCTGAACACCAGTACAGAACACACACAGAAGTGAAACTAACTTCCAATAGTACTCAGAAGGAAGAGATAATACAGACTTGCTTTCTCACGGTGTCCCAGACACTCACATGATGTATACAATCATAGTACCACTCACTGGAACAGCTCGGATAGATAAAAATCCTAACAGACACAGGTTACCTGAGTAAAAAATAAGCAAACTTAAGAGTAATTTCATTACGGTTTTGGGAAGTGATCAGAACTGCTCACGAAATTCAGTCATGCTTGTTGGTAATTCATGTTTAGGGGGCCCACATTGAGACATGAAGAATTGTTCAAATGCGGGGACGGAATGTGTCTGCTTGTTTGCCTTGGTAACCAGCCAAATATGTTCCTTCCACACAGATTGGCTCAGTAACTTCCTCAGATAGCCAAATGTAATTAGCTCTGTGGCATTGTGGTGCCATGATGTGATCCCTAACCGGGTGGGTTCATCTCATGAAGAAGGAAGAAGGAGGGAGATCTTTCAAGTTAAAGAACTGTGCTCTAACAACAGCAGATTAAAGTAACAGTGCAAATAGGAATATGTAGAAAAGTGGAAGGTAGGTATTCTTAGGGACACTTTTGCCCACACCTCAAATAATGTTGAATGGTTTTTGCCCTGAGAATGTTTGTGGGTGACAATTAAATGCCAGACAAACATCCACAGACCTGAAATGGCTTGAGCATTCTGCCTAGGTCTAGATAAATCAGTTGGATTATGAGAGGCATACTGATTTTTAATTCATAATTTTGGTATATACATTAACAAGCTATTTTCAAATAGCACATTGAAGCATGCTCAAGAAATGTGTGATCAAACTGTTGCCAAATGAGACCTGATTAAAAAGCATTTGTTCCTTCCAGATGGAAAGGGGAGCTTTTAATTTGGTAAGAATTAAATTTTGTTTGCAAACAATTTATGCTGCAAATTCACACATAAACTGAGCATATTATTAAATTGTATATATATTAAAAACAATCACCCAAACAAATCAAGGAAGAAATTATCTCCCCCCCTCCCCTTAATCTTCTATAGAACTAATTGATTACTTTTATACCACAATGGGAGATTGGGGTTGGTGTTATGGCTCCAGCCTTGAGCTCTGAGTCAGAGGAGACATCCAATTTTCAGGCTGCTGTAACATCAGCTGGGAAATGGAACCAGGCTCCTGAAGCTGGTGGCTCATAGTCAACAGAACCAGAAGTTGGTGATCTGGAGCTTGCACAGCCTGAGCTGGGACCCTTCACAAATGCAATCCCCTAAGCCTGATCTGCTGGAGGACTTAAGTGAATCGCATGCTACCATACCTACAAAACTGTGCAGGGAGCATACAAGCAAAGAAATGCTCATCTTCAGACCAGGCAGGTCTTAAGCGGTGGAGCTTGAGAAGGCCTCAGTTCAGTTCTGGCTTTGTTTGCAGTGGGTAGCTCACTTGGAGCTATCCATGGTGCTGCAATCATTAGTCTGCCTCACAGGTACCTGATATGGATGGGACTGTGGATAAAAAGGAGTCACGAGTTTTAATTCACTTGAGCTCAGGAACAAATTGCCATATCCAACCACTGTAGTGGTTGTAATTGCACCATGATATGGTAACATTTGGTTGCAATTGTCAAAAGAGAGAGAAACCGAGAATTTCTAATGAAATTTAGAGCCTCCTTTGAGAGGCAGAGCAGGATATAAACATAATAATAAATAAATGTAACATACTGTGGTGGCATGTACATTTATTTATTATTATGTTTATGGCCCTGCCTCACATACTGCTTTCTTTATCTCTTCTTGCTTCACCAGAGTCCACCTTCCTCATGAAGGCAGCTGGTGAAATGAGAATGGAGCTGGCTTTCTTGGGAAGAGCTGAGGCAGACTTAGATCAGTGGCAATGGGCCTGTGAGGTGGGTAGTAGAAGCAGGATGGTGGTAGCAGCAACAGCAGCAGTGGGGAGCTGACAGATGAAAGTGACGGCAGAGGCATTAATCAAAATGGGAGCTGTGAGCAGCAGATATGATGGGCCGTTGCTGACTTAAGCTGGGAACTGTTCTGAAAATCGAGCTCTGAGTTAAATGTCAGGTGCAAAAGAGTGGGGAGACCCAAACAATTTCCAAATATGAACACATAGTTGGTTCAGAGCTTCAAAGCATACTGGGTGTCAATGATTTCTGGCTGAGGTTGCCAAGGTGTTGGGAAATGGGGGTATTGATTGGCAGAGGGACAAAAAAAGGGGGATGAGCACAAGAGTGACTCTGGTGGCACCAATGATCATCATAAGAGGCTTATTATAAATCAGAATGATAAGGTGAGGCAATGGTGAGGTTGTGATTTTGAATCTCACTGGGCTGTGTCTAATAGTTAGAACACAACTAAAGCCTGTTGGATCAGCGCCAATGACCCCTGTAGCCTAGCACCCTCACAGGGAATACCCAAGTGTCAGCATCGCCCTTGAGCCAGTGTCACCAACTGGACTCATCCACTTCAGCCCCGACTGGGCTAGGCGAGCTGGGTAGCACTTCCAGAAGACCACCTTTCTCACAGGAACAGGTCTAAGTGCTGTGGACTCACAACTCAGAGCTGTGAGCACCGCAAATCACTCCAACAAGAAGACAGTCGTTGTACAGCAGAGTACAGCAGAGCATAAATCACTCGGACGACAGCGCTGAAGAATATCTTCTTTTATTCACTAACAGCTGCTGTACTATACAAACTATATACAAATGGAGATGCTGGAGTGCACTGAGTGTTTCAGCTGCTTTCTGCAGCAACCTTATCTACACAGAGATAACACTCAGTCTTTTCGACACACTGACTGACTCACTCCCTGACTCTCTCACTGACCGACTCTCTATTTCACTGACCGACTCTCACTTACTGACTCTGGTGCTGGAGCAGAATATGTAGATATCAGAACACGCCTCCTCCTCTCTGCAGAATCAGCAGACTGCTCAGGAGATTCTTGGGTATGGGAGGGGTGAAATCTCCTCACCAAGATGCCCGCAAGCAGGACTCGAGCACAAGAGTATTCTTCCCTCTTGTGGCTTCCAGCAACTGGTATTCAGAAACATTGCCACCTCTGACCATGGAAGTAGAGCGTAGCCACTGATAGACTTATCCATATCTAGTAGCCATGGACAGACTTACCCTCCATGAATTTCCCCAATCCTATTTTAAAGCCATCCAAGTTGGTGGCCATCACTGCCTTGAGTGGGAACATCAAGCATCGTGTGGGAAGAGTCAAGGATGAAAACTGAGTTGTATCCAACATTAAGTCATTGAGAGAAAACCCACTGAAATGAATGGATCTAAGTTAGTGATGCTTCACAGCAAGTGATTCATTAATCATAATAATCATAATCATAACACCATCCATTATTTTCAAAGGGTATACTCTGAGCAGGATGAATGTAGGCCTCTCACTTTTCATTCTAGACTCTTCCCCCAAGAGAAGAGGGGTAAAAGTATCTAATTTCACTTGAGGGCTTTGTACACTTGCAGAGATAAATGCATACTCCACCGCCTATAGCTTTGCCTATGCTTATTCTGTAAGTGCAGAACATTTCATTTTTAATGAGAAGAGAAAAATGATAGTAGGGCAATATCATTAAGATTATTAGAATTGCAGTAGCAATAAGCACAAATTGCATTGATTTCAGTATAATGAAATCACAAAAGCCTGTACTAAGAGTGTGACTCAAATTCGCAATGCATAGCCAGTGAGTCATTCAGCACCATGGGCAAAAGGGGGTTGCGGGGAGAAGAGAGAAGAAAATCTCATTCTGTATCCTTTACCTGCAAAGGTGCCACAGGTGGGCCAGCAGTGGACGTTTCTGACATCCTTGGATGGAAGCAGGAAATAGTCTCTAGATCAGGAGTTCCCAAATGGTGGTCTATGAACCCCCAGTGGTTGATAAGCTTTACTCAGGTGGTCCACAGTACATCTGTGGATTTGTGGATAAAGACATGAGAAAGCACATCCATCATATTAAGTATTTGTATTCATTTTTAAATGTATTTTAGTTGCTTCTTTTGAATCTGAATACAATAAAATAAAAGGCAGAAGAGAAGCAGCAAAAAATACAATTAAAAATCTTACAGCATCTAGCACAGTGCATTACAATTGCTGCAACAGGAAGAAATAACAATAATTACGTAGTTGGCCAGGTGATACTTCCATGTTTTCCCAGCAGGGCTATGAGTCCAGTGGATGCCTGTGTTAGTTTCTGTTCTTATCACTGTGCAGCTGCTTGGAGTCACAGGACTCTGTTTACATTCCTGGGATTCCATACTGTTGGAGTCTCACGGGAAAGGAGACGGGATGTGACGTTAGTGTGGTTTCCTGTTTCCTTTGTTCCTTTGTTCTTTTGTTCAGTTGCTCTCTGCTTTCATAGAGAGAGGACGTCTTTTCTGTCTCCTTAGCTTAGAAATAAAACTCTTTACAATGTAGCCCAAACCTCTTGTCTCTTCCCTGTGTTGGGAACTCTGCTGAAGAATGTGCCTCATCAAAGGCTCAGGTCGTTATACGTCGGGAGGCGATTCTGAAGGCTCGGCTCAGAGGAAGATGAGGCTTTATCAGCTAGGCCGAGCAGAGATTCCGACAGCCTGTGTGCTCTAGGTGTGATTGCTTGAACTTTACTGAATGTGTGAGCAGGACTGACATGTAAATTATAGTGAAAGGTCATGCCATCTGAGTTGGGGCTTGGTGAAGTATACAAATTTAATAAATAAATAAATAAATAAATAAATAAATAGCCACCTGTATTTAACAGGGGTGTGCATAGACCCCCTGATCTTCCCTGTGGCCCCATTCTATGGCCTCTGGATCATAGAATCATAGAGTTGGAAGAGACCACAAGGGCCATCAAGTCCAACCCCCTGCCAAGCAGGAAACACCATCAGAGCACTCCTGACATATGGTTGTCAAGCCTCTGCTTAAAGACCTCCAAAGAAGGAGACTCCTTGGCACTCCTTGGCAGCAAATTCCACTGTCGAACAGCTCTTACTGTCAGGAAGTTCTTCCTAATGTTTAGGTGGAATCTTCTTTCTTGTAGTTTGGATCCATTGCTCCGTGTCCGCTTCTCTGGAGCAGCAGAAAACAACCTTTCTCCCTCCTCTATGTGACATCCTTTTATATATTTGAACATGGCTATCATATCACCCCTTAACCTCCTCTTCTCCAGGCTAAACATGCCCAGCTCCCTTAGCCGTTCCTCATAAGGCATCGTTTCCAGGCCTTTGACCATTTTGGTTGCCCTCCTCTGGACACGTTCCAGTTTGTCAGTGTCCTTCTTGAACTGTGGTGCCCAGAACTGGACACAGTACTCCAGCTGAGGTCTGACCAGAGCAGAATACAGTGGCACTATTACTTCCCTTGATCTAGATCAGGGGCATGGCAAATGGGTTTTAAGATTTTTTTAAAAAAACAACAACACCGTTTTAGCATAAAGTTACAAAAGAATTTAAAACTGCAGCCAGGAGGGGTGCACCAGCACCACACAGATCTGGATCCTGTAATGGCAGGATCCAATCCTGTGCAGTGCTGCTTCAAGGGGTGGGAAGAAGGAGACGCCTGGTGGGAAAAGTAGCAGCAGCAGAGGAGGACTTAGGGGAGTGCGACCGCTTTGTCTGCAGTGGGTGCCAAGCTGAGAGGGAGCTGCGGGGGCCATTGCAACAATGACTTAGAATGGAAAGTGAGAGATAGGGGGCCCTGAACTAACCAAGGCAGTGCTGAAATTTGAAAGCCTAAAGCCACTGGATGTAGGTCTCTCCTTTTTGTGGTTTCTGCTTCTTCTCACTCACACCTGCTTCTCTGTCGGGCCTGAAGTTACTCCACCTGACAGCCATGGATACCTCTGGTCCACTCAACCCAACCTGTAGTGATCCGGGGCTGTTTGAATCTGTTTGATGTGAGTGAAAATGGTTTATCGCTGGTATCTTACTCCCACCAAACTACCAAAAATGTACAGGACAAGTAGCAAAATCTGTTGGAAATGTAAAGAAAAGGACGGCGATTTTTACCACATGTGGTGGTCATGTGACAAAATGAAAGAGTTTTGGAAATTGATCTATAATGAATTAAAAAAGATGTTTAAATATACTTTCCCAAAAAAGCCTGAAGAACTATTGCTAGGAGAGGATAATAAGAAGACGGACCAAAGACTATATTTGTATAGACAGCAGCTAGAGTTCTGATAGCCCAAAAGTGGAAAACACAGGAGATACTGACTGTAAAGGAGTGGCAGACAAAGTTGGTCAAGTACACAGAACTAGCAAAACTGACACATAGAATTCGCAGTCAGGAGGAGACAAAGTACCAAAAAGAATGGAGTAAATTTATGGTGAGAACTGTAGAAATTTGAAGACGTTAGCAGGACTGAAATAAATCCTATCTCATGGTTTAGTCTTTTACTAATGAAACTGTGAATTAAAGATTGGAATAAGAAAACCTGCGGAAGGGAAGGAGGGAAGTCAACGGCTCTACGGAGCATAAAGTAGGATAGATGTAAAAAGACTTGATGTTTTTGTTTGTTGGTGTGGAGGTATTTAAAATGAAAACTTAATAAAAAGCATTATATATACAGTGGTGCCTCGCAAGATGAAAAGAATCCGTTCCGCGAGTCTCTTCGTCTAGCGGTTTTTTCGTCTTGCGAAGCAACCCTATTAGCGGATTAGCGGATTAGCGCTATTAGCGGTTTAGCGGCTATTAGCGGCTATTAAAGGCTTAAGGGATTAGCAGATTAGCTGCTAAAAGGCTATTAGCAGCTTAGTGCCTTAGAAAAAGGGGGTGGGGAGCGGAAAAAAATCGCAAGAATCGCAAGACATTTTCGTCTTGCGAAGCAAGCCCATAGAGAAATTCGTCCTGCGAAGCGCATTGAAAAACGGAAAACCCTTTCGTCTAGCGGGTTTTCCGTCTTGCGAGGCATTCATCTTGCGGGGCACCACTGTATATAAAAAGAATCTGTTTGATTTGAGCAAGGTTCAGGTCCCTCAAATTGGTCCAATTCAACCCTAGTATTTAACCAATATCATCCGAATCCTGTTATTCAGGTTTGCACATGGAAGAAGCTGGTTCTTGCTACTGTGCATCTCTCATGAATGCAAGATCTTTTTGCCCGATCAGTACATTCTGATGCTTCCTATGATGACAAATTCTGTTTGCCTGGGAAGCAGATGCTAGTGTTTACCTAGACGCAATTTACAATGATGAGCTGTGATGATGACTGAGCTCGCCTTTTTCTGCCAGAGCAACATGGTGTACAAAAGAAGACTGCAAATCATTCCCAACAAAAGTGCTTAAGTCTAGACAAGGCCTGCACAAATTGTGACCCACCACTCTGAACGGAACCCAACAGCCATGCAACCTCTCATGACTTGAGTAACCTCAGGCTTTTGTTGGTGACCTGGAACACCAAACGCAGGGTGGTTGACCATCACCCAGCCGCCCACAATACATAGTTGATAAGCTGCATTTAGCTTAGGCTGCATTCATACCACACATTGAAAGTATGATCATACCACTCTGAAGAAGTCACAGCTTCCCCCAAAGAATTTTGGGAGCTGAAGTTTGTTAAGGGAGCTGAGAGTTATTAGGAGACCCTATGTTGTTGTTGCAGTTCTTGCGTGTGCTTCAAGTGTCCCTCTTTTGCAGGAATTACAAAAGCCGCCCCAGTTTCTGATTTGATCCTAGAATGTCAGTATTTTCTTTGTCAGTGCCGCTGCCACTGGGAGAAGAGTGAACTGCCTCTTGACCTGAGTGGTGGCAGTGGAAGCAGTGGTGGCTGCGAGGGAGCATCCTGTTGCCTTTCTATGGCCTCTCTATGGCTGCCACTGCCACTGCCAGCCTCCTCCCTTGGGCAACTCACAGTGGCTACTGGAGGGTGGGTGAGGAGGAGGAGGAGAGGCCAGTCTCACGTAACACACCGGCTCTGAGGAGCAGGCAGAGGGCAGGGGCCTCCCTGCCTTCCAGGGTGGGAAGAAAAGGGGAGTGGAACAGAGTGCAATGAGTCTTTATTTATTTATTTTAAAAAAAAAATGCTTTGGGTGTCTGTGTCTAATCTTGCCCCTTTCTAAAATTTATTTATTGGTGCGTGTTTTTCTTTTTCTAAATCTACCAAACAATAAAATAACATTGGGGTTTTCTTGAGATGGTGGAGGGCATGTGTGCTGTGTCCCATTTGCATAGTGGTGGAGGAAATGCTCTGTGGGGCAGCGGGGGAGTAAAAAATGAGGAGAGTTGAATAGGGTCAGTTGGGGGAGGAGTGAGAAATGTCCCTATTATTATCTGAGGATGGTTGGAGGGTATGTTAGCAGCATGGTCTTTTTTTGTTGTTCTTTTCAGTGTGAAGTATACTGTGATTAATGCGTTCAGGTATACACACAGGTGTGCCATTTGTGCACATTCCATGAAAATCTGTCCATAGAATTGCAAAGACTTGTTTGATTGTTGCTCCGTCAAGGCCCATCTTGTAAGATCAAGCACAGACCTCTCCCTAGCAGTTTGGCAGGCCTCCTTTCAGCATCTCAAACATTGCTGGCTGCACTTAGGCCTATGAGGAGCATTTTCAAGAAATCTCACCGGGGATAGTTCACCCTCCCTGCCAACAGTGTTGTTTCTTCCTTCTGTATAATCAACAAACAGATCCTCTTGTATTAACATTTCCCATTTTCCTTGGTGTTTAGATCTGCCTAATATTTATACATTGTTGTCGTCTCTCCTTTAGTAATTTCAGAGCCAAGCTGTGAATATTTAACACTTTTTAATCGCTCCTCATGCATCAGTCATGCCAGGCGCCTAATTGGTTATGCAGTGGGCCTCAGATCTTGCTCCAGTTTGTGACTGCACTTCAGATAATGTGAGGCCCAGAACTGAGCCCAACATGCATGGATCTTAGCTAGAGTTAATTTACATAAGCTCTGATCACTACACGACATTGCTGGATGCGGGCAACACTCTTACTCTGGCGATATAGATGTGATTGTATAAAGAACTGTACAAAGTGGGATTATACCAGCCAAACTTTGCTGAGAGCCAGTGTGGTGTAGTAGTTAAAAGCGGTAGTCTCGTAATCTGGGGAACCGGGTTCGTGTCTCCGCTCCTCCACATGCAGCTGCTGGGTGATCTTGGGCCAGTCACACTTCTCTGAAGTCTCTCAGCCCCACTCACCTCACAGAGTGTTTGTTGTGGGGGAGGAAGGGAAAGGAGAATGTTAGCCACTTTGAGACTCCTGAAGGGGCGTGAAAGGCGGGATATCAAATCCAAACTCTTCTTCTTCTTCTATTCAGATTGCTTGGTTATTTAAATCAGAGCTGAGTGGAAAGTACCCACAATTACTTTTAGGACATTTCTAGTGGTGTTGAACAACTTCAGTTTTTAGTTTCTTTTTCTTTTTCTAGCAATTCTGCAAAAAATTATCTCTTCCTCACCATCAGTTACCCTTGCTTGTCATCAGTGAGGTCATCAGATAACCAAAGCTGGTTGATTACATCATGTTGTCAAATGATTCCACAAAGTGTGTCATCCCTGGTTGGGTGGAATCAAACATGTGATTAATTGAGGGCAGAGAGAGGAAGAAGAAGCACAGGTGTGTGTGTCTAACAGATTCAAAAGGTGAATATCTGTGAGGAAGATCACAAGCCCATTGTGCTCACAGAAGAATTTATTTACTAGTAGCCTTCTCCTGTGTGCTCAGAGCACAAGAGAGGGATTGTAGGCTTCCTAAAACCAGTCTTTGCCAAATAAATGCCTTCCATATATTATGGAATACAACTCCCGTCATCTAGAGCTGTTGGAATTGTAATCTAGCAATATCTGGAGGTTATCAGAATGGTGAAAGCTACCTGAAGCATTTGTTTTGTGGGGAAATGCTGAATTCTATTGCACGAAGAAGAAGAAGAAGAAGAAGAAGAAGAAGAAGAAGAAGAAGAGTTTGAATTTGATATCCCGCTTTATCACTACTCTAAGGAGTCTCAAAGCGGCTAACAATCTCCTTTCCCTTCCTTCCCCACAACAAACACTCTGTGAGATGTGTGAGGTTGAGAGACTTCAGAGAAGTGTGACTAGCCCAAGGTCACCCAGCAGCTGCATGTGGAGGAGCAGAGACGCGAACCCAGTTCCCCAGATTACGAGTCTATCGCTCTTAACCACTACACCACACTGGCTCCCAGTGCTTGGATCCAATGTAGTGTGTTCCATCAGTGCAATGATTTCTGCTTGCACAATGAAATTTCCCTCCTGTCCTACCTCTAAATTTGTTCTGGGGTTTTCCCCAACTGTCTGGAGCAGATTTGGGGTGTGGGGCATGTGGAGAAGAAAGGGACTGGGAAATTCCATTGTGCAAGCAAAAATCTTTGCACTGATGGGACACATTAGTTGGATACCACCCCTTGTTTCCACTGAAAAATTGAAAATGGGGTGTATTTATCAGAACTCCAATATCTCATGGAAGAGAATTTTGGCAGTGGTACAAGGCATGCAGAGTCATAGTTCTGAAGCTATAATATAGAGTTTTGCATACATTTTGGGTTTGCTGAATTAGGAAACAACGCTATGGCAAGATCTGCCAGGATGAGTAGCTTAGGATGCCTTGGATCTCTGGCTCAGCTGGCATTAAGTCCCAGCTGAAGATACATATTTTGTTCATCCTGGTTGAGCCAGGGTTCAGCTGCCTGAGCCAAGGCTAGTATAAGTCCCTCCAAAAAAGGGTGTCCTGGGGAAGCATGGCAGAACCAGAAAGGGGGGGAGGGACTTAGGCTAGATCCTAAGCCTTTTGTTCTCAGACATGTGACCTGGCAACCCAGTGTAGAACACTATTTTAAAGGCTATTCACTCTGCTAGGCTTAGGCAGAGCAGCAGCAGCCCTGCTGTAGAATGGGTATTGCGTCTGGTATAATTTTTTGCTATATGAACTTAACCTGACTTGCTTTACACCAGCTTCTTGTGCATAAAATTGCTCCTTAAGATATTAAAAGGTAAAGGTACCCCTGCCCGTACGGGCCAGTCTTGACAGACTCTAGGGTTGTGCGCCCATCTCACTCAAAGAGGCCGGGGGCCAGCACTGTCCGAAGACACTTCCGGGTCACGTGGCCAGCGTGACATCGCTGCTCTGGCGAGCCAGAGCCGCACACGGAAACGCCGTTTACTTTCCCGCTAGTAAGCGGTCCCTATTTATCTACTTGCACCCAGGGGTGCTTTTGAACTGCTAGGTTGGCAGGCGCTGGGACCGAACAGCGGGAGCGCACCCCGCCACGGGGATTCGAACCGCTGACCTTTCGATCGGCAAGCCCTAGGCACTGAGGCTTTAACCCACAGTGCCACCCGCGTCCCTTGCACACACATGACATCACTGATCCATCTGCAAAAAGCTTTTTCCTCATTAGAAGTGGGTTGTCCACATTGGGGTGACTTTGTTCTTCTCACGCAGCCCTTTGTCAGTGTAGCATAGGAAGCTGTCTAAAACCAGGTGCCTGGTTTAATTTACTGATGTTTATTTTATTTTTTTAAAAAAATGCAAAGGTTTTGCAGCCTACCCTTTCAGAACAGAGCCCTCTCAAGATAGCTTCCATAAAAAGGGCAAAATGTATTATAATAAAAGTTAAAATGGCAGATAAAGCATTGCAAAAGCCAGCCCCATGCTCGTATTAATTTAAAACGCTATCGAGAGCAATTTAAAACCCAGAGTTTAAAACCAGCAGCAATATAAAACATTAAAAAGTTCAGCATCTTAATTAAAAGCAGATCAGGATGAATGGGATTTTAAGGCCCCATTTCAAAGCCAGCATGGAAGGGACCAAAAGTACATTCTTTTGGTGTGCATCTCTGAAAATTGGGGAATAGTAGTGCTTAAGACACTGTTGGACTTCAGCTCCCATCATTCCTGACAATGGGGCTTATGGGAGTTGTAGGGTCTACCATCGCAGGTCTCTGTGCACAATAGGGTAGGGTGCTGTTGGATAGCGGAGCAGCCTTCTTTAGAAGGTGGCGGACTCTCCTTCATTGAAGGTTTATAAACACAGGTTGGATTGCCATCAGTCCATGGTTCTTTGGCTGTGATTCCTGCATTGCAGGTGGTTGGAACTTTTTGGTCTTCCATCCAGTTCTACAACTCTAAGAGTCTACGAAATAATAATAAAAATACACCTGGGGGAATGCAAATGGGCAATGATTAACAGTAGTGGAAGTGCAAATAGCAATATCCATTGTGTACTTGCACCACAGCCTGGAGAACTGAAGCCAAGGACATCGTTTTCACAAGAGCAGGAGACATGCATTTAACAAGTCATGGACCAAAATGAATCAAGTTTACACAAGGACAGAAAACAACTGTGAACCCCTTGTGTATATGCAAGTTCCACCATGCTTGTAATAGTTATGTTTTATTTCTGAGACAATTCAGTACCAGAGGAGGTCTACATAAATATTTTTAACCCCTTGTAGCTGGTAAAATTGCAAGTTGAGAATGATATCAGTGTTCTTGTGTATCACAGAGCCAAATGAAACAGTAGGGTTTGCTGCCTATACAATCCTTCCGCTGATAAAACAGGCCATACAAATTATTTAGAAAACTCCCCAGGTAACAAGAAACAGATAACTGAGCAAAAATCATTTCAGATGTGATTGTTCCAATGAGTAGACATTTGCTTACAAATGCAAAACAAATAATTTTGGAAAGGCAGTAATGCGATCAATAAAAAGAACTCTTAAAGCACAATAGCAATTATTACCCAGAAACCACATTATGCTTCCCAGTAATTTTTTTTTACACAGAATGACAATGGTATAATATGTGCATATCCCCTGCGTTTTATTATTACGATTTTATGTAGCCCCATTCTCTTAAACTTTGCATTCTTAACGTGCTGATATGGCGTAACTGGAAAAGAATATCTTATACAGTTCTTTAAAGTGAAGTAAGTACATATAAGAGCCATGTGGTACATTTCTTGCAAAATGCATATAGCCTGTCCTTTGTTTCAGTTCTTTTAGAAATGCACACTCTCTCTTGCCTCCATCCTTGTCATTGCAGATGAGTGTTTTCTGCTTGATCTCCTTCAAAACTGCTCAGCGGTACTTGTGTGACTTCTAATTCCACTGGGAAGAGTAAACCAAATGCCACATGAGCCATGAGCCATATGTCAAAATGTCGTTGTGCTCTGTTCCAAGGGAATCCCATAATTGTATGGGTGCCACACATGATTGTATTTGTTCAGGTAGTCATAAAATTTGGATGGGGGAAGAAAGCTTATCTCTTGACTGTAAAGCGCATAAAATGAGAAAGCCTTCAAAAGTGCCACGTTGATCTGGGCATATAAATTCGCTATCGGCTTTTTAACAGCCATGGAAATAATCAAAGTGCCTCTTTGAAATCCTTCCCTTGGTAATGCAATTCCTAATTTAGATGGGTCAGTCTTGCATCACTGGAATGTCACAGTCATGGCTACGAAGGCAGAACAGTGACAGTGGGTTAAAATGGCAGATCAGGAATGGCGATGGAGAACTGGGTCAGTCTGTTGAAATAGGGCTGCTCTGCTCTTGGACTCTCCTTTCTCCTGATTTCAGTGCTGTTTGTTCTAAAAGAGCTCAGTGTTTGAGCTTTCCTTGTTTTCCTCAAGAGATTCTTCAACTATTTTTGTAGACACTTGCCTGTTGTCAGGAATGAGCCAGCTCCCAGCGAATGTTTGCAGCCAGGGAGGCTTTGATGTTAGTCAGGCAGGGGAGAGCCAGCAGCTGCAGAATTCGACTCTTCTTGACTTTGCCGGGCATGCTGATAAGGCTGAAGCTGAGAGCAGGCTCGAACACAGTCAAAGCTCTTCGGAAGCTCAGTTATGCGCGAATAGACACACAGAGAGTCTTCTCGGAAAAGGAAGAGGAGGAAGATGATCCAATTAGTCCCCGGAGTTGGCAAATGGGAGGGCTGCTAGACAGGAAGCCAAACAAGCTGTGAAAGAAAGTTTAATATATTCTGTAGATACAGGAAGCAGTCTTCAGAAGGGTCATCTTGAATGATAATGCCAGTGGCTGCGATAGAATCCTCCGGAGTTATCAGGTTGTTTGCAATAAATCCTCATTTTTTTTTTCCTGGACAGCCATTCAAATTCTCATAGAGTTGGAAGGGGTCCTGAGGATCTTCTCATCCAACCCCTCGCAATGCAGGAATATGCGGCTTTCCCATATGGGGATCAAACCTGCAACCTTGGCGAGACTCTGCCTTCTCAGATAGGTGCGCACAATGGCCGGAGTCATGTATGGAATTCTTAACTGGAAGCACAGAGAACAAAGTCACAAATGAGTCAGCCATGCTCATTGGATTGCAGATGAAAACCAGTGTTCAGCAACTGGCACCCCATGAGTGAAAACTGTCTGCTCATTAAGTTGCAGCTAATCCCTCGCTTTCCATCCATATCTCTATTTTCTTCTCGTCCATTCCTTCTGAGGTTTCTGGGCTATTCAGAAGCAATGGTTTTTGTATGCGTGCCTGCCTGCCTGCCTGCCTGCTAGCAACCATTCTGTGTACAATTTCCAGTGTTTCCTGTAATTGCTGAATTGATATGGGAACTTCATTGCCAGAATATAAACCTAATCAGGAAACTTCAGCCATTTTCCTGTAATGCTGATTTATGTAGCCATCTGGTTGGGGGAAAGCTTTACTCTCTTCAGCTTACCATAAACAGTAAAACAAACAAACAAACAACCTCCCCCTCCCCACAAAAACAGCAAATAGAAACAAACATTTAAAAACCTGGCTTATCCAGAAATGTTACACCAGACATATCTACAGAAGCAGGAATTAGGGAAATAGCCTGAATTTGTGAAATACAAATTAACGAGCTAGCCTGAAGTGAAGTTCATTCGTGGATAGTAAGTTTTTCCAGTATGCAGTGACGGCTGCAAGGGTGTTACTGGCACAGAAATGGAAACAACAAGAAATACCAACAATGGAAGATTGGAGATCAAAGTTGTTAGACTATGCTGAATTGGACAAGATGACAGGAAAGATTAGATACCTAAGAGACCAAAAGTTTACAGAAAACTGGGGAAAATTTGTTGATTATCTGGAAAGTATAAGTGAAGGCGAAATAACGCTAGAAGGTTTTAAAAGAGCACTGTGAAAACGTGAGAGATATTCCTGAAGATGGTGATCCCACAGGGGGCGCTCCTATTTGATTGAAGTCATAGGACCCCTCGCTGATGGGTTGACCCAGGGTTTACTTCTGGCAGGTAGGCCGGAAGTCAGTGGTGGTATGGTAAAAGTAAAGGGACCCCTGACCATTAGGTCCAGTCGTGACTGACTCTGGGGTTGCGGCGCTCATCTCGCTTTATTGGCCGAGGGAGCCGGCGTACAACTTCCGGGTCATGTGGCCAGCATGACTAAGCCGCTTCTGGTGAACCAGGGCAGTGCACGGAAATGCTGTTTACCTCTCGCTGGAGTAGTACCTATTTATCTACTTGCACTTAGACGTGCTTTTGAACTGCTAGGTTGGCAGGAGCAGGGACTGAGCAACGGGAGCTCACCCCGTCGCGGGGATTCAAGCCGCCAACCTTCTGGTTGGCAAGTCCTAGGCTCTGTGGTTTAACCCACAGCGCTACCCGCGTCCCGTAGTACCCAATGCCTATACCTCTGATGTTTGTAATCAATAAAGTTGTGGCCTTGTTTGATCCCAATACATTGTGTTAAGTCTCATTATTATTCTGTGGATGGGGTTGGCGGATGCTGTGGGGCCTTTGCATGCAAGTGGTGGCCACTGAAAAGTTAAACCCTCCCAACTGCTGAATTGCTTGCAAATCTGCTTGCTGAGGGAACTTACAGTTCTGCTCTCTTACAGCTCAGCAAACAGGGTCGCACAACACCTGCTTAGGTTATATGACATTTGAGGTATTCGCATGTCATTTCTCTTACCAAGCAAGTGCTTCTAACTTATATCCACTGTCTCTCTGACTGGGTCAAAATTCAAGATTATGCTTTTGTTGTTTGTCACTAGTTGGGAGTATGCTGACCAAAATGCATTTCCTTCTTAATGTGTTTTAGGCTGCAATCCTATACATACACTAAGCTGGGAGCGTAAACTCACTTCTGCATAAGATTTCACTGTTTAAAATGTGGTGTAGTGGTTATAGTGTTAGGCTGGGGTTTAAATCCCCACTCCACTGTGGAGCTCATGGGTATCTTTGGACCAGTCACAGTCCCTTAGGCTAACCTACCTCACATGGTTGCTGTGAGGATGGGACTGAGAGAGCTATGTCTACCACCTTGAGCTCCTTGGAGGAAAGGTGTGTCACAAATAGAACAATAAATAAACAAATAGATAAAATCTCTGCTCAGTGCTGTTGGCATGGAACCTCCATATTACAGCTCTATTACAGATGCAAGTAATTTCTAGCATCATAAAACCTACCGAAGAGTTGGTTCTGCAGTTGATAAGGGAAGTCTGCCAGAAGAAACAGTGATATCTGCTGTAACAATAATGGCTTTTACAATATCCGAAAGATTCCATTATAGTATAGAGTAAATGGCAAAAGACTGTGAATCCAGGGCCACTTGGGTACTGTGCACCAGAATAGCACACTTTTGAAATGAGTCCAGAGGGGCTATTTTTGGTTGCAGCGATGGGGGAGCAACCATTATGCTGCAGAACAAATACATAAGAGGCTCTCGATACAGAGCTATTAAAGGGGGGGGAGCAGTAAACAAAGGAATGTAAAACAAGTAGCCCAATGACAACTGGAGAGCACCACACTGGGTTGTTCTGGAGTGTACAATCCTCCAATCTCACTCTCTGATTTGGTGTGCCCTCCGTATTTTTAGACCACAACTCCCATCCTTCCTGACCATTGGCCATGCTGGCTGAGGATGATGGGAGTCCAACAATGTCTAGGGGGCTGCTGCTTCCCCATCACTGCTCTGGATGAATGAGTGGAACACCAAGATGGTGTGGATCATGTTATGCTCAGTATTGGCTGAAGATCTGTGGAGAGGAGCAGGTTAGCTACCGTCTGTTCGTACCCATTGACCCCAGTCATCCCTTTGCCTGCATTCAGTCAATGCTGAACATAATGTCAAGACAACGTCCTCCCTAGGGACTAGGAAGGAAATGGATGCCTTTTGTAGGGCAAATGGGCAGATTTGCCAATAACACCTACTATATACACCACCTGCAAATTATTCCATTAAACTAAAGTCTAATATAACAGCACGGTCTAGAATTATCAGAATAGAAATGGATCTCTGTTACTGCTTTCACATCAGTCGGCTTTCTTTAAATACATACAGCTTTGCAAATTGGAACTGTAACGATGGGAGTTGAAGTGCTCATCTGAAAATTGCAATGCACCCACATAGTCTGGATCAAAATGGCATGGGGCTGTGCAAGAGTAGAACTTTGCTTGCTGTGCCTTTTACCACATGCTCTGTCTGTATTTCAAGTGGCTTAACTACTTGATAAGTGTGGCTAAAGTACCTGTGGCTTGAAGACAATTACTACGTAAAGTGTATTACTAAAAAATAAGGAACTGATTTTGATTAAATGAAAATCATTATCTGTCGCACAAACAAATAGCTGGAGAATAAGCCATATTGATTTTCTCCTTATTGGACAGATGGCAGGATAGCTATATCGCTTAGTGCATTTAATAACTCTGAGCTAGTTCTCATGGAAGCCCATGAATGAAGCTCCATGCGGCAAGAGGCCTCTAGGTCACTGTGACCACTAGCCCTTCTAGTGACTATTACAGGCATCAGGGGGGAGCCCACTCTCAGGACTGTGTCATTGCCCCTCACTGCTTAGTCAGTTGTTAGGAATGCATGATCTGTCCATTTTCAATTCTCTTAAGTTCAGTTCACGGCATTTCTCCATTTCTGTCTCTGTGTTGCTGCTTTTTTAAAAAAGTTGGATGAACCTTTGTATACATTTTTTTGCATGTATTTCTCCTAATATGCACATTTTTATGCTACTTTGCCTACTGCAATCACTTTTGAATGTTATTTTAATGATTATGCACGTTTGTGTGTGTATATTTTTCTTTGATATAAGCATTTTTTGGGTTGGAGAACTGCATTTCAAAGTTCAGAGATCTGTGAATTTTGAAGGATGGCTACGTTGCATTTTGGGTATTGGTCCAGGAAGTGCAAACTAGGAACTTGACTTTTATACCTTTCATTTGCTGCCTCCTCCCTTCAGCACTTCTTGGTTTCCTTCTATAAACCCTAATAAAATTTATTTTATTTTTTTAAAAAGCCAGAAAAATACACTTCCTGGTTTCTTCTTGGACTTGAAGCAGTTGAGAGAGGAATAATTCTGAGTAGGCTAGCTAAGATGTTTAAGACTGAATCAGGAAAGTGCTGGAAATGCAATGAAGTTGAGGGAATGTTCTTTCATATGTGGTGGACTTGTAAAAGGGTAAAAGCGTATTGGGAAATAATCCACAATGAATTGAAAAAAATGTTTTGAAAAAACAGAGTCCTTTCTGTTGGGGATAATTCAGACTAAAATCCCCAGGTGTCAAAAAAGGTTATTTATGTATGCCACTACTGCAGCCCATGTTTTGTTAGCCCCAAAATGGAAAAGGAGTGCGGTCCCAAGCTGGCAGAATATGTCCAGCTTGCAGACTTAACATATGTTTAAAGGACAGGAGATTGGGAAACGTTTATTGAATATATGGGGGAAATTGTGTACACTTGAAAACGTTGGCAGCATTAAGATAGATTTGAGAGTGTAAATACGTTTTGATGGATGTAATAGTGGAATATTGAAAACTTGCAATTTTGTAAAATGCAAATTTTTCAGAGATGGAATCTTTCGAGGAGTTGGAGATGGCATTTATAAGTGTTCCACGTTTCACAAGCCTACAGTAAGGTAAGTTCTCTAGGACCTATTTTCGATTCCAGAAGAATGATCTTCACTCATTAGATCCACCCCCCCCCCCCACATACACAGAATCTCAAAATTGGGTGTTTAAAGCATAGAAAACTCCAGATATAATTGCAAATAGTCCAATAATATCTCAGGCTACAAAGGATCAAACCAGTGACCTATTTCCAAAGGCAGTTTCAGAAATGTATCAACCCTCCCTGGAAACCTAATTTCTTAATTACACAGAACGATAAATCTCTTTTTCAGTGCCTTCAAAATTATACCCCCTGGGCTCAGTCCTTCACACTTCCAGAGCACCGTTGTAACTTTAAATACATGCAAAGTATTGTCGGGCTGAATGGAGGCCCTAGCAAGGGTATAGTTAACTTTGTGGCTTGGGGTAAAGTTTCAGAAATTGCCTACACAACTTAGCAGATGGGCAGTGTAATGTGCCGTGTGCTTCATTGAAGCAAGTCAGGACGGTGTGAGCAAAAGGCTTTGGGGATCAGGTTGCAACTTTGATTTTGAGACAGCTTTGAGAGCAAAGAACCTCATCAGTTTATTAGTCGTTTTTATTTATTAACTTTCTATACTGCCCTTCATCCGAGGACCACAAGGTGGTTTATAACATAAAACACAAAAATACAGACCATAGTGACAAATGGAAACAATACCCACCCACCCAAGTTTAAAAGGGCATGTTGTTGTTGTTTAGTCGTTTAGTCGTGTCCGACTCTTCATGGCCCTATGGACCAGAGCACTCCAGGCACTCCTGTCTTCTACTGCCTCCTGCAGTTTGGTCAAACTCATGCTGGTAGCTTCGAGAACACTGTCCAACCCTCGTCCTCTGTCGTCCCCTTCTCCTTGTGCCCTCCATCTTTCCCAACATCAGGGTCTTTTCCAGGGAGTCTTCTCTTCTCATGAGGTGGCCAAAGTATTGGAGCCTCAGCTTCACGATCTGTCCTTCCAGTGAGCACTCAGGGCTGATTTCCTTAAGAATGGATACGTTTGATCTTCTTGCAATCCATGGGACTCTCAAGAGTCTCCTCCAGCACCATAATTCAAAAGCATCAATTCTTCGGCGATCAGCCTTCTTTATGGTCCAGCCCTCACTTCCATACATCGCTACTAGGAAAACCATGGCTTTAACTATATGGACTTTTGTTGGCAAGGTGATGTTTATGCTTTTTAAGATGCTGTCTAGGTTTGCCATCGCTTTTCTCTCAAGGAGCAGGCATCTTTTAATTTCGTGACTGCTGTCACCATCTGCAGTGATCATGGAGCCCAAGAAAGTAAAATCTCTCACTGCCTCCATTTCTTTCCCTTCTATTTGCCAGGAGGTGATGGGCCCAGTGGCCATGATCTTCGTTTTTTTGATGTTGAGCTTCAGACCATAGAGTAGCCAAACCCCTGGGAGGAGACAAATGTTTTTGCCTGGCGTCTAAAGTATGTAACGAAGGAGCCAGGCAAGCCTCCTTGTTTGAGCTGAATGTTTTTATGAAAAGTGACACCTAATTAAGTTTGCCACTGCGAAACCATTTTTATGAAAAAAGAGGGAAACGCTAATCCAACCCACCTACCCAAAGCTGGACTTAATGGATTCAGATTGCACAAGTTTGTTTGTTGAAATAGCCCACAAGCCAACCCAAGGGAGCTTCATGTCTGGGGGCTAAGAAGCTGAAAAGGATTGCTGAAAAGCTGAGTGGCATAACCCAAACTTCTTTAAGTCATTCCAGCAAATCATAGAATTGTAGAGCTGGTGTTTGTCGGGTAGATGGCCCTGTTAAATTGGCCCAGTAAATTAATCCTGTTAATTTTGGCCTGTTGAGCCAAAAAGGTTTCTCAGATGTAGAATACCCTTTTAAAGGTGACTTGGAAACTACAGCTAATCCTGAATGTGGCAACTAGACTGGTGACTGGGAGTGGCCGCCAGGACCGTATAACACCAGTCTTAAAGGATATTCACTGGCTCCCAGAATGTTTCTGAGCACAATTCAAAGTGTTGGTAAAGGTAAAGGTAAAGGTAATGGGACCCCTGACCATTAGGTCCAGTCGTGGCCAACTCTGGGGTTGCGGTGCTCATCTCGCTTTATTGGCCGAGGGAGCTGGCATACAGCTTCCAGGTCATGTGGCCAGCATGACTAAGCCGCTTCTGGTGAACCAGAGCAGTGCACGGAAATGCCGTTTACCTTCCCACCAGAGCGGTACCTATTTATCTACTTGCACTTTGACGTGCTTTTGAACTGCTAGGTTTGCAGGAGCAGGGACCGAGCAACGGGAGCTCACCCCGTCGCGGGGATTTGAACCGCCAACCTTCTGATTGGCAAGTCCTAGGCTCTGTGGATTAACCCACAGCACCACCTGTGTTGTGTTGGTGCTGACCTTTAAAGCCCTAAATGGCCTCAGCCCAGTATACCTGAAAGAGCGTCTCCACCCCCATCGTTCAGCCCGGACACTGAGGTCCAGCTCTGAGGGTTTTCTGCTGGTTCCCTCACTGTGAGAAATGAAGTTACAGGGAACCAGGCACAGGGCCTTCTCAGTAGTGGCGCCCGCCCTGTGGAACTCCCTCCTTTCAGATGTCAAGGAAATAAACAACAACTTTCTGAAGACATCTGAAGGCAGCCCTGTATTAGGAATGTTTGATGTTTTATTGCATTTTTGTATGTGTTGGAAGCCACCCAGAGTGGCTGGGGAAACCTTGCCAGATGGGTGGGGTATAATCAATCAATCAATCTACAGTGTTGGGATTCCAGAGTGTACCTCTTGATGTAGCATGGGGTAGTGTGGGAAGATATTTTTGAGTGCCTCTCATTTTAAAAATTCTCTGGCTGCATGCAGAGGTTAGCCAAACCTTTCTCCTGGCATATTCCCTTGAGGGCTATTCAGAAGTATGAAAATGCCACCTGCAGTCTGTAGTAACATAGTTCAAAAATTAGACCTTATCGCTGTGTCTTTTCTTTACAGGCTACTGGAGCGCAGATAAACTCCCCCCACTCCCTAACGACTTTGATGTTTTCCTCAAGTCTTAGAGACAGACATATCTCTTGACAGAACATCAGGAGAGATGAGGATCAGTATCTGCTATCATTAGCTTGATGGCTAAGAGAATATTATTTTGTGAGTATGTGATATGCTTATTTTGCATGCGAACCTAAGGTCTATCTCGTCACCGTATTTATACTGAGGAAGGATTACAACTCAATTTGTCATATTTCCCCTCAGGCTTGGTAGTCAATTTGTATTTCTCAAACTTAAGTCATTTCCCCTATCCAACCCCCACCCCAGTGATATTTAAATAGGGCTTATTTTGCTGCTGCTAAATTTGTTGAGTGTGCCTGGGTGTGGAGAATCTGGCCCCAGGAACATCAACTCCATAACTCCAGGCCTGCTGCTTCAATCCTATTTTTGCAGAGTTCTTAGGAGGGGGAGCACCTTAAACCTCACATTTCATTGAAAACATGCTTTATGCAGTTTATTATGTACTATCCTCATCAGCTCAGAGTAGATAAAAGCATGTATAAAAGAGAGAAAAGGGATAAATCATAGGCCACATTCAGATAGCACTTTGTTCCATTTTCCTGATGTTTCCTTCCCTGATAATTTACACATTTTATGTGATCTTTTGCAAGACATAAAAACCATTTCTGGAAAGCTAGGAGAATATTGGGGGGGGGGGAAGGTTAGTGCTTGTTTCCATGTTAATTGCTTCCAGAAATAAAAATAAATCTATTTGCAACCCTGTTAAATTGGAAAACCCTGGGAGTTTTGGGCTCATGGGGATTGCTTCTCCTTAGGGATGTGTTTGGATTCCATTTGACTTTTCAGCAAACTGGACTGATACACAGAATGCTGCAGAAATGGTATGGGCGTGTGAATCCTTTCATCTCTGATTCTCCCAAGTACTGCAACCAGTACTGCAGTAAGGAACATTAGAAAACAAGACAGGAACACTAGCATCCCAGGCATGACAACTATCACAATATTCCCCACATCTGACGGCACCTTTAATTATTGCAGCCATCTCTCACCTAACCATGATGGGACTGGGGGCAATCCATTGCTCGTTGCACAGTGCTACAGAACAGGCTGCCGTTGCTTGCACTTCTTCAACCCACAAATAATCCAAGAGGGCTGTGATTGATTTAAGGCACTGTGATGAATGAGTCTGAGAATTCTCAGATTAGCAGACACGGTGGCAGGCACACTGCTCCAGTAAGAAGAAGTCTGTCCAGATTGCCGAGAAAAATAGGCAGAACGTTTTGTATGTGGCGAGCAACAAAGTGCTCAAAATTACTTCTGTGACTTAAACTGTGCCTGCACCCGATTCACTCACAGTAGTGGTGAGGTGGTAAATTTTTCAAGCGCCAGAGCTCATATGGACAGCCTAGAAAGACAGGCAGATAGATAGATAGAATATACAGCACCCCAAGATTTGAACACTCCGTTTAAATAATAATAATTATTATTATTTATTATTTATTATTTATTATTTATTATTTATTATTTATTATTTATTATTTATTATTTATTATTTATTATTTATTATTTATTATTTATTATTTATTATTTATACCCCGCCAATCTGGCTGAGTTCCCCCAGCAACTCTGGGAGGCTCCCAATCGAGTGTTAAAAACTATACAGCATTAAATACTAAAAACTTCCCTAAACAGGGCTGCCTTCAGAAGTCTTGGGGTCAGCTGGAAGTCTTAGAAAATGTGAGCAGGGAGAGGGTGGTCTATTGGTTAGAACGTTAGAATTTGGCTTGCGGCATGTTTCCATCACTGCAATCCTGTACATAGCTACCTGGGAATAAGCTCCCCTGAACTCAGGGTTGCTTATTTCTGACTGTATAGGTTCAACTTGCAAATACATTGAGCTTCACACAAAAAATCTTCAGCCAGCTGAAGTGCCACCTTTGGCTTTTACTTAAAAATGCAAACAAATGTGCAAAGAAGTTTTATGATTTAGATTGCTAGTAGGAAGCCCCTTAAAGAAAAGGAAAGGGGTACCCACCCTCTGCTTCAGAGGTTTTCAACTTTTGGGGGTCCACAGCTCCTTTGACCAACTATGTTCTTTCTGCGGCACCCCTGTGGGGCTCAGGAGCCCAGTTATGTCTTCTTGCAATAGCAAGAAGAGGACGGAAATCAAATGTATGGTAATACTGTTAGTGATGCAGAAATAAAAGAGCTTGTCAAAGACATTTCATTCTAAAGTAATACTGGAAAATGCAAGATATTAGCTGTTTCCCCAGTACAGTTTTACCAGCCTTATGCTAAACATATTGGCATGGTTATACCTCCTGCTGAGCTCAGTGGGACTCACCTCCTTGCATTAGGCTTGCAGCCTTCCTTAATTACATTTCCTACCAATAGGTGGCACTAATAATTTCTGCATTAACTGCACAGCATTGCAGTTCCCAGTAGGATCGTTCTCCTTTTCTGTCTGGTTCATGCTTCAGTTTGATACCATTTTCAGTCAAATGGATTCCTGTATAAAAGGGCCCCGCACGAAGATGAAATATATCACATATAGATTTCCTCCAGAGAGATACATCAGTGAATAAGTAATTTCCAGGCTCTGCACTGATAAAGTCTAACAAAATAATAGATTTTAAATGAATGGATGCCTGCTGAATACAAAAGCCAAGCTACGGTTTGTTTGAAAAGCTGGAAAGGGAGGATAAAGGGAAAACATGAAATGGAAAACACGGCACAAAGTTAATGAGATCCTTGTAATTTGACAGGGGGATAAAAGACCTTAAGACCTTCAGGTACCCTCCAGGTACATTGGACCACAGCTCCCATCATCCCTTTCTAGCATGGCCAATGGTCAAGAATGATGGGAGTTGTAGTCTAACAAAGAGATGGAGGGTGCATTATTTACCATACCCAAAGCATCAGGGTGGCGAAGGTTGTTCACTCTAGATCAGGGTTTCCCAAACTTAGGTCTCCAGCTGTTTTTGGACTACAGTTCCCATCATCCCTGACCACTGGTCTGCTGGGTAGGGATGATGGGGGTTGTAGTCCCAAAACGGCTGAAGACCCAAGTTTGAGGAACCCTGATCTAGATCATCCACACAAGATCTCTTCTAAGTAGGTTCAGTACTTGAGTGGTAATTATTGCTTCTTCTATATGCAGAATCCTAAACTCTAAGGATAGAACAAAGCAAGCCTACCTTGCGGTGGGACAAAAGGGGAGTGAACTGGCAGAGGAACCACAAAATGGTGTGGTGCCATTTTGCTGCAGGCAGGAAGGTAGCCACAGGCAGTGAGGCAGCACAGCTGAGACACTATAAAGGTAAAGGTACCCCTGCCCGTATGGGCCAGTCTTGACAGACTCTAGGGTTGTGCGCCCATCTCACTGAAAGAGGCCAAGGGCCAGCGCTGTCCGAAGACACTTCCGGGTCACGTGGCCAGCATGACATCGCTGCTCTGGCGAGCCAGAGCCGCACACGGAAACGCCGTTTACCTTTCCGCTAGTAAGCGGTCCCTATTTATCTACTTGCACCCAGGGGTGCTTTCGAACTGCTAGGTTGGCAGGCGCTGGGACCGAACAGCGGGAGCGCACCCCGCCGCAGGGATTCGAACCGCCAACCTTTCGATCGGCAAGCCCTAGGCGCTGAGGCTTTAACCCACAGCGCCACCTGCGTCCCCTGAGACACTATAGTCATAGTCAAATTGTGGAATTTGCTCCCATGTGATGACCACCAACTTGGATGGCTTTATGAAAGAGGATTAGGAACATCCATGGATGATGAGCCTTTCAGTGGCTACCAACCTTGATGGCTACCTTCACTGTCTGATGTAGGATGCTTCTGAATGTCAGTTGCTGGAAACCACAGGTCCTCCTTACGGATTTCCAACAGGCATCTGGTTGGCCACTGTGACAATAGGTTGCTTGACTAGATGTTCCATTTAACAGGAACATTCAAAGCAGACAAGGTCAAAATAAAGAGAGAACAGTTTCCACATTAATTAAAAATATCAAAACCCAATGCAGTAGAAACACTTACATAAACAAACCTGGATCATTATCTCTGCATCTGATGTATATATATTCTCAAAGGACTACTCGCATCACCAATATATCTGAACGTTGTTCTGAAGTCACCATATATTTTATAATCCCTGCATAAAATTTGTTTTATGAGGAAATGTTCCATCCTTTTAAAACTGGTTGTCTTTGATCTTAACTTAGCACAAGATTAATTGAACAAATCTCTCTCTGCAGTGGAAATTATTTTTCCAACTCGATGCCCAGTCTTGCTTTATGAGAACTATTACTTGGGCTACTCAGAGACAATCTTTTTATCAGCCAGGGCTTTCTGAGACAGGGGATGTGGACCCCTATCTTATGCCTCATTGCTTTCAATGGGGCCAACTAGCTAGCCAACTAGCTAAGCTTATCTAAATAATGTAGGAAGTGATCTTCCTGCTTCCAAAACAGCAGACAGCTCACATAGAATGTAGCAAAACATTATATAATTTATCATAAAAGGGAAGCAAAATGCTGGGGTTAGTAGCTGCCCAGAGTGGCTGATGAGGCCCAGACAGATGGGTGAGGTATAAGTACCGTATTTTTTGCTCTATAAGACTCACTTTTTCCCTCCTAAAAAGTAAGGGGAAATGTGTGTGTGTGTTATGGAGCGAATGCAGGCTGCGCAGCTATCCCAGAAGCCAGAACAGCAAGAGGGATTACTGCTTTCACTGCGCAGCGATCCCTCTTGCTGTTCTGGCTTCTGAGATTCAGAATATTTTTTTTCTTGTTTTCCTCCTCCGAAAACTAGGTGCGTCTTGTGGTCTGGTGCGTCTTATAGAGCGAAAAATACGGTAATAATTTTATTTTTATTTTTCCATAGGCATCTGGTTGGCCACTGTGAGAACAGGATGCTGGACTTGGTGGGCCATTGATCTGATCCTGCACACTCATCTTATGTTCTCCCTGCCCCAACCTCCAACTGTATATCTGGACTTGATGGAAGAAGAACCTATTGCTGGGCTGGGTATGAAGGAACTAGATTTGTATGATGTGCTGTCGTTTGATGTGGATGTATCTTTGAATCAGTCCTCCATCTGTATTTAACTTAGCTTGGTACTTGTTTTCAAACCGAGATGCAGGGGACTTGCGTAGAAATCCTCCCACCCTCCTGCCACTGGCCTGAAGACTGAGAAACAGGGAAGAATAAGTATTAGAGAAAACAATTTCCCCTAGAAGTCCAAATCCATTCTCCCTACCTAGGCTCATCCTCTGGCAGAATGAAGACGTATCTGAAAGGTTTAGAGTGTAGGATGTTCCATTGTGGCATGCCAGATACAGCTGCAGAAATATAACTGAAGGCACAGAGGAGGAAGGGAAAAGATGCCTTTTTTTCATGGCGTGCTAACTCTTATTGACAACTTTATATAACAAGTTGACAGTCTGCTTATATACAGTATCCCACCTCTTCAGTCCTTCTCCTCCTAACACCTCCTTTTAAGTTTAAAAAAACAGGACTTGAAAAGCATATAAAATGTGACAGAGAAGGACTCCTATTCTCCTTTTTGATTTTAGAAAGGAACAGGATTATAGCACTAACCCAGAGTTAGTCGGCGTCAAGCATGGCCCATCCATTAGGCTAGGTGAAGACAAATTTGCTTCACGTGGTGGATACACCCCCTGTTGACATTTCTATTCCACCTTAAGGAGCAGACGTGTGGAACTGTTGCATGTCACATGTCTGTTTACATTCCAGCACAGCTTGCTGGGAACTTCCATTGTGTATAACTTTTGCTTTTGCCATTCTCTCTGAGAAGACAAGAGAGAGAGATGACATGTTTCTTTGTCCTGATTTATGATTAATAAATCTGTAGTTATAGTATGCTTCCACAAGCCTCACGCCTATTCTGTGTGCGCAGTTTGCTCTGCTGATAGTGTGCCCTGGCTTGGAAGCCGGGTCAATGATTTACGTCTGACAGAGGTGATGGTCTATGCAGCAGGATGGCTGGAAGGAGACGGCCCAGCCAGGCTAGCCAGCTGGCCTCCCGGCCCTCTGCATGCCACCCCCCCCCCCACTGTAGTGCTGCCAGCCCTGACAGGGCTTTGCCCATGCCACCAACAAAGTCCCATTGTCCTTGCCACTGCTCCTGCATCCTGGTGGCAGTGTGGGAACAGCTGCACATCAGCAAAGCGTCTCTCTGCCAACACTTGTTGAGATGGTGCCCTCCAGATGTTCTGAACTACAACTTCCATCATCACCATTGGCCCCCCTGTAAAAATGCGCACAGGTTTACAGCACAATCCTACACATCAGAAGTAATCCCCGTTGGGTCTGAGTTGCATGGAGAGATATATAGGTAAGCTTTATTTCCCCACTTCTCTGTGTGCTTGATAAAACTAGAAGATAGATTTATTGAAGGCTTTGACCTCTCGTGATGCATGAGTCAGCCCTCTCTGAGCAAAGGCCAAGGCTGGGAGATATTTAACCCTTTTCTGGACTGCAGAAATGTTAGGTACGCACTGAGTGACAGAAAGGAAGCTTCCCACAGATATAGGTATGTTTGCTCATTCACCCATCTTTTCTTGCTTCTGCTGGACATAGAGGCAGAGGAACTATGTGGGGATTTTGAAGTCCCTTTCCTTAAACACTGGAAACTCTCCTGAGCATCCTCTCTGGCTTTGGACCTCCCCACATCCCCTTGCTATTACTGTCAGCAGCTCAGCCTACACTCGAGTAGGACCCTGGCTGAGACACATGCCTGGCTGGCATGTTCCCTCCCTCCTGGTCGATCGTTCGGGAGCTTCATAAGCTTTCTTCAGCCCGAACATCACAGCGACTGATGCCAACAGACAACAGCACACTTAGGGATCCGCAGAGTTTGCACACCATGTGTAACAGACCTCAGCAACTCAGCATTTTATTTACTTTATTTACATACAAACACACACAGAGCGCTGCAACATGGCTCCCTCTCTCTCTAGCATCAGACAGTAAAGAGAAAAAGGACAAAGGACAAGAGTCCCACTTCACAGAACACAGTAACACAAACATCCTGTCTCTGTCACTTCCCACTCTGTGGAGTCAAAACATATACTGTCATGTGATAGACAAAAATCCCATGACTGCAATCATGGAGCAGGAATTCTAACAATTACAGCAGCCTTGTTATCCTCCTTTGCATCTGGTCACCCTAATTTCATCCCTCCAATTCCTAGGCATGAGTTATATTTTTAGCCTCTGGAATCAGACACCTGTGGCCACGAGAAAAGACGTTGCAAGTCACTAGAGGTGAGGGAGAGCAGAAGCGGGGGGGGGGGGAGGGGAGGGGAGGAAATCAATGAATGCTGCTCTGAAGCAGACGGTACAATGTCAGTGAATGCAGAGGAGTTATCCAAGGACAGATGTGTCATGCCTCCACTCGTTTATATCAGCAGAGAGTGCTCAGCACCCACAGCCCATTTTCTGGGTCCTTGAGGAAAACAGCAGCTAGAAAATGGATCATATCTGATGCAGGAATGAGCAACCTATTCCAGCTAAGGGCCACACTCCCTTCTTTGCAATGTTGTAGGGGCCATGTGCCATGATGGGAAGAGCCATAGTATAACAAGCTAATTTCTACACACACACACACAAGAGGGAGGGAGGGAGACCCCCCCCCCTATTCTCCATCAGGAAGCAAGAGTCATTATCAGAGTTCAAGGATATATTCCGGTCAGGCAAAAAATTCTCAAGGCGGAATAAAGCCCAACACAAGAGACCCAGCTTCTGGGGAAGCTTATGCACACAGGAACATAATATATAGATGCCAGGGTTGGGGAAAACCATGTGCCTTCAAGGTCAGGGTCATTGCCCCACATCTCCTGGATCCTGTAGAGCACTCTTCCTTGATATCAAATGTCAAGAGGCCTTTTGCTCCCTTCTATATTGGGGCTGCCTTGTGAGGCACACAAATCTCATTTGTTTCCTATTTATCCAAATGGGATAATCTCATTCCCTGGAGGCTAAATTAGTGCTGCATTGTGGTATATATATATATTTTTAAACCACCACTTCTGCTTGTTCCTCAGAGTGATGGTAACTAATTAAAGACACTTTGACCAGATTAATAAATAATTAAAGAGAGAGATGTGATAGTTCTGCTTACATTACCAATCATTTCAAGCAAGGACAAATCCTGTTCTCTCTTTGCCAGGGTTAGCTCAGCGAAGAATGCAGTGTGTTTTATAATTCATGAATTGTAAGAAGGCATCACTGAGTTTCTTTCCATATCTCGCTTGACTCTGGAATATTGCCACAGAACAGCATTTCTATGCCCCAAACTCCAGCCTTAGCCAATCTGAGTTCCCCTCGTTGTGCTATCTTGCTGCAGAAGCTCAAGACTATGGGTGGCACAGGTGCAAAAGCAGTGTGAATTTGCAGCATGCCAGGATAGGGATAGGTGGACTCCTACTAAGAGGCAGAGAGACAGCTTTTTTCAAGCAGCTGATTTTGCGTAGCACAAGAAGGCAGTAAGTGGACAGTAATTTATGATTGTGGTATTTTTTTTCCCCATCAGGGAGATGTGTTTGTGGGATTTTCTGCCTCAAGGCACCAAAATAACATGACTAGCCTCAGGTACTATTTGACATGTAATGCAAGGTGAGGGTGATGTGGGGACACATAAGCTGCTCTGCCTCTGGCAGTCAAAAGTCTTGAGCTGGCTTTGAGGGAGGCTTAGGATAGTGACATACAATCAGGCCTAAATTTAGTCCAGAATGGCATTGATACGTACTTGAGGCTTGACTTGCAGTTAAGGTTTGTGCCAATTTGTGAACTTCAGTTTTTCCTCAGTTTCTTCCCCCTTCCCATGTTCAGATCTCTGCATTTCCACATCACTTGTCATTTTTAAAAAAGCTATCATGAAAATTCATCAACATTCTGGTGTGAATTTCTCGCAGCGTACACATTTTTTGCAAACCGATTTCCTTGAATATAATGCATTTCTGTACATTCCCATCACTGATAATATGCCCTTTAATGCACACTTTACATTAATGTATATGAATTTTGTACACCTTACAAAAGTTTCAAAGTTCAGACGAGTGCAAAATTCAGAGGATGGCTGTGTTATGGTTTGCGTATGGTTTCAGAAAGGGAAAATTAAGTAGTTTTACCTTTCAGTGCATTGGGGAATCATATTTGTTTCTCATCCCTACTTGTAGCACACATGAAAAAAAAACAAAGATTTGCCCAATTTCTCACTAGATGTGATAAGCTAGAGGAAGGTTGTCTCCTCTTTGGGCTGAAGAAGGCCTGTATGATTGCTTTGCGCTTTACGGGGAGCTCCTTGGTAGAAAGGCGCAGGTGTGTTTTTTACACAACCCACAACCAATTCATAATAAAAGGAGCTTCACCATAGACATCCATCAGGCATGAATGACACCTTTAGTCCCTTGGTCCTCTGTACCAGCTCCATAAAAACCGTTGGCATGATTCACTACTGAATACCTCCTCTGACAGTCAACGAAGGCCTTTGGGAGGAGAAAGTAAACAGGTCTAAAATATTGTAGGTGTTTCTCTCTCCCTTAGTCAGTTGCTTCTCCTCCTTCAGCTTACTTGTTTTTATCTGTTTGAGGGAAAGGCATCTTTGCCACCCAAGGACCCCCAAACCCTGGCATTATTTTTTCATGAGGTCCACAGCTCCACCTTTGGATAATAAAAATGTAGCACTTTCTGAAGAAATGTGGTTTTCATTACAGGGCTCTGAGGAGACTTGAGTAAATAAAAAGGAGGCCAAAGTGCTACAGTGAAGTAAGGTGGTGGTGTTTTGTTTGCTGGGCACGTATAAGAAATATAACTGTGGAAACATCACAATGGGAAGAAAGGCATAAAATGAAGATGACAGAGGTGACCCCAGCTACTGCCTTCTCAGAGGACATCTCATCCTCCAGGAGGTAGTGATGGCCATCAACTTGGATGGCATTAAGAGAGGATTAGACAAATTCATGGAGGGTAAGACCATCAGTGGTTACCAGGGTATGTTCTCCCTCTACTGCTGGAGGCGGTATGCTTCTGAGAAATCATCATCATCATCATCATCCATATCTGATTGGTTTGCCACAACGACTTTGAGTAGGTTTCAATAGATTGTAAAAAACACAGCAAAACACCTACCATTAAAAACTTCCTGATACGGGGCTGCCTTCAGATGTCTTTGGAAAGTTGTATAATTGTTTATCTCTTTGACATTTGTCAGGAGGGCATTCCACAGGGTGGGCCAAGAAGGTCCTCTGCCTGGTTCCCTGTAATTTGAGCTTCTCACGGTGAGGGTGTGCTGGGCCTGGGTCCAGGACTGGTCCAGAATCCGGAGGTTCAGCTAGGAGTCAGTCTGACAGGGCCAAGGCAGGATATGAGGCAGGGAACCAGGCAAGGACAGGTACAGGATCTCAGGCAGGATCTGGCATACAGCAATGTTGCTCCTACAACCTGGGGCGGGTTCCATCAGCCTTTTATCTTTGTTGGGGTAACGTCCGGTCCTGATCCCCCGGTGACTCACCTCCCTGTCTTGCCCAAAGGTGAGCACTCCTCCTGCGAGTACTCAGGTCTCTCCTTCTCTCAGACCTTAGTCTCTGCAGCTCGGGAGACGTCAGTGGGTTACTAGACCCAGGGGCCACCTCAGCCTTCCCTGACCAAACCGGTAGTAGAGCAGCTATAAGTGATGCCCAGCTGAAGATAACGAGGTAATCCCCGCATCTGGAGCCAGGGCAGGCTCAGGCCCCTGACTCGGCCCAGCTGGTGTTTGTTGCAGGGGAAACTGTGCAGACTGGGACTCTTCAGGTTCAGGCCCCAGACTTGGTTCAGATGATGCCTGAGGCAAAGGATTCAGTGCAGACTGAGACTCCTCTGGTTCCGAGTCTGAGCCCAAGTCCCAGGTATTCACAGAGGGAACCACCAGAAGGGTGGAATATTTTAGCCACCTCAAGGGTGGTGATGAGGCCCTGTACTGATAACATTGTCACCAACTAGCTTTCATGGCTTCTAAGTACGTACACTCAGATGGTGGACTGCCTCTAACAACTTAGCCGTCATGCCTAGTAGCCACGATAACTTTATCCTTAAAAAAACAAAGAACAAACAAACCCAGGTTGGTGGCCATCGCTACCTCTTCTGAGAGTGACTTCCATATTTTCAACTAGGAGCTTTGTGAATATGAACTTTGTTGCCTCTCCTGAATTTTCCAATGTTTGGCTTCATTGAATGCCCCCTGGTTCTAGGATTGGGGAAATACCTTCCCCAAATTTTAACCACAGTACATCCCTGACAGTTAAGGAGCAGGAGAGCACAGAGCAGGGCATGAACGGGATCGTAATTTCTTGTGAGGAAAATAGGATACAAGAAGCAAAAAATACAAGAAATAATCTGTTAGGGACTCGATGGCACGATGACGGCCTTTCACAGTGTTTATTTGTGCACACAGGTAATTTAAAAATGGGAGAGAGCAAGAGGCATATGTAGCAATGAAAGCTGAGGGGCAAGAACAAATGGAGTTTTCCCAGGATAACTTAATTATTGTCCTCAGTGGAGAATGCAACTTTACCCTCCGAAAGCTGCAGGCGGTTTGTCGCATAACAACATTAGTAGCATGAATTTCAAATCAACCACGAGGAGTCAAAGGCTTTGGGCTGGCTTGGGTACATACTTATATCCAGTGACAGAATCACTTCAGAACCTGAGGCTAGAATAAACCTGGAGATAATACAATGTTTTCTAATGAGAATGCGGGGAATCATATTTAAAATGTGTCATTCAAGAGGATGTGCTGCGTGGCGCCTTTTATGCTCCTGCCAGTCTGGCTATGCCTGCACTCGCTCTTCAATAAGAGCTCAGAAATGGGTTTGGGGGTGATTTCGCTGGAGGTTTTATTTCCAAAAATGAACTTACTGATGCATTGTGTACTCTTTCATAAGAGGTGGCTGAAATGGGAAGACAGGCAGACAGCATTGTATGAAAGGGAAAGACAATAGCTTTCTCAGCTGGGTGAATAGCCAGGGTATTTCTTTTTTTAAAAAAAGAATTCATATTCCCTCCCCTTGCATTATTTATTATTATTATTATTATTATTATTATTATTATTATTATTATTATTCCCTTCATCTGAGGATCTCAGGACACTTTACAGTATTAAAAACACACACAACTATAACATGATAACAAACAAAAGGTAAAGGTAAAAGACCCCTGGGCGGTTAAGTCCAGTCAAAGGAGACTCTCGGGTTGTGGCGCTCATTTCACTTTCAGGCCGGGGGAGCTGGCATTTGTCCACAGACAGCTTTCCGGGTCATGTGGCCAGCATGACTAAACCACTTCTGGTGCACAGAGGACCATGACAAGTGCCAGAGCACACAGAAATACCATTTTCCTTCCCGCCGCAGTGGTACCTATTTATCTACTTGCAGTTTTTGGCATGCTTTTGAACTGCTAGGTTGGCAGGAGCTGGGACAGAGCAAGGGGAGCTCACCCTGTCGCGGGGATTTGAACCACCAACCTTCTGATCGGCAAGCCCAAGAGGCTCAGTGGTTTAGACCACAGCGCCACCCGCATCCTCTCCCTAATAACAGACAAAACAACAACATCTGCTCCAAGTTTAAAAGGCCTACCCTCCAACCTTTCTCGGATGAAAATAGGAACATCCCATTCCATAGTATTACTATTTATACGCCAAACATCTAACTGGGTTGCCACAGCCACTCTGGGCAGCTTCCAACACATATAAAAACATAATAAAACAAGCATTAAAAAGCTTCCTTATATAGGGCTACTTGGGGGTCAGATAACACCATACCCTCCAACATTTCTCAAATGAAAATAGGGGCATCCTAAAGAAAAGTGGGACATTCTGGGATCAAATAAAAAACCGGGATGGCTTAACTAAATCAGGGATGTCCCTGGGACATCTTGGAGGGTCTGTGTTTAAATAGCCAAAGGCCTGGGAGAAATGGTTTTTTGCCTAGCACCTAAAGATAGTAATGAAGGTGCCAGGTGAGCCCTCCTAGAAAGAGCATTCAACAGACATCCCCCCCCCCCCGGTTTTCAGTTGCTTTTATCATCTCACATTGAAAGCAAAATACACATGTGGAAGGTGATATAACTGTGATGACTGCTGCTGCTGCTGAGATTCCTGCTGCATAGCATCAGATTTTATCCAGGTGCTATCCTTCAAGTTGGACGTGGGTGGTGCTGTGGGTTAAACTACAGAGCCTAGGGCTTGCCAATCAAAAGGTCGGCGGTTCAAATCCCCGCAACGGGGTGAGCTCCCGTTGCTCGGTCCCTGCTCCTGCCCACCTAGCAGTTCGAAAGCACGCCAAAGTGCAAGTAGATAAATAGGTACCACTCTGGCGGGAAGGTAAACGGTGTTTACCCAGAGTCGGTCACTACTGGACCTAATGGTCAGGGGTCCCTTTACCTTTTTTATCCTTCAAGTTACCACAAGGGTCTTTCAATTGGGAGGGGTAGCTACTTACCTGGGGAGGGTGCACTTGTTTCCCCCTTCCATTCTTTGGCAAGTGCTACATCTGTGCAAGCTCTGTCTTGGCAGAACAACATCTCAGTGGTGGTAGAACATCTGCTTTGCATGCAGAAGGTCCTGGGTTCAGTCCCCAGCATCTCCAGTAGGGATGGGAGTGTCTCTTGCTGGAAAGCTGCTGCCAGTCAGTGTATGTAATATTGTGCTAGATGGACCAATGGTCTGACTCAGTACAAGACAGCTTCCAATATTCCTTGTTCTCTTTCTCTCTTTTTCTGGTGTCTCAGCACACTACCACTGTTCTGCTCTTTCTGCTCTTTTCCCTCCACCTTTCTGCCTCTTGGAGGGGCTTCCTCGCTACCCCCAGCCACACTCATCTCCTCCACAGGGATGAAGTGGGAGGGATTATCAGGGAGGAAGCCTCAAGTGGGACGACGACTGAAGGGGGCTATCAGTGGACAGAGACCTAGATGTGAAATGTTGGTGGGAAAGGGTCCTATAGACAAGGTGGCCATGATTTTCCAAACATGGTCATGTTGTGCGAATGCCTGATGATCGTCTTCCAAAGCAACTACTCTATTCCCAACTTAAAAATGGAAAGCGCAATGCTGGTGGTCAACAAAAGAGGTTTAAAGACTGTCTCAAGGCAAATCTTTAAAAATGTAGTATAAACACTGACAATTAGGAAACACTAGTCTGCGAGCGCTCCAGTTGGAGAACAGCCTTTACCACAGGTGTCATGGGCTTTGAAGACACTCAAACTCAGGACGCAAGGGAGAAACATGCTAAGAGGAAGGCACACTTGGCAAATCCACACCGTGATCAACTCCCACCCAGAAACCAATGTCCCCACTGTGGAAGGACATGTGGATCCAGAAATGGCCTCCACAGTCACTTACGGACTCACTGTTAAAACTGTGTTTATGGAAGACAATCTTACTCGGCTACGAGTGATCGCCAAAGAAGATTTTCAGAACCGTTATGAGAAGGGCCACCGCAATTGCAGAAAAGATTGCTGGCTAGGCTTAACCTCTGTTGTTTCTGCACCTAGCTCAGTTCACAGGGGGCTTTCTCTGCAGTCGGGGATGTGATGATCAGAAAGTTATGGGAAATGCCTTTTACACTCTGCACAAAGTGCAACTTTGCATCGCACCTCCTTGCCGAGGTATGCTCAAGTTTCAAACGTGTTTGTAACATAAAAAGCCTTGCTTGATCTGGCCCATTGAGTCCAGCATCCTGTTCTCACAGTGGCCAAACAGATTCTAAGCCCACAAGTAGGACCTGAACGCAAGAGCACTCTACTCTCCTGCTGTGAAGGTGCAGAATACAGTGGTACCTCGGGTTACATATGCTTCGGGTTACATACGCTTCTGGTTACAGTCTCCGCTAACCCAGAAATAGTGCTTCAGGTTAAGAACTTTGCTTCAGGGTGAGAACAGAAATCGTGCTCTGGTGGCGCAGCGGCAGCAGGAGGCCCCATTAGCTAAAGTGGTGCTTCAGGTTAAGAACAGTTTTAGGTTAAGTACGGACCTCTGGAACGAATTAAGTACTTAACCTGAGGTACCACTGTAGTTGACATGGTTAGTAGCCATCGATAAGACTCCTCCTTCCTGAATGTATCTAATCCTCTTTTAATTGCCAAATCAGTGGCCTTTGCTGCCTCCTGTGGCAAAGAGTTCTATAGTTTAAGTATGAACTCCCCTACCAGAGACTGGGTTCGGTATAAAATATATATGGCATGAAGTACTTTTTAAAATCCGTCCTAAATCTTTAGCCCAATGCAGCCTATCTAACACATCAGGCAAACACTATCTCTCGAATGTTATTACTCAGTGCCAGAATATAGAAAACCCTTTCTGGCTTCTGCCCAGTATACGTTTGAGCTACAGGGTAGTCTCAGAGTGCGATGTATGAAGTCTATTTTCTCCTTCCTACAATCTCAGTTGACATTATTATTGCTGATCCCATTTTTATATATTGAGCGAGGTAGGCGACTAGTAAATCTTGAAAATCACTTGTTACCAAAACAAATGAAGATCCCCAGGTAGGGATGCCTGATCCTTTGATGCATTCTCCATCAGCTGCTGTTATGAGCGGGTTGACATATATCTTTAGCAGCTTCCCCCCACTTCATCTCACGTTTTCAACACATGCTAGATTTTTATTTCTGACAAACATTTGCAAGCTTGATACCTAGCCGAAGGTTTGACTGCTGTTTTCTATTTTATTTTTTAAAAAATACCATTTCCCCCAGGGCTCTCCTCACACTGGCTTGGGTATTTTCTGATTCCTGATTCCCTCTAGATTGGGAAAAATCAGAAAAGTTCCTCTCATGGCCCTCTCCAGATATCCACTGCCCTCCTTCCCCCAAGTCATCTCCAGCAACACCCAGTTGCTCCAAACACACTTCTCTTTTCCTTCCCCATTTAAGTGCATGCTGGATTTCCCCAGGGATCTCAATTTTTTATTCTTGGACTCAACACTAGGTGCCTTCAGGTGTCAGTGTGCCAAAACCTATCACCCAATTTGAACAACAACAACAACAACATGCCCATGAAAAGGACATTTGTTTCAATGCCTTATTCACAGAGCACTCTCTATCTATATCTATATCTATATCTATATCTATATCTATATCTATATCTATATCTATATCATCTTCATCTATATCTATATCATCTATATCTATATCTATATCTATATCAATATCATCTATATCTATATCTTCATCTATATCTATATCATCTATATCTATATCTATATCTATATCTATATCTATATCTATCTATATCTGTATCTGTATCTGTATCTGTATCTGTATCTGTATCTGTATCTGTATCTGTATCTGTATCTGTATCTGTATCTATCTATCTCAGAATTTCAGTGAGTGCAGGGATGCACTTCACCTTATCAATGTGCAGTGGCTGAGCTTGGAACATGTGGTTTTTCATTCCATCAACTACTGTTGTTCCAGCAGCTGCCCCGGTTTGCTGATATGCAAGAATCACAGCTAATTGAACCACAGGAAGCTGGGGAAGTTAACTACTGATTGCCTGAGATTAGTGGTGTTTCTGATGTTTGCTTTAAGGGAAATCCTTGCTTTTATCTTTTTTTTTTTTTAATTCAAACTTCTTTCTTTAAATGTAAAAATACTTTTTCTCTCTTTTTTTCTGCAACAGCACAGTTGTCAAGAGCATGGTGTACAGCCTCCTCGGTTTCCTGTGATTACAGGGAAACCTGAACTTTGTACATAAGGGAATGAGGTCCTCAGTCTGCAGAATAAATGAGAAGATGTTTGCCAAAACCCCTCGGCTAACTGGAAAATAAGATGAGTGCAACAAAAACCCTGCACCACAGGCATGAGAATTCCGCTAACATTTTCTTTCCCCTTTGATAATTTTTGAATTAATTGATGGAGAAGGACCATGGGGATGGAGAAAGAAAATCCCAGCATTGCACAGGTAGAAGGCGGTCTTAGAAAAGGGCCTGGGTTTTCTAAATTCTGCAAATATCAGTCCCTGTCTCACAAAGTTAAGCCTTCATTAAGGGATGGTAGCACAGAGAACGAGGGCGAAATGTTGCAGGAGGAAGAGGATTTTACATCAAAAGTCATTGATAACGGATGTGGAATTTGGGGCGGGGGGTACAGCTTCCCTGCATCCCTGATGCTGCCAGGGTATAACCGTCCAACTTCATGTCGGTGACGTAATTGCTTCCCCCGCCCTCAGTTGGCAGAAGGTAGGAGAAGATTGAAGTTCCATCTGTTTCCATGCATCAGCTGTTTGCTGCTCCAGGCAAGGGGCAGGCTGTTGCTAATTTTAGTTCACTTCTTTTCTCTCTCTCTCTCTCTCTTTTTTGCTCAGCTCCATTTGCCTGTGTGATTCACCTAGTTCTTGTCATTAGTAAATTCAATTATTTCAGCTTTGCTGAGCTGTATGCATGACATTCCCCTGCACACAAGGGACCAGCTAGGAATCACAGCTGCTTATTACAATGTCATGTTAACGGAGAAGCGTGTTGGTGTCTGTGGGTTATTTCTATTGCATCGCAGACATACATGGCATTATATGATGAAAGGAACCGTGCCAAGCAAATAAATCACTGCTTTGCATTGTACAGGTGGAGATAATATGACAAACGATGGTCAAGCAGCTCTGCTTTTTACTTCCAAAGGCTGCCACTTGGAAGAAGGGACAAGCTTGTTTTCTCCTGATCTGAAGGGTAGGACTTGGACCAATGACTTCAATTTATGAGAAAGGAGATTCTGATCAAACATCAGGAAGAACTTTCTGACAGTAAGAGCTGTTTGACAGTGGAACAATTGGGAAGGTAGTAGATCCTCCTTCCTTGGAGTTTTTAAGCAGAGGTTGGATGGCCATCAAAATGGTCTCAGCCCAGTATACCTGAAGGAGCATCTCCACCCCTATAATTCTGCCCAGACACTGAAGTTCAGCTCCGAAGGCCTTTTGGTGGTTCCCTCCCTGCGAGATGCAAAGCTACAGGGAACCAGGCAGAGGGCCTTCTCGGTAGTGGCACCTGCCTTGTGGAACACCCTCCCATCAGATGTCAAAGGAATAAACAACTATCTGACATTTAGAAGACATCTGAAGGCAGCCCTGTTTAAGGAAGCTTTTTTTAATGACATGTTTTAATGTATTTTTAATCTCCTGTTGGAAGCTGCCCAGAGTGGCTGGGGAAACCCAGCGAGATGGGCAGGGTATAAGTAGTAAATTGTTGTTGTTGTTGCTATTTATTATCTGACATGGATGCTTTAGCTGAGATTCTTGCATTGCAGCGGGCTAGACTAGATGACCCATGGGGTCCCTTCCAACTCTACAATTTGACCCATGAGCCTCCCCAGGCCACACCTCCTTTCACTAGGCCACACCCCTTACCACCCCTACTTTGCAGCCTCCTTGAGTGTTTTAGCCTAGGTGGAAGACGTCTTTGACCTCTGATGTCTCTTGGTTGGCTGGATGGAGGATAGCGTGTGAGTATGTGCAAAATTTGCCTACTGTACCAAAGTAAATTTTACATTTCTTTTTCTGCCCGCTTTTGTCTCTGGCCCCACCCATCACTGGCATGTGGCCCCCAGAAGTTTATACATAAGGAAATGAGGTCCTCAGCCTGGAAAGCGTTCCCTGCTCCTTTTATAGATCTATAACTGCAGTAAGTTCTTGGCAGATCAGAGCTTTGAACTGGGGACTCTCTAGTCATAGGCTGTTTACATTAATTCACAGTTCTGTCCCCAGTGGAAAAGATGCTCTTCCAGGGCTCTGGGGCTGTTTGCTGCCATCTCTGCCTCTTTCACCTTCTGGAACAGCAAGAGTAAAATCTTGGCCTTTGGGATGCAATGGAGATTGGTACTTTGGATGAAAATGTTCCAGGCTTTTTCATGCATGCACACCACTGCTTGCAAAATATTTTCTAGTTTCAGCTTGGACTGTTGAGTGGTGGGGTGTTTTTTGGGGGGGAGGGGGGAATGACCCTATTAGGCCATGAATTGCCCTGCTTTTAGACTCTGATATCTCCCCAGGTGATAAAACTCCATCAGGGAAAATATTTTTGGAATGCAGGGAAATCTGTAACTGGAGGACAACTAGCTGCAAGGCTAGCCTTTTCCAGCTGCCTTGAGACTCTGCTATTCTCTAGCATGACAGCTCAGGAAAGAAATGCTAAATATAATCTGATTCATCTTACATGCTAGGTTGTCAGATTCTGCTTGTCTTGAGGGATGTATGTTCTGGTTCATCATTTTCCCTTTCTCTCTTCAGCCCGTAGTACTCCTCAGAGGGCAGTTTTTAAAAATGAATAAATCTATATCTGTAAGGCTCTGGGTGTGTTAGAAATCTGGATATTCTATAAAGCAGGTTGGCTATCCAGTGGCCTCCCCTGTATTGTTGGGTGGATTTTAGCTTCCACCAGCCCCAGCCAGGATTGACAATAGTAGGGGGCAATGTGGACTGAAGCCCCACAACAACGGGAGGGCCACAGGTTCCCTACACCTGCGGTTGTCGGGTGTTCTCAGGGTTGAGCAACTTCCATGGCCAGTTGCCAGGAACATACAAGACAAGGAAAAATTCTTACCACCTGTTCCTTTTTTTTTAATGTTTACAATTTTTATTTTTTTACCAACAACCAAACACAAACAGTGAAACCCCCCAGGCAGCTGATACATTGGGTATACATAATCAATAATAACTTATTCAAATCAACCATATGTACAATTTTATATACTGTCAGAGCTGGCTCCAGGTCCCAGCTCACAGAGGACCAACGCTAGCCGGTAGTAATGTACAAAAGTCTTTATTGAAGTACAGTTTCCATTCTCAAGCCGTAGCGCCCCAGCTCTACGTCTAGGGTTTAGACCGGCGAAGCTCCATCTGAATCTCCGCCCCCTGTACACCAGTTTAAGATTCTAGCCTTACTCCACCTCTTCCGTCTCTCCTTTCTCCTCTGGGTCCTGCTACCCCCCCCCCGGGGTCCCTTCCTTCCTGGATTCTTCCGACGCAGACGTTGACCCCCCTGACTCCTCCCTCTCTCTTCGGCGGGCTTTGGGACCTGGCTCCCTATCCGGGCTGCCAACTGCGCCGCCCTCCTGTACATTTGAACTTGGCGCGCGCACCCAGCCTTCGACCTTCCTCTCGACCGTTTCCTCGCTCCCCGATGTAGGCGTGGCCAGTCCTGTCTCCTGTCCTTCTGCTGGCAGCGCGCCGCCTGATCCCGATGCCTGGGACTCCTCCCCCCTACTGCACTCTGGTGTGGACGCTGGTCCTGATTTCCAGCTGCTGCTCTCTGAGTCCCCTCTGGCCCCTTCTTCCTGGGGTGTCCCCCTAGGCACCCCCCTTGCCCTGACCATGGGAGCCTCTTTCTGTGAATCTTCCGATTCGCTGGAAAGACTCAGAGACCTCGGACCGCTGTCATCGCTGACATTTCCTTCGGACTCCTCCCCCTCGCTCTCCATTTCCTGTGCCTCTGCTCCTGAACCCCTGACATATACGTTAACACTGCTCCATCCACAAGGTTTATTTAACTTTTAACATTTTAATTGCCCCAAATTGTTCAAACCTACCCAAATAATTCAATATCTTCTCAAACCAATCCTCCTCTTTCTCACTGACCTTAAACTCTTTCATTCTGTGTATCTTCACAGTTATATATTCTAAAATTATAATATTATTCAGTTTTTTCCTCCATTGGTTCACCCCTAACTCTTCTGCTTTTTTCCATTTACTTGCTATAACCTGTCTGGCTGCAGTTACCATCAATTTTAGCCATTTACATTCCTCTTTTGTTTTAACTCGGTGCTACTCAGACTAATAAGAACCATTAATTTAGATATTCCCACCTTCCTACCCACAATTCCCTATATTTCTATACCAATCTGTTTCCAAAATTCATTAACTAATGGGCAATTCCACCACATATGACTGTATGTTCCCATCACTCCACATTTCCTTTGACAATTCTTACTTCCAGATTTTGTAATATGATATAACCTTACAGGTGTATAATACCATTTTTGTACCAACTTCAACCCCTGTTCCTGGATTATCCTAGAGGTCGCAACAAAGGGTGGTTGCCGAAAGATTCTTTCCCATTCTTCATCTAAAATATGTTGCCACTTGCTTTTTATTCAATATTTACAAGGAGAAGCTTGGAACACAGCCTCTTGGCATAATGGCGTTGTCCCGAGTGAATCTCCACCTCAACCCCCATCTCTCCCACTCCCTCATTCAACATGCTCATCACCTCTACAGGCCCTCTGCCTTTGAGCTCTTTGCTCTCCTACTTTCAAGGCTTGCCGGGTTCTGGGAGAGGTTAGGTCTGGAATGCTTTCTAATGACACTGTGTCTGCCAACTGCCACTCCCCTGGTTCTCTCTCTTCCTCCTCTTCCTCTGCCATTATTTCCCAACTTTCCCTTCATCTGCTTCTGAGCAGTGACCTCCCTCAAACCCCTGTTGTAATTCTGAACTGTCTTCTCCTTCTCTGGAAGTGTCAGGCTGGGGAGGTTGTCTCCACCATTCCTCCTCTGCCCAGTCCCTGACAGCGGTACAGGTTAAGGTTCAACTCTTCATAACAATACATGCCAAGAGCTAGTATTTATTCCATAAAAAATAGTGACGAGTAAGCTCTCCCTGGGCCTAGCAAACCAACCTTGCTGTCCTTACTCGAAACTTAAACCGATAAGAACAAGCAGCTGGATTTTTATAGTTCTTTATAGGAGAACAGCTCAGTTACATTAGCTTCTAATGTGTAACTGATATACGACAAGCTTATCACTAATTAACTGTCTAAACAAACTACTACAGAAGATCTGCAAAAGTGGAACAGACTCCCTTGGGAGGTGATGGTCTGTCCTTCCTTGGGGATTTTTATAGCAGTGATTGTATAGCCATATGTCATGGATGCTTTGTTCCATTGAGCGTCCATCAAGGCTGCGAACAGCGGGACTGTTGCAGTGTCCAGTCCACTTCCACTGTGCCAACCTTCTTCTCCCAGCTCCAGCAGAGGTGTGCCTGTGTGGAAGGAATCTCAGCCATGCAGTAAAACTCTCGTACAACAGCTCCTTCTATTCTACGAAGCTTTATTGTACAGCAGCAAAAACAACAAATCAGTCAGGAGATAGCAAAGGAATGGTGCTTCTCCTGTCGCAGCCAAAACAGAAAGTAAAAGCATTCACATAAAAAAGTACAAACCCCTGTATGCGAACACACCTCCAGTGAGCTGTTAACTCTGTAAGCTCTGGGTATCCTCACATGCTTTAGTTGAAATTCCTGCATTGGACTAGATGGCCCTTGGGGTCCCATTCAACTCTACAAATCTATGATTCTATATGCATATTCCCGTAGTATGTGCATTTTTGTACATATTACGTGGCTAGAGAACAGCGCTGCAAAATCTAGAGAAAGGCAAATTTTAAAGGATGGCTGTTCTGGAAAGTGTGAATTAGGAAAGCTCATGTTTAAATCTGACCTGAATCAAATCCCACCACCTCTATTTCCATATGGAGGAAGATTTTTCAGTGGGACTGCTTCCTGGAGGGGTTGCATAATCCAAATCTATGTTGTTCATTGCCTTTGGCTAGAATTACCTCTTGATTTCACTTAAAAGCAAAATTTTGAGGTAAAATTGGATTACAGGGGGTGTCAAAAGGAGTTTTGGGGGGAGTCAATACGTCCAGCAACTTCCCTCAAAGGAAAAGCCAACTATGACCTGCAAGAGTGAAAGAGTTGAGGCGCATTAAGCAAGCAGTATGTGCAGGCTCATCCTTCCCTTCCACAGCAGTGTACATTTTAATGACTGAGTCTTCCACTGCTATGTGGAGAATTGCCATTGATCTTTAGATAGGCTGTCATTCTGCAAGGTGTGCTGTTAACATTCCTCATCATTAAATCTCCTCTCAACCATTCTGGAGAACTGCAGTGTCAAACCATCCTTGCTTGAGAATATCGCTCAGCATATAGCATATAGAAGCACTGAACATTAGCTTGTCAATCAGCTGAATGGTTTTGAGTGTGCCCATTGCTCTGGTGGAGCAGCTGTTGACCTGGTCAGTGCCTTGATGAGACATCACTGAACATCCTATGTAAGTTGCTCTGGAAGGTTCAATGGATGAGCAGGACAAAAGTAATTACAGGTGCCAAAGGAGGGCAACTTGTGTGTGTGTGTGTGTGTGTGTGTGTGTGTGTGTGTGTGTGTTGAAGGGTACTGTCTTTCCCACCCCCAAGTTGGCCATACAGATGGGCACAGTTTACTTGGGAGGTCACGGTTGCAACACCATCTTTATTTTCTTAAAATGCAGTTTACCCAAAGTTCTGGTTCCATCACAATCTGCATGAAAAACTTGGATGCCACCACAAAAATGTACGACATCTCTTGTGTGTGTGATCTCCTTGGCACCAGAACAATTGTAGTCCATAAGGGAACTAGAGCCCCACCCCCCAATTCCTGATGATCCTTGTCATCCACAAAATACTTCCCAGCCAGCCCCCCCACTCTTCAAAACTGAAGACTTATACGAACTCACAACATATGAACAAATTGCATATAAACGCAGACTTGCCATGGACAAATTCAATGATATTTGGAATCCATTCTTACAAATACCCTAATAGGTTAAGAGCTGGTGAAATACAATAACAACCTTGTAAAATATACCGTTTGGGGTTTTTCCACCCCCCCTTGTTTTCCCTTCTGTTAAGGTGCTGGTTTTGACCTTTAAAGCCCTATGCGGCCTAGGACCCATGTACCTACGGAACTGGCTCTCCTGGTATACCCACGAAGGACCTTAAAGTCCACAAATGAGAATATTTTGGAGGTCCCAAGTCACAAGGTGGTTAGATTGGTCTCAACTAGGGCCAGGGCCTTTTCAGTACTGGCCCCAACTTGGTGGAACGCTCTGTCACAAGAGACTAGGCCCTGCAGGATTTGACATCTTTCTGCTGGGCCTGCAAAATAGAGCTGTTCCACCTGGCCTTTGGTTTGAACTCAATCTGACCCTTATGTTTCCCTCCCCTTATGGTTTTGATCTATGGGCTACCATTAAAATGAGGCTGCATTTTAAATTGTATTTTAATAAATTGGGGGTTTTTTTGTTTTGTCCCCCCCCCCCAATTATGTTTTTATTGTAATTTTATTGGTGTTAGCCACCCTGAGCCTGGCTCTGGCCGGGGAGGGCTGGGTATAAATAAAAATTATTATTGTTATTATTCTCTTTTTCTCTTTTTTTGTTTGCATCTTACCATGTCTGGTGCACATATAGTTATGTACTTTTTGAACTTTCAATAAAAAATGTTATTTATTTATTTTAAGCAATGTCCATAACCAACCGTATCACATGTTTCTCCTTTTGTGGCAGAAATTGCTTCCTGGTCTAAGCCCCTCATAGCTCCCACCTGCAGCTCAGCGCAGGGTCATTTAGACTGGAAGCCGCGTTGGGGATAGAGGCTTACTCTGGCTTGAACTCGACATTGATGCAGCTGCCGTCACAGGAACCTCAATAGCAGATACCAGCAAACAAATCAGACAAGCACAGAGAGCCTACGCGCTGAGCAGGCTCCGAGATATTTGCTTCTGCTGTCAGTTTGGCTTTTATACCTCGAGAGCTCTTGTAAAATGTACATATTTCAAATGGCGAGATGGTGATGGGATGCGAAAGCTGCATTTCTTAGACACAAATAAGGCTGTGATGGAACTCCGTCCCCCGCTCCTGCTGGTTACTAGCCCTAAATTCTATTAGGCATTTTCCATGCATTCAAGCAGCACCAGCCGTAGTTGCGAGGTTTTCAATTTTTAAACACACATCCACAATTCAAATTGGAAGGCTAGAAAAGCAATCCTGGAGAAATTAATGGCCTGGCTGAATGTTTCTGATGAGCTGGTGCCTTGCACTCTGGTTGCATGCAGGTGTAATATTTCGATTGCTATTTTTAAAATGGAAAAAGTTGTTGATATATTTTAAAATAATGCGTTGCTTAAAAAAACAAACAAGGTGGCTGGATCTGTCAAGGCCATAGATGAAAAAGTCCTCAAATCAGCTTTTTACTCCTGGATTGGTCAGGTGATGGCAGCTGTCAGCACTGGCTTATGCTTAACCATGAGAAGGTAGGTGCAGCCACTGTCAGACACTTATTGATCACATTCTGTTTAGATCAGAGGTCCCCAAGCATTCGGAATTTTTCAAAATGTGCCTTAAGCACTGGTCACAAAATGGCTGCCATGGGGGTGTGGCTGGTCTAAGCATCAGGTAATGTGCATTGGTCATATGCTGTTTAGATGGTTGCAATGCCACCCCTGTCCTTCAGCAGGTTTGAATTTGCCACAGACGCTTTCTTGGGGATAGGACACGAGTCGGTCTCTTCCACAGGAAGGGAGACTTGGGGGTCACATGGGCAGGAGAGCCCAATAGGATGGAAGCAATCAGACTGCCATTTAAGTCTGATCCACCCTTTCAACCGATGTCTTCTCCTTTGGAGCATGAGTGTGAGGGGTGGTTTTGAGTAGGATTTTTGGGACCCTGCGATCATCCCCTCAGGCCCTTCTTCATGTGTCCACTCCATGAGAGGTCCAGAGTGTGGCAACACGAGAACAGGCCTTTTCTGTGGTGGCATCCCATTTGTGGAATGCTCTCCTCCTCTATAACCAGGCCTATGGCCTTTAACTATCTGAGGTCTTTTAAAACACAGCGGGATATTTTCGATGTATTTATTTCCCCCCTTCGTTTTAATGTATTTATGTGAGGTTTTTTGTATGGTTGGTTGGTGGGCTTTAAGTTGCTTTGGGTTGCCCTGGGCAAGATAAAACGACTAACAGATTTAATAAATAAATAATTTACATAACTTGATTATTGTTCGGCAGATCGCCTGTTGTTATATTTGAGCAAATATGACCTTCCAACCATAACTCTGTGTCTTTAGTCTTCTTTCATGGTACACGTGGAGATGTTTTTGAAGTGTGGTAATCGTAATTGATGCCAAGAGTTCCACTTCTCTCCGTTTTTCTTTGCTCTGCATTTGGCTTCTGAGCTATTACTGACACCGGTTCAAAAACGCTGCTTGTCATCTTCAAAGCTCTAAATGATTTGGGTCCCAGACACTTAAAGGACCATCTGCTGCTACATGATTCTGCTTGCCTTTTGAGACCCATCAGGGAGATGTTGTTCTGCCTCCCTCCTCCATCAGAAAAGTGGCACTCGTAAAAATGCATCGGATCAGCTATGGAGTAATAATGTAGAAAAAGGGAACATCATTCCAGTTTAGCCCCTCAAAGACTTTCACAGCTTAGCCTCAGAACTAGACTCCATGTTATGATAGGTATGCGTGTTAAAATGCATGCTTAAACCAGTGGCTTTTATTTGGTGGTTCTGGTGGGGACAACCACAAGACCTGCATCTGGATTAAAAACCTGATCTAGATTAAAACCTCACACCAGTTTCAGGATTTTTTTTTTTTTTTAATGTTGCTATTTTCCCCTGACAGCATCTTAAAAAGCAGAGACAGCACCTTGCCAACAAAGGTCCGTATAGTTAAAGCCATGGTTTTCCTTGTAGTGATGTATGGAAGTGAGACCTGGACCATAAAGAAGGCTGATCGCTGAAGAATTGATGCTTTTGAATTATGGTGCTGGAGGAGACTCTTGAGAGTCCCATGGACTGCAAGAAGATCAAACCTCTCCATTCTTAAGGAAATCAGCCCTGAGTGCTCACTGGAAGGACAGATCCTGAAGCTGAGGCTCCAATACTTTGGCCACCTCATGAGAAGAGAAGTTTCCCTGGAAAAGACCCTGATGTTGGGAAAGATGGAGGGCACAAGGAGAAGGGGACGACAGAGGACGAGATGGTTGGATAGTGTTCTTGAAGCTACCAGCATGAGTTTGACCAAACTGTGGGAGGCAGTGGAAGACAGGAGTGCCTGGCGTGCTCTGGTCCATGGGGTCACGGAGAGTCGGACATGACTAAACGACTAAACAGCAACAACAATTTCCCCCTGAAGGTGCTGTTTTTAGTGAGCAAAACTCTGGGGGCAAAAACAACAGGGCACATGCTTGAAATGGGAGACTTTAGCAAGCTTAAAAAATAAGTGTGCTTATCATATTGTGCCGCTTAGCCCATCGAGTGTCCTAGTTTGCTCACCAGTAGAAGAAAAATCTTAACACAGCTTGCACCACCTAGAGCCCTTCAGATGTTTTGAACTAACTCCCATTAGCACCAGCCAACACAAAAGAAAGCACTTCTTCACGCTATGAGCAATTAACCTACGGAACTGCCTCCCACAGGAGGCAGTGATGGCCACCAACTTTGATGGCTTTAGAAGAGGATCCGACAAAGTCACAGAGGAGCAGGCTGTAGATGGTGACTAACCGCCATGGCTATGTTATGAACCTCCACAGCTGGAGGCAGCAATGCTGCTGGAAACTGGAGTCTGGAAACTGCAGGAGGGGAGATTGCTCATATTCCGGTCCTGCTTGTGGGTTTCTTATTTGGTTGGCCACTGTGAGAACAGGATGCTGGATGGGCCATTGGCCTGATTGTCATGGACTGGCTGGATACAGAGGAGTGGTGGGAGACACCAGCTGGGGAATCCCCAAGTGAAGAAGCTCAGAGCCAGGGGACTCTGTGGTGGGATGGAAATTAGTGGACCTAGGGAGAAGAGGGAGCAGACTGGGAGGAGGAGGTGCTGGAAGTTGAAGGGGTAACAGGGTTTAGTGAGCAGGGAGAGTCTGTGACAGAGAGCAGTCCAGGATCAGAGGCAGAAGCGGAGGCTGGAGAGGAGGGAGACCAAGAGGCAGTGATGAGTTGGGTTGGTGAGGAAGACTGGCTGCCTCTGTTGGTTTCTGTGCAGTGCTTGGAGTCACAAGACTCTGTTTTGCATTCCAGAGATTCCAGACTGTTGGAAGTCTCGCGGAAGACAGGAGACGGATGTGATGTTACTGGTTTCTTTGTGTTCCTGTTGCTCTCTGCTTTCACAGAGAGAGGATGTTTCTTTTCTGTCTGCGTAACTAGAAATAAAACTCTTTGCAATGTAGCTCATATTTTCTCGTCCTTCCCTGCTGCTGGATACTCTGCGTAATGGGGAATGTGCCTGGAGCCTTATCAGAGGCTCAGGTCGTTACCGAAGGACTCGACCAGAGGATGAGCTTTTCCAGCTCGGTCATAGCGGAGGCTCTGACAGTCTCCCTCTCCTGTGACAGGAAGCTCCTCTCCCCCCTGGTCCCCCAGAACCCAAAGCGGTATGAAGAGGGCGGAGCAAAGACAGGCAAGACAATGGAGCCTCAGATTGTTTGGGAAGGAACTGGGGGAGGAGGAGACTTAGGGAGCTGTGGGAAGGCAAGGACCTTCAGTCCTCGCAACTGCCTCATTGGGACAAGATCTACTGGGAAGACCTCTAGGCCTGGCCTCCTGAGCTGCTTTGTTTCTTTGAATAAAGAGAGTTAACTTCACTGGCACATTGTGAGTTATTGCTTACCTGTTCCTGTTACCCAACCTTTCACTGATGCAGCAGGATCTTCCTCTATTCTTACAGTCACAGCCGTGCTGATAGTCCAAAACACCTGGAAGGCACCAGGTTAGCAAAGGCTTCTTAACAGATCCAGGGCAGCTGGGAGGGAACTGTTTGCTTTTTTAAGAGCTGAAGTTCAGCTTCCTAGGCAGGCAGCCTGCCTGTGATCCAAGGAGCAGCTCTAGCCAATAGGCAACCTTTTATCTGTAACCCAAACTGTCTTACAAGTTACAATGCACCCCTGGCTATGTGAATTGGCGTAACTCATGTGAATGTTGCTGTAGCTATTTTTTCCACCACAGAAGATGCTCTTATTAATAGCGTATAGAGATGCAGAAATGTACTTCGTTCACACAGACAGCGCCTGCAGCAATGCGCACAGCCGTCGTATGAGCCGAGCCAATTTATTTGGATTTCCTCTGACATTTCTGCATTTTATTTTTTCCCCCTGAAGAATTGCAAGACCGAGCTCATTTTACTCTATATGTGTATATCCCTCCCCACCTTTTTTTGCTCTGCTCAGCTGGACAAGGAAGATGAAAACACATTTAGCAGACCATGAACCAAGTCCAGAGAACTTGAGGGCTCTATAAAATTCTAATGAACTGCTTACAGCGTTCCAAACAAAACCTGTGTGTTTTTCTAATTACGTTTTTTATGACATGCTTTTTAACGTGGCCGCACAGTTCACAGGGACACGGTGTGCCTTCTGTCTGACACCAAAGTCAGCGATAAGCAGAGTTTTGGCATAGAATCATGCCAGTTAGGATGCTCGTTTTTGCCTCATTTGGTTACGATAATGGCATAGGGTACCATCCTCTTCGTTCTCCTGTACAATCCCCAATGTAATGAGTGGGGCATGTGCAAGAGTGCAATTGCAAATCTACTGCACCTGGTTCAGAACATAAGAAGAAGCTGCTGGATGAGGCCAATGGCCCTTCAAGTCCAGCATCCTGTTCTCACAGTGGCTGACCAGATGCCTGTGAGAAGCCTGCAAGCTAAACATGAGAGCAACATCTCTCTGCCCACCTGCAATTCCCAGCAACTGTGATTACATGTATGCACAGCACCTGCTATTCTTTTCCTAAAGAATTTCCAAAAACCAACTCAGAGATGATTATTTACCAGGGGCTGTTCCAGAAAACAGAAAAATAATTGGCATGCACATGGATTCCTACAACTGGGACACAAGGTAGCCTGCATAAATGGACCACCTTTCCGCATATGAACCTGCCCAGACTCTGAGATCATCATCCAATGCCTTTTTGTGTGTGCCACCTCCAAGGGAGATCTGGTGGATGGTGACAAGAGAACTGGTCTTCTCTGCAGTAGCCCATGAAGTTCTTCCTCCAGGGAGGCCCACTGTGCACCAACGTTGTCATAGTTTTGGAACCAGGCAAATATATTTTTGTTTTGGGGGATATTTGGGCCAGTGATGTTATACCGTGCTGTTAAATCTGTTTTTAATAATATTTATATGATTTTATTATTGTATTTGAGTTTTGTTGTAGAGTTTTGAGGCCTGGGACACGGAACATAGGTGGAGACTACATTTCCTAAATGATTTTACAACCAATCACAATCAGAATTTCTCCTCATGGTTTTGCTAGTCTAGGTACATAAGCCCAAGACTTGTTTCGCCCTCTTCACATATGGGAAATCATGGTTTCACATTATGTTTGAACCTGAACTAGAAAATGGGAAACCTACAAGACACTGTATTTTTTAGTTAATGTGAGAGAATCTTGAACAGGATTTATTTATTTACTAACTAACCAACTAACTAACTAACTAACTAACTAACTAACTACATTTCTATCCCACCTTTCCTCTATGGAGGTCAAGGTGGTATACATGACTCACTTCCTCCCCATTTTATCCTCACAACAACCCTGTGAGGTAGGTCAGACCTAGAGTAACTGTGACTGCATCAAAGCCACCCAGTACATATCATGGCTGAGCAGGCATTTTAACCCCAGGCCCTGGTCCATCACTCTAACCACTGCACCACACTGGCTATATTACGCTATCTGCATATAAGTTTGCTGCTGCCTTATTGTCAGAACAAACCCTGTGCTTTGTGGGAAGGAGCACCACCTAAGAGATTATTTTAGGAGGAGAGCAAGTTCAGGCTGGCTTGGGGCAGGGAAGGCTGTGTTGGACAGGTAAGGATGTTGATAAATTCATGAAACAACTAGACTAAGATGGCAAGGGAAACTATGAAGAACAGCCCTGGCAGAGCTGCATTAGGCAGAGAATGCATTTCTAGAATTAAATACGTTGATTTGGGCAGCAGTTGGAGCAGAAACAATGCAATCTCATTCAGCTGCAGGAAAACATGAGAGGAGTGACATAACAAAAAATCTTATCCGAAAACCTTGAATTTAGACAAAGCATTACAATGGGGAAAGCAGTGACCCTTCTCTCCCATGTCGATCAATCAGACCGAGATTGGTAGCTGACTGAATCAAAGCAAGAAAGCCTTGCAAGGTGTCAGTGAGAAAGAAATATGTTTAAGCTAGATGGAAAGGTAGTTTTCTTCAGCTGATTCAGCTGACAATTTCAAGAATAATAAGTAAACATTAAACTATTATGTTGACTTTAGTCCTTAACCCCCTATCCTTTATCATTTCCCTGAGTAAGACAAAGATGGTCTGAATTCAGGAAGAGAAGGCCCAAGCCAATGTCCAAGGGCGGTGGAGCAACTCACCTATGAAGAGAGGTTAGTAAGTCATGTAGAGAAAAGGCAGTAAGAGGAGACATGACAGAGGTGCATAAAATCATGCATGTTGTGGAAGAACTGGGTAGATAAAAGCTTTTCTCCTGCTGTCATAACACTGAAACTCAGGGACATCGAACGAAGCCAAATGTTGGAAGATTTGTTAGAAAATGTATTTTACAAAGAATAACATGTACTGGGGGTGGGGGAAAAACCTATGTAATGTAATTTAACAGCTGCAATATCTTGCGACTCCAATTAAGGTCACAAAAACGCTGAATCATTCATTGCTCTGTCAATTTGTCAAACTCCCTTTAAAACTGTGTGTTAGATTGGAGGGGTGGGAGTTGAAGTTTGGCTGGTTGTTTTGCTGTTGTTCACTGTATGTGAACAAAACTTCAAGCAGCTGCTGTCTCCACAGGAGTTTGCAAGGGCAGGCAAGCAATGAGCTGATAACTTATGCACTGCTACGAAGGAGTTTTGGAAACAAGAAGACCCTCTCTTGGGCTCAAGGGAGAGAAACACATTGCATTGATATGCATAAACAAAAGTGCTTGTTAATTGTTGACATTCTGCCATCTCCAAAGTCTTATGTGTGGAGTCTACTTCATCACGAGGGCTTTGAGGGTGAAACCGCTTCATCACTCTGCGTGACTCAGGAAAAAGAGAGCACTTCCTCACTATGAAAAGCTATGACATTTGTTCCCACAAGAGGCAATGATTTCCACCAACTTGGATGGCTCCAGAAGAGGATTAGAAGAAGAGAGTTTGGATTTGATATCCCGCCTTTCACTCCCCTTCAGGAGTCTCAAAGCGGCTAACAATCTCCTTTCCCTTCCTCCCCCACAACAAACACTCTGTGAGGTGAGTGGGGCTGAGAGACTTCAAAGAAGTGTGACTGGCCCAAGGTCACCCAGCAGCTGCATGTGGAGGAGCGGAGACACGAACCCGGTTCCCCAGATTACGTGACTACCGCTCTTAACCACTACACCACACTGGCTCATGAAAACAACTTCATGAAGAATAAGGCTATCTGTGGCTACCTCCCCAGTTGGAGGCGTTACTCCTTTGAATACTTCAAGTTGCTGAAAACTGCAAGGGGAGAGAGCACTTATTATGGCAGGTCCTGGTTGGTCATTGTGAAAACAGGATGCTGGGCTAGATGGACCCTTGGCCTGATCTTCTTATGGTCTAACTCCAGCATGAGTAGATGTGTGGAGATTATGTTTTTCAGGGATACTTACCACTGCACCTTGCTAGTAAATGAATATCACTGGGAGCTAAGTTATTATACCCTTTAGAAGACGAGGCAATCCAACATTGCACAGGAATGAGGTTTAGAAGGCAAGTTATACATTGTTGAAGGTCAGAAATGGACAAATAAATCTCTGCCTTCAGTGGAAATATTTCATACCCTATTAAGTGGAACTGAAAGGCTAAATTAATATTAATAATAAGTAATAAGGGAAACCATGCCCTGAAGGGACACCTTTTGATTTGTGCACAGTTGTTATGTTGAACAGTATAATAAGCTAGGTATTCTGAAAGACACAAAACCAAATCCCCTAGCTGTGTTTTTTATGATTCCTGCACTCCACGGAGCACTGTGCAGCTCAGTCCTTTTATTTGTGCAGCCCCAGATATACACAGCCTGTAAATCTGAACAAAACTTGTATAGTTCTCTATATTTTTTATGATTATGCTGATAAGACATTTCAGTCATTCTCTGCTGGGTATTTGATCTTCCTCAATAAAATTGTCAAAGTTCTTAAATCCATTATTTTACATGCGGAAAAGGCACGTGTTCAAAAAACTTGGCAAAATTCAAAACCCATTAAAGACTTCAAGTTGGAACATTTTTCCAGTGTCCATTATCCACCCCACCCCCCATTTGCATTTTCCTTGTGATAGGTAACCTTCTAAATCAGGAGTCTCCAACGTGGTGCCCACTCCTTCATGTGCCCATAAAGGCCTTCCCTGGTGGTCACAATTTCCCCTCCTTCACTGAAATAAGCTTTGTAGTCAGTATAACAGTATAATATGCACCATACTTTTAAAGCACATTTAAAGCACATGACTTCCACCAAAGAATTATGAGAACTGTAGCTTATCCCACACAGAACAACAACTTCCAACACCCATAACAAATTGCAGTTCCCAGGATTCTTTGGGGGAAGCTATGAGTTTTGAAGGCTAAAAGAAGGCTGATCGCCGAAGAATTGATTCTTTTGAATTATAGTGCTGGAGGAGACTCTTGAGAGTCCCATGGACTGCAAGTAGATCAAACGCATCCATTCTTAAGGAAATCAGCCCTGAGTGCTCATTGGAAGGACATATCCTGAAGCTGAGGCCCCAATACTTTGGCCACCTCATGAGAAGAGAAGACTCCCTGGAAAAGACCTTGATGTTGGGAAAGATGGAGGGCACAAGGAGAAGGGGACGACAGAGGACGAGATGGTTGGATAGTGTTCTCGAAGATACAAACAGGAGTTTGACCAAACTGCGGGAGGCAGTGGAAGACAAGAGTGCCTGGCGTGCTCTGGTCCATGGGGTCATGAAGAGTCAGACATGACTAAATGACTAAACAACAATAACAACATGAGTTTTGAACATTTGGTGTGCATGCAGCTTATGTTGAAATGTCTGCTTGCTTGCAGTATGCATTTGATGCCCACAATTATTTTGCAGTTTGCAAATATGCCTGTGGGCCCTGAGAAGTTGACAACCCCTATTCTGACGTCCCTCCTCCATCATTTCACTGGATGGCCAGTCAGTTTCTGTGTTCCATCACAACTGATCTTTCACTGGAGGCCCCCCAAACTGCTTCATGATATATTTAGGATTGACTGAAACATCTCTAAACATGATTAAATAAATATTAAACTGCAATACCACCCTTTCAGGTAACATCCCGACCTCAGGTATAGTGGGGAATGCTGTCCTGTCCACATCTTTCAAGTAAAATTTGAGTGACAACGTTGTCCACTTTTGCATACGAAATTGAGGAAACGCCATCTTGCTCTTCACCTCAGGTGGCAAAATGTCTTGAGCTGGCCTTGCTTTACCAAGCTCAAGTGATGAAACCTTAGAAGCTGATTTGCGCACGCGCACGCGCACACACACACACACATACACCTACACCTCCTCAATGAAACTACTCACAGCCCTTGGGCTGTTTCACAGACTTATCCAAGGGCTCCCATTTCTACATCAATAAAAGTTAGGAATTCTTTGTGGGGAATTAAAAATAACATTCTGACTACTCAACCGAAGGAGGCATGGGATAATTCAGCTTTTTCCTTTCTTTCTTCGCATGCAACAAACCTATAAGCTAACAAGAACCCCAAAGTCCCTTGAAGTGTCATTTTTGTTCTTCTAACTATGTAGATACAAAATTGTACTGCACGGATTTTCCTTATCTTTTAAGCACACTCTTCATATATAATGCAATTGAATCCATTCAATTTTTGACTTAAGTTTTAACTCTACTTAGTCCAGAGAGCTACCTAATAGAAAGGAGAAATCAACCAAGTCCTACTTTTCTGGACATGGGGGAGGGGGGATGCATAATTCAGTTTCTGTTGGTTAGCAATTGACTTCATTTAGAAGTGTAACCCACAAGGGTGTCCACTTCCCCTCATGCCCCTGCAGTGTAGTATGCAATCTGTTTCTGTCCTTAGATAAGCTGAAGTCCAGAGACGTGGCCATAGTCAGTCCAGAGGAGAATGAGGGTAGTTGCATAAGGTGTGGGGGGGGGGGGAGAGGGAATAAAAGAGTCTGCTGGATCGGACCAAAGGACCATCTACTTCCCAGAGTAGCTAACTACATATCCTTTGAGAAACTCAGAAGCAGAGCATTTTGTCTGTCCTGAATCAATGGCTTAACACAGGCATTCGCTTGATCTCTTGACCCAAGTTTTAACTGGTGTGCCATTCTAATGGGGTTCTTTTCATGTACAGGTAGTGACCATTTTAGGTGTACCCAACTGGACCCAGAAAAAGGCAGAATGTGGGTGGAACAGGCCACAATGGGGTGAGGTGGAACACTTATGTGCGTTCCACAGACACGCATGACAGCCAAAAATGGAACCGCCCCACAAAATGGTTGCTGCCTATACAGGGTATATTTTAATAGGATTTTTTCCCAGAGAATTTTCCTTGTTGTCTATTTTGAATTATTCTGTATGCTGTGCGATTGGCTTTGATGTTTCATATACCACATAGAAGCCCTCTTTGCATTAAGACATATAAGGATTCTACAACAGCCGCTACTATCAATCAGTTTCATTGGTTGATCTTTAGTTCTAGTAGTATGAGAGAGTGAGAAAAACATTCTCCACTCCATACATAATTTTATAACCCTTTACCACCTCCTCCACAGTTCGGCTTTTCCATAAACTGTAAAAAAGCCCCAAATGCTTCCGTGAGCCTGCAGTGAAAATGGTCCAGACTAAATGGATTGGCGTTAGTTGCCTGAGAAAATAGGGATGTTGTTGCTGGCTTTTTACATAAAGCCTATTCTGCTGATGCCTTTAGGGTGCAGAAGCAACTGCAACCTGTGGTTCTCTTGCACATATAATATTGTCAAAATATGTTGCCCATGCATATGATAATGTCAAAACATCTTGTCAGTCCACTTTGATGTGTTCACTTTTCAGACAATGCTAAAAATCAAATCTTTGTGTGAACCAAGTGTGGGTTGAATATTCAGAGGAGCTTTTCATGTGACAAGAGTCACAGGTAAACAATAATCCTCTTTTGAACTGTGATTTCTTTTCCACTACAAGTAGACTCCGACTCCCGTCAGACCCAGCTGATAGCCTATGCTACTGCCTTGGTTCCCATCAGTGTTGTTTGGGTTTCTAGGCAGGACAATGTTAACATGAGAAAGAACTAAGTCAAAGGCTCTTGCAAGGTGGTCCAGGTCTTTTGACACTACTGGCCTGATGCTGGATGAGCACATAATGATTTCCAAGCTCAAATGCTGCCAGTTTGTCCAACAGCTGATTCTTCTAGTCCAGTGGTGCCTATGGGTCCTCCATGAACATAGGCAGAGAACTTTCCTAGCCCTGATTATGAAGATCTTTCCTAGCCCTGATTATGAAACAAAACCAAAAGATGTCAAGGATTGAAGTTCTGGGACCTCTTTTTGTAATGCATACGTCCTACCACAGGACCACCGTTCTTCTCCATGTCTGTCCAGAAATTGCAAGGAATATTGTGAGAAAGTCAGTATCCTTTTAATGAGGTGCTAGCTTTCCTGTAGGGATGCGGTGGCGCTGTGGGTTAAAGCCTCAGTGCCTAGGGCTTGCCGATCGAAAGGTCGGCGGTTCGAATCCCCGCGGCGGGGTGCGCTCCCGCTGTTCGGTCCCAGCGCCTGCCAACCTAGCAGTTCGAAAGCGCCCCTGGGTGCAAGTAGATAAATAGGGACTGCTTACTAGCGGGAAGGTAAACGGCGTTTCCGTGTGTGGCTCTGGCTCGCCAGAGCAGCGATGTCACGCTGGCCATGTGACCCGGAAGTGTCTTCGGACAGCGCTGGCCCCCGGCCTCTTTGAGTGAGATGGGCGCACAACCCTAGAGTCTGTCAAGACTGGCCCGTACGGGCAGGGGTACCTTTACCTTTACCTTTAGCTTTCCTGTAACAAATCTGGAAGTGGAACACTGAATCTCCTTGGTGCGTCCTGGGAAATACTGCTGGTGAAGACATGTTTTAATTCTAAAAACTCTTAAACAATAACACATTACATTACGCTACACGATATACTGCAAGAGGGTTTATTTTTTTTAAAAAAAAATGCACTCCTTACAATAAACACTAGAAAATCTCATTATCTCAGACATTGCATTTTCGGCAAAAGCGTGGCAGTAAATAAATCATATAAGCTTTAATGGCAAATGCTGGATTCCTGTAAAACTCCCAACAACTGGTGTGTGAGAATCGATGAAGTTCATTTACATGACCCATGCTATCAAAGCAGATGTCCAGTGAATCATGCCAAGGCTCATTTTATGCTCTCCTGCAATTCTATCCATTCATATTAACCCCAGCTCCCTGATCTTAGGCACACTGCGTGAAAGTAAAACACATCGATTTCGCTGGAAGTTGCTTTTGCACTGTGTGCTTAGAAACAGGATGTCAAGAGAATAAAGTATGTGCAAAGTCAAGAACAGAAATATAAACTGTGTGCATGGTTCCGTCTCTGGTAATGCATGACACAGCTGGCACACATAGTGGCCACCATCCAGAGCACATCTATATGTGCTTGTGTCCCACTGAAATCAATTTGGAATAAAGCACACATAAGTGTATGTGAGCATGTAAAAAAAAAAAAAAAAGGTAAAGGACCCCTGGATGGTTAAGTCCAGTCAAAAGCGACAATGGGGTTGTGCCACTCATCTTGCTTTCAGGCCAAGGGAGCCGGCATTTGCCCACAGACAGCTTTTCGGGTCATGTGGCCAGCATGACTAAATTACTTCTGGCACAATGGGACACTGTGACAGAAACCAGAGTGCACAGAAATGCCATTTACCTTCCCACTGCAGTGGTACCTATTTATCTACATGCACTGGCATGCTTTCAAACTGCTAGGTTGGCAGGAGCTGGGACAGAGCAACGGGAGCTCACCCTGTCGCGGGGATTTGAACTGCCGACCTTCTGATCAGCAAGTTCAAGAGGCTCAGTGGTTTAGACCACAGCGCCACCCACACCTGGGGCAGATCACAGCTCAGGGCAAGCTGATGCTTTGCATGTAGAATGCCTACGGTTCAAACTCAGGTAAATTCTGTGGAACCTCAGGCTGAATGTGGCCCTCCAGTTTTCTCTATCTGGCATGATGAATGTTTCCCCAGTCTAAACTCCCTCCTCAGTCCACATCCTTCACTGGTCCTGCTCTTTTGCCTGGATTTAATGTCTTTGAATGGTGATCATGCTTCTTGCTTACCTAGATGGGTGGTGGAGAAATTTGGGTGTTTGTAGAAACATCTGGAATGTACCTTACTGTACAACTTCAGTCACTGCTGCTGTTATTTGAATGATTTATATACTGCCTAATATCCCCCAAATGGCTTCTATTGCCCTGCCCTGCCCTCTGGCTCTGCTCACCACTAGCACACATCCCTTGGAAGGGGATGTGGTATTTAATTCACACCACCTTTTTTGCCAGCTTAAGTTCTACCAGGTTGTCAGATCGCATGACTGAGCTAAATGGAGTTTGTTGTTGTTTGGTTGTTTAGTCGTGACTGGCCATCCAATGAAATGATGGAGGAGGGACATCAGAATAGGGGTCGTCAACTTCTCAGGGCCCACAGGCATATTTGCAAACTGCAAAATTATTGTGGGCATCAAATGCATACTGCAAGCAAGCAGACATTTCAACATAAGCTGCACACCAAACATTCAAAACTCATGTTGTTGTTGCTTAGTCGTGTCCGACTCTTCGTGACCCCATGGACCAGAGCATGCCAGGCAGTCCTGTCTTCCACTGCCTCCCGCAGTTTGGTCAGATTCATGCTGGTAGCTTCGAGAACACTGTCCAACCATCTCGTCCTCTGTCGTCCCCTTCTCCTTGTGCCCTCCATCTTTCCCAACATCAAGGTCTTTTCCAGGGAGTCTTCTCTTCTCATGAGGTGGCCAAAGTGTTGGAGCCTCAGCTTCAGGATCTTTCCTTCCAGTGAGTACTCAGGGCTGGTTTCCTTACGAATGGAGAGGTTTGATCTTCTTGCAGTCCATGGGACTCTCAAGAGTCTCCTCCAGCACCATAATTCAAAAGCACCAATTCTTCGGCGATCAGCCTTCTTTATGGTGCAGCTCTCACTTCCATACAACACTACTGGGAAAACCATACCTTTAACTATACGGACCTTTGGCGCCAGTTTATGACACCCCTGCCAAGTCCCTCCCCTGCCACTCCCCCAGAACACCCATTTATTCAGGGGTTAACCCCAGAATAAGATCCACCAGTCTTGGCTTAGTTGACTGAGCCCACATTCCTCTCAAAGAGCTTCTATTCCCAGAGTTCCCTGAGATGAGGTACTGACTGTTAAACCACTCTGAATTATGGTGAGGTGACTAAGGAAATCCTAACAATTCACTGCACCCTTAACAAGCTACAGCTCTGTGGGGAAAACTATGACTGTGGTATGATGCTGCTTTAAGTGTACAGTGCAAATGGGGCCTAAGTCTAACCTTTGCTTAAGCTTTCTGCAAGTAAATTGGAATGAATGCTCAATAAACATGTCATGTGAAGCAACCTCTCATGGTTTCACATTATCCCTGCCTTCAGTAGCTGTCCACCTCTACAGCTAGTTTTATTCTCCTGCTCACAGAATGATTCTTTCTTTTCCTTTCCCCCTTTTCTTTTAAAACAGTACAATGACCAAGGAAGCAACACTTGTAAAGACACAGGGGGGAAAAGATGTCAGGATGGAGACCTGGGATGAAGACAAACTAGGAGCCAGGGGGATTGGTTTCCTTCACACTGACGCTGAGATTTGCTAGCATTGCTCCATGTGAAGTGAACTGCTATCGTTTTATATAGAGACATGGAAAGGACAGAAATGTCATCCCTCAACAAGCCCAGGGCCACAGGGGGGATTTGTTTGACGTTGCGTTTCGGACGTTTCAGCCTCAAAAGGCTTTGCTGATGCAACATCCCATTTGTTCAAGACAAAGCAAAGCTTCTTGAGAAGATGTCTGTGAAAAGAGCAAAGGAAAATCCTTTTTTTCCCCCTCCCCCTCTCCAACTCCACCAGATGGCCATTCAATAAATTTAAAGAGACGCTTTTGAGAATGATTTATATTAAGCTTGCTGACCACATAAGGGTTGATTCAGACTAGCAGAAAATTATAACTCCATCCCAAACATGTCATTCTATATATGCCATTAATCTTTTGCCCAGATATTGTCAAAGCCAACTAGCAGGAAGATGCTTCTATGTTAGAGAGTGGCTCTTGGGAACTCTCCCAGCCCCTATGGAACAGAGGAAGATGGAGTCTCTCACCTGTCCATCACCTGACATACCAATATCAGGTGACCTTCCCTCCCAATGGGCTTTGCGGAGCGCTCTGCAAAGCACTCCACATGGTAGCTGTTTGCAAGGGGCTGCTTGAGACCCAAAAATCAGCTGATTGTTGGACCTTGTGATCAGCCAGACTGTTGGTTGATGGTGCCTGCAAAGCCACTTTCAGATGAGTCAATTTTTTTTACCTGCACCACATCTAATGTCATATATGATGTTAGGTGTAGAGCAGGTGAGCATATTTTGCAAGCCAAATGGGGGTGTTTGATGGGCTTAATTAGCCCCACATGCTGGGATGGGAAGTGGGGTCCCCTCCTTGTTCTATACTGACTGGCAGCAGCTGTCCTGGATATCAGACAGGATAATTTTTCCAGCTCTACACCTGAAGATGTTGGGGGGTTGAAACAGAGATGACTGCATGCAAGACAGACGCTCTATCACTGAGCAGCATAATAGCTCAGTGGACTAGATGAAGTTTTCACACTAAACATAATTTCAGGGCTGCCAGTCTTTAGCAGATTAAAAAAAAAAGTTTAGTCTCTTTCTTTTTAACAAATTCATCTATTAATCCTACTGATTAAAATCAATATTCCAGTAACTCAGAACACATGAAATTATTGGGCTATGTAATGATGATAACAGTTTCTTGAGTACCCAATAATGTGAGAGGCAAATCATTCATTGTTTGCAGAATGACCTGTTTGGGCCTGATCCTGTTCAGGGATTGAAAAACAAGGATCCAAATCACAAATGCACAATGGCGTACGGTTTGCTGTTCCTGAACAATATCTGCCAGATAAGCATCTGCACTCTCTCCTGAAATTAATTATATCCCGCCCAGGCAAATCCTACACATTTTATTTTTTGCATTTATGACTTAGTTTGCAGATTTTTAAAAAATGGCGTGAAAATCTGACAACTTCCCTCCCCCACCAACACATTATGTGCAAAGTGAGAGATCCCAACAGAAATCTCTTTTATCATTGCTTGCCTTTCATCTCTATTCCATATGTTTCCCAGGGCCTGCCTTTGCATTTCAGCAGTGGTGCTGAATGTTAATGATAGAAAAGGTTTGGCCACAGCCCAGCACTTTTGGGTAATAGGATTAGTTACATAAATGCTTGTCCACATGCTCTGTGAGTACTGCAGAACTAGCCCTGCCATCTCTGGCCCTGACAGACATGTTCTCTGCATTTTTAGCAAGGCAACAAAGTGTTCTGGCTGCCGGTGCGGGAAGGGTTTCGTACTCCTCTGACGCACACCCAGGTCACATGGTAGTTTCAGATTGTCTTGGAAAAAGCAAAACAACATAGGCCTGGTTCTTCAGAATTAGAGCCAACTCCATTTGCACACAGAAGCATGCAAGGCACCATTGAGGCAGGGTGTTACAACTATGACACAGTGAATTGAGAGGCAGGGAGCACCAGATTTTGGCCTTGCACAGGGGGCTGCTGAATTTTGAAAGACAAAAGTCTCCCCCTGAACAGGCTGCAAGGGGAGGAGAGAGAAGTTTGTTCCATCTGGAAGGCTGACACTTTAGTGTGATGCTGAATTCTACCCAGTGTGATTTTTACCCCGCCAAGACTTTTATATTCCTCATTTGATCAGTTCCATTACTTTTCCATTAAGTTCATTTATTAATACAGTTTGGCCTTTATCTTTATCCCTTTATCTTTCTCAAAGCTTATTTTGCTTTCCTTACTTAGCTTGCTGGATCGTGGAGTTCTTGCAAGGAGCCCTGATTTAGCACAAAGCTCTGCAACTTGTAGGAAAGTTCAGGGATGCAGGAGAAGATATGTTGTTTAATGATATCCTTCCTAACTTGTGTTAGCATGTTCTATTTCTTAGCAGAGTTTAAGCAGTTTGATTGTTGCAGGCTCGTCTGAGCCTCTCTATATAAGATTCCTGGTAAGATCCCTTCTTGTCCTTCTTAAAAAGAATAGACACAACAATCTTATTAAAGTCTGTATACTAATTTACTCACAATCATTCAGTTCACAGTTGAATCCTTGAAGGCAGACTTATGTTACAGAAGTATATATACATGTGGAACTATCCCATAAGGGAGTTAGTCCCAACACGTAGTGCTAATACGTAGAAAAATAAAATGGAAAAGAAGGAGGAGCTAAAGAAGAACATGTGCTCCCCTACCCAGATTAGGCCACACCCACATCTAGTCACATGCAGAGGAAATTCGTCCCAGCTCAGGAGGAAACAGGAACTTTTCTCCTGGCTGGTACAAAGCATCCCCTAGCATGTCCATTCTAGGAATGTTGTATTTGACTGCTATGGGTTTCACATCCCACACAACTGAAACAGACTACCTTAGAAGATGGTGGGCTCTGTTTTCATAGAGAGTGTTAAACAGAGTTTGGATGGCCACCTGTCAAGGATTCTTTAGCTCCAATCCCTGCCTTGCAAGGGGTTGGGCTAGATGATCATAGGGATCCCTTCCAACCATACAATTCCATGCTTGTGTGAAAGGCACTTACAAGGCCCTTTCAAACCTTTGTGCTGGAGAAGTGAAGGTTTACACATTCTGTAAAAAGCTGTGGGTTCCCCCTCCCCTGGATAGTCAACTGAGGTCCACTTTAATGGTGGCCCCAGTGACTGTGGCAAAGGCTGTTGCAATTTCACTGTGGTGGTCATTTTTATTTTCCTAAAAAGCATCAAAACAAAATGGCAACCACCATCTCGTTTCAACTCCATTTCTTTTCCTTCCAAAACAAATCCCCCCCCCCTCCAAAACACAGACATAAAAAAAAGGATTGCTCTAAACTGCTCACTTTGGGGTAAGGGAAATGATTTTGATTCCATCCCCCAGTCATTTCCAGTCAGCTCTAATATATAGCCTCTTGCAATAATATTGTATTTAAATATTTAGGCTGTGAGGTAGTGTGAGAGAAATCGGACATGAAGTGCCAAAGCCAAAACTTTCAAGAGTCTGCTGAAGGTGCAGGATGCATTCAGGCCCTCCCTTTCCTTGCAGCAAATTCCAGTGGCCTAGTTTTGTCACAGGAGCTTAGGTGTAGCAGCAACAGGTGTTGAGAAAATTGTGTAGGGTGGAATTGCTGACTTCTGCTCTTTGTGGCTTTTACTCTTAAAACTGCACTCTGGGTTAAAATATGCAACTCTTAACAGAAAGACACAGGAGAAGCTTTTAAAGCAGATGGTACGGAGACATTCCTTCGGTATAACGATTGACGACTGACACACAGGTTGTGGTCTCTGAAGAACCATATGGTGATCAATTTTGCTTTCGTTACATCGCAGAGTTGCTACTAAATTTCACCTACAGAGAAATGTCATAACAGATTTTGAGGTACCTGCTTGGATGAAACTTCGGAGGAATTCTGAGGAAGACAAAAGCAGCACCAAGAAGACTTTGGAAATTTCACATCTGTATCTGGGACACACAAGTAATGCAAATGGGTAATGCTGTAGGTTTGAATGTTGTTGACTTCCTTACTACTGGCTGCCATATCAACAAAGCGTGTTCTCCAATAAATGAGAGCACGTGTTGCGGTGTGGGCCACCGGGCCAGGCCTCTTGTTGCCAGGCTGGTTAATAGTTATTGCCTGGCATTTGTGATTGGAAACCCGGGTTGCTGGGGCAAATTATATGTTGCAAATTGGGTGGGTGGGACCATAGTCTTTAAATATTGGTGCACTCTGGTTTCTCTTTCTCTTTGCAGAGTGCATCGGATCAGGAGCAATCTTCTCATTGTCTGGTTACATTTCTTTATTCTCCCCCTTCTTTTTAATCCTCTCTAGTCCCTTAATTAATTTAATTCCCCTCTCTAGTCCCTTAATTAATTTAATTCTCCTTTTTTCCTGTTTGATTTCTCACCCCACCCCTTTCCCTGCCCTTTGGGAAGATTCTCCCTGTACCTGTGAGCGCTGCCTGTGCATAATCCTCCTGGGCTTGCCTTTCCCAATAGGGAGAGAGCCCCCATTAGGGGCTTTCTTTTGCAAAGAGGTTTCCCCCATTTTTGCCTGTTTAATTGTGGGGCTAGTCAGGGCTGTTCCCAGCCTATCTAGAATCACTTCGTTTATAGTATCCCCAGAGGTTGGCTTTATTTTGGTTGCATGCAGTGCTGTTGGCCAAGTTTTAATTTAGCCTTGGGCAGGAGCACTATATTGAGTTCCTTTAATATTGCAATGAGACAAAAAAGGCAGAGAGCAGAAGCAGGGAGGCCTTCACGGCCTTCTTGGCCTGCACATATCATTTAAGCCTAAGCCTGCTACAGTTAGCAGTACAGCAATTGTTAAGTCTCTGTGGCATGTGACTCACTTTCTCTATAAGAATTTATCTGTTTGCAGGCTCACTTTTTGCTAATGTATATCTTAGGCAGACAGAGTGGAACCAGAGGCTCTCTGTGCCTCCAGTGAGCACTCTGTGTATGCTCTTTAACTATGCTGTTTCTGAACAAGTTTATTTTCTTCAAGTTTGTTTGCCCTGATAGTGGCAACTGCCATTTTAGAGACGAGCCATTGTGGCTTAGTGGCTAGAGCGCAGGACTAGGACCTGGGAGACAGGGTTCATATCCCCCACTTAGCCATTGTTATCACATAACAAAACAAGCTGCTCCTTTTGGACTATTCTGTTGCTTGGTAGTTCGGCCCACTTGTGATATTGCTCCTAAAAAGAACTTTGGGTTTCTTGAGGGCGTGCTTCCCTCTAAAGGGCAAACAGGTGTACCTGGACAGGTGGTGGGCTGCCTCGAGTTTGTTAAGTCATTGGAAACATTTATGTCTGGCCTAGCAGGTGATCTTAAGGCTTGGCCCGCTTGGCCCTAGAATTTGATGGCCTCTGGCAGCGTTTCCGGCCTGAATAGCTTCCCCATGTGGTGCACAAAGCATTGGTTTCACCAGTTCCTCTCATTTAGTTTTTTGCAGACTATGACAGAGCCTTTGCAGATGCCTCCAGAGATTGCTTCTCCTGCAGAGGTTGACTTGCTGATGGCCTAGGTGCCTTATTCCAGAAGGAAGCATCTTCAGAGACGGCGATCCAGGAGCAGGGAAAAGGGGAGCAGGGATGATGCTTACACCTCCTTGCAGGTACGTCAACATCAGATGTCTACTACCAGACTTTTAGAAGACATCTAAGGCAGCCCTATTTAGGGAAGCCTTTAATGTTTGCTGCATTACTGTATTTTAATCTGTTGTTGGAAGCTGCCCAGAGTGGCTGAGCAAGCCCAGCCAGATGGGCGGGGTACAAATACATCATCATCATCATTATTATTAATTATTATTATTATTATTATTATTATTATTATTATTATTATTATATTGTGGGAGAGTGGACTAGATCTTCCTCAGGGTCCCTTCCACCCCACTATTCTTTAAGTTGCAGTTCACTATGGGAACGTTAGATGCAGGGCTGCCATTATCCCCTCAGCTTGCTAGGATCACAGGGACGGGGACATGTGGACCACTTGCGCAGCTCCACATTTCAAATGGAAATTCCCTGAGCAATAGAATCTTAAGCTGTATGCAGGAAGCTGGCCCGGCAGCAGCTTTGTTGGGACTTTTTAGGGTTTCTGGCCGGCGTAGGCCCTGTAAATTTACACATCATGGTGGCAACTCAAGGCAGGGCATTCTGCCCAAGTGGGGGCTGGGGACTAGCAAGCAATAACTCGATACCTCTTACCCATATTTCCATAAAAATATCTTCCTTGAAAGCCTGGCTAAAAGGTTATCTAGATGGGTCAGTGGTTTTGTGCTTGTGAGAAGGGTTTTTCCCAAGGTTTGGGATTCCTCTGGCTTTTCAGCCAGTGGCTCAGAACACAGCAACTCAAAGCCAGTCAGAGAGCTACCTGTGGTAGCAAGTAAGAAGGTTAGGAAGCAGCTTTCATTGGGACGTATGGAGGTATCCCCTTGATTCTCCTGCTATTCCTATTTTCATTTATCCCCTTTGGGGATCGTCCCTAAGAAAGCCCCATATAATCCCCCTTATAATTTATCGCATCCCATAGGCACCTCAGTGAATGATTCTCTGGAATTGTTCCATGAAATATGCATCTTTGGATCAGGCAGTTGAGCTTACCAACAAATTGGATGAGGGCCTGGTTGGCATTATGCGATATTGAATTGGCTGTTAGGCTGCTGCCGGTTCACCCTCTAGATTATATGCAGTTGGGCTTTAATTGGATGGTCCTTGCATTTATAAGGCGATGCCAATGGGTTGCACTATAGGCTGTGCAGCACTCGAGTCCTTTAGCATCTTTCTGGATTGAACATTGCGAGTCAAGACTCGTTTAACTGGGGGTACCATTATTTGGATTATCTTACTGGCTGGTTCATGTGACATCAGCCTCTGCTAAGGCTTACTGTACGCCCCTTTTATTCCCTGAGGAGCTAGGTGTTCCCAGTGGTTAGGACAGTGGCTCCACTGCCCCTTTAACGTATTTGGGGGCTAGCTGGATACCGTTGCTCATACCTCTGCTTGCCTGTGGAAAAACTGTTTGCCGTGAAGGACGTTATTCTTGTAATACTTCCTCTGATAGCAAATGTTGCTTTGTCAGATTCTATCATTGCTAGGTCAGTTTTAAAAAATAAAATAACCCTTCATCATCCTGTACAGTGGCCTTGAGCCTGGCAGGGCAAGGCAATCACATGTGACCTAACTTTTCTTGAGTTTTCCCCATTGTAGTGTCAGCGCACATCTGGACTGAGGAGTGCAGGGACCGTCGGGTCTGTCTTGGTCTGATAACCAGTCAGTGTGAGGGTCCTGGCAAAATGGTCCTCATGCTTCGGCAGTCTCCGCCCCCCTTTTATGTGCTTTCCAGCTGCACTGCTTAAGGTTTAATATTGCGTTTCTGCTTGCTTTATTACGGGATCATCTATTGTTTTCACTGTCACTATATCCCGTTTTCAGTTGGAGAGCTTCAGATCCTGGGCTCTGGACGCCCAGCTATAGCCGGATTTTCTGGAGCTCCTGTGGCGCTTTGGCAACAATTGATAATTAAGAGGAGGAGTAGCTTACATTTCCCCTTCTGCTTTCAGGTCTTATGAGAAGGCCTGGACTGATTTCTTAGCGTTTAGCTGGCAGTCCTCGGCCATTCAGAGGAACTTGCCTCCATTCTCTGAGCAGGACCTGCAGTAATTCGCCCACCTGCTGCAGATCGGATGCACTGTTAAAACTATCAGAATTCAGTCCGCTGCAATGTCTGCTGGAGTAAAGCTTTAATTTTTCAGAGACCCTTCTAAAAGTGTGTCGTGCGCAGGGTCTCGGAAAGTTGGTAAAGGCTCCAGCCTTCACAGGACTGCAGGCAGGAAGCCGGTCAATCTTGACCTATGCAGTATCCGCAACAAGTTAATACTTGTCTCCTAGTTCTAGTTCTAGACGAGACTTCTTTCAGTATTCCATTGTAATTTTGGTGTACTGAGGGTTGGGGAAATTGTGTTGGAGCCAGCACGGGGCTGAGAGTTTGGAGGCTTATTGCCTCTGGATGTTTCCTTATCTGCTTTGGAGCTTGTCATAAGTGTCTGGAGCTCTAAGTCAGACCTAGTGGGCAGGGTTGCCATCATCGGGCTTCCAGTCACAGGTAAGGTGGGCCCTTGCCCTGTTATTGTATTCTAGAAATATTTGGCTTTTTGTTCCCCTGGGGGCTGGCCCGATTCTAGAAGTTGCTGGTTCTCGTGAGTTGCTGCTTCGGGATATATGTGTTTCCCTTTTGGAGTTGAGACTTGTAGTGCACAACTCCAAAAACTGACCAGCTGGGTCGGGGGGAGGTTGTCCGCCTCCCAGTGACTGGGGAGGTGGGCCCGTTCCCGGTCAAGGATGTAAGGAAGTACTTGGCCTTGAGACCTCCTGGGGACAGCCCCCTACTCATGCAATAAAATGGTCACCCTTTGGCACGACACCAGTTCACATAAGTCATACGTAAGGCCATCTCTGCTTGGGGATCTCGGCCTCTGGTTTCGCTCCTCATTCCTTTCGCATAGGTGCAGCGACTATGGCAGCCCATTGGGGCTTCTCAGCCGCCAGGATCAAGGATTTGGGGAGATGGAAATCGTATGCTTTCAAGGGTTATGTGCGAAACAAAATGCTGAGTTTGGTACTAATGCTTATTGTTTCAACCCTTGTAGATCCCACGCTGGTCCGCGTCTGGATAGTGGGACACAGCATCGTTCATTGGGCTGGCAGCAGAGCGAGGCAGTCTGCAAGGGGAGCGTGTCTCAGCCTCCCACAGCACGTGCAAGTGTCATGGTTTTCCAGACGCGGAATGTCATGGGGAGAGTTTATGCCGCTGATTGGTCACCGGCTGCTTTCGTCCAATCCCTGTCATGGGACCAGGGCCGCCCAATCCCTGTCATGGGAATCCTTGTCATAGGACCGGGCAATCCTTGTCATAGGAAGGCCATAGTGGTGCAGCTGGGAAAAAATGATGTGGCAACTATTGATTGCCTTGCTTTGCGCACCTCAATCCAAGGGATTTGGAGGCATTGGCAGCCTTATTACCTTCAGTGAGAATAATTTGGTCTCACCGGTTGCAGAGGCAAACCTGGCGCGGTGTTCCCGCCCGGAGGCTGCTGTAAGGGCCAGGAAGCGCATTAACTCTGCTGTTTGAGTGAAGGTATTGGAGCTGGGTGGTTTGGTGATTTCGCACCCAGACATTAATTTTAAGGCTGAGGCCCTTTACCGGGCAGATGGAGTGCACCTCTCCAATTTGGGGAATGATGTTTGGCTGGATGTGGTGGCTAGTAAATTGGGTTCATGGTTGGGTTTGTGAGTGGTTGGCGGCGAGCGTTAGAGCTCGTGTGGCGGTTAGGCATTGGTTATAATATGCTGGTGGTGGAGGGGTCTGAACAGGCGGTGCCTGCCCCTCCTACTGCGCTGAAGGGAATTCTGTTAAAGGAATCCTGGGGCTTGCCATGTTTTCGTCCAATCCCTGTCATGGGACCAGGGCCGCCCAATCCCTGTCATGGGAATCCTTGTCATAGGACCGGGCAATCCTTGTCATAGGATTATGGCAAGCTTTCGGGGAGCTGCTGGGGAGAGCGGCGTGGGTCCGACGCTTAGCTCAGGTGACCCCCCAGTTTGACTTTCTCTTCTACTGGCTACCGATCGGACCTCGGGATGCCAGTTCTGTCCCAGGCGGGGGGACAGATAGTCATAACCAATGTCTAAACAACCACTCACTGATTTTGTATTTTAATAAAGTTGTGGCCAAAATAGTGCCCAAAAACCAAAACTAAATTACGTGTTATGTGTGAAGTTATTTGAGGGGTGGCCTGGGGACCTACACGCGCAAAGCGTGTTCTCCAATAAATGAGAGCACGTGTTGCGGTGTGGGCCACCGGGCCAGGCCTCTTGTTGCCAGGCTGGTTAATAGTTATTGCCTGGCATTTGTGATTGGAAACCCGGGTTGCTGGGGCAAATTATATGTTGCAAATTGGGTGGGTGGGACCATAGTCTTTAAATATTGGTGCACTCTGGTTTCTCTTTCTCTTTGCAGAGTGCATCGGATCACCCGCCCACCCGCCCTCTTTTCCGGTTGACCTTGCTTTGCCTGTCATGGGGGTCGTCTGCCTTGGCGCAGGGGCCTAGTAGGAATTTTGCCATTTGGTGATTGGCTGTGCCATTTGGTTTTTGCCTACTACTCTGCAATTCGTCACAACTTGTAAGGTTGCGGTTAGGCATTGGTTATAATATGCTGGTGGTGGAGGGGTCTGAACAGGCGGTGCCTGCCCCTCCTACTGCGCTGAAGGGAATTCTGTTAAAGGAATCCTGGGGCTTGCCATGTTTTCGTCCAATCCCTGTCATGGGACCAGGGCCGCCCAATCCCTGTCATGGGAATCCTTGTCATAGGACCGGGCAATCCTTGTCATAGGATTATGGCAAGCTTTCGGGGAGCTGCTGGGGAGAGCGGCGTGGGTCCGACGCTTAGCTCAGGTGACCCCCCAGTTTGACTTTCTCTTCTACTGGCTACCGATCGGACCTCGGGATGCCAGTTCTGTCCCAGGCGGGGGGACAGATAGTCATAACCAATGTCTAAACAACCACTCACTGATTTTGTATTTTAATAAAGTTGTGGCCAAAATAGTGCCCAAAAACCAAAACTAAATTACGTGTTATGTGTGAAGTTATTTGAGGGGTGGCCTGGGGACCTACACGCGCAAATGAGTCACACCATTGATCCTTCTAACAGTAGTCTCTAAAGCAGTCTTCTCCATGCTGTGGCTGATGGGAGTTGTAGTTGAAAGCATCTGCAAGAAATGCTTTCTCCAGTTGGAGAAAGCTGCTCTACAGTCACTAGCAGAAGCTCTTCAGGGTATTGTGACAGAGGTCTTCCAAAGCCCTACCTAGGCCTTACCCACAAACCTATATTGGCTTTTGTCATGGCTCGTCATGGCTTCCTTTATGAATTGCTGAGATTTCCACTTGAAATTTCTAATCCCTCACACTATTGCAGAATTAAAAATAGTTAAACTGCTTCTTTGGGGAGTAAGGTCTAAATAGTTTTAAGTCTGCAGTGCTGGTAGGCACCTAGAGATGCTTGGGGTTGGTCCTAGATATCCTGCATGCAAAGTATGGACTCTGCTGCTGAGCTACTGCATTGCCACTAATGTCCTGTTAAGAGTCTACTGTGCCATTAGCTCAGGGACTCTTGCAGGAAGCAGGTTGTCCCTCGGGAGGAAAAGGAACCAGACTCTTTGGATGAATCTCTAATGCAGGGCTGCTCATAACCAACATGTGTTTGGAAGTACAATTTTCAGGTGATAAAAACCAGAATTCATTACACCTATCAATAACCTTTTAGCCATCACCTGCCTGACTTCTTTCTTACAACCAGTTGGGGTGTGTGTGTGTGTGTGTGTGTGTGACTCTGGCTCCATCTACTGTTGTCCTCCCTGTCTTCTGCCCTGCCTTTTCCGATAGGCACCAGCCACCACTACTGCTGTCAGTGCGATATATGAAGATGACAGTCTCATGTGTTACAGCATTGGCTCTAAGGACCAGCACCACGTTATGCAAATGATGTGTTTTCAGTAAGAAATTCTATCCCATCCAAATTGCTAGTTTTTAACCCACAGGGTAGTATTTGATGCAGCTCAAGTTGGAATTCCATAATTTGTTTCCAATAGGAGAGAGAAGCAGGAAATGGTTTGGCAGAGCGTTTCTCTGCACTTACAGAAATTGAAGAAAGAGGACTGAATTAGACATTACAATAGATTCCTGATACTCTAATAATGGCGGAGTGGATTATAAACATGTGTGCATCGCTTTTGTGACATATGCTCAAGCAACTTACAACAAGCAAGGAAGAACAGAAAAAAGCTATTGCAGGAAATATGACAGAGGTGGATGAAATTATGCACAGCACTAGGGAGAATGTTTTCCCTAGGAACATAGTAAGATTCTGCTTGATCAGGTCAGTGGCCCATCCAGCATCATGTTCTCACCATGAGGGGATGCAGGTGGCGCTGTGGTCTAAACCACTGAGCCTCTTGGGCTTGCTGATCAGAAGATCGGCAGTTCGAATCCCCACGATGGGGTTAGCTCCCATTGCTTTGTCCCAGCTTCTGCCAACCTACCAGTTCAAAAGCATACCAGTGCAAGTATATAAATAGGTACCGCTGCGACAGCAATGTAAATGGCGTTTCCATGCACTCTGGCACTCATCACGATGTCCCGTTGTGCCAGAAGTGGTTTAATCATGCTGGCCACAAACTCTGTGGACACTTTGGCTCCCTCGACCTGAAACACGAGATGAGTGCCGTCCTTTACCTTTACCTCTCACTATGACCAACCAAAAGAAAATGGGAAGCCAGCAAGCTGGACCTGAGTGCAGCAGCCCTCTCCCCTCCTGCTGTTTCCAGAAGCCAGTATTCAGAAGCACATTGCCTCTGTCTAGAATGCAGTACTAAAACCCAAAGTTATCCAGGGAAACTGAATATTAGAAGAAATTACATCTTACCATAGTTCAATGATGGTGTTGACCATCACAAGATGTAATGATGGCTTCCAATTTGGATGGCTTTAAAAGAGGTTTAGACAGCTAGATGTAGAATAAAGCTATCAATGACTATTATTCATTCTGGCTGTGTACTATCAGTATCAAGTAACCCCAACTAACCAGGAAAGCAACTCTCTTTCTTCTCTCTACTTCTCGCATTATACTTCTCGCATAATGAAACTATCCCAAGCCATCCTTGTGAATATGAAGTAACTGTAAGTAAAGAGCCCCTCTTTTTTTGCTTTAGTAATCAGATTCCTGTATAATTTATTTTACCTTTTTAAGCAATGCTAGCGGTGTGTGAAAATGAGATAGAATGGGTGGGGTGCTGGCAGCTCCAGCTTCCAAGCTTTTTAACTCTCTCTCTCTCTCTCTCTCTCTCTCTCTCTCTCTCACACACACACACACACACACAGGAAGCCAACCATTCTATTTTTAAAGCCTACATTATGATGAAGCAGATTGGGGAAGAAAGAAAGCATCCATTTCCATTCTGACCCATGTTTGTCACACGCAGCCTTGTTTCTGTGCTGCTGCAGTTCAGCTTCCAACAAAACTGTGTTGTGTTCATCTCACTGGCCGCTGTGGTGGGATTTTATGTAATCAATTACATTACTCCACACCATTCGTTTCAATGCAAAAAGGCCATTCATTCAACTCAATGAAAGTATGTGTGTGTGCATGGGAAGGGGAGCTATCAATTATGTATTGTTTGTGGACTGAAAAATACAACAATGAATACTAATCATATTCGCTGGATTGATTTCCATTCCAAACATAGGATGAATAAGGGAAAACCAGCAATTTCCACTAGAATTCTCTGAGGCCCTTAAAGTCAGGTGTGCCCAGATCAAACAAATACACTGAGCAGGAGGCAGCACATCACACTGAGCAACATGGCAATGTGTTCATAACCTTGTGTTTTATCCAGGACTAGCCCTAAGAACCTGCATGGTGAAGCTACATGCTTTAAGCAGCAGAATTTGGGACACATTAAAAGGCAACCATTTGTCATTAGTGGCATTCATTGTGCTATTTCTGGCGTCGTGGATTTTCCCCATCAGGCATCAAAACTTTGGGGCCATCTCTAGCGTTACACCATGCATTTTTAATCAATTTTATTTATTTATCAAGACTGTAAGTCACAAGAATTGCAGAGCCATAAGCATGAAACGAAGTCACAGTTCAATACGTCACGGTATCATACATCGTAAAAACAATCAATTTCACGTTCCACTTCAAAAAATAAAAAATTAATGCTTGACTCCTGTGTACCTAAAAAAGCAACATTTTGTACATGGCCATATTTTTCTTAGCAAGCAACATCTTTCATAACCCATTTGGGTATCCAGAAGGAAGAAACTAGGCATTGTTCGTCCACTCTCCTCCTCCTTCTGACGTTCTGTAGATTGACCGATATGGACACAGCAGGTCAGGGAGAAGGCTTGCCTGTCAGAACCACAATTTCCACTGACAAGGTGGAATTCCTGGCAGCTGGTATTCAGAGGCAGTATGCCTCTGGCAGTGGGGGTAGAACATAGCCATTGTGGCAAGTAGCCATGTATGGGTTCAGGGCTCCTTTATACATGCAGGCTCTTGCCCTGGGAGCAGCAACTCTGATTGGCCAGGATTCTTTATTATATACCTTTGACTTCCTGCTTCTCTCTCTCCTTGGATGGTTGGTTCAGAAGAACTGAGACGACTATGGAAGATAACGTTCTCTGTTTTATTGACAGACATCAAACTACATTCTGTAGCTCTACCGACAATATAAAACCTCTTTGAAACCATTTGCCTTTCCCTCCAAAGCCTCCAGGAGCACAAAGATTTCTGGAGTGGACAGAGAAATGAGCTACAAACTAAGGTTTTCAAACTCAAAACAGCATCAGCCACCCCAGATTAATATAATCCGGGAGATAAGAAACAAGAGTCGACCAGCTTGAACTACTGAGAAAGAAAGGTTTGATGTGAGGCAAGGCTCACTCTTATTAGATTCCAAATGCAGTTTTCAAAAAGGCCCACTGCTGAGCATGTTGTTAGCCTCTGCCTGGGTTGGATATTGCATTCTTTATGTGAACTAGTGCCCTGAAATGAAAATAGCATGCACCACCATCTTTTCTGCTTCCTATATTTCATACCATCCAATTTTTGGAGATCCTAAACTGGGATGCATGTCTTCCGGGACAAGCTTTCAGGCAAGTCACATGACCTGCACCTCACTCTCACCTTGAAAAAGATTCCCCCCCCCCCCGGGCTAGATCTTGCCTGACACCCAAAAATACACCCCAAAATTAGATTTTTTTTTTTGCCCTGGGGAAAGTGCTTTTTCAGGGCAAGGACATGGTGTTTGAGCACAGCACCCAAAATGGCCACTGCGATCTTGCATGAAAAAATAGGATGACCCCTTTTTTTCTGGGACACTTGGCAGATATTATATTTGTGCACAGCCACCACATTTGCAGACCTATATACTTTACATGCAGAAGCACCTGTTCACACAACCGCTGCCTCCTTGAGAATGTTAACTCTCCATGAATGTGTTAGTGTCTCCCTGTGCTCTCAATATCTTTGTGCTGAGACTTCTGTCAAACATGCACCAGCTGATAGACTGATAAATAGGCAAATAGATAAATGTGTTGTTGTTGTTTAGTCCTCTTAGTTGTGTTCGACTCTCCGTGACCCCATGCCTTGGAAACTCTCACTTTCTTCTCAAAGCTTCTCCTTTTTTATGTTCATGGAGTTTTCTTGGCAAAACACTGGAGTGGTTTGCCAGTTCCTTCTCAAGGTGGATCACATTTAGTCTAAACTCTCAGCTATGACCTGTCCGTCTTGGGTAGCCCTGCATGGCATAACTCAGAGCTTCTTAGAGTTACTCAAGCCCCTTTGTCATGACAAGGCAGTGATCCATGAAGGGTAATAGAGAGATACCTCTTTCCTTAATCTCAGTGCCTGTTTCCACAGCGACTTCATTTCTGAGCCCCTATGAATGTGCCTCGCTTGGCTCACTGTAAATACAGCTGATGCGCTGTTATACAAATACTAGTTTCCTAAAACGAAGGAGTCACAGCCGCCAATAACAGTCGATGGATATGATGTGTGCACTTTCAGAATCCAGAACGAAAATGATGTCCTGGAATTTATAACCCACTGGGATGTGATAGTGCACAACAATGAGGCAAGAAGTGTCCGTGGTATGTGACATCATTAGCCTGAGGTGAGGAACTGACATTTTCCGTTTCTTTTCAAAGCTCCCAACTAGAGGATGATTTTATGTCAAGTCATTACTCTAAACAAGATACACGATGCATACAGTAAAAAAAAACCCTCAAAAAACCAAAAAACCCACCATCCTCTGTGGAAGGATAATGCATTTCGATATCACCAGCCTGAAAAGACGGATGAACTCTGACTTCATGTGCCCAAAGAAAAGGAGAGTGAAGGATTGGAGCAATAACCTATATACAATGAGTAATGCATTTTTTTACATCATTAGCAAAAGCAAAATGAATGTTCTATTTTCGTAAGCCCAGGAACAGTCCAGGGAATCTGTGTTCATATCACATCCATCATACTCCATCTCCCCCGAATCATTGTATCCAACATGAAAAGCCTTCCTGCGACGGATTTGGCTGCCACTCAGAAAGCAATTGCTCTGCTCGCTTCATAAAGGATGCAGCCAGCCGTCTGGATTTGCTTTCTAATACCAAGACCTGTACAATTCTATAATCGAAATAAAGAGGCAAAATAATAAGCCTACCTACAGAAGCAGCTGTTCATAAGAATTTGTTGTTATAATATTGTTGCACACCATCCCAATCTCCAAGCAGAGCAAAATCCCAGGGGTTCCAGGCGCTTACCCAGGCTTCGTGTTTCCATTGGAATGAGGCACAATGGAGACCGTGGTGTCTTTATGATATATGGTTTATTTACACATCTTCTTCTTCTTTTGCAATCACTAGTAGTCTAGTAAGATTGTCTTCCATGAACACAGTTTCAACAGTGAGTCTGTAAGTGACTGTGGAGGCCAATTCTGGATCCACACGTCCTTCCACAGAGAGGACATAGGTTTCCAGGCGAGAGTTGATCATGGTGAGGGTTTGCCAAGTGTGCCTTCCTCTTAGCAGGTTTCTCCCTTTTGTCCGGATATCAAGCATCTTCAAAGCCCATAACACCTTTGGTAAAGGCTGTTCTCCAACTGGAGCGCTCGCAGGCCAGTGTTTCCCAGTTGTCAGTGTTTATACTACTTTTGAAAGTTTTGCCTTAAGAGAGTCTTTAAACCTCTTTTGTTGACCACCAGCATTACGCTTTCGTTATTATAACTTCAGATAGAGTAGTTGCTCTGGAAGACGATAATCAGGCATCCGCACAACATGACCAGTCCAGCGAAGTTGATGTTAAAGAATCATTGCTTTGACACTGTTGATCTTTGCTTCTTCCAGTACACTAGCATTAGTTCGCCTGTCTACCCAAGTGATGTGTACATTTTTTTGGAGAGGACACTGTTGATGGAATCTTTCAAAGAGCTGGAGATGGCGTTCATAAGTGGTCCATGTTTTACAAGCATACAGTAAGGCTGGTAGTAAATAGCTTTGTAAACAAGCATTTTGAAAACCTGAGCCTACAATGGAAGGGTTCACAGCCTTAACACCTTAAGAGGGTCTTGCTTCTTCCATAACTGTAGCCTTTGTATGTGATTTGAACATTTCATATGTGTGCATATAGGCATGCTGATTAAAACACAGCACCAAAAATAACCCTGATGAGATATTGTAGCCACATTAGGTAAAGGTAAAGGTACGCTCTATAGGCCGAGGGAGCCAGAGTTTGTCAGCAGAAAGCTTCCAGGTCATGTGACCAGTATGACTAAGCCGCTTCTGGCGAACCAGAGCAGCGCATGCAAACACCATTTACCTTCCATTTATCTACTTGCACTTTGACGTACTTTTGAACTGCGAGGTTGGAAGGAGCAGGGACTGAGCAACGTGAGCTCACCCCGTCATGGGGATTCGAACCGCCGACCTTCTGATCGGCAAGCCCTAGGCTCTGTGGTTTAGACCACAGTGCCACCCGCATCCCTTGTAGCCACATGATTAACCCTTTAAAAAGTGTCTTAATCAATGCTGGAATCAAGGGGGGGGGGGGAGAAGATGCAGTCTTAAAACTTCAGCAGACTGCACAGGCTCAAGTTACAGAATTAGAAAAGTTAAACTGTAAGTTATGCAGAGCATAACACTGTAGAAAGTGAATCAGTGGAACAATATGGGAACGGAAATGGGGAAATTGTCTCACCCCACTTTAAAACAGTCAACTAATTTAAAGTGAAAGACACAGATTAATGTTGGCTAGGAGTATAGAATTACATTTGCAATTCCTAAAACTGCACTACTGGAAGCTCATTACTCATGGCCAATCATTTTATTCTGCAACAGTCATTTGCTGCACCAGAAATGAACTCTAGACCTCATTTTCATCCTGCTGTTAAGAAGGAAATTCATATTTCATGTTCTTCCATGCGGTACATACCCAGTGTAGGTTTAGGGAAATATAGATACCATGTTTGATTACAAATCACTAGGCAATGAACTTGAATCCAGTTATGTTTGAATGCAACAGACCAAAAGGTTATACAGCATAGTGAAAAGTTTTTCTCTATAATCATTCCCAGATCTTTTAATTGCTTTAAGAAAAAAGCCACATAAATAAAACACGTTGCCACTAAATCTAAGATATTCTGAATAAGGACATTTCCCAATTTTTTTTAATACTTGGAGGAGCACAGATTTCTGGATAAAAACTGGAGCTGCACTTCTATCTATGAGAAAAGATTTTCTCATCCAGCTCCAGAAAAATAGACACACCTCACCCCTGAAACAGAGGAATAAGTCAATTGATGGAAGGCACTATGCCTCTGAATACCAGTCGATGGTTTTCAAGTTGGGAGAGGGCTGTGTTGCTCTCAAGTCCTGCTTACAGGCTTCCCATTAAGGATGGAAGAGAAATTGATTCAGTTTGCATTTTAATCTGGATTTAAGCTGTTGCATTCCACTAGAGGTGAACTGGGCCTCATGTGTCTAGGACACTAACCACTACACCTGTATGCCGGCATCCAAACATCCGCTCATAGCCTGGCAGTACTGCATGGCTGCGAGTGTGTCGTGAGTCCTGTCACATTTGAGGCTGATCTTGTTTAGCTCTGAAAGCACGAACATTGCCATTTTGCTACATTGGAAGAACACAGCATTCCCTCCTTCGCAAATAGAAGGCCTTTCTCTTTGAGCATAGAAAAATTTCCCTGGAGTTTACAAGTGCATCAGTTACACAGAAATTCTTCTTTAAATGAGGCCTGTAGGAAATGCAGTCAAAGATGTCAGTCATCCTTGGTCCCCGGAAGATCTTAAAGAATAACACAGATGCCTCACATTTCCTATGGGGCTTAACTTTCTAAAATCTTTTTGAACGAGCTATCTTTGAAGGGGGGGGGGGAGCTGACGAATTAGCAATCTATGATCCTCCCCAGAACAGCCTCTTGGTCGCTCAACAGAATCTGAGTTGTGACACTTCAACATAATCATGTTTGATTACACACAGGATGTCATCCTAGATATCAGCGAATGGAACAGAAATAGCATCTTAGCTCCATTTTGCCGGGAAATTGCCATATGTTCCTTCATATCAGATTTTTTTAAAAAAAGAAAAAAGGAAGATTACTTTGGTGGCAATAGAATGCTCTCTCCATGCAATTGCCCAGGTGTTTCAATCCTGACAATGCCTACTCAGAAGAATAAGGCTACCAATGACTACTGTGACTTGGCCTCAGCCCAGTATCCCTGAAGGAGGGTCTCCACCCCCATCGTTCAGCCCGGACACTGAGGTCCCACTCTGAGGGCCTTCTGGCAGTACACTCACAGGGAACCAGGCAGAGGGCCTTCTTGGTAGTGGCGCCCTGTGGAACACCCTCCCATCAGATGTCAAGGAAATAAACAACTACCTGACTTTTAGAAGACATCTGAAGGCAACCCTGTTTGGGGAAGTTTTTAATGTGTGGTGTTTTATTGTGTTTTTAATATTCTGTTGGGAGCCACCCAGAGTGGCTGGGAAACCCAGTCAGATGGGTGGGGTATGAATAATAATTTATTATTATTATTATTATTATTATTATTATTATTATTATTATTAATCACCACACCACCACAACCACCATATTACTATGTTCTACCTAGGCAGTTGGAGGCAATATGCTTCTGAATACCAGTTGCTGAAGACTGCAGGAGGGGCGAGTGCTGTTGCACCCAGGGCCTGCTTTTGGACTCCCCCCATGCACGTCGTTGGCCCCTTTGAGAACAGGATGAGATAGGGCTGCTCTTAGGCATGTAAGTCCTATTGAATTCAGTGAGCCTTACTGTCAGGTAAGCAGAGTTAGGAGTGCAGCCTTAGGTGCTACATTCATCTAATATTTGGATGGCCTACAAGGTCACCAAAAGTGGTTCAGATAGCAGGATTTGTGATATCTAGGGGTGTGGGCAATAGGCTGGTCACGGTCTACTGTTAAATCGGGTCCTCCCTTAAAGAGGGCACGTATTGCGGTGGGACCTGGAAAACCGACACCCTGTGTTGTGGGTAGGTACGATCGGTCAGCCACAACACCTGAATGGTAGGTCCCACGTAGCTGGTTTGCCAGAAGAGGCGTTGTCATGCTGGCCACATGACCCGGAAGCTGTACGCTGACTCCCTTGGCTAGTAAAGCGAGATGGGTGCCACAACTCCAGAGTCTTCTGCGACTGGACCTAACGGTCAGGGGTCCCTTTACCTTTATCACCATTTTTTAGATTTCCCATTTAAGTGTATAGGGACCAGAGTACTTTGATTTATATACAGTGGCTTGGAATCCAAATTGCAGATTGAAGCAGAGAGAGCAGAGAGCAGATCGGAATAATAATTAAAAACAAACCAACAAACCACATAGATACAAGGGGAATTTGGGGATCCAAGCACACCCTTGAGCAAAGCTTCTGTGTGCACAACTTGCATTCCTGATGGTATAGGATCATATTCTTTAGAAAAATGTGTGCTAGCCAGGAGCAGGCATAACATACAGTACTGGACTCTGCCCTCGCCTCTCCACACATGTTCACTGAATGTGTGGAAAGGGGCTATCAGTCTGCCAACTACACCACACTGGCTCTCATTCCTTGAGGCTTGTGAAACAATGTTAAAGAACTGCATTCTTAACAGGATTTAACATTCAGCGTGATTGCAGCCTGCATTTCTGTCACAATCGCTCGACAAAGTGATATTAATTAGTGTTGAGAAGCTTAATTTGTGTCAGTTTAATGTGTGCTGCAGAGACTCGTCCTTTATTTCCCTTTCAAACTGCGGTTTTGTCAGAGTCTGCAGTTTCACAAGGTTCTTCAGAGAAGAATGAAACCCATGCTTCTTGTTCCTTGCACTGGTCTCTTTGATGACCCTCTGTTCCCAACCCTTAAGTTCTGACCCAAGGGTTAGAAATATTTTTGGCTATGATCTTTTGCAACCATGCCCCCTTCACCAACCTCTCCTTGCTAATGCAAGTCTTAACAACAGTGAATTAAGAACAAGTTCACATCATTTCTCTCATAATGGTGACATTCTGGACCCAAATCATACCTTGGCCTTTTCTGCTATTGACTGCATCAATTCTTTCTCCTTTTGATTTGCCAATCACTAATCACAGCTGACTTCGAGAGCTGCAAAGTTCTCCTGGGAGACCACTAGCTTACATTAGTCACTACATTACTCATAGGTTATAGCTTCATGCTCAATACTCCGGGCTAAAGTTTGACATTGAATTGTTTCTTTGGGATGTGCTGTTATACTTGGAACACAGTGTGGTGAATTTAAAGGGTTAATATCTTGACTTATTCTAAATCTGCAGATGGCATTAAGAACTCTAGACATGAAGAATCCAACTGTGTGATGCACTAACAGATTTTGTGGTGGCAGTGAGGCCCCTACCTGTGATTGGCTGAACTGCTCCGATGTCATAGAATGCTGCAGTAGCAGATAATATTTGGCTGCCACTAGCTGGACTCTTCTGAGTCCAGTAGATTTCCTTTCCCTGACACAGTTCCCTTCTCAATGCTTGCTTTGGATCTCCCTCCCCCAAGTTTATTTCTGAAGATTTCTTTTTGTGCCTTTGCAAACCCTAAGGTTCGCCCATGTCTATTGATACCTTTCTCTTGTGTGTGGCTGTGGCTGTTTTGGCTCCATAAAGCCATTTCCTGTTTGTGGGGAGATGACGTTGAGGGCTGGGAGCATGTGAATGGGGCGGGATAGCCCCTGCACCATTGGATAGTCCTCAGCCATGTCATCCTTAAGCCGTCCAATCCAGACGGTCCGGGGGCATGGCGTGGGCTATTTAATCCGCCCCTGTGGCTGAGGACCCGCCCCTGTTTTCTCCCTGCTTGGTCAGTTCTCCCTCCCTTAGGTTAGGCTCTTTATTTCTTGACCTTGCTATGGACCTTGCTTGGCAGATTGGCACTGGCCATTTGGTTTTTCGCCTACCTCATAGCAAATTGTTACAACTTTGTAAGGTTTGGTGGTTAGGCATTGGAGTATTAGGTTACAGGTGAGGGGAAGTAGTGGCCATCACCTACACCCTCAAGGGTATTCCATTAAAGGAATCCAGGGGTGTGTGGTCTCTGTCCGAAGCCCCAGATGGGGGGCTAGGGCCGCCGTGGCATGACCCCTAGTGGTGACCCTAGGGGAGTTCCTAGTTGATGTGCATCAGCAGGGCTCCCCCTACCTGCAGACGGACAGGAGTCAGATATAGTCATGTGGTTTCCAATGCCTAAGCCAATACCACTCACATTCTGTAACCAATAAAGTTGTGCCCTTTTTCACCCATTAACATAAAAGACTGTTTCATGTGTCTTTATTTCACTTTCTGGGTGGGTCTGGGACTTTGCCACGCAAATGACAGCTGTCAAAAAATTGATCTGGAAGCAGTAGGTAGGCAGAGGTGGGCAACCTGTAGCTGATGGGCATATCAAGCATTGAGGAGCCCTTGTCAGTTCAATTGCCCAGCTCCTCAGTCACCAGCTTGGCAATGGGCAAAAGGCTGCTGTTCCCTTGCTGCTTTCAGTAGCAAATGAACTATGCTTTTTCCTGCACCTGAGTACTGAAAGCATGGAAGTGGGAGACTGAAGCATGCTTGTGTGTGTTACTAGTAGGGATGTCAGAGAATTCCATTGGAGCAGAAACTGCTATGATGTACATGTTCATCCAAGGTCAGCAAGAGAAATGACTCAAGTGAATAGGAATGTTATTTGCTAACATATTTTTAGTCCGTGAATGTTGCATAAATAATTATGTTATTTTTGGCATTGTTTTGTTACGTTTCCCTTCCCCTGAAATACATTGGAGTTAATTGCATAATGCATTGAAGTAAACTACATAAATGACATAATCGGTTACGTTGGGTTTGGCCATAGTGGATAGCGAGACAAATAATGAAGAATTCAGCAGAAGTGGAAATATAGCAGAACGGAAACAGCACCGATAGCAGCAAAGGCAGGCCAGGTTGGAAATCGCTGCCTCCTTACATCCCCAACATCCCTGCTGACCATCATCCATCAGCCATGCCCAGTGGCCTTGGAATGCCTACCTGCTGCTACCTATGGCCCACAGGTGGATAAAAAAATCTTTGTCATCCCAGATATTTGATGTTCAGTGGAGAAGGGTGCCTGACTCCAAAGCTTGCAGCCACATCCCATGGTACACTCAGCCTGCATGCTTGAGCCCTGTGTGGAAAGAACATCACGCAGGTGTCATTTGGAGATGAAGGCAGTGTCTGTAATAGAGAAGCGTGGTCAGTTATCATTTTAGGAATGGGACCCCAAATGCAATGTCAGCTCTTCTTCCCCCACATCCAACGTGCTCTCAATGTGCCTTCCCACCCACTGCTTCTGAAGATCCATGCGCTCCCTAGAATTTTAACAAGGGGTGTGCATTCAGCTAGAAAAGCTGTAGCATTTCATTTCAGATTCTCCTCATAGAGTGCCTGCTGATGTGTTTATATAGCTGTCACAAGGCATGGAGAGGCTTAATTAGCATTTAAGATCTGTATAGCAGAAGAAGATATTAGCACTCTTGTTCCCCCATCTTCCACAAGAATGCTCAGCCGGTGGGTTGGGCAAGGAATAAGCGTTAGGCTGAATGCTTGATTTGAGATCCATCATTATTGTCAGTGGAGGAGCTGAATGACATGTGGCAATTTGCAACTTGCTCACGTGGAAAGTTTTCCAATGAAAACATGGCTTCCCAATTCCCAAACATTAGTGGGGGCAGTAGGCAGGTGGTTGGGCTTGTGGGAATGTTCTGGGGTGCAGGAGAGGATATATTGACTAATTATACCCTTATACAACTTGTGCTAACCAGTTCCCAAAATATCAGCAGAGTTTATAGACATTCCCCTTTAAGTTCGCAACGGTAACGCTTGCACAGGTTCGCTAGAACCTCTATAATAATTACTCTGGTAATTTCCCCTTTTGTTCCCTCTTAAAATACAAGACACGACACAGTCTTTATAAAAGTATAAAAGAGTTTACTCACGTTCTGTTCACAATGTGATCCCAGAAGGCAGACAGACTTAAAAAAGGTTACATACACTTAGAATCTATCTTGTAGCAAGATAGTCCTTATTTCCTCTCTTGGCTGAGAGCCAAGAGCGCATCCTTAGATGTTTCCTCATCGAAGGAAGATGGCAGAGAGAGAGAGATGGCTGCCTGCCCTGTGCTTTTATCATTTACCTGCACAGGTGAGGCCACACCCACCTCTGGTCACATGCGGAGGAAGTCCATCCCCAGGAAGTTTACCTGCTTGCTGGATAGACATCCCTCCCCATGTTCTAACATGTACACTCTAGGAATGTTGTCATTGACTGCTCCTGTGTTTACATCCCACAGGGCTGAGCTTGCTTAGGGATGAAATAAATATTTTTAGGTACTAAAGCACCAGATTTGGCCCATATCCAGTCCTGAGACAAATTGCACCTATGGGGAGAGAGCTGGGCCTCATTCAAGTCAGGCTGAGATAACCCTGAATTGCTAGAGGTCAAGAGCCATTCAGGGTTGTCAGGGTCACAGGGCATCAAGGAGAAAGGAGAGGGAGGCGTGAGTGGGAAGAAGGATAAGGAGTGACCTACCATAAGACGCTGGTGGAGGCGTTAGTGGGGAGAGGGGCCTTGAGCCCTGAGTTCAAATCTTGTGCTCCAGCTCCATCTTTCGCACCCCTCTGGCAGAACAGACAAATATGGAATTCCTGTCCTAATCTATGCTCACTCTTAATTGAACCAATGTTTTGTGGGGGGTTGGGGTTGGGGGGTGGAGATCTGCCCAGATGGCCTGTTTAGATTCTGTGCTGAGTTTCCTAAGAAGGCAATTAGGAAGGGGAGGGAGGGGGGAACAGGGGACAGAATGAGCCAAATTGTTGTGGAGTTATTGTGTTGTGTGTGTCCCCCCCCCTCCTCCAGCCATGTGTGTTCTTTGCTTTAATTTACTGCTCCAATCTTAATCAACAGCGAATTGACAAAGGAAGTGCTATTTGTTGTCCTTAACAATTTCCTGATTGGTAATTAAACTTCCCCCAATCAACACGTGCGGGTCTGGATCTCAACAATGGCGCTATTGACGATCTGCTGCGCAAATTCTCATCTTCTCACCAGGCTCCCTATTTGCTTCATTTTCTTTCTTTTTTGTCTGAGGCAGAACTCATTGAACCCATTTCTTCCAATTGCCTATTGTACAGGAAAGTGTTAACTGTCATTATCAATCTATACCCTTGCCGGTGGCCAGAAAAGTATTCTCCCCTTTCTTCATCCAGAATATGCATTATTTGTGTCAAATATCCCCCCCCCTCACCCTCCCCACATTTTTGTGTATTCAGCAGATGCATTTCTGGGTGTGTTCTCTCCCGAATAGTGATAGATGGCAAAAACGATTTTCTTTATAATCACACTTTACTGCCCACACTGGGGGAAATGACTCCCCCCCCCCCCCAGTAGCAGCTTGGTCAATAAGAAAAACAAAACGAAAAGAGATATACAGTCCCAGGTCCTTGTGGTGTATTTTCTTCCACTGAATAAAATTGGTTTCTTTCCTCATTTCTATTTAGCTTACCTTATATTTGTAAAGCTTATATTTACTCCCCACAAACTCTCCTTGGCTACTGATGTCAAATATTTTTACATTTAGACTGTAAATAAGCGTTAGCGCCTTGGACAATGGAGTATAATTGCAAATTTTATCTGTCAATGTAAAGAAAAGAGAGCAATGTCGTCTTGCTACATATCCAATCTATAAGTTTGGTGGGTGGTGGGTGGTGAGGATACAGCACAATTTCCCCAGGTTTGAGCCATTCAGAAGGATGCAGTGGGGGTTACCAATCATCAAATTGACTTGGGAAATAAATAAGTGTATCAATGAGAAATGTTACAGGCCAGCTTTCGCCCACATGTGTTACTCTTAGATCATTGAAACACACAGACTCCTCCATTCAGAATTCAGAATGGTAGAAACCAGTAGAAGCTGTTTTACTAGGGCACACTGATATACCAACCTCATTCTGCCTTCAATTACCCCCCACCTGTGTGTCTTCTTACAACCAGTCCAGGATGGGTAACTTTGCTTATCAGCTCAGCAGAGAAGAGAATGGGGACAAAACTAGAATTAGTTCACTCTGTATATCATTGGCTTAAACCCCACCTATTGTTTGGAAGCCCTGCTTTTCACCACACCAGAATAGGAACTTTTTCTGAGAGGTTTATGCCAGTGGCAGGCAAGATCAGAGACCCAAACGGGCAATAAAATTTTACTATTGTAGAGTAGGCTAGTTTCTACCCACACTCACAAACACCCCTCTTTCCTCCATCCAGGCAAAGCAAGAATCAGAGTTCAAGGGCACATTCCAGCCAAGCAACAATATTCAAGGAGAGGGCATATCTCCTGGGTTGTGTACAGAGAACCAGACAAATAGACCTAGAGGGCCACAGGCTATCATCATCATCTGAAGTGATGGACATGAGGCAGGAGTTGATAAAGCAGGTGAGCTGCACACAGGTGGGCTTGGGACCTACGCTCAGATAGATAGAAAAGGGGAGATGTAGGGATAATCGCTGGGTCCGGAGAGAGGACACTCTCTACCTGCAGGCAGCCACAGTCTGCCTGCACGCGTGACCTTGGGGTGCAGGGCACCCGCCCCCCAGACAAAGCCACAGCTGTCTGAACATTGTTCCCTCTGTCTAACCTTTTGCGGTCTCAGTAGTCTGTGGTGCCCTGTCTGTAACCTTTGTCTCTGAGACCTTTTGTCTCCTTCGTCATACACTGTGCAAGGGGAAACTGACGCAGTGGAAACTGTGCCAAAATAACTTTGTACCACCCCACAATCTCAGGATCGGAAGATGTGTAAAGGTTACAGCCCAAAATGTATCTGCCTGGTTTGCAGATTTGTGTCAATAAAAGGAGGCTCCACAGGGCTGGCCGGCAGCTTGCATGCAGCTCACCTGTGCGCAGCTCACCTGCATTATCAACTCCTGCCTCATGTCCATGACTTCATCATCATCATTTCATTTGCATGCCACCTTTCCACCAAAAGAATCATACTCAAAGCAGCTTGCAGCAAAGAAAAATGAAATGAAAAAGTCTCAAAATCAACCATTGTATAAGAACAATGAAAGAACCAGGGCTTTTTCTTCAGCCGGAAAAAACTGGAACTCATTTCTGTCACCTCTCAGGTGGGCACCATTGCCATTCTAAGAGAACAAGAGAGGTGTTTATGGTGAGTTCCAGCACCTCTTTTTGTAGAAAAATAGCACTGGTGGGAACCACGGTAATAACATAATAACCAGCAACACAATAGAGGAAAGTGACAAATGGGAAAGTGCCAAGTGCCCCCTCCCCCGCTCCTTGGGTCAGTTACTGGACTTTAGAGTAGGGCAAGAGGAAGGAAGGTGCAGTGACACTCATAGGGTTTTGGCAATCCTGAAAGATAAGCCTATCAATGGTTGCCAACCACATTGGCTCATAGGGTTTTGGCAATCCTGAAAGATAAGCCTATCAATGGTTGCCAACCACATTGGCTATGTTCTTCCCAGTGCTATTTTTCTAGAAAAAGAGGTGCCAGAACTCACCATAAACACCTCCCTTGTTCTCCTTGAATGGCACTGGCACCCACCTGAGAAGTGCTGAAACTGAGTACCTGTGAATTCCCCCTGAAAAAAAGCCCCTCCTCTGTCATTGAAGGCAGTATGGCTTTGAACATTTGCTGGGAACCACAGGGGGGATGCACTCAGATCCTACTCATGGACTTCCTGTAGGTATATTATTGACTGAGTCAGCCCCCTCCCAGTTGGAAAATAGCTTGGCTTATTCCAAGCCAAACTCTAACCCTAACTGAACACTGTCAAATTCCACTGTGATGGAGTTTGGAGGTGCACATAGGCTTGGGAGCCAGGCAGGAACACAGACAAAATTTATTCTCCCACTTGTATTAAAATCCAAGCCAGAGAAGAACTTTCAGGCCAATAATGCTCAACCTCACATTTGGGGTGAGCACTGCAAGCTACTGAGATTCAAATTTCCGAGCCAGCAAATATGAAATCCAGAAAAGTCCATAGTTTTTAACATGGTATTTTGTAGCTTTTCACTTTCTTGCCTTGAAACAGTTTCAATGTCGTAGGGTATGGCTCATGAAATCATGACCATTGCAGTAGCTCCACTAAAGTCAAAGGAACTTGGTTACTGAGTGTGGCCTGGGAATTGCCTCCTCACTTTTAAAATATTTTCTGATGAGGGAATTCTAATGATGTGCTCTCTGCTGTGCATTTGCAGTGGCTCAATACCTGGGACACTATGCTGCATACTTTTCATGCACTAAGTGATGAAGCTTTATCATACAACCAAACATTCGGTACTTCTTTCCTTAATAGCTGTTGTCACAACCTTTCAGCTGCTGAGCTGTGAATTACATTTTTATCCTTTTAGGTATGCTGCTTGTAACCCCAGAATAGCTGCAGCACATTTTGTTCCAGTTGACAGCCGGATGAACGACGACTCACAGGAACAGCACACACAAATAGGGAACTTGGTGCAGGAAATAGAGATTGTTTTTTTAAAAAAATCCCCCTTCCTTATTTGCTACCGGGTGGGTTTTCAGTGGAGCTTTGCAATTGCTTCCTACTGTGATGTCACAGAGTTAAAAGCACCACGTGTCTTCTTACCCATTCTTATCATTGGCCATGAGCTATGACTGGTATCCAGCTAGTCCAATGATCCTGTTTTGTTGGAGAAAGCAAGCGTAAGACAGGGATGGTGAAATATATCCTCGGAGTCGAGTGTGAATTTCATGCTCTTTATTCAGCTCTTAGTAGCAATGAATGAAACTTCCCCCAAAATGTCTAGCTATATATACATTATTTACACAATGGGCCCCGCATGATTGGCTAATTCAGGGCTGCTCCTGTAGACCAATCAGATTACGGATTAACCTCCTCCAGAAGCCTGATTGGCTGCTCCTGCAGGCCAATCAGGTTGCTGATTCACTTCCACCTGGAGCTGGATTGGGTGGCTCCTGCGGACCAATCAGACTGCTGCATTCTGGATCCTATTGTTCTAGGATTCAGCCCAGTACATAACAGATGGAGAGCCTTTGGACATAGCCAATCGTTAGGGATGATGGTGATGAGAGCTGTCCAGAAACATCTGGAGGACCACAGCTTCCCCACTGCTGATGCAAGGTCAGAAGTAAGATCCTAAAACTTGCTGAAAAGCTAAAGGTTCATGGCCTCACAATCCCCTCTTTCCTTTGGAGTGAGAATATTAAGCAACTAAAAATATGTGTGTGCATTTATTTGTGTGCATTTATGTGTGTGTCTCTCAGGTAGATATAATAAACCATCCACCCAGAAGTGCAGCAGCTGCCTAACCCCCTGGGGGCTGTTTCAGATGTGGTGCTGAGCAAAATGAACAGGACATTTCTGCACTGTCTGAAGATGAATTTTCATAACCCTCTCCGTAGGGACATAGACAAGCAAATTCTCTCAGATATATAAGCGAAAGGTTTAGGGGACATATAGGACAAGACAACTATACTTCCTGTGCTTCCCCTCACTGGTGCACAAAGTCAAAACAGCTCAAGGTCTTTCAGGCAATCCAGGCCATGAACATGATTGACCGAGCAAGAGATTTGTCAACAGACCCTTGACTGTCTCTCAAGTTGGCATAACAAAGCAGATAAAAAATTATCCACCCAGCAGCCTGATGGGTGGATCATTGGTAAAGTGCCTTGTTATGCTTTGAAAGCTTTCCCAGCAGGCATAACAGATCTGACTATCACTCATCCTCCCACCAGGCTAGCAGCCTCTTGAAGAGCATCAAGGATTTCCTCCCATTGAGAATTGCATCTTCAGAGGAGGGATAATTGTCAGACCTACAGAAGGGCAGCAAATGGTTAAATTCATTCTCTTGGTCTGATGTTATCTCAATCATTATCACCTCCACACCCAGCTCATAAATTTTCCTGTTGCATGTAAAGGTGTATTTAATGCCATAGACAGATGGCTGTAATTTTCTTTTGTCTATACATTTGAGAGGATGAACTCCCAGTATCTTGACCCAGAAAATGAGAGGAATTATCTGGACATTTGCTGGCTATCTTATTTCAAGGACTGCCAATGTCTGAAGCAGAAAATTCTGGCATCTCAGAGATCAAGATGGGGTGTTCTCTAAGTCAGGGGAAAGAGCCCAGCAGATCAATTGGGTTTTTTTGCCAGTCTACAGGTGGAGCTCAATGGTTTTGGTGGGTTCAGATACAGAACCCAATGCAGAAGTTATCCATTTACCTATGGTGGAATATTAAACCATAGCTGGGAGGCAGGAGTTATGCCTTGATCTTCTGGCAACTGGCTCAAATGCAACAATTTAAGAACCCTACCCCTCTCATTCATGTAACAACAAAAACCAGGCTACTGATTTGGAGGTCTTTAGGTCCTAACTCAGAGATGTGGCCTTCCAGAAAGTAGTAGACTACAACTCTCATCTTCCCTGACCATTGACCATGGTGGCAGGGACTGATGAGAGTCCAACAATATCTGAACGACCTCAGGTTCCTCACCCCTGCCCCACCTCATGCCTAATACTACTGGATTACTGAGTTGTATACTCCCTGCCATCCTCTCCACTTCACAGGATCACACAGAGGAGGGAAGGCATGGCAAAAGGAAGTACTATGTCCAGTTGTAGGGAATTCAAGACCACATCATGGTTTCAGGTTCTTTAGCTGCATTCTTATCAATGCATTTGCCTACATTGGTCATGTAGAAAGCAGGGGGAGATACAAATGAGTTGAAGGAGTTGAAAATTGCCACAAGCTATGAATCCTACAGTTCTGGAATTAATTTTCAAAAATTTCCAGGTGATACCTGAAATGATGAGTGAAACACAAGGTACAACACACCCACAAAATAAAAGTTAATAAAATGGAAGAGATCTGCTGATCCCTTCTTCAAACCCCTGTGAATATCACTTAGCCTGCATTCCCCTTTCTATCTTGCTTATTGAATATACCATCACAAATACTCTGATTTAGTCTTTTAATCTCACTGCCATCATTCCTCCTCCTCCCTTTCCCCTTCCCCCCTATGCCCTGTTTGCCCTTGCTGACTGGGGAATTTTATTACATGTGGAAAAACAATAATTATTTCTCCTAAGACCGATATTATGCTCAGCAGTGGGCCTGTTTTCCTTGGTGCAATTCAATCTCGATGTGTAACCAATTTACCAAAATATAATTATCCGAGTTATATCATCTAAAGGCAAGAAAGAAAACAGCTGCGTCTAAAAGGTTTGAACATGATAGTTAAATGTGAGACATGGTTTAAGCAGCCATAAATTATATCCCTAAACATGAACTGCACCACAACCATTCCTAGACAAAAGCCTTTCTAGCTGGTTCAACATTTCGGGAATATGAAGCAATTATTTCAGGCTTGTAGATCTTGAAAACTAGTGTGATATAGTTGAGGATTTAAGAAGACATGGTTTTCCATTCCACTCTGTGTTTGTCCCACGCAACACTGTTTCCATTCTATTGCAAGTTGTCTTCCACCCAAAAATATGTAACTCATCTCGCTGTTGAATTGTGCTGAAACTGAAAAAACAACAATAACAATAAGTACCATTTGCATTCACTGGATTGATTTATGCTCTATATATGGGGCAAATAAGCAAACACCAGCAATTCCCCCAACATTCTTGGGTGTAGTGTATGGAATATTGAACATCTTTCATCCCATCCTCCCAGAGGATCATAAGGTCCCGTTTGCAAGGTGTGGGGCAACTATTGTGCTTCTTAGCTGTTCCAAGTAGCTAGGAGCTGTACAGGGTAGGGGACTGTATAAAATAAGTTCCTGGAGCAACTCATAAACTCGGGGGGGGGGGATTAGGTGTTGTGTTGAATTGTTTTCCACACTGAAGTTCAAATTCCATAGCAGAACAATGTTCCAATCCACACATTGCTCCAGGAGATGTGAATAGGGAGGGTTCAGTTCAGAACTCAACCCCAACTGATAGCTCAGTTGGCAGAGAGTGAGACTCTTAATCTCAGGGTTGTGGGTTTGAGCCCCGCATTGGGTAAAACGATTCCAGCATTGCAATTATATAATTCTATGGTTCTATGATGCTAAGTGCATGGATCTTTATTTCTGTTTAAGTGAAAAAAGATTAAGGTTATGTTGTATACTTGAACAAAAATAAACGAAAATTAAAATAAATTTTGTTGCAGTTTTCCCGCTCCTTCATCTCCCCAAAATGGCAGAAATTTGCTCCCTAGTTTTGTAGGCGAGAAAACCGGGGAGGAATTTTCAGCCCACCTTTCTTTTCAAGCACTGAGGAGTGAGGAAGAGAGCAGAAACAAGAGATACCCAATATAGTTCCAGTCTTGGTCAAAATGTCAACAGCCAGAAGCATGGTTAGGGCAGCTGACAACTGAAATAAGCATGTAAAGCTAATATCTCTGCTTCACTGGGGAGGCCTAGTATATTAATGAAAGCCTCACACATTCAATATCAGACAAACGTATTCTGACAGGGGACATGTAAATAATATATAAAGGATTGCATCTAATCTTCTCTTCCAAATTAATTTGCACTCCAGTTAAAGAGATCAATTGCTGGGAGAGGACGGGGAGGTAGATTGCCAGCATTACAACTGTTTCTCTGAGCAAAATGAAAACCTGGGTTCTTTTGCTTGCTCTCATTTCATTCTTGACTTTCATTTGGATTCCTATCAACGGCCCTGTCCGCCGGTGCCCCATTACACATTGTTCCTCCTGGGTGAAGAATTCATTCTGGCTAAAGCTCTGATAGCACCAGCCAGTTCTCTGCTCAGGGTTATTAGTCACTTTCTGAGATCATTCCTTGGGGTGGTGGTAAGGCTTAATAGCATTTCTGGGCTTCCAAACAAGAAGTCAAATATCCAGCAAAGTAGAGATTTCACAAATTGCATTTTCCCGTCCCCATAATCTTGTGAAGTAACTGGGTCCTGGAAGCATTTCTAACCTGGAGGTGGAACGGCGCTTCCTTCTCCAGTGAAATTCATGTGACTCTACGCTTTGACTGCCAGCAAAGAAAGTTCTGACATATGAGTCTGTAGGCTGCTTTTTAAAATAGCTTTCCTTCACCAAATACACTTTGATAGTTTAATAAGCATCTAAGCTACCCTAAGGTGGATATTTCTCTCATATTTGGAGTCTATGATAAACCAGGGACATGTTTCAGAACAGGGGGTGGGAAACCTCAGGACTAGAGTCTAAATGTGACCCTCCAGACCTTTCAATTTGACCCTCAGGACTAGGGATGGTGACAAAGTTAGCAAAAACAGAACTCAAAAGGGAATCTCACTAATATTGCAGTTTGGCAAATCAGACCGATTTCCCCCTCTGCAGGGAGGATCCCATGAACAGCCAGTGAACCTTAAGACCTTTAACCCTTAGCTTATCTGTGCGTAGGGAAGAGTAATATTGTCCCAGAGAGATAGGGGGAGGCCCAGAAGCCTGCAAGTAGTTCATGAGGAACCCCTGTCATGACCACCACATCAATGGTGGATGTAGACAGGAGAAGGCCTGCAGAAAAAAGTCCTCCTCTCTTCATGGGCAATCTAGTCCCTCACCATTGTGTCAACTTTCAGAGGACACTCTTCTGCCTGCACAGCACTGGTGGGGGCAGAGAGTGCAGAGGTCTACTGTTGTTGCTGTTTTGAACTGGAATGAATTAGAGTAAACCAGGGCCATCCAAAGAATGTTGGAAGATTCATGACAGACCCAGCCCATAGTTAATCTATGAAGCTTGCTTCCCACAGAAGGCAGGGATGGCCCCAAACTGTGATGGCTTTAAAATAAGATGAGACAATTCTTGTCAGGTGTGTGTGCAGGAGCCAGGCCCTGTGACCAATAGGACTTTGCAGGACTGGGGCCTTCCTAAGTTTGTTCTGAAGAGGCAAGGCCGATTGGTAACTCACAGCACCTGGTGGCAAGAGCAGGGAAGGGTTATAAGGTCAGCATTTCCCTTTGACTTTTTGCCACAGCAACACGCTTCCTGCCTTGCTGTGTTTGGCTTCTTGCTTCCTGATCCTTGAACCTTGGCTTCTTGACTCCCTGCTTCTTGATCCTCGGACCCCTGACTTCATGACTTCTTGCTTCCTGACCTTCAGATCCTTGGCTTCCTGAATCCTGGCTTCTGGACCCCCATTCCTGCTCCCACCCTACCATCTTGCCCCCGGTCCTGACGTCCCCTGCTGGGACTTTGATTGCCCATGAACTGGACCGTGACAATTCATGGAGGCTATGACTCCTGGTATCCATGTTCTACCTCAATTGTTAGAGGCCACATGCTTCTAAATACCCGTTGATGGGAACCACAGGAGGAAAGAGTTCTCTTGTGCTAGAATCCTGCTTGAGGGTTTCCCTTAGACATCCAATAGGCCACCAACAGGATGTTAGATTAGATGGACCTCTGGCCTGATCCAGCAGGCTCCTCTTGCATTCTTATGGGTGAACAAGAACTGTGTAAAGAAAAAATTTGGTGCCATTCTCACAACTATTGCACTTGCCTTACTTCTGAGGTGGTCAAGGGGTGTTCGTGTCCCCCCCCCCTTCATTCTGGAAATCATCTCACAAATGGTCTGTCCTCTTGCAGGCTTGCCCAGCTACCCATTTTTTTCAATTAAAGACATCACGAGGCAGTGAAGACTCTTGCAGACCAAAGAGCAGCTGTGGAGGCTGCAGAGAGATGGATAAATGTTTCTGGAAATATAAATACACACCACACATGAGCCTTGGATGATACGGACACCTCAGAATGATATGGTGAGTACCCACCCACCAAAATCATAGTCATAGAGTTGGAAGGGACACTGAGAGTCATCTAGTCCAACCCCCTGAAATGTAGGAATCCTACAGGCATGTTAAGATATTGATGTTCCGTTCCACCTAAACAGATGTGTGGAGCTGTTGTATGTCACATGTCTGTTTACATTCCAGCACAGCTTGCTGGGAACTTCCATTTGTGTATAGCTTTTGCCTTATGCTTCTTGCTTGGACATGAAGGAGAGCAGACATGTTTTCTTTGTCCTGATCTATGCTGAATAAACTGCTTGTAAATATGCTTTACATATGCCTCTGTCTGCCCTTCCGTCGCGAAGAGTTTGTTTTCTCTGCTGGCTTGCGTGCTCAGCTTCTGAAAGGCTTCTGAAGCTCTGAGTCGCAGATTGACGCAGAACCAAGGACTGGAGTTCAACCAGCAACCGGCTGGTGGGCTGGAGTCAAGCTAGGGGCCTGCCAATTGCCCCCGTTCCCTTGGACGCATCGCAACAAGGCATACCTGGGTGGGCTCAAACCACCAACCTTCTGGTTAACAGCCAGGCACACTGCATGCCCTGAGAATGTGGCAAAGAAATGGAAGTCCTTTTGCAATCTCCTTCTGAGTGCTCTGTCTCCTACCTCCATTCCTTTCTCAGCTATACTATTTTGCGTTCTTTCCTGAGACAGCTTAGAATCACTTTCCCTGGACTGCCAAGTAGTCTCCCTTCCAGGCACTTATCAGGTCTAAAACCGTTTGCCTTCAATAATGCTACAGCTTCAATGCACTCCCATTTGCCAATCTAATTCCTGGGAGCAAATATGCCTAAGGCTTGTTCGGGCTGCATATCTCCACAACCTGCATTTCAAACTCCCCCTGCCCTCTATTTAAATGTATCCCAAGCAAATCAAATAGGGGGTCCTCATATGATCTTTAAATACCCTTGAGAGGAATTGGGCAGAATATATTTTTTTTTGTAGAGAAAAGAAGGGAGAGAGGGAGTTACTTTATACATTTTTATATACCGCTCAGCTAAGTGTTCTTTCTTTTCTTTTCTTTCCCTAATACGCAAGACCTATTCCCATCTCTGCAGCTGTTCGTCTAATTGGATGATTTCCTGTTTGAAATGCAGAGTAATTTAAAGCGACTAACAGTTGTTCAGGGAACCTCCCTCTCTAGGACATAACATCCTATGATATCTTTGAATCTTTTCGAACTGATTGCAGCTTCCTCCATCACCAGGTTCTCTGACTTCCCTTTAAGTGCACCAATTCAGAGAACTTGATTATTCAAATGTAAGAAATTAAGAATAAAAATCAAGCCCTGTTTTTTTAAAAAAAGGAAAGAAAAGAAAATGGCTTCATCTGATGTTACATATAAGAAGCGGTTAAAGAGGTATGTTTTCACCTAGCACCTAAAGTTGTATAATGAAGGCATCAGATGAACCTCCCTGGTCAGAACTTTCCACAAACAGGGGGCCACCGCAGAAAAGGCCCGTTCTCATGTTGTCACCCTTTGGACCTCTCATTGAGGAGGCACATGAAGATAGGCTTCAGAAGATGATCTTGGGGTCTGGGTAGGTTCAACATGGAGAGAGGCAGTCCTTGAGGTATTGCAGTCCCAAGCTATTTAAGGCTTTCAGTTTCAGGCTTTTCTGTTTCAGGTGACACACATGCAGAAGAACTGGAGCATTAGCTGTTGTGTTTGATGATGTGTGATGATTCATTCATACATGTGGGTCACAATCTGATGCTACAAGTCAAGTCAAGTAACCTTTATTGGCATCACATAAGAACATTCAGAATATATTTAAAATAGATAGGCCAGTGCGATCTCATCGCCACCCCAACGGCACAGCAATCCGCCTCATCTCTGTGGGTTTCCAGCAAGGGCAGGATCCTGTAGCATACTTCGGCGACAAAAAAATCAGATCGAGGAACTTAGCTACTGTCTTGGTGAGCTCCTGGTCTCTCCCCTGTAATAAGAAGTGCATAACATCCATCTCTGGTTTCCATGTTGGAATACATAGATGGTCTAGAAATTGTTGGCGGAGATCATCATACATTTTACAGTTAAGGGCCATGTGAGCTAGAGTTTCCACCAGGTGGGCATCACATGGGCAGATCCTATCTCCTTCTGCCAAACCCGCAAACCTACCCCAAAGGAGGTTAGAAGGATTAGAATTAAACCTAGCCAGCGAAAAGGCCCTTGTTTCTTGCTTCTCTGCCTTTTGGCGAAGATCAAGTGTAGTATCTGATGCTACAGCCATTGCATGTGTGGAGAAGATATTTGGCCAGTAGAGGCACACAGGGCAATTACATGGATCTCATAGACTCATAGAGATTTGTTTGTTTAAGTTTCTAGCCCTCATGACCATAGATCACAAGAATTCTAATGGAAGAGAAGCAAGGAAACAATTGCACACCATATTTACTGTGCCACCACCATCATCTTTTCTATATTGTCAGCTAGCAAGCCTGCTTTCTAGTGCCTGCCTGCCATTTAGAGGTTTAGTCTATTCCCGTTATCAGTAAGTGTGGGTATAAAAACTGGGTAACACTCTCATTAGCATTAATTAGAATTACTTCTGCAAATCCCTTGGCTATCTACTTGAGAATATAAAACTCTGTGTTTTCAAGGAGATAAAGAAAATGCATTACAGATTCGCCTGACAAAGTGGAAACCATCAGAAGGATGAGGGGAGAAGAAGGAAACTACAATAAACAGCAGATACAAAGAGATATTCCTTCTAGGCACCGGTTGCAAACACATCCCTTAGAGAGTTTTGCATTCAAAAACATGGCTTAGCAAGCTTTTGCTGAAATTAGTTTTGCACTCAAAAATGTGGCGAGTTTTTGCTAAAATAATTGCTCGGTATCTGACGTCTTCACAAACAGAACTTCAGAGTTAAGAACACCTGAAGGATACAGCATTGTTCATCAGTCTGAAAAGTGTGTGCAACTCTAAACAGTTTGCACTGGAACTTCCAAAGCACCCTGACAACTCCCAGAAACCATTATATCCCTGTTATCTCAATGGCTAGATATCAATGACTAATGCTAGTCCTCCACGCTTGGAGGCAGTAATGCTCCTGAATACCAATTGCTGGAGGCCACAGGAGGGCAGAGTGCTCTTTGTAATGGTTCAAGGGATTGCTTGTGCATAAGTTGCCTTTACTCATGGCTAGGATGCATGGCTGAACCCTTTCTGACAGGACAGCCTCTATTCCGTGGCTGCCTCAGTTGCTGGCAGAATCCGTCAGTGGGCGTTTCTTAAACCGCTTCCAGCATAGAAGCTGCTTGACACCCAGTCTCCTCCCCCGTTGCCTGCGCGAAAGCTTCCTGCGCAGGGTGGGTGTGGGCAAAGGAGCACTTGTCCCCTCTCCGCTGGTCTCCTGCAAAGAGTCCTGGAGCCACCTCTCCGCTTCCTCTATCTCCTCCCCTTCTCCACTGGTGTTACGCTGATTTTCTTCACCAGCGTATGAGCTATCCCTCCTCCTACTAGGGCCCTCTCCACCATCATCCGGGAGCCCTCTCACTGCCTCCCGCTCCGATTGCAGTTCCCTGACAGCTCTTGTTCCCAAATCCTGTTTGCAGGCTTCCCACAGGTATCCAGCTGGCCACTGTGAGAAAAGGATGTTGGACTATATGAGTCCTGGGCCTGATCCGACAGGCTCATCTTATGTTCTCTGCATATCTTAGCATTTACTCCCTTTTCACAGCATCTTTAAAAATATGGAGGATATCCAAAATCCAAGCCATGCTTCATTTCCGACTTGTAGAATCATGGAATTGTAGAATTGTAAGGGACCCCAAGAATGATCTCGTTCCATCCACCTGCAATGCAGGTACAGTGGTACCTTGGGTTAAGAACTTAATTCATTCCGGAGGTCCGTTCTTAACCTGAAACTGTTCTTAACCTGAGGTACCACTTTAGTTAATGGGGCCTCCTGCTGCTGCCACACCACCACCGCACAATTTCTGTTCTAATCCTGAAGCAAAGTTCTTAACCCGAGGTACTATTTCTGGGTTAGCGGAGTCTGTAATCTGAAGTGTCTGTAACCTGAAGCGTCTGTAACCCGAGGTACCACTGTATCTCAGCTACAGCATCCATGACAGATGGCCATCCAACCACTGCTTAAAAACCTCCAAGGAAGGTGCATTTTGAGCACATGTCTGCCTTATATACATTCTATATCTAAATCTGTATCTATATCTAGGTTTTACACCTGTACTCTCTTAATAAGTCACCTTGGCAATTTAGTAGACTATAAAAACAAACTACCTTACCATGTTTGGAAAAGTACACATTTTGAAGGATAGCATAGTGTTTCAGAAATTGCAAATTAGGTTGGTTTGTGTGGAAATGGAACCAAACTTCTTCCCCATTCCAACCTGAAGTTGACCTGAGTCAACTCAACGAGAAGTCCAGCAACATCTAAGCAGCCATAACAACATAAAAAGGGCCTTGCAGGTTCAAGCCAACAGCATCCTGTTCTCACCCTGGCCAACCACATGCCCACAGGAAGCTCACGGGCAGGACCTGAGTAGAACAGCCTAGCCATTATGGCCAGCAACCATTGATAGCTCTATACTGGGTGGATTTGTTTAGTCAACCAAGGTGTGGTAGCAATCACTACCTCCTGAGGGAGCAAATTTCATACTTTAACTATGCACTGTATTGCATGTCTTAGGGTTTTAGCATTATGAGGCTGTGGGCAGGGAAGAGAAACTCCATATTCACCTTCTCCACATCATAAAAGGTAAAGTGTCCCCTGATCATTAGGTCCAGTTGTGGCCAACTCTGGGGTTGCGGCGCTCATCTCGCTTTATTGGCCAAGGAAGCCGGCGTACAGCTTCCGGGTCATGTGGCCAGCATGACTAAGCCGCTTCTGGTGAACCAGAGCAGCGCACGGAAACTCCGTTTACCTTCCCGCCAGAGTGCTACCTATTTATCTACTTGCACTTTGACTTGCTTTGGAACTGCTAGCTTGGCAGAAGCTGGGACCGAGCAATGGGAGCTCACCCCATCACAGGGATTCGAACCACCGACTTTCTGATCGGCTAGTCCTAGGCTCTGTGGTTTAACCCACAGCACCACCCGCATCCCTCTCCACCTCATACACAGTTGCAAAAACTTCTGTCATGTGCCCTCTTCTCTTATTAACCTCTTCATTCTCTCAGAAACGCCTTCTCAGCTAATATGCCCAGAGGATAGATCTTTTTCCTTTTCCTTTGCCCTATTCAATCCTAGCATTGCACAGGAAACTACATTATACTGGGCTGAAATCATTAGTCTGTCTAGTCAACTATTGTCTATAGTGCCTGGCAGTGGCTTTCTGGGGTTTGGGACCTGAGTCTCTCTAAGCCCTACCTGGAGATGCCAGTGATTCATCACCAAGATCATATATTTTTAATGTATATCTTTTCCCCCGACTATTAATTCCTTTAAAGTCTTTTTTCCAGGGGATTACATTTAAGCAATAGGCAAGAGATTTGAAGGGGTATGATGTCTGCATTCAAATGCTGCTGAAGAATGGAGAAAGAACATTTTTCTAATCGCCCCCAAAGCCTCCTGTGACTTCTGCACAATGGAATTGTATTAAGTGTCCCTCCTCAAGAGAGAATTTAACATTAACCACTTTGGTCTCAGGTAGAGAGGGGGGAAGAATTTGTTTCAGTTTGCATTTAAAGGTTGAACCTACTGAATAATTTCAGGAACAATATGCAACCCAAAACACAGCCATCCTTCGAAACCCACATATCTCTGAATTTTGCAATGCAGTTCTCTGGCCAAGTAAGTTGTACAAAAATGTACATATTACAGCAAAGATGTGCATAAATTAGTGAAGATAATATACAAAAATGCATTAGAGAGTATAGTTTTGAAAAAATGTGCATACCGGGCAAACCATGAATCTGCACTAAGATACTGGGGAATTTTCATGAATAGTTCTTAAAGGTGGGGAAAATATCTGACATGGAAAAATGGAGAGAGGAAACTGAGAGAAACTGAAATTGACAGATTTGCCCATCCTCAGCCTCAGGTACATTATCACCTTGAGAGTAACACTCTAGGGAGACTGGGCAGAAATGCAATGCAGAGATTGCTGCTAAAGCTCAGTAGCAGTGCATGACTCACCTTAGGCAAATATTTATGGCTTTGCAATATCACTTTACAATTTAGCAGAGGCAACCATGGCCCCTGAAGGACCAGGTGCGCAGCCTGGGAGTCATTTTGGACTCACAGCTGTCCATGGAGGCGCAGGTCAATTCTGTGTCCAGGGTAGCTGTCTACCAGCTCCACGCAGGCTGAGACCCTATCTGCTTGCTGACTGTCTCATCAGAGTAGTGCATGCTCTAGTTATCTCTCGCTTGGACTACTGCAATGCATTCTATCTGCTTTGAAGGTGACCCAGAAACTACAACTAATCCAGAATGCGGCAGCTAGACTTGTGACTGGGAGCGGCCGCCGAGACCACATAACACCGGTCTTGAAAGACCTACATTGGCTCCCAGCACCTTTCTGGGCACAATTCAAAGTGTTGGTGCTGACCTTTAAAGCCCTAAATGGCCTCGGTCCAATATACCTGCAGAAGCATCTCCACCCCCATCATTCTGGCCAGACACTGAGGTCCAACACCGAGGGCCTTCTGGCCGTTCCTTCACTGCGAGAAGCCAAGTTACAGGGAACCAGGCAGAGGGCCTTCTCGGTAGTGGCACCCTCCCTGTGGAAAGCCAGATGTCAAAGAAAAAAACAACTACCAGTCTTTTACTGTAGAAGACATCTGAAGGCAGCCCTGTTTAGGGAAGCTTTTAATGTTTGACAGACTATTGTATTTTAATATTTTGTTGGTAGCCGCCCAGAGTGGCTGGGAAAACCCAGCCAGATGGGCGGGGTATAAATAATTTGTTCTTGTTGTTGGGTTTCTTTAATCAACCATTCACTTGTAACAGAGTCTGAGCTTTCATGTGCAAAAATCCTATTCTGTTTGATGCATCTAATGATGTAGGGCTGTTGCCTATGAATGTTCACATCGCAATAATTGTGTTCAGTCTTGAATGTGCCACAAAACTCTCCTTTTTTGTTTTTGTTGCAAGAGACTAAGGCTCACTGATAATAAATGTTATTGAACTCACTGGGTGCAATTTGGCTTAATCTTGTTTAGACTCATTGAAATTAATGGACGTTAGGTTCATCAATTCAAAGTAGTTGAATACAATCCATTGGGACTTGTGTGCAGATATGCTTAGGGTCATGTTGAACCACACCTGTGTGGCGATCAATAATTTGCAAGTTTTGAATATGAATGGCATAGGCATGCATAATATGATGACGCAATTGCAGTGGCTGATTGGTCTACCAATTGATTTCAGTTTACCTGTCTGATCTACTTAGGAATAAGTGCTGAACAGCTTACACTGCATCAAATGCTTCTGTAACAGAAGGCCTTTATAGACACCCATAGAGCCAAGTTGCAAGTCAAGTGGAAGTTTAATTTTCAGCAGAATATCAATGTCTCTCTCCTATGACCTTTAATTTTAAAAGCCTTGGTTTGGAAATTGGACCAAAAAAAAATTTAGACACACCGTCTGCCATGGAGGAAGATTTTGTGGAACAAAGGAGCTGTAAAAGTGTATAAATTTGATGGAACATTTCCAGCACCTAATAATAAACCTGGCGTTCAGATTAAATACGGCCAGAACAAATCCACCCCCCACTTCGTCTCTGTCCTGCTTGGTCCTCCTGATGTGCTCTAGTGCATGTCCAGACTGAGAGCAGTAGACCTTGTAAACTGAATATTCAGATTTTTAGAAAAACGTATTTCCTTTAGCAATCAAATATAACAACCACACTTGCTGTTGCCAGAACTTTAGAACCCTGAATTGCATGGGGCACTATTGGTTGAGGGTGGTATTCATGGCCATTTATTTCAATAGGTCTACTCTGAGTTATAGGTCTACTCTGAAACCCAGTTCTGCTAATATTGGTTTACAGTGGTGCCTCGCAAGACAAAAAGAATCCGTTCTGTGAGTCTCTTCGTCTTGCGGTTTTTTCATCTTGCGAAGCAAGCCCATTAGCGGATTAGCACTATTAGCGGTTTAGCGGCTATTAGCGGCTATTAAAGGCTTAAGGGATTAGCGGATTAGCTGCTAAAAGGCTATTAGCGGCTATTAAAGTCTTAAGGGATTAGCGGATTAGCTGCTAAAAGGCTATTAGCGGCTTAGATCAGCTGATAAGCGGCTTAGATCAGCTGTTAAGCGGCTTAGTAATCAGCTGTTAAGCGGCTTAGCGAACAGCTGTTAAGCGGCTTAGGGGCTTGGGAAAAAGGGGGTGGGGAGCGAAAAAAACCCCGCAGGAATCGCAAGGCATTTTCGTCTTGCGAAGCAAGCCCATAGCAAATTCGTTTTGCGAAGGACCTCCAAAACGGAAAACCCTTTCGTCTAGCGGGTTTTCCGTCTTGCGAGGCATTCGTCTTGCGGGGCACCACTGTATTTTTGTTCTTGTTTTTATTGTGTATTTCATGTATTTTTACCTTGTATTTTTATGTTGTGGTTTATGTTGTGAACCACACAGAAATCATAGAATCATAGAACATCCATGACAGATGGATTAACCTCCGATTAAAAACCTCCAAGCAAGAAGAATCTGTTGTACTGTTGAACAGCTCTTATTGTCAGAAAGTTCTTCCTGATGTTTAATCAGAACATAGGAACCAACTTCTAGGGGCTGTGGGGGCTTCAACCCCCCACAATAAAATATTTGAGGGGGCAGGGTCTCCACAAAGTTGGTGGGTATTCCCATTCACATGGTTGGCGTGCACTGTGTCGTGTGATCAATTATGAGGGGTGGGACTTACCTGCCCCCCCCCCAATATTTTATTCAAGTTTGTACCCCTGAGTCAGAATTCCCTTTCTTGTAACTTGAGGCCACTGGTTCAAGTCCTATCCTCCAGAGCAAGAGAAAACAAGTTTGTTTTCTCTTCCACGTGACAGCCCTTTAGATATTTGAAGATGTCTATCATATCTCCTCTCAGTCTCCTCTTTTCCAAACTCTTTTAGCCTAAACCGCCTAAACAGATGGAGAGCGGTGTACAAATTAAACAAACAAACAAACAAACAAACAAACAAACAAGCTACAGGTATCATGCCATGAGAACAGGGGGCAACGTTCCTTGTTGCTGCTCTACTCTTGAAGGTAAGGAAATGCTGCTTTGGGGCGGGTAGCACAAAAGAGCAACAGAAAGGGGTGGAGCAAGACTGAACTGTTTATTTGAGCCACTTGGATTGGCTCAGTACACTTCCCATTCTCCCTTGGTGGGGATAAATGGACAATCTGGAGCCAAACAGGAAGTAGTCTCTGAAGATTCACCAATTCCCGATTCCAAACCTTAGCAAAACAGATTGAGTTGTGTTAAGTTGTGGGTGAACATATCAGACGACACAGCAATTCTTCAAACAGCTCTTGTTTATTCACAGGCCAGAACAGAACTGAAGTGAAGGGTTCAGCCAGCCTGCTTATATAGAGCTCCACTAGAATGCAACAGCAACCATTTTCTGTAACTATCCAATCACTGAACGTCACTTTCAATCCCTTATTTGCATATGCGGACCTGAGTGAAAACCATCTACAGTATCCCCCTGCTGGCCCAGGGTGAGAACGTCAGTACATAACAAGTTGAAATCCGCAAAATGGCCAATTCAGCCCAGTTTTGTCAACTCCAACTTTCAGCTGCTCATGCTGGTCTCAGACAGAGAACATGCTTCCTGGGATGGCGGGGACTGAGCAGGTTCCCTGCCGCTGAGCTGTATTCTCTCTCTCCTGTGTCGGTGAGAGTCCTCCTGAGCACCATAATTAGCAGGTCTCGTGCTAGATTTGAAAGTGGTCCACTGTTAGTTATTTATTTTAAAAAAACCACATTGGAACCAAAACGAAGCCCTAGCCCATGGTTCAAAGCTCACCAAAATAAGAAGGCCCCCTCAATACTTGAGCTGGCCCTTTTATTTATTTGTTTGTTTGTTATTCATTAATTAACTATAGTAAAAGGTAAAGGTTAAGAACCCCTGGGTGGTTAAGTCCAGTCAAAGGTAACTATGGGGTTGCAGCGCTCATCTCACATTCAGGCCGAGGGAACCAGCGCTTGTCCACAGACAGCTTTCCGGGTCATGTGGCCAGCATGACTAAACAGAAACACCATGATGGAAACCAGAGCACACGAAAACGCCATTAACCTTCCTGCTGCAGTGGTACCTATTTATCTACCTGCACTGTTGTGCTTTTGAACTGCTAGGTTGGTAGGAGTTGAGACAGAGCAATGGAAGCTCACACCATCGCAGGGATTCGAACTGCCAACCTTCTGATAAGCAAGCCCAAGAGAAGCGGGTGGCGCTGTGGTCTAAACCACATTGACTATAGTATACCCCTCACAGAGCTACAATTCCCAGTACCTTTAACAACTATGTTTTGTAGCATTCTTTAAAGTGTGTGTGAAGTGGGTCTGCTGTACTGTGATGTGTGATGTCTTCCTTTGCTTTGTCTGTCACTGAGTCATCCAGGTTCTATCACTAATTCTTCTCTCCTTAGATTTACTGTCAAAAATAAAGGGAAGGTTTTCGGTTAAGTCAAGGAGCCAAGAGAGAACAAAGGGCATGAGCTAAGAAGTGTTTCGCTCCTGCTATTGGACAGATATGTGGGGGGGGGTGTCAAATAAAAAATAAAATCTTCCTCAAAGAGAATAGAGTAGGTTCATAGGTCTTTAAAAAAAGGAAGAAGTTTAAAAATCCACTTCAAAGGGTAAGTCATATTGCTGAGTTGGTGAGTTTCCCCCCCTAATTCACTCAGCATGCATCGTTTAAAAAATTATAAGGGCTTCCTTTATTTCATTTCATTTTTTTTTTAAAGGTAGATATGCCAAGAATCAGATGGGTCTCTCTTCATCTCCTTGCGTATTCTTTGAACTACTTCTTTTTTAAAAGGACTTTATTCAGTAGTATTCATCTACCAGTAGATGAATTAAATTAAATTCTTGATAGTTGGATATTTAAAGAGGAATATGTATATATGTGTACTTAAACTTTTTAAAGGGGGTTGAGGGAAGGCACCAGGATAGAACTTTGCCCTGATCCATCCATCTAGGTCTATATATGTGAGTGTTCATCCCCAGTTCATATCTTGGAATGAGGGCTAATACAGGTATGTTTGCCAGCATCCCCCCTAATATTTTCCCCATGTTTGCCAGCATTTCCCCTTCATTGCACATTATTTTAAGTAATATACTGTAAGCATTTTTGTGTGCACTTTCCTGTCATAAATGCTTTTCTGTATGCATTTTTTATAGTTTTTATAGTTAAAGCTATGGTTTTCCCAGTAGTGAGTTATGGAAGTGAGAGCTGGACTATAAAGAAGGCTGATCGCCAAAGAATTGATGCTTTTGAATTATGGTGTTGGAGGAGACTCTTGAGAGTCCCATGGACTGCAAGAAGATCAAACGTATCCATTCTGAAGGAAATCAGCCCTGAGTGCTTGCTGGAAGGACATATCCTGAAGCTGAGGCTCCAATACTTTGGCCACCTCATGAGAAGAGGAGACTCCCTGGAAAAGACCCTGATGTTGGGAAAGATGGAGGCCACAAGGAGAAGGAGACGACAGAGGATGAGGGTTGGACAGTGCTCTCGAAACCTACTAACATGAGTTTGACCAAACTGCGGGAGGCAGTGGAAGACAGGAGTGCCTGGCGTGCTCTGGTCCATGGGGTCACGAAGAGTCGGGCATGACTAAACAACAACAACATGCATTTTTTGAAGGTTTGCATGCTTGTTTCCTAGAACGGCACCACAGATTTCAAAGAAGTGTGAATGTTGACGTACTGCTGTGTTTCCATATGGTTTCTGGAAGTTCAAATTGGGTAGGTGAGCAGTTGCAAACCAAGTCAAATGAGCTTCTCCCCTATCTCTAGCTCCACTCTGTGTTGTGATTTTTTTACCTTCCTCCAGCAGTTGGAGGAAGCCGGGATCTTGTTTCATTCATAGGCTCCCTGAACATTTTAGAACCCTCGTCTTCTAAGGGCTCTAAAATATGCAGGGAGTCTTCATGAGTACAGGGCATTCCTCGCTTCTCACAGTCACCCTCCAACGCACCATCATGAGGCAGAGCTAGTACCTCCCCGTGTGTTAGGTTAACCTGGAATCTGCACACCTGAAGAGGGCTTGTGTGGCGTTTGCCTTTCCTTTTGAAAATGTCTGTCCAGGGGGAGAGAAAGAGTTAATAGGCAGACCAATAGAAAAGCCAGAGGCGGAGCCTACCTGTTTATAAAAGGGCTTAGGCCAAGGTTTAGTTAGCTAGTTGGTTAGTTGGTAAAAGGCAGTTGGGAAAGCAGTTGGCAGACAGATAGTAATAGAGAGAAAGTTAGTGCAGTTGGTTCTTGTGTGAGGGGAGGTAGAAGAGTTAGAGACAGAATAAAATAAGGCTAAGAGGGTAAAGGGTAACAGCATTTCAAATGCATTTAAAGTTTATTTGTGTTTGTAATAAACTACACTCTTCATTGTTAACTTAAGAACTTGACTGAGACCAAGTTATTTACTGGGGAGGACCTGATTGGTGGCAGCGGATTAGTGGTGTATGGGTCAATAGTCCGTGAGACAACCGGGGGCTCCGTACGAACGCCACAGCTTGTGTTGGCAAGAATCTTGTTTGTGTGAGTACTGGTAAGTAATACTACATCAACATTACAGCTAACTGTAGAAGGAAGAGGGATCTTCATGGGTCTCTGGTTGGTCACTGTAAGAACAGGAGGCTGAACTAGGTGCACCATTGGCCTGACCCAGTAGACTCCTCTTACGTTCTCAAACCAGCTCTGTACCACATGTCGCCCATCAAGTTGAACACAGCTCACCATGCATAACACCTCCTCCCACATTTTTTTTGCAGTCCTAGGCAACAGCTTTTTGAGAAATCAGAAATTTATTTCCAAATCAGGCTCAGGAGAGCATACTCTCCAACATTTCTCTGATGAATAATAATAATAATTTTATTATTTATACCCCACCCATCTGGCTGGGATGCCTCTGCCTCTCTAGGCAGCTTCCAACATTTGTGTGTTGAGACCTTTAGAACTCCCCCTTAAATAAATTCACACAAGACTCAAGTTTTGGTTTGGTTTTTGGCAGAATTTAGGCCACAACTTTATTGATTACAGCAAGTGAGTGGTTGCATAGGCTTTGGTTCGACTAGCTCCCTGCACCGTTGCAGGTAGCACTGACCCAGGGACCAGCATAGGTCAGCCAAGGGTGAACACCTGGATAAGCGAAAAGCCGGGAACAGGCTATCTCCACCACCCAAATGCCCCCCTGGACTCAGGCACGGGCACAACCCCCTCACAGGGTTGACCAAACCATTGAGTCCCTGGATTCCTTTAATGGAATACCCTTCACATAGGGATGGCGAGAGCGTTCTCCCATCCCTATCACCTGAACCAGAGCCTATCCTCAACCTTACAAGTTGTGATGATTTGCTACATGGCAGGCAAAACCCAAATGGCACCAGCCAATCAGCCAAGTGGGGGAAATTCCTGCTGTGCCCCTGTCTCAATGACAGATGATACACGACGGCATAGCAAGGTCAAGCGTGCAAGCCCTAAATATAGGGAGAGGTGGGCGGGTGTTCTGATGCATGCACAAAAAGAGGGAGCTCTTGGTCATGTGCATAGGTATATATAGGTCCATTGATCCATTTAGCCTGCGTCCCATTGGCCTGATTGAACCCTGCAGCAATAGGGTGTTGTGGCTATCCAAACATACCCACCCACAACACAGGGTTAGGTTGCCAGGTCCCACCACAACACGTGCCCTCTTTAAAGGAGGACCTGATATATAAAAACATAAAAAGGTAAAGGTAAAGGTACCCCTGCCCATACGGGCCAGTCTTGACAGACTCTAGGGTTGTGCGCCCATCTCACTCAAAGAGGCCGGGGGCAAGCGCTGTCCGAAGACACTTTCCGGGTCACGTGGCCAGCGTGACATCGCTGCTCTGGCGAGCCAGAGCCACACACGGAAACGCCGTTTACCTTCCCGCTAGTAAGCGGTCCCTATTTATCTACTTGCACCCGAGAGTGCTTTCGAACTGCTAGGTTGGCAGGTGCTGGGACCGAACAGCGGGAGCGCACCCCGCCGCGGGGATTCGAACCGCCGACCTTTCGATCGGCAAGCCCTAGGCGCTGAGGCTTTAACCCACAGCGCCACCCGCGTCCCCCACAGGGCCACCCGCGTCCCATTTTAAACATTTTAAAACTTCAGGGCTGCCTTCAGATGTCTTCTAAAAGTTAAATACTTACTTATCTCCTTGGCTGGGGGGGGGGGGGTGTCACATAACTCCATACCATCTGGTGAAAATAAGGGGCGGCCTTACTGCACCCTCCAACATTTCTCTGATGAAAATAGGGATGTCCTAAGGGAAAGCGGGACATTCTGGGATCAAATCAGAAATTGGGGCACCTTCTGAAAACCCGGGACGGTCCCTGGAAAATAGCGACACTTGGAGGGTCTGGGAGAACTGTGCTGCCTCCATAATCACAAATTTGAGCAGTTTTGACCATGAATTCCATTTGATGGGTCTGGACAAGTGAATATCTCTCAGCTACCCTGAACCTGGTCTTGGCTGGGGAGGGCGAGGTATAAATAAAATTTTATTATTTTCATTATTAGTTTATTTTTTTATTTTTAGGGCCTTACAGATAAAGCAAAACAAAACTGGGCTGAACAGGAAGTGATGCTTTATGACATTCCTACTGAGCACTGGCATTTGGCCCCTAGAAATCTATTTGGAAGGGAATGTGGCCCTTGGGTTGAAGGGGGGGGGGAACCCTGCACCTAAGCTGTCCAGTTGTGTATCCTATTTCCCTCTGGGAATCTCAAGAGCAGGACAGAGATTAAGGGAAGAGAAATGTTAGTGCTGAAGAAAATGTTATTGGACAAGGAGAAAAATCCTTTCTAAGATGGAATGGAGGAGGTATTTTTCAGATGCTGAATACAAAGGAGAGCTAAGATTGCACCGGGGAGAGTCAAGAATCCCTTTCACTCTCTGCCTTTGACAACATAAACCCTAACAGTTATTTGGATATGTCTCTGAATAACTTGTCAGTGTTATTGTGTACTACTCAGATTAAATATCTACTTAGTAAGAGGACACTTTCAACTCCTTGGTGGTCGGCACATTTTTACATGCCTCCTCTAAACGACGGTGAGCAGGTTTCAAGGCTGAATTTTAAACATAACCAGGCTCGGTTTCTTTTTTATTATTGTTCTTCCCCTTTCATCCTAAGTTCTTGCATTTCCCTAGCGTGGTTTGAACTTTAAAGGCTTCTGCTTTAAGCATCGCTCCTCAAATGTAATTGAAGACACTAAACATCTGTTGTATGGAACGTCCTCCAGTTGCCACGACTGTCTAAACCACCGCTGTTCCCCGCAGAGGAATTCCGATATTCTCTTGTACCTCTTTGATGCCCAGGAAAAGAAACTGCCATCTGTTATTAATACTGAATCGAATGATTGTGTACTAGCAAAGATTTGATAATTAATTATATAACATGGGCATTCCACTTGGAGGAAACAATACCTCTTTCTATGCAGATTGATGTGGGTGGTTAGCATCAAGGCTGTTTTTCAAAGGAATATCTTGCTATTCTTTACTTACAGGTCTTGAAAGTACTATTTTCCTTTGCACCATCGTCTTATTTTTCTTCACAGCTCTTATATTAGCCTCTGATAATTGTTTGCTTTGCTTGTGCCTCTGGTCAGGCTGATTTCCAATAAAATCCCACTTGTCCTCTCATCCTAATAGGTTTGTTTTTCCAATTCCGTTCTTTAGTTTTTATTTTCACTCTGAATGTGGAGGTTTTCATTACAGTTGCCGTTGACTTTATGGCCTTTTTCAAATACCCCCCCCCCAAAAAAAAACAGCAACTAGCAGGGAAGAAAAACAAAAGAGGAGAGTTTGGGGGTTGTTTATTTTTTTTAATTTTAAAAAAATAGCCTATTTATATCCTGCCCTTAATCCAAAGGCAGAAAACAACTATTTCAATAAAATAACAATATCAAGAACCATAAAATGGGGGGGGGGGGGGAATGACATTCTATATGTCACAAATTTACCAGCTGAATACCAGTGTTATCTTGAAAATGCTTGTACAAAAAGCAATGTTTTGTGCTGGTGACAAAATAACAGCAGTGAAGATACCAGCTGAATTTCAAGTTGGGATGCCACCACAGAGAAGTCATCTGTACATTACCACAAAAAATAGGCATCGCTTGTTGGATTTTTTATTGATTCTGATGACTGTAATATAGCTGCATTCCTATGTTAGGAGAAACCATGGTTGATTGTGATGGGAATGGGCTTAGCCTGGACTGTATTATATGATTTAAAAGAGTGAACCACATTGCCTGCTACTTAAGTGCAATGAGTTATTTTTTGTTTTGTTTTGTTTTATATGTAACAAGTTTTAAGACTGTTCTGCAGTAAAGCCTTGAAATCCATTATCGGGGTGGAAAGCTCATTTGTTTCTATATAAGTTCCAGATCAGGAATTATGTTGAACAACTGTTAACAGTGTGGCCCAGATGCCATTATGTGATGACACTGGGACTAGCTCAGGTTTCAATGAATCATGGGACAATGCAACCTCTCCTCACCTTCAGAACATCCCTTTCACTGGCTATGGTCAGGGGGAATCCTGCCAGCAATGCCACCAGGGGGCAGAGATGGCGATACTCTGCACCAACAAAATGACCGTTGCACCACTGTGTTGGTGGCAGCTGACCAGAGGCTGGCAAAGCTGGTACAGTTGGGTAGGTGGGTTCCTCTGTCCAATTCACACGGGCCCCACAGCTTGGTGCAAGGGGGCTTGGGGTCACTCTGCAACTAATTAAAATGTGGACTCGTAGTAGGAGTATGCATCAGTCACAGGAATCAGTTTAGCCTCTGATTTAGCACTTTGGCAAATTATCCAATTCAGCTCAAATTGTGGTCCTAATCAGACCCCCTGTCTGAAAAAATCTGATGCTTCATTGTCCCTCCACTAGCCATCAAGTGATGGATAAACAGAATAATTATAATACTTACCAGTGGATAATTGTACACTGCTTCTCCTTTGGATATCTGGCTAAACAGATCCTGCTTCTCTTTACAGTAGATTTACCAAATCTGGAACACTTCACAATGGAGTAAACCAACCAAAAAGAATGTGGCTCAGTACTACAAATTAAAGAAGTGTTCCAGAATTCATTTCCTAAGGAAAAGTCTGTGTGTCAGGGACATAAAATAAATCTTGGTGAAGCAAATATAAAAATGGAACAAGTTAATAATCATAATTATATTTGTAATTATGGAATTTAGATATGTAAAGTAGTCCAGGAGTTAGCAGCTGCAAAAATTCATTACTGTGCCACATTACACATCTCATTTTATGGATGCTGTTCTTGAGTGGCTGCAAGATTAGCAATTGTAAAGTTCATGAGCTTTACAAATGCAGGTCATTTGCTCATTTGTTGAAGATATTAAGAACTGTCCACCAATTCCAATAGAGATTGCAAACCAAGTTTTAATTAGTGGTTATATTTGGTGATTATAACATCACCAAGTGTATTAATACTAATAGTAGGGTTGCACATATAAGAGAGTTTATCATATCTTCATTCTTAATCCAAATAAATCCTTCATGATTTATTTGTTTTGTTTTGTTTTTTCAGCTTGGGAAACAATTAACTAACCAAACAGGCACAGTTATTTATTAGGCTAGATGTGTCACAGAATAGCTCCAACACCAAACTGGGATTTATAATTTAGTGCATTGAGTTGTTGTTGTTGTTGTTGTTGTTGTTATACAGGGAAGTCCCAAGGTGACTTACACTCAGGTTAAAAAACTTGAAAGTATTATAGCACCCTGGATGTGGAACTCACTCCCGCTAGAGATACGGCTGTCCCCCATATTATCTCTCATAAACACATATTTTCTTCATTCAGGACAATGGAGATGACTGGTTAAAGAATTGGCTTCTTCTGCCACTGGAGTGCTAATTTACTATGTGTCCTGGGTTTGTTTTTGTTTTTTGTAATAACTTACGTAAAGGTAAAGGGACCCCTGACCATTAGGTCCAGTTGTGGACAACTCTGGGGTTGAGGCGCTCATCTCGCTTTATTGGCCGATGGAGCTGGCATACAGCTTCCGGGTCATGTGGCCAGCATGACTAAGCCGCTTCTTGCAAACCAGAGCAGCGCATGGAAACACCGTTTACCTTCCCGCCAGAGCGGTACCCATTTATCCACTTGCACTTGACATACTTTTGAACTGCTAGGTGGGCAGGAGCTGGGACCGAGCAACGGGAGCTCACCCTGTCGCGGGGATTCAAACCGCCGACCTTCTGATCGGCAAGCCCTAGGCTCTGTGGTTTAGACCACAGCGCCACCCGCGTCCCTTACTTATGTATGTTGTGCTTTAACATGTTATCTGTGTAGAGCCTTGGGAATGTTCAGGGCTGGACTAGATCCTTCCAACTCCACAATTCTTTGATTTTGTAACAGCGACAGTCATTACTATTTTTTAGCAAGCACATTCCACAGTGATGCCTCCTAATGAGAAGTATTTCCCAGAGAGAACACATTTGGATTGTAGGCAACAAATGAACGGCGACGTCACATTGCTTGAAATATAAATTGACGGTCTGGGAAAAGGCCCATGGGCTATCTTTCAGAAACGGTTGTAAGTGCTTTTAGATTTTCTAGAACAAGAGCATAAGGAAGCCATTAGCTGTGGTTGACTGAAGTGCAGTAGCAGCAAAACGGGACATAGCCACAAAATTTACTGAATCCAAAAACAAATTGCTCATTCCGGCCTTGTCCTTAATAGAAACCTGAAGAAGCCATTTGGCCTACCATCACCTGGCTGTTAATAGCTTGGATGTCCTCCCAGCCTTGAACTGCTTGAAAGTATAAATCAAGAAGAAACATAGACTCATCACACAGGTGAATTCATGCTGAAATCTAGACTCAATAGAGCATATTGTCTTTCTCAGAGTTAATCTGCTTATGCCTGATTTAAAACACTCATCTTAATACAGGAGTACCATCCAGACTTAATGATTACACAAGATCATTGTTCCCCAGTCTTTTCAGTGCATCATTTTTATTGTGCAGGAGAATAGCCACCACTTGGCTTGAAGAAGCATGAAGGAGAGAGGGGTGGGTGGGCTGGAACCATTTTACAAATCTCTCCAGTTCTGGGGAGAGGGAAGGGTGTAGCGGCGTATCTGAGATTCATGCCAGATATCTTTAAAATGTCACTGTAATAATTTGTGGTGTTAAAAGCAAAGATTCCAAATGGAATGAACTTGTCAGAAAGCATAAATGCGGAACAGTCTTTGCTTCATGAATCACCCAGCACCTGCCTTACTTTTCTAAACAAGTGAGACAACATTTTATTGTTATTAATCACCCTCTACACAACCATCTCAAAGGGATGTACAGTGGTACCTCGGGTTAAGTACTTAATTCATTCCGGAGGTCTGTTCTTAACCTGAAACTGTTCTTAACCTGAAGCACCACTTTAGCTAATGGGGCCTCCTGCTGCTGCCACGCTGCCGGAGCCTGATTTCTGTTCTTATCCTGAAGCAAAGTTCTTAACCTGAGGTACTATTTCTGGGTTAGCGGAGTCTGTAACCTGAAACGTTTGTAACCTGAAGTGTATGTAACCCGAGGTACCACTGTACAGTAAAAATGTGCGGAGGGGGGCACCAATTTAAAGCACAAAAAACCAGCAGATAAGTTTTGAAACACAACAATAACAGTACAAAATAGACATTTATTGCAGAGACCTATTTTCCGAGGTGACTTGGAAACTACAACTAATCCAGAATGAGGTAGCTAGACTGGTGGCTTGGAGTGGCTGCCAGGACCATATAACACCAGTCCTAAAGGATATTCCCCTATACGAGAAGACAAGCTCTGGCAGATTGAGTCAGCAAGGCCAACAGTGGGTCCCATAGCCAAAAAGGCAGTTTCTGCTTGTGCTGTGGAGGGAAGTGAGGAGCACACAGGGCTCATCAAGTGAGGGGTAAATGGGGCCCAACTACGATAAGGAAAACTCTGGTCCTAAACCTCCTCTGCCTTCTGGGAATCTTCAGGAGAAGAAAAGGCTAAGGAGTAAACTCTACCCAAACCTGGAGTGGAGTCCCTAAGATGGTTGGATGGCACCGTGTACGCTTCCTTCCAGCAATTCCTACAGCCAAGCTGCTGCCAAATATATTGCTCTGCTTTCGTTTGGACCACATCAGCTAGGCTGAGAGGGGGGCCTTGTCTGAGCAGGTGCCATGATCATGGAGCCCAAGAAAGTAAAATCTCTCACTGCCTCCATTTCTTCCCCTTCCTTTTGCCAGGAGGTGATGGGACCAGTGGCCATGTAGAGTGGGCTACAAATGTAATAAATGACAAACATGTTAAAAGTGAAGTTAACTAAACAAATAAACAAAATAAAATAGAAGATGGTCTGATTAGCAGAACACCAACTGTATAATTAATTCGATAGCATGAATATGGAAGCATCTATTTCTGAGATTTTCACGTTGAAGCTTTCAAGACTATGGGTAGGAAAATAAAAAAGTCAACTCTAAGCAAATGCATATTAATAAAGGAGACACCTACTGTGCATTTTCACAAGAGCTTGAAATGTATTTGCATTTTGGGAACAAGAGGGATTTTTTTAATAAAAAAAAATAGGTAAAAAAACGCAAGGGTTGTTTGGAAGCTATTATTATAGATAAAGCCTCATTATAGATAATTCCAGCTTCTGGAATTTTTACCATCCCATCCTCACCAGAGAAGGAGATCCCTTGCCCATATCCCACCCACTTTTAACCTTCACTCATTGCATCCCTTACACTGTTTTCCCACCAACCTCACCATCTGGTCATACTCCATTCTCTTCTATCTGATACCTGATTCATACATGCAAATAGATTCTTTTCATACTGTACACTTGATAATTGTCAGGTGAGTGACTGTATGAGCTGACTGTTAACAGAGTATACACATTTTCGTATGCAACTTTGCCTGATGTACACATTTTTGCCAAGCAATTTCCCCCAAGATACACATTTTTATAAATATTTCATTGAAGAACTGCACCACAAAATTCAAAAAAGTGTGCATTTCAAAGGATAGCTGTATTTCAGTTCACATACTGCAGATCAGTCAGCTTTGCATTAAAAATATGAACCGAAACTCATTTCTCTTCCATTTGCACTGGTCACTTAGCTGACTAATTTGTTTCTGGTCTTTAAAAAGGTAAAGGTACCCCTGCCCGTACGGGCCAGTCTTGCCAGACTCTAGGGTTGTGCGCTCATCTCACTCTATAGGCCGGGAGCCAGCACTGTCCGCAGACACTTCCGGGTCACGTGGCCAGCGTGACAAGCTGCATCTGGCGAGCGAGCACAGCACACAGAACACCGTTTACCTTCCCGCTGGTAAGCGGTCCCTATTTATCTACTTGCACCTGGGGGTGCTTTCGAACTGCTAGGTTGGCAGGCGCTGGGACCGAACGAGGGGAGCGCACCCCGCCGCGGGGATTTGAACCGCTGACCATGCGATCGGCAAGTCTAGGCGCTGAGGTTTTACCCACAGCGCCACCCGCGTCTTTACTTAGCTACAAAGGAAGCCTTTAGAACAAAAACATTCTGTGTCTTGCTTTTTCATCTGGCTGTTCCCACTAATCCACGCAGAAAGAATATATCCATTTAAATAATAAACAACGGAGGCCAAGGGTGCTGATGAAATTAAGGGGGTGGAAAGGTTTGATTTTGCAAGAAGCACAGCAGCAGCAGCAACAACAACAACGTTTAGTTGGCTTTCTCTAAGTAGAATTTATAGGAACAAAAATCCACAAATAACAAGCCGGATGGCTGCTGGCCTTAATATGCATATTTATCAGTCTCAATTAAGCTGGCAGCTTGCCAGGTTTAAACTTAGTTCTGTCATTCATATCCCCCTGTGCAGATGAATAGGCTTTGTTCGATTTAGCTGAATCCATTTCGACATCTTCGCTCCTTAGAATGCAGGTTGAAGGGCTTCCTCATTATTAAAAACAGCAACACCGTTTTTACTCCTTTTTCATCTTAATGTCGACGACGCTAATCCACATTCTTCCTGGCTCGTAATATGTGCTAAAAATCCATTATCCAAAGAATGATGAAGAAACTGTTTCGATCAGATAGAACAGTTGAAGGTCAGGTTTAAATAGATGTACAACATTATCCATGCTTGATTGAGTGTGGTTCTGGCCTGTATCACTCACTGTACGACTGCTTAAATTTCAATGTTTTGCAAACTGAATAGACCCTTAGAGATAAGAGTGGGCATAAAATAAAGGATAACAAAGAAGACCCTCTATGGCCTGTTGTATAGGGTGTCAGGGGTGTTAGAGTAGGGGTAGTACCTCAGGTGGGGGACATGTCGTACTCCTTCTGGGATAGTTTGTCCACCTTTCAACCTACCCTGCACTCAGTTCTCAGCTGTGGTTCCTAGAAGCTGCCAGCATGAGATAGCAGCCACACCCTGTGAACGACTTCAACTGGCTGACTAAATCAGGTGAGAGTAGCCAATGCGTCTCACAGATGGGTCTCAAACACACACACACAAATTCAAAAATGTCTAAATCTGTTATTGACATAAGAAGAGCCCTGCTGGATCAGGCCAAAGGGCGATGCTATCCAATATAGTGTTCTCACAATGGCGAAACAGATATTTTTGGTGTCAGTGATTTGAATGGGCCTGGATTTGGGAAGGCCTGAATTTTCAGAAGGCCTGTGTTCCAGTAGTAGAGCACCTGTTTTTGCACATAGAAGGTTCCAGGTTCTATCCCTAACATTTCTATCCTTGTCATTAACTAACACTTGTGCTTAGGGATCTAGGACACAGGTGGTGCTGTGGTCTAAACCACTGAGCCTCTTGGGCTTGCGGATCAAGGTCGGCAGTTCCAATGTGAGCTCCCATTGCTCTGTCCCAGCTCCTGCCAACCTTGCAGTTCGAAAGCACACCAGTGCAAGTAGATATAAATAGGTACTGCTGTGACGGAAAGGTAAACGGTGTTTCTGTGCACTCTGGCTTCCGTCACGGTGTTCTGCTGCACCAGAAGCGGCTTAGACATGATGGCCACATAACCCGGAAAGCTGTCTGTGGACAAATGCTCCCTCGGCCTGAAAGCGAGATGAGACCGCAACCCTATGATCGCATTTGACTGGTCTTAACCATCCATCTTAACCACCTAGACAGCATCTTAAAAAGCAGAGACATCACCTCGCCAACAAAGGTCCATATAGTTAAAGCTATGGTTTTCCCAGTAGTGATGTATGGAAGTGAGAGCTGGACTATAAAGAAGGCTGATCACTGAAGAATTGATGCTTTTGAATTATGGTGCTGGAGGAGACTCTTGAGAGTCCCATGGACTGCATGAAGATCAAACCTATCCATCCAAAGACCCTGATGTTGGGAAAGATGGAGGGCACAAGGAGAAGGGGACGACAGAGGATGAGATGGTTGGATAGTGTTCTTGGACCTACCAGCATGAGTTTGACCAAACTGGGTGAGGCAGTGGAAGACAGGAGTGCCTGGCGAGCTCTGGTCCATGCGGTCACGAAGAGTCAGACATGACTAAACAACAACAAACCAACCAGGAGTCCTTGACCTTTTTACCTTAGAGATCTGCACTGGTTGCCAATTTGTTACTGGGGCAAGTTCAAGATTGTTGCTATCGGTGTATATAAAGCCCTTAACTTGGTGCCAGTTTACCTGCAAAATTGCCTTGCCCCATGTATGCAAGAAATTGATCTGTTAGTGCGGCAGCACCTAAATTTTGGAACTCCCTGCTTGGTGATGTCAGGCAGGCAGGCACCTTCAGTTGGTGCCTACTACAAACAATTCTTTTATAAAAGACTATCCAGATCTATAGAACATTGATGTGTGTTTTAACCTGTTTCTAGTTTATTGCTTAGGGACGCGGGTGGCGCTGTGGGTTAAAGCCTCAGTGCCTAGGGCTTGCCGATCGAAAGGTCGGCGGTTCGAATCCCCGCGGCGGGGTGCGCTCCCGTTGTTCGGTCCCAGCGCCTGCCAACCTAGCAGTTCGAAAGCACTCCCGGGTGCAAGTAGATAAATAGGGACCGCTTAATAGCGGGAAGGTAAACAGCGTTTCCGTGTGCGGCTCTGGCTCGCCAGAGCAGCGATGTCACGCTGGCCACGTGACCCGGAAGTGTCTTCGGACAGCGCTGGCCCCCGGCCTCTTGAGTGAGATGGGCGCACAACCCTAGAGTCTGTCAAGACTGGCCCGTACGGGCAGGGGTACCTTTACCTTTACCTTTAGTTTATTGCTTACATTGTTCCTCGAATGACTTAAATAACTGTTTTAACGGTCTTTACTAATAATTTTATTGTTTCATTCTCTTTGAAGCCACTTTGACTGCTTCTTTGTTTCTTTACAATCAAGCAGTGTTTAAATTTCATGAAATAAATGAAATCTCCAGAGGGGTGAGAGAGACCTCTCTCTAAAACCCTAAAACTCTCTGCTAGTCATTGTAGACAATACTAGCTATGAGTTAGATGGAGCATTGATCTGATTCCGTGTCCAGCATCTTCCTATGTTCCCAAGCCTTGAAGGTCACTTTATGGTTTAATGGTTTGAATTGATTCCCCCACCCCACCCCAATGCTCTTGCGGTTTGGCATTGTGTTCTCAAGGACAGCTTTCAATTGTTAGGTATTCACGCCGCAGTGTTTGGCAGTCCCCATAAACCTCATTTACGAACCAGGGGCTGAGTCGGGAGTGATATATAAATATCAATATGATTCATGTCGATTTGATAAATGACAGAGGCTTGATATATCAGTGCAATTCCACATGTCCTACAGCTTTATCTTTCTCCCCTCCCATGTAGTGTTGAAATAATATCCTCCCTGGTTCCCAAGCAGTGAGGACACAAAGAATTGCCACAGGGGTTGTCTGTGTAAACAACTGTACAAAGAAGAGCCCACACAATATGATGCAATAAGCAAGTGCGCTTGAAAAACTGAAACAACAAAGGGCCTTTTATTAAACCTTAAAAATAAAAAAAATGAACCTTAAAAAAATAGGGTGTAAGCTTTTGTGGACCTGAGCCCACTTCTTCAGAGGTGTGAAGTGTTCATCTAAGCTGGAAGCTATATATACCTATGGAGTGGAGAGAGAGAAAGAGGGAGGGAGAGAGGAAAGCAGTGAGGTCAGAGGGAAAGGAAATGTACACACACACATATGCATATTGGCAAATAAAAATATGTAAAATGATTGCACTGACCATTCAAAACCATTGTTGATGTTCAAGGGTCTGGAGCAACTTCTTGTTAGGTAAGGTGACAAAATTTTGCCCTTTTTAGCTTGGAGGAGGAGGCGAATAAGAGAAAACATGATAGAAATGAGTAAAATTATGAATGTGGATGGAGAGAGGTCTCTCTCCTTTTATCATTCTACAATGTGGGGCCATAAAACAAAGATGAATGTTGGAAGCTTTGGAGCAGATGAAAAAAAGAACTTTTCCCACAAAGAACATAGATCAACTATGGAATTGACTCTAGCAAGTGGTGGCCATCAAGGTGGAGGGCTTTACATATGGATTAGACAATAAGGCTTTGAGTTGCTATGAGTGATGAGGGCTTTGTTCTGCCTCCACTGTAGGTAGCGCTATGTCTCTGAATGCCAGTATCTGCGAATCACAAATGGAGAGAGTATGGTTGCACTCTGGTCCTGCTTGCAAGGTTGCCATAGAAATCTGGTTGACCAATGTGAAAGCAGGATGTTGGACTAGATGGTCCACTGGCCTGATCCAGCATTCTCTTCTTGTGTTCTTATGATGGTAATGCCCTGGCATTTTTGTTGCCATAAGCTAACACAGCTACCCCTTATGGACCCTACATGGTGACTACCAAAAGCATCTACCTCTTTTCTCCTTTCTCTCCCATAATATTTATACATTAACCTTTCCAAAAATGCATGATGTGATTTCGTTCATTATGTCATGGCTATATTCTTTCCTGACTCAGTTTCCTTTTCCTTACTCAGTTGCATTGGTTTCTGTTTGTAGGGGCAGAGAAACCTGCAATAGAAGTAGGTGGTCCTGAGGGAGTGAGAAGTCCACAGACCTGCTCAAAGCTCTTGGTGCACCATGGCTGAATGAGATCTCTGGATTTGGACCACTCTACCCAAGTGAGTGGGATGCGGGTGGTGCTGTGGGTTAAAATTGCCGATCAGAAAGTCGCGGTTCAAATCCCCGCAACAGGGTGAGCTCCTGTTACTCGGTCCCTGCTCCTGCCAACCTAGCAGTTCGAAAGCACATCAAAGTGCAAGTAGATAAATAGGTACCGCTCCAGCGGGAAGGTAAACGGCGTTTCCGGCGCTGCTCTGGTTCACCAGAAGTGGCTTAGTCATGCTGGCCACATGACCCAGAAGCTGTACGCCCACTCCATCAGCCAATAAAGCGAGATGAGCGCCACAACCCCAGAGTCGTTTCATCCAAATTTATAGGACATTCACACATTGTACAAAAAAATTAGAACATTAGCAGCAATAAAATAAGTGACTAGGAAGATACTTCTGGCCATATGCTAGCATACCTTGGCTTCATTTTCAGCATTAAAAACAAGATCAATGTGATACTATAAGATCCTTCTTCCCCCTTGCGACAGTTTCCTGATTAAAATTCCTCCCCTCTGTTGCTTTTCCTGGGAGTTTTGTCTTTCTCTTCCTGTCTGATGGTGTGTGCTGTGGGTACTTTTGACAGGGAAAATGCACCAAGCAGGAAAGGAAGGTTGGAAATCCCTTCCCCTCACTGCTGGTTCAGCCAGATCTGGAGCACCCTCTCCTCTGACCCCTGCCACAGCTACTTTTCTCTTCTTGTTTATTTTTGTGATGTTTTGCCTAGTATGTATGAGCTTAGAAGGCCCCTCTGGGGTCAGAAAGAACTATGGCGGATGAGTGAAAGCAGCTCGGAAACTTGGTGGCAAAGAGACCAATTTACAGGTCATCATCAGGGAAACAGAGACTCGGCTCATTGCCATGGCAACAACTACCGTGGCTTTTTTTTTTTTTGTCACAACAAAATGGGACTAGGTTTCTGTTGGTAGGACTTTGCAGAATTCAAAGCCTGCAACTAAATTCTTGCCATAAAAAATTCCTAGGGTTGCATTCTCTTTTGCAGTAATACCCTCTTAGCTCATACACATACAGCCTCCTTCTCTTTGGCTTTTGGCCTTCCAGCAAGGGATTTGAGTTTAAAGTAGATGCAAGGAAAGGAAATAATAAGCAACGAAATGAAAACAAATCACATGGTAGAATTCAGAAATCTAATGATAAATAGTAAAGGCAGTGGTGTAGCGTGGGGGGTGCAGGGGGGCTGGCCGCACCGGGCGCAACATCTGGGGGGGGGCACGCTCACACTCGCAGCTCTCTGCCCCTACCTGGCTCACTCACTCTCTCTCACTGCAGTGCTGGCTGTGCGAATCCGATCCGAGCCGCCAGGTCGCCGCCCACTGTGGAGGGGAGGGTGCCAGGCGTGCGGTGCGGTGCAGAGAGAGAGAGCAAGGGACTATCTGGGGGAGGGACAGTGCAGCGCGGGGGGGGGGGCGCAAATTACTTGCCTTGCCCCGGGTGCTGACAACCCATGCTACGCCACTGAGTAAAGGTAAAGGGACCCCTGACCATTAGGTCCAGTCGTGATCGACTCTGGGGTTGCGACGCTCATCTCGCTTTATTGGCCGAGGGAGCTGGCGTACAGCTTCTGGATCATGTGGCCAGCATGACTAAGCCGCTTCTGGTGAACCAGAGCAGCGCACGGAAACACCGTTTACCTTCCCGCTGCAGCGGTACCTATTTATCTACTTGCACTTTGACGTGCTTTCGAACTGCTAGGTTGGCAGGAGCTGGGACCGAGTAACAGGAGCTCACCCCATCGCAGGGATTCGAACCGCCGACCTTCTGATCGGCATGTCCTAGGCTCTGTGGTTTAACCCACAGCGCCACCCGCGTCCCAACGATAAATAGTAGAAAATGGTAAATAGCAGGAAAAGATTTGAATCCTTTCCAAAGTGGAACTTGAAGCAAATCCTCAGGCAAAACGGATGTAGAATTTTGAGGAAAGCCAAACAATCTTGAGTAAGAAAAACAAAAACAAAATCTTGCTCAGTGGGGATTTTTGCACACCTCCTAGTTTAAATGAAATGTTAAGTGAAATTGTAGGACTTTGCTTAGACAAAACGTTTGAGGTATTTTGAAGGAAGCTGAAAGTTCTTTCATGGCTGACAATGTTTATGAGAGGGCTATTGGGTTGTTGTTTTTGTTTTTATTAGGTATTTTGCGGTTTTATATCTTGATTTTATTCTGTGATCCACCCTGAGACCCTCGGGTATAGGGCGGTATATAAACACAATAATAATAATATTAATAACAATATTGTCTCTGAATAAAGCTGTAAAATAGTGCAGTACTCTAAAAGCCCCTGTGACAACCATTCCCACTGAGGGCTACACCCATCACTTCTGACTTTATCTGCTGCCCAGGTGGACACAGTTATGGGGCAATTTCAAGGCCTACCAGCTCTCTTCAGATGGATCTTTATCTTTAAATCAGCCTTCAGGTAAGAGGACTCCTTCAAACAGGAGCCTGTCCTCCAACAGCCCTTCAAATAGAAGACAAGAGGAGGAGGAGGAGGAGGAGGAGGAGGAGGAGAAGGAGGAGAAGGAGGAGGAGGAGGAGGAGGAGGAGGAGCTTGGACTTGATATCCTGCCTTTCACTCCCCTTAAGGAGTTTCAAAGTGGCTAACATTCTCCTTTTCCCTTCCTCCCGCACAACAAGCACTGTGAGGCAAGTGAGGCTGAGAGACTTCAAAGAAGTGTGACTAGCCCAAGGTCACCCAGCAGCTGCATGTGGAGGAGCGGGGAAGCGAACCCAGTTCACCAGATTATGAGTCCACCGCTCTTAACCACTACACCACACTGCCTCTGTAAAGATTCTGTAAGGCAGTACGCATGGCTATCCTCCATTCTTGACACGCTATAATGTGAGACAGCAGAGGTTGGTCATAGAATCATGGAGTTGGAAGGGCCCCAAGGGTCATCAAATCTAACCCCCTGCAAGGCAGGAATCTCAGCTAAAGCATCCATGACAGATGGCCATGGTCCATTAGGGAGAATGTGACACTGCCCTACAACCCTTCATCTGGCCCTAGGCATCCCTCATCTGCCTGCATTCTTCCTTACAGCCTGTGGCAATGTGCTCCTCTTTAGCTTCAGTGCTATCCTTGTAGAACTCAGCAGATCTGAGGAAGATGGAGGCAGAACTAGAATTAATTGAAGCTGCCTGTCACTGTCTCCAGCTGCTCCTGGTCTCCCCAGTCTCAATAGGCACCAGCTACCACTGTTGTGAGAAGCAGCCCTTATCCAAGAATTCTCCTTCTCTGAATTCTCTGAATGGTCCATCAAAGGTCAACATGGAATGTTAACAGGTTTTTGAGGGGGTGTGTGTGTGTGGAGATTTTCAACTTGTTCTTCCTGGTGTGTTTCCTAGAATTCATCAAGTGCAAGTTTGTCTTTGGCTCCTTACAGACACAATAGCTATAGTTCAGTGTTCCCTTTCATCACTGAATACAATGATGCGTTCTTAAAGAAGTTGACTTCTGCCTGATCATGTGAATGAAATAATAAGTACATCAAGCGAAGGGCTGGAGCTACTGGATGCATAATAAGTGACTGCAGATGAATGCACTGCATTTGAGAAGTTAATTAACAGAGTTGTGTAAAACAAAATTAAAATGAGGATATAAATGTAGCTGAATTTAAAGTTTAATTTAAATCTAATGAAACAGTTGCGATTGTGAACCTCCCCCCATTTTTTAAAACGATGGTGCTAAACAGCCTGAGCGCAGGTTTCCCAAGGGCACAGGGACTCATGTCTCAGTCTTCACTCCTTTGAAACTCAAACACAGGCCCCCTAAATTGACAATAATCATAACCACCAGGTTTCTCACCTTCTACGTTTCAGTCAACCATCATCATAACCCAATTGGCAAGCCTGGGAGCTTCCTCATCCATGCCTCTTCCAAGCTCCATTAATGTGAGGACCCCAAATTTTGGATCCCCCCAAACTGATGCCAAAGTTTGGCACTAGTTTTGTGCAAAACATTGGCACCTGTTTGGAGTCAATCAGACAAGGTTGGATTTTTTGACATTAACTTGTGAACCCGATTTGCTGTGTCAAATACACAGTCTGGAAGGCAGCACAAAATGCAGGGTTCATGGCACAAAACAGCACTAAACTAGCGCTAAAATTGGGCATCAGTTTGGGGGTCTGAAATTTTGGGGTCACATGTTAATGGAGCTCCCCTTCCACACCTCTGCATTTGCCATTTTAGGTGCTTGCAGGCCTTTGTCAGTTTTTTGACTGCCAAATTACATCTTTTTAGGAGCCATTTACAGGGCTAAAGTGGTGGCCACTTCCCCAGTGATGGAATCCTACCCTATTTGAACCATGAATACTGCATGAGAGATAACTATATGTCCGGTTTTCATACATGTGTCAACCCTTGATTCTGGGCTATTACATTTAGGTTCCCTACAACTATTGGCACCTGAGCAGGAACACTGACTCCCAGATCCACCTGCCCATTTTTTAGGCAGATGTGGGAAACCTGTGGCTCTTCAGATGTTGTTGGACTTCAGCATACATCAGCTTCAGCCAGCATGACCAGTGGCCAAGATGATGCATGTTATGGTCCAGTAATACGTTATGATGATGCACGTTATGGTCCAGTAAGATCATCTGCCAAGGTCTGTCTCCATGTCTCTCACCCATCAGAGGCACAAAGATAATCTACAAGGGAGGAGACTTTCTCAGTCATGGTGCCCCAGAGGTTCCTCTGGCACCAGCAGCGGTGTCATTTACATGCCAAGAACGAACTTTTTTTTTTTACTTACCATGCCTAGTTTAGTTGATTTAATTGATTTAGTTGATTTAAATCAACTAAATTAGGATTTAACTGATTTAATTGTGCAAGTTGTAGGCTGCAGTGATAGACCCACTTATCTGGGAGTGGAAGACATGTATAAGATCCTGACAGTAAGAGCTGTTCGACAGTGGAATTTGCTGCCAAGGAGTGTGGTGGAGTCTCCTTCTTTGGAGGTCTTTAAGCAGAGGCTTGACAACCATATGTCAGGAGTGCTCTGATGGTGTTTCCTGCTTGGCAGGGGGTTGGACTCAATGGCCCTTGTGGTCTCTTCCAACTCTATGATTCTATGAAGATTATATTGTGGGTCTGTTTTAAGAAGTTTTCTTGCTGCTCTCTCTCTCTCTCTCTCTCTCTCTCTCTCTCTCTCTCTCGTGTGTGCTTATGTTGCACACCTCCCAGAAATCTGATATTATGATGGACAGTTTTAAAATGGGTTTTTAAAAAGCAAACAAACAGTAAAGACAATATAACCTATGGCATGCTATTCTTTTCTTTTCCATTATTGGCATTTCTTCTGCATCACTTCTGAGATAACTAGTACTGGTCTGAGCAGTAAAAAAGAAAGCAGGTCAGTTTTCTACATACATGGAAATAATTCCCTCCAGGCAGGCATATTCAGAAAGCTGTGAAATTTAAATCTTACTGTCATAGAAATATCCATCTAAACACTCACCTCCTTTGTGTGAAAGCATCTTTGTATTTCTTTTCTTTTTTTAAATGGAACAGAATAATTCAACAATTTGTATTGCTGGTGACAGTGCAGCTTCCCTCTAGGAAGGTGAGGAGAGGTGGGAAGACAGAGCATCTTTTTAAAACAAACCATCTATTGAACACCAAAAGATTCATTCGCAGCAGAAACCACTTTAGATATGAGAGTTGAAACAATGGCTCAGATCGCAAGACTGATCGTGATTATTAATTGCAGCTTTCCTTTCCCTCATGGAGCCCGGGGCAAATGCAAAACGCTGTTGCTTGTTTCATAATGATTGGATAATACGACACAAATTCTGTACCAGTTGTGCAGGTTGTCAGTGTGTTTCCAGACCCAATTCACAGTGATGGTTTTGACCTTTAAACTATTTGGGACCACAGTTCATGGACTGCCTAAAATACAAGCTTGTCCAGATATTTAGATCTGCCTCAGAGCCTCTGTTCATACATCAACTCAGCTGATGGGTACAAAAGACTGGGTCTTTTTGGTGGTGGCCCCGTGACTGTGGAACTCCCTCCCCACCAAGGTTCTTATAGTCTGAACATTGCCAGGGTTACAGCTACAGCCTCTTTCCTTTGGACCACTTTCTCTTAAAGGTTATTTTCTCAGAATTGGTTCTTTTAGGGTAGATGGTTCTGTTGGTTGGGTGGTGATTTATAATAATGTTTGTAAACTGGTTCACCTGGCATGGATTTTTAAACAATTGCCATCATTGTTTTATATGTGTACTGTGTTATGATTTTGTGAACTGCCCTGGGTGGGCTATGACACAAGTTACTTGACAAATAATTAACAGCACAACCTTAACCAGACGTCCTATTAATTCAATAGGGTTTTCTACTAGGAAAGTAGGGGCAGGCTCACAAACTGAGTGGGCAATTAATTACGGAACAACCCAAACCTAAAGTGGATTGAGCAAATTTAGAAAAGCAAATCTTGGGCTATCCTAACCTAGGTGAGATTCACCAAGGGCTTTTCCAGCATAGCTCCATCATCCCAGCTCAGCATAACATTTTACCATTGTACTGTTGAGAGTGTATTTACTTATGGTCTGTGTGTATAATTGGGTGCGCTCTTCCCACCTTGGATCAAATCTAAGCTTCCAGGGGTCATAAGAAAGCTGCAGAGATAGTGCAAGATAGTGCACACCCCGGAAATGAACTCTTTCAGCTTCTGCCTTCTGGAAGAAGGTACAGGGTTATAAAGACTAGGACTAGCCACCTGAGAAACAGTTTCTATCCAAATGTGATTTTGGTTTTAAACACAGTGCAAGGTAGTCTCTGGGGGACGTGGGTGGCGCTGTGGGTTAAACCTGAGCCTAGGACTTGCTGATCAGAAGGTTGGCAGTTCGAATCCCCGCGGCGGGGTGAGCTCCTGTTGCTCGGTCCCTGCTCCTGCCAACCTAGCAGTTCGAAAGCACATCAAAGGGCAAGTAGATAAATAGGTACCACTCTGGCGAGAAGGTAAACGGTGTTTCCATGCACTGCTCTGGTTCACCAGAAGCGGCTTAGTCATGCTGGCCACATGACCCGGAAGTTGTATGCCGGCTCCCTCGGCCAATAAAGCGAGATGAGCGCCGCAACCCCAGAGTCGGTCACGACTGAGCCTAATGCTCAGGGGTCCCTTTACCTTTAAGGTAGTCTCTATGGGAGTATATTGTATTTAATTATGGGGTATCAGAGTTTTTAGGGGGCTAACCAGGCTGGGATAGCTGGGATAGCAGGCTTGTTGGTTTTTGAATGTCTGATGTAGATTTTTTCAATTTCATTGTTCTGTATGGGACAATGATAATAAAGATTATTGTATTGTATCATATTGTAACTTCCCCAACCCAGTTCAGGCAGGCATACACTGGCATAACACCCTCAACCCAGGTGAGATGGTGGGTTGGTGGGCAGAACCTACACTCAAAAATAGAACATAAGAAGAGACAGCTGGATCAGGCCAATGGCCCATCTAGTTGGGCATCCTACTCTCACAGATCAGAAGCCTGTAGGAACCTTGCAAGCAGGACCTGAACCCAAGAACTCTCTCCCTTCCAGTGATTTCCAGCAACTGGTATTCAGAAGCATTTCTGCCTCCACCAACTGAGGCATAGTACAGCCATTGTTGTGGCCAGTAGCCTTCAATAGCTTTCTCCTCCATGATTTGTTCTAATCCTCTTTTAAAGCCACCTTGGTTGGCTGCCTCCTGTGAGAGGGAGCTCCATTCTGCAGCAAGGGAAGACTTCCACTTACACCTATTCCAAACCTTTATCAGTTTAATCACATGCCAGACTCCATTTTCCCTCTGCAAGGCTTGAACCAGATCAGCCTAAAATAGCCCCAGTCCTGAATGGAGTTTGGAATAGGAGTAATTTGCACTGAATTAATTTAAGACAGGCACAGGCAAACTCGGCCCTCTAGATGTTTTGAGACTACAATTCCCATCATCCTTGACCACTGGTCTTGTTAGCTAGGGATGATGGGAGTTGCAGGCCCAAAACATCTGGAGGGCTGAGTTTGCCCATGCCTGATTTACGACAACATAAGTTATGACAGCTTCTTGTACAGAGGTACCTCGGGTTAGATACTTAATTCGTTCCGGAGATCCGTTCTTAACCTGAAACTGTTCTTAACCTGAAGCACCACTTTAGCTAATGGGACCTCCTCCTGCTGCCACGCCGCCGGAACATGATTTTGTTCTTATCCTGAAGCAAAGTTCTTAACCCGAGGTACTATTTCTGGGATAGCGGAGTCTATAACCTGAAGCGTACGTAACCTGAAGCGTATGTAACCCGAGGTACCACTGTATTTAGGATTGCTCTGTAAACAACTAATTATTTCAGGCTCTATCTGGAACCTAAGCTACATTTTCTTCTCAGTAGATTCCAGATTCTTTTAATACTCAATGCTAAGAGGAATCAAGAACATTTCCCCTTTGAAATGTTGTGGGTAGCAGGTAGGAAATGAAGCTATTGTTGTCTATAAAATAAAATGAGAAACATTAATATTACTTCCGGCTGTTGGGTTTTAACCTTATTGGTAATTTGGTGTTCAATATTCCTAACTTTGATTATACAATACTGACTTTTTCTTTTCTTGAGATTACAGGGCTAAAGTTGAAGCACTGCTTTCCTTTCAAACACTGCCAACAAAAGTGATTACAGACGTATTAATTATCCTTGGTTATGTAAATATTTGTGACATTGAGTTTGATATAACAAGGACGGGCATTAGAAGCCATTGAGATTCTTGCAACCTCGCTGTTAAAATGTAAATGTCTCTCATTCTGCAAAGGGGAAAATTAATTCTAGTATTAGGCAGGCTCTCCTCAGCTAGACTGGGAATCAGCTCAGTACTGGTGAGCATTCTGGTAAGTGTTCTGGGGCAAAGAGTATTTGTGTGTTTTCCAAGATTTCTCTGCTAGGTTATAACGTTGGATGCATGCTGATGGTACACATGCATTTTACACAGGCATTCTAGAATTTCATCTACAATCACCCCACCCCCTTGTAATTTGGTTTACTGCCTTGCACTTACTGCACACCAACAGCCACGGTGGAAAATGACTTGGAAATTTGGTTGCCTCTTGCTACACAAACACACCTAGGAATAAGAGAGGGTTCGAGTTCTGGAGTTGGAATGTGACTATTGAAATGTTCTCAAGAACATTCAAGAAATGATGGATCCAAACACAGAAAATACTTACCAAACATAGAGCATCTTGGTTGGGTTGCCTGATCTCATAGTTCACAACTTTCTACAAAAGTATAATTGAGAGAAAGCAGTTAACAATACTTTTTTTGGGGGGGGGCAGATGGACTATGATTTGACTTCAAAGTAGTTTGTCTCAGGGATGCTGGACACCACGTATCCATGTACACTTGTGTCAGGGGTTCAGGAGCAGAGGCACAGGAGAGGGAGGAAATAGAGAGCGAGGGGGAGGAGTCCGAAGGAAATGTCAGCGATGACAGCAATCCGAGGTCTCTGAGTCTTTCCAGTGAATCGGAAGATTCACAGAAAGAGGCCCCCATGGTCAGGGCAAGGGGGGTGCCGAGGGGGACACCTCAGGAAGAAGGGGCCAGGGGGGACTCAGAGAGCAGCAGTTGGAAATCTGGACCAGCGTCCACACCAGAGTGCAGTAGAGGGGAGGAGTCCCAGGCATCGGGATCAGGCAGCGCGCTGACAGCGGGAGGACATGAGGCAGGAGTGGCCACGCCTCCATCGGAGAGCGAGGAAACGGTCGAGAGGAAGGTGGAAGGCTGCACGCGCCAAGTTCAAATGTACAGGAAGGAGGGTGCAGCAGTTGGCAGCCCGGATAGGGAGCCAGGTCCTAAAGCCCGCCGAAGAGAGAGGGAGGAGTCAGGAGGGTCCACGTCTGCGTCGGAGGAATCCAGGAAGGAAAGGACCCCGGGGGGTAGCAGGACCCAGAGGAGAAAGGAGAGACGGAAGAGGTGGAGTAAGGCTAGAGTCTTAAACTGGTGTACAGGGGGCGGGGATTCAGATGGAGCTTCGCCGGTCTAGACCCTAGACGTAGAGCTGGGGCGCTGAGGCTTGGAAATGGAAACTATACTTCAATAAAGACTTTGATACATTACTACCGGCTAGCGTTGGTCCTCTGTGAGCTGGGACCAGGAGCCAGCTCTGACAACTTGATTTAAATTGCCACGTATCCTTGTACTTACCTAGGATGCTTATCTGTCCTCCCCTCAATGCTTTTCATCTTCTCCTTCTCTGTCACTTACTTTAAATTTCTTACCAGCTCAAGATCAATACTGTCAAGTCAAGGTTCCTTTGTTAGGACCTGTTTGGAAGCAACAACACAGAGAAGGAAGAACTTGTCAAGCGCGAGGATGCTGCATCCAGATAATACTCTTGGAGATACCTTCCGAATTGTTCTGTTTATTGAGTCTTTCATTTTCCCCATGGATGTTCTCCTAAATGGCAAGAGCTCGTAAAAAGTGTGGTGTGTATGTGTAATTTCATGCAATGCTTTCCTGTTTGCTCTGAATAAACAGTAGCAAATGTTCCTGATTTGCTGGACAGAGAGATCAATTAGTCAGCTGCATAAGACAGCTGGTACACAATGTTCCAATCATAGGAGTTTCCACATATATATATTTAATTTAATTTCCCAATACAGCAGAGAGTGAAGTTATGGATCGGATGCAGCTATTTTGCTGTTGCAACTGGCTTGTTTGTTTTTCCAAGCCTTCGTTAGATGCTTCCTCGTAAATTGCATTGCCGTGTTACGGTATCTCATTATCCTTTATTAACAGAACACTGCTAAATAAATGTTGGGATTATGCAGCACACGCAGCATGCAGAAGGAGGCAGCATATTGGGGGGATGTGTTTATCCTAGATTTACAGCAGCAAAGTCTAAGAAATATTACATGTTCCAAAATTACTGCCAATTTTTTTTCTGGCCGCTGTACTGCAATTTGAAGCCATGCCCCTGTTTAGGACATAAGTTAACAGGAAGCAGCAGCATTTAACAGGCAGCCCAGCTATGAAATGGTTGATCACAAGTGGATGCCCCTGAGCCAATTTGATCCCATTAAAAGCAATGGCCACAATCCACATAGCTCGGCACAATTACTTGCCAATCGATGGTGCAGCTACTATGGCTATGGCTACTCGATGACTTGCCCCCAGCTTAAGCAGTTGGGATCCTATGCTCTGTCTCGGCAATAGTGTCAAAAGCACAATATAAGCATGCAGAAAGGGGAAAGGGGGTAAAACAGCAGCAGCACATTGGGGAATGGGTCAAAGCTCAGTAGTAGACCATCTCCCTTGCATGCAGACGGTCCCAGGTTCAATCCCCAGCATCGCCAGGTAGGATGGGGAATGTCCCCCATCTGCCATTTTGGAGAGCTGCTGTACAGAATACTGAGCTAGATGGGGAAATGTCCCAACTCATTATAAGGAAGCTTCCAATGTTCCTGTGTTATTGCCACTCGTTCAGGTTGTGGCGTTTGCCCGTTCATTTGAAAATGTCTGTACAGGGGGAGAGAAAGGGTTAATAGGTAGACCAATAGAAAAGCCAGAGGTGGAGTCTACCTGTTTATAAAAGGGTTGAGTCCGAGGTTTAGTTGGTTGGTTCGTTGGTTGGTTGGTTGGTTGGTTGGTAGGTAGGTAAAAGGCAGTTGGGAAAGCAGTTGGCAGACAGATGGAAATAGAGAGACAGTTAATGCAGTTGGTTCTTGTGTGAGGGGAGATAGAAGAGTTAGAGACAGAATAGAATAAGACTAAGAGGGTAAAGGGTAACAGCGTTTCGAATGCTTTTAAGGTTTATTTGTGTGTGTAATAAACTACACTCCTCATTGACTGAGACTAAGTGATTTACCGGGGAGGACCTGGTTGGTGGCAGTGAATTAGCGGTGTATGGGTCAATAGTCCATGAGACGACCGGGGACTCCGTACGAACGCCATACAGGTCAACATCCAACAGCTATTACTCAGAGAGGAAGGTGGATAACACTGTGTTTGACTATATTATGGGTTCTTTTGAATATTCCACACTTGCAATGCACATTCTTTCAATACACTGCCTGTATGCAGTGCACTGTACTGACTGAGACCCAATTCTGAAAAAGCTGCTCTTTTGTTCTAATAATAAGGATGATATCAGAAAATGACCTCCAACTGACTTTTAAGAGGTTAGCCACAGACCGGAATTCCATCAAGGATTTCAGCCCCAAAGTGTCCAAGCAGGGCATGTATCTGGCTGCCTGTAAAGGCTGTGCCCATGTGGGCGAAAAGATTGGAGCCCATGCAGGTACCGAGAGACACTGGAGGCACCTGCTTCTTTTATCTTCTCTGTATGCTAATGATGCTGTAGGTGCTAATGGATGCTTTCTTAGAACACTTTCATGCATTTCTATAGCACAAGTGCCAATCAAGGTTGATTCTTTCTTTACAGAAATAGATGAAAGTACACCCAAGCTGTAGCACCAACATGTTTAGAAGTGCCAAACAGGGATAAAATCTGCTCTGATTTTCTTTAGCCTACAGTAACTTTCACCAACTGGAGCTCTCCAGATGTTTTGTACTAAGACTTTGTGCAGTAGTTTTAGGAAGGCTGGCCTACAGAATTCATTGTCATTCAAATACAAGCAAATCAATTTTAGCACTCTTCTCTTTCTCTCTCTCTTGCATGCAAAAGATCCCCAGGTCAATTCCTTGCAATTCCCAAGTCTCAGGAAACAGGGATGATGAAACATCTCTGATTAAGATGTTGGAGTTACTTCCTGATGGCCTAGACAGCACAACTGGGGGCAGCCACAGAAAACGTCCCTCCAGCCATCTCAGCTAACCTAGCACCCATCCATGGTGGGATACAGAGAAGGGCCTCTCCATCGGATCTTAGGGTGTGGGCAGGATGATATGGGAGGAGGTAGTCCTTTAGAACCAAAACCATTAAGGACTAACACTAAACCTATTGATCAAGAGATCTATGATATTTCAGAACACCCTGAAGTACATTTTATGGAAACACACATGGCCCCTATGAAGTGGTTGGGAGGCCTGCTTAGCCTCTTATCAGAGCTGTGGAAGAAGAAGAAGGAGGAGGAGGAGGAGGAGGAGGAGGAGGAGGAGGAGGAGGAGGGGAGGAGGAGGAGTTTGGATTTGATATCCTGCTTTATCACTACCCTAAGGAGTCTCAAAGCGGCTAACATTCTCCCCCACAACAAACACTCTGTGAGGTGAGTGGGGCTGAGAGACTTCAAAGAAGTGTGACTAGCCCAAGGTCACCCAGCAGCTGCATGTGGAGGAGCGGGGACGCGAACCCAGTTCACCAGATTACAAGTCCACCACTCTTAACCACTACACCACACTGGCAAACAAGGAGTGCAGACTGCAACACACCCAGTGCTCCTCTGTGGCTGAGCATCATTGCAGATAAAGATCTGCAGTGGTGAGAAATCTGCCTTTCAAGGCTTCCAAGGGCATAGCTTGGTGACAGTACATTTGCATAAGATTTCCAGTTAAATCCCTGAGATCTCCAGGTAAGGCTTTTATGTCCCATGTCTGAAACCCCAGAGAGCTAGTACAGCTAATACTGAGCTAGATAGAAACATGGTATGGCCCTGTAGATGGCATCTTGCTAAGTTTCTGTGCTACCTTAACTTGATGCAGACCAGCCCCACAAGGCTGGTTGAGAAGCTCCAGGCTATCTCAGCTCGAGTTGAAAGACCAGGATGAAAGCTCTGCCCCCTCCCCCATAGATTGTCAAGCCAAATGGGGGTCAGTACAGTTTGTGCTTTTGCTCAAGCTCTGCCGTCAACAGGTTTGTGTCTCTCTTATGACTTCATTTTATCTCATTATTATTGGCTGTAGCCATAACAACAGGGAGGGAAAATGTGGCAAGTTAAAGATAGATGCTAATTATATAAATGAAACATTTCAACAGGTGCTTTATATAGCCACCATCAAGCTTTATAATAAAAGCTTGAAGTTAAAAAAAGAACTCAAAGAATTAAGAGCAGAAAGAAAATAGCCAATCACAGTGTTCCAGAATTGTGTCATGTAGTGCTACATGTTGTATAACAGTTTTCATCCTTTGGCACAAGGCTGCACAAACTTTTGCTCAAAGTTAAGAAAATCATTACATTTAATAAGTTTCACATTTCTCATGCAATTCTACTTCATAGAAGGGCCACTGGCCCTTGGCTCAATGTTATGTGATAGTTGGCCTAATATGGATGGCAAGGAGGAAAGATGATGTGGGTGGGTAGGGATAGTCAGGCTGTCCATTCTCTCCAGTAGCTTCAGAACAAAGACTCACTGCACCCAAGATGGAAACTTACAGATTACCGTATGCATATACTTGTAACACTTCATGTGATTTAAATATCCTGTGAATGAGCCACAAAGATATGAATGAGCCCCACTTAATGATTAACTGTTAGGCTCTCTACTCAGCTTAAATTGAAATTTTATGCCATGCTTCACAGCAGTGCTTTTTTCTTCTCCCAGGGGGTACTCAAGGGCACTCAGTACTGGCACCTCTCTCTTTTTGTTGTTAAAAAGTGTGACACTTACTGTAACAACTTCAAGGTGAGTACCGGCACCTCTCGTTTTTGGTTAAAAAGTGTGACGCTTACTGTGACAACTTCACGGTGAGGACTGGCACCTATTTTTCTAGAAAAAAAGCACTGCTTCACAGTATACCTACAAACACATTATAGAGTTATTTTCCGTTTCAATATACAATTAAACAATTATACTTAACAAGTATTTCTTCCAAAGAAAACACAGTGGCTTCAGCAGAGATATCAGTCACAGCTCAACATTCAGTTAACAGAGACCAAAAAAGGTAACAGTGACATCTTTTATACCCAAAGCTAAACTAGATGGCTTCTGAAAAGCAGACAACAGCTGGCGTTCTTTTTATGTACAGTCACAAGTGAAAAACTTCCATATCTGCTCATGTGTAGGTTTCAGGAGTCCAGACAAATGTGTTGTATAGCTCAGAAGCTATTCTTTAAGCCACACACTTGTAACTTTGACATAAACATGCAGCTCACACAATGCTGTGGGTAAAAATGGCATGCTAAGGTATAAAACTAGGGCAAGTAAACATTTTTTCTTTTGAAACTGGCATCTTTTAAAACAGAATAAATCTCCAGAGTGTTCACAGATGATTACAGAATGAAGAAATTCTCCCTCTTTCCTATTGTAAAACCACAATTCCAGTCTCCTGGTTTCCTTCACACAACAGTGCTGACTCTAGGGAATCATGAGATTGAAAGGGGAAGAAATTGGCCGTTGGGAGTCCTAGGAGAACTTCTGTGCTTATGGGTAAATTCTCCCCCTTAGAAAACAATTCTCGAAACACACACACACACACAGTCCACCAAACCTCATACCATGCAAATGAGGCTGTGAAATAGAGAGGACATTTTGGCTCAGCCCAGAATACATTACCACAGAACAGGTGTAAAATGTCTGCCAGTGATTACTCACTGAAATACAGGGAACAAATGATGAGTGAATTTGTGCAAACCAGCCTTCTCTTCAGGGTTAGCCCAATACATTTTACGGCCAGAAGTGAAATACAAGATGGCACCTCCATCCACCACAGATACATAATGTAGAAAATACCTGGACTAGCAGTAGAATCTTACCTCAACACAGGTAAATAAATGCACACATTCTACTCATGTAAATACACGCTGATTCCTGGACCGTCCGCGGCCTGGATTTAGAAGGTGATTGGGCCGGATCCGGCCCCCAGGCCTTAGTTTGCCTACCCATGCATTAAAGGGTTGCAGAGAAGGTAAATAAATGACTCTCCTCAAACAAGAATTGGCCATCACTGCTGTGAGCCACACAAGTAAGTTGTAGCTGGGTTTTTGTTTACATTGACCCTTCTGGTGTTCCAACAAATAAGTAAATAAAATGAAAATTTAAGTCGTGGAGGAATTTAGTCCCCATTGCTGGTTTAAACCACAAAGTGGTGTTGTTGTGTGCCATAGCACACGCAGAACCACGTGGAACCATGTGGAAGGAGGCATGGTGTGCTGGTCCCAGGGGGAAGGTCGTAGTCAAAGTCCGGTCCTGGGTCACTGGTCTGGAAACAGTTCACAAGGAGCGAGGCGAGGTCCGAAGCAGGAAGCCGGGTGGGGACAGGAACACTGGAAGGGCAGGTCTGGGTCCAGGCAGGAGCAGGTACTCAACGACGTTGCTCCCACAACCTGGGACTGGGCTGACTGGCCTTTATCTTCTCTGAGGCCAGGGGCGGTCCCAGCCCCCAGGAGACCCACCTCTCCTGGCCTTAAGGCGAGCACTCCTCCTGGGAGAAACCAGTTCCCTCCGCCTCTCTGCCCTAAGCCTCTGCAGTTCAGGAGAGGCTGGGGAGTTACTGGACCCAGGGGGAGACTCACCTTCCTCTGGCAGGGCCAGGAGAGGGGCACCTGTAGGCACTGTGTCCTTAATCACCTCTGGAGCTAGAGTGGAGTCACCTGGTGCCTGCTCCTGAGGATCCGGCACAGGTGCAGGCGCTTCAGATCCAAGGCCCCGCCCCAGCTCAGCCGGCCCTGGAGGCAGTCTGTGCAGTCTTGTGCAGTCTGGGGTTCCTCCGGTTCATCCTCTGAATCGGATTCCCAGGCCATCACACCTGGAGAGGATGGATATATCATTACAGTAACTACTCTGCCCTCTACTGCCAAACTGATGCCTTTGTGCATGGCTTGGTTTCTGCTTGTGTTTGCCTTGCAATTCCGTAATAAAACTGGCCCAACCATATTTTACCCAATGCCTTTACATAAAGCATGGCTTTGTATGCTCCAGAATTTAAGTTCTGCTTTCAGTTGAACGGTTCACCCCTACAGTCATGTGAAATAGGGACATAGGAAGCTGCCTGTCCCCACCATTGGTCCTTCTAACTCAGGTATTGTCTACATGGACGCAGGTGGCGCTGTGGTCTAAACCACTGAGCCTCTTGGGCTTGCTGATCAGAAGGTTGGTGGTTCAAATCCCCGCGACAGGGTGAGTTCCTGATGCTCTGTTCCAGCTCCTGCCAACCTAGCAGTTTGAAAGCACACCAGTGCAAGTAGATAAATAGGTACAACTGTGGCAGGAAGGTAAACAGCTTTTCCGTGCGCTCTGGCTTCCGTCATGGTGTTCCATTGCGCCAGAAGCGGTTTAGTCATGCTGGCAACATGACCCAGAAAGCGGTCCGTCAAGAAATGCCGGCTCCCTCGGCCTGAAAGCAAGATGAATGCCGCAACCCCATAGTTGCCTTGGACTGGACTTAACCTTCCAGGGGTCCAGGGGTCCTTTACATTTACACGGACTAGCAACTGGCAAGAGTTTCAGGATGGGTTCTCTCCCAGTGATACTTGGAGATGCCAGGTACTGTACCTGGGACTTTCTGCATGCAAGGAAGATTCTCTACCACTTAGCCCTGGCCCTTCCCCACTGATATTGGAGAAAGGTATGTCTCAAGGTTTGTGTTTTGCCTGAGAAGCATTTCAATGAGAAATTTAGATTATCTGCTGCTTTCTGCAAGCATTGCAATGGACATGCCAATTTAAAATGTTGGTGTGATGTAGAGTAATAGTTTTCAGTGGATGGGAAATAGCACTACCTAGCTAAGGGACTGTATTTTGATTCTATATAGTTTATGGAATATTGAACCCACTGAGGTTAAATTGACTCTAGGGCTAGTTTTTATGTCTAAATGTGCTTTGCTGCCCTGGAGTAGCATCCTGTAAATGTGTGCACTTGTAAGACAAACGCGATCCCAGAGACATACCTTTCTCTAACATTATCAGTGGGAAAATTCCCTTTGGGGGTTCAGTGAGGAGTCTTAAACCAGGTTCCCAGTTTGTCAGACTTTTATTCAGTGCTGCATTGCAGGACAGAGTCCAAAAGGGTATGTGAGAGCATTCCATTAACACACACTCTTTATAGAAAATAATAATGCATCGTCTTGTCTGTTTCATCTTCTAAGCAACCACCTTCCATCTCCTCAGCACCTCACCCTCTCCCCATCCCAACTACAGTGCTACCTTGGGTTACATACGCTTCAGGTTACAGACTCTGCTAACCCAGAAATAGTACCTCAGGTTAAGAACTTTGCTTCAGGATGAGAACAGAAATCATGCAACAGCGGCGCAGTGGCAGCGGGAGGCCCCATTAGCTAAAGTGGTGCTTCAGGTTAAGAACAGTTTCAGGTTAAGAACGGACCTCCAGAATGAATTAAGTTCTTAACCCGAGGTACCACTGCATTGTCCTTGAAAACACTTATTCAACCCATCTTTGTTGCTGCCCATGCAGATGTCTCCTTGCATCTTATCTGAACCTGTTTTTCATTCTAGCAGTCACTGAGGCTCCTCCTAAACTGGTTCCTGCCAGTTTTGTGGCCAGGCTGCACTCTTATAGGGAAGTTTAGTTTTTTTGGTGTGTTTTTCGTTAAGTTTAATGTTTCGTTATGTTTTTATCTATGTTGGAACTTAACCTCCTCTTCTCCAGGCTAAACATGCCCAGCTCCCTTAGCCGTTCCTCATAAGGCATCGTTTCCAGGCCTTTGACCATTTTGGTTGCCCTCCTCTGGACACGTTCTAGTTTGTCAGTGTCCTTCTTGAACTGTGGTGCCCAGAACTGGACACAGTACTCCAGGTGAGGTCTGACCAGAGCAGAATACAGTGGCACTATTACTTCCCTTGATCTAGATGCTATACTCCTATTGATGCAGCCCAGAATTGATTTGGCTTTTTTAGCTGCCGCGTCACACTGTTGGCTCATGTCAAGTTTGTGGTCAACCAAGACTCCTAGATCCTTTTCACATGTACTGCTCTCAAGCCAGGTGTCACCCATCTTGTATTTGTGCCTCTCATTTTTTTTGCCCAAGTGCAATACTTTACATTTCTCCCTGTTAAAATTCATCTTGTTTGTTTTGGCCCAGTTCTCTAATCTGTCAAGGTCGTTTTGAAGTGTGATCCTGTCCTCTGGGGTGTTAGCCACCCCTCCCAGTTTGGTGTCATCTGCAAATTTGATCAGGATGCCCTTGAGTCCATCATCCAAGTCGTTGATAAAGATGTTGAATAAGACCGGGCCCAAGACAGAACCCTGTGGCACCCCACTAGTCACTCTTCTCCAGGATGAAGAGGAACCATTGATGAGCACCCTTTGGGTCCGGTCAGTCAGCCAGTTACAAATCCACTGAGTGGTAGCATAGTCAAGACCGCATTTTACCAGCTTCTTTACAAGAATATCATGGGGCACCTTGTCAAATGCTTTGCTGAAATCAAGGTAGGCTACATCCACTGCATTCCCTTCATCTACCAGGGTTGTAATTCTGTCAAAAAACGAGATCAGGTTAGTCTGACATGACTTATTTTTCAGAAATCCATGCTGACTATTGGTGATCACAGCATTCCTTTCTAGGTGCTCACAGACTGTTCGCTTAATGATCTGCTCCAGAATCTTCCCTGGTATTGATGTCAGACTGACTGATATCAGTGATAGCATCTGCTGAGCATTCGGAACATTCCTGGTTCAATCTTGGACATCTCTAGGTAGGGCCAGGAAGGATTCCTGCCTGAAACCCTGAATAACTCCTTCCAGTAAGTGTTGACAATACTGAGCTAATACTTCATATTTTCCAATCATCTGTCTTTGAATTGGGGACAAAGCTTCCACTGCAAAGCATAAGATTTCCAGGGAAGCATGTCCCATCTTAGAAATTTACCCCTAGATATGTTTTTTGAATTATGGGTAAAGCCAGATGTGTTCCTGTCTATAAAATGCAGTCCATAACTAATTACCGTCTCAGACGTATGCTAAAGTTGTTCCAAGTCAACATTTACAGGATGCCTCTCCAGGGGAGCATAACATATGAACTAGTTCTTGAGCCAATTTAATCTCAATGGGTTCAATAGCCCATAAATTATCATGAATCAAAATACGCTACCTTAGCTAGGGAGTACCATTTCACAACACATCCTCCAAGAGCTATGGTACTACATTACACCAACATTTCAGATCGGTGTGTTCAGCGCAATGCTGACATAAAGCAGCAAAGAATCTAAACTTCTCACTGAAGCAGCTGTGTCCATTAGCATTCCTGCCAATTGTTTTAGGGAAAAGACTGCTGAAATAGAAACAAAGACAGTTTGATCCGGAAAGCTTCCTCTAACAATCATCATGATGGGCATCAAAGTGTTGTGTCAATTTGAGAGGCATATAATTCAATGCAATTTTAGAAGTGAGCATACAATTCAAGAAAATCAGACGTAACCAGGAGGAAGCTGTATTTGGAAATTTCAGTTAGAATCTGGAGAAAGGAGGAAGTGGAAAGAAACAACCAAGCATTTTTTTTAAAAAAAATATGTATGCCAAACAATAAATAGCATAAGTCTTGCAGAATCAAACAGTGGCCAACCAGCGGTCCACGAGCAGGATTTGAATGAAATAGCCCCCTTTCATTGTGGTTCTCCAAAGACTGGTAATTCAGAGGCATGTTGTTGTTTAGTCATTTAGTCGTGTCCGACTCTTCGTGACCCCCTGGACCAGAGCACGCCAGGCACTTCTGTCTTCCACTGCCTCCCGCAGTTTGGTCAAACTTATGCTAGTAGCTTCGAGAACACTATCCAACCATCTCGTCCTCTGTTGTCCCCTTCTCCTTGTGCCCTCCATCTTTCCCAACATCAGGGTCTTTTCCAGGGAGTCTTCTCTTCTCATGAGGTGGCCAAAGTATTGGAGCCTCAGCTTCAGGATCTTCCAGTGAGCACTCAGGGCTGATTTCCTTCAGAATGGAGAGGTTTGATCTTCTTGCAGTCCATGGGACTCTCAAGAGTCTCCTCCAGCACCATAATTCAAAAGCATCAATTCTTCGGCGATCAGCCTTCTTTATTTGAAACAGGAAGTAGCATATAGTCACCGTAGACTTATCCTCCAAGACCCTATCTAATCCTGCTTTAAAGACAGTAGAGGCACTACATATCTATCATGGCTTGTTGTCCTTATCTTCCATGAGTGCCTCTAGTACTCTTTTCAAGCCATATACCTACCATGAGCCTACCAGTCGCCACCCGTGACCCTTCTCTATGCAGCTCTCCTAAGGGAAGTGCAGAAGGTGGCAATGAAAGAATGGGCCTTTCCGTTAGTGGCTCCCCAAGTGTGCAATGTTCTCTTCAAGGAGACATTGTCAGTATTTAGGCCCTAAGGCATTCTTGTTTGCACAAACTTGTGGCTTTTAATTTAGATCATATTTCTGTATTTACTGTATAGCCTGCTCATCTTTTAGTGAGGTGGAATGCAAGTCACATTTTTTATTCTTGCTGCTGGGTGAATACCTTTAGAAAAGTTTTTTGTTGCATTTATTATTATTATTATTATTATTATTATTATTATTATTATTATTATTTTATTATTATTATTATTATTTACTTACCCTTCACCTTAAGCTCCATGAGTAGGTTATACTAATTTAAAATACAATACAGTGGTACCTCAGGTTACATATGCTTCAGGTAACATATGCTTCAGGTTACAGACTCCGCTAACCCAGAAACAGTGCTTCAGGTTAAGAACTTTGCTTCAGGATGAGAACAGAAATCGTGCAGCGGCGTCGTGGCAGCAGCAGCAGGCCCCATTAGCTAAAGTGGTGCTTCAGGTTAAGAACAGTTTCAGGTTAAGTACAGACCTCCGGAATGAATTAAGTACTTAACCCGAGGTACCACTGTATTACAAACAGCTTAAAACCGCTTCCAATCAGAAAAGAATTAATTTTTGGTTCAAAAAATGTGTAGCAAAACTACGTTTTATGGGAAAGGATGTACAAAACCGTGCAATTGAATGAGGTTGTTTTTTCCCATACAGTTTTTTTCCCCCAGGCAAGGGATCATTCCCATCCCTACGTGGAGATCCCAGGGAATGAACCTAAGATTTTCTGCAAGCAAAGCAGCTGCTATGTGGTTGAGTTATGGCCCTTTCCAGATTTAAAAACCTGCAGAAAACAGTATGGAATGACTCATGAGTGAACACACTGAAAACTGCCATGGAATGAAAATAGGCTGATCCATCTATCGCTCAGTGGTACAATATTTTGCCTGTAACAGTGACCCATCTGACGCCTTGGGAAACACACAAGCAAGAACTTGATGTTTGAAGCAGCTCTTAGAATTCATGAAATTGGTTTGGGTCTTTGTGGCCTTCTGATCTAAGGTTACGGGTCAGCTCTCCAGGACCAACAACAAAAATGGGAAAGGCAACATTTTCTTCTGTCTCTCAGACGCTCTGTCATTCTTCATGTTTCCATCTCCATTATAAGAAGAACATGGGGAAACCTTGTTTACTCAGAATGCTTTGAACCACATCTTTTTGTATTCTGAACATGTTTTATGTCCTATAAATGTACTGTGTACACTGGCATGTTTTATAACTCCCTCTATTCTCCTATTCCCCTCTCTCGAAGACAAATTTTTATGACTCCAGAGATTTCGGGATATGGGATGTTCTATTATATTTTAGTACAGGGACTCTGGTATATATATATATATTGAAAAAATGTATTTGCACATTTTACAGCTCCCTCTTTCCACCCACTATTTACAGTAATAATAACCTTTAAAACCCAGATATTGTTTGAATGATCTATTACCAAAGGAAGTGTCAGAGCTGGTGATTGGTAGTCTCTGCCCACTACATTAGCAAGAGAAATGCTTTGGATTTGGAGGCCATTCAAGGCAAGAAAGAATTCAATCTCACTGCTCGCTGCTCAACCGAGGCAAGATAGATTACCGTTTTGTTAATTTAATTAGCCCAAATAATGGTACATTTTCATTGTCAATTTAATTGCTAAAAAGCTTTAATAAAGAGACATGGGCAGTTTCAGGCTGACAATCACTTCTACAATGAGAGTCTCAGATGGGCATTTGGCTCAATTTTTTAACCATTTTCTGGCTAAGGGGACCAGCAAACCTCCTTTATTTTTTACTGCTCCAACCAGTAAAACAGTGTTCTGTCAGGCTACTGGCATTAGTCTTAACAAGCTAGGCAAGTCTTGTTATGGCAAGTTGGAACCTGTGAGCATTGGACAACATCCTTTGAATAATGGCTAACGACACAAAGGAGCTCAGCAGGTTGCAATGGGCGAAAATAAACGGGGTAACGTGTGATCCACCAAAGTGGTTGGACTCCATCATCTCCATCCAGCATGGCCAATGGTCAAGGATGATGGGAGTTGGAGTCATCTGGAAAACCACAGGTTCCCTACCACTGGGTTAGATTATACTGAGCTTTATCCAACATTAACCATACGCAGAGTAAACTCAGAGATTGTTTACTGCTAGGAGTGTATAGAAGAAGTATATAAAATTATGGATGGCATGAGGAAAGTGGACAGAGAAAAGTTTTTATCTCTCATTATGCTATGACTTGTGGACATCCAATGATGTTGGAGGATTCTTCACACAGTGCATAGTTCAGGCATGTCCAAAGTGCGGCCTGGGGGCCTAATCCGGCCCACCTGTCAGTTTAATCCGGCCCCTGAGGCAGTTTATTTGCTGGGGTATGAAAACAAGGCCTTCAACTCTAAACCTAAAAAAAGGTCAACAGCTTTGGGAAATAATCCCCAAAAAAGGTCAACAACTTGAATCCTAAAAAAAGCACAACAACTTCAACCCTAAAAAAGGTCAACAACTTTGGTCGGCCCTCACACATGTTCACTTCATCAAATCTGGCCCTCATTGAAAAATTTTTTGACACCCCTGGTCATAGTTAAACAATGGGACTCATTCCCACAGAAGGCAGTGATGGCCACCAACTTGCATGACTTTAAAAGAAGATTAGAGAAATTCATGGGAGATAAGGTTATCCATGACTAATAGCTTCACGTCCCACCAGGCAGTGGCCAGGATTCAGACTGCACCCTAAATGTCCTAATTTACCACAGTCGAATTTGCCAACAGAACTGAATCTGAACGAGTGCTGGGATAGCTCAGATGGTAGAGCATTAGACTCTTAATCTCAGGGTCGTGGGTTTGAGCTCCACGTTGGGCAAAAGGGGGTTTGGATTAAAGGATCCTTGTGGTCCCCTACAGTTCTATGGTTCTATGGAAAGAACTACGTTTTGGCCTTGCTTTACTTTATTACTTTAAAGGTAAAGGTAAAGGTACCCCTGCCCGTACGGGCCAGTCTTGACAGACTCTAGGGTTGTGCGCCCATCTCACTTAAGAGGCCGGGGGCCAGCGCTGTCGGAGACACTTCCGGGTCACGTGGCCAGCGTGACATCGCTGCTCTGGTGAGCCAGAGCCGCACACGGAACGCCGTTTACCTTCCCGCTAGTAAGCGGTCCCTATTTATCTACTTGCCCCCGGGGGTGCTTTCGAACTGCTAGGTTGGCAGGCGCTGGGACCAAAAAACGGGAGCGCACCCCGCTGCGGGGATTCGAACCGCCGACCTTTCGATCAGCAAGCCCTAGGCGCTGAGGCTTTTATTACTTTATTATTTATTTATTTATTTATTATACTTTATTACTTTATTTATTACATTACTTTAGCAACTGAAAGTTTGCTGAAACTTAAAATGTTAAATGAGAATATGTAGAACAAGGTTTCTAAGCACTTTACTTTATCAGTGCTCTTTCTCTGTTTCATTCCCAATACATGGCTTTTCAAATAACATTGAGTTCCAGATACGATCTCATTTATATGTGAATAGATTTTACAAACAGGTGCCTGAGCACTGAACACTTCTGATCTCATGCTCAAAAGACAGTGGTTTTAAACAATGAATTTGTAGTAGTGTGGTGTGTGTTTTTTAAGTCTGCACTCCAGATTGGTCATAAAGTTTCACACATTCACCACAAAGGCTCTTCTAGAATTGGCATTCTCCGTAACATAATCATCTCCAGTTTCACAAAACTGTCTCTTTTTTTCCAGCTGAAGTAACAGCTGCATTGTATTCATTCCAAAGCTATTTAAATGTTGTAGTTGTTTTCCTTTTTGCATATAGCCCTTGCTCTGTATATCTTTTCTAGAATGGCAGGGCCATTTTGTGCAATTTGGCAAAATATCAGAATTCAAATTCCAGCCTACATTTATAAATATATTAAAATTGTGTCCTTTTAGTGTTGGAGGCATCAATGCCACACAACAGAATTGGAAGGCAATTTTTTTTAGGAACAACAGATGTTAGTGTGCGAGAGCATCACATATTTATACCAGCACACCTGGAAGAGATATGTGTTACTTTACACACAATGTCTGAATTGCCCACAGGAGGAAGGGCTTTTTAATAATCAATTTTTATTGAAGTTTTCAACATATAATACAATAGAAGCTGAACTAATCTAAATAAAGATAAAACAGAGAGAAGGGAGAAGGAGAAGGAGAAGGAGGAGAAGGAGGAGGAGGAGGAGGAGAAGAAGAAGAAGAAGAAGAAGAAGAAGAGAGAGAGAGAGAGAGAGAGAGAGAGAGAGAGAAAGAAAGAAAGAAAGAAAGAAAGAAAGAACGAACATGATACAAAAGCCCTCCATCTGGGTTGTGTCTTAACCCTTATTCCACACGAATGAAGGTGAGCCCTCCTTGCTCTCACCTGGGCACTTCCCCCTCTTCCCCCAGCCTCCCATTCTGGGAGATCTCCCACCCACCCACCCTGCCCCTTCTGCAGGGCCAAGAAGGGCTTTTTCAGTAGCAACGCTTAAAACCATTCTTAGATGTCATTTTCCCACCAGGTATTCTGGGAAGCGACTTCTCCTTGCTGGAAATGAAACAAATAGCATCACTTCCCCTCTTGGGGTTCTGAGATTTGTAGTCCCAGGCCTACGCCCAGTGGGAGAGGATCTTCCATTGGGGATGAAGGAATTCCTACCATCACAGTTGCCTTCTTTGCCACTGCAGGTAAGTTGCTGGATCCTTGAAAGAGAGAAGTTGGTGGTGTACATATAGTAAGGTAAAGGTAAAGGTACCCCTGCCCATACGGGCCAGTCTTGACAGACTCTAGGGTTGTGCGCTCATCTCACTCAAAGAGGCCGGGGGTCAGCGCTGTCCGGAGACACTTCCGGGTCACGTGGCCAGCGTGACAAGCTGCATCTGGCGAGTCAGTGCAGCACACGGAATGCCGTTTACCTTCCCGCTAGTAAGCGGTCTCTATTTATCTACTTGCACCCGGGAGTGCTTTCGAACTGCTAGGTTGGCAGGCGCTGGGACCGAGCGATGGGAGCGCACCCCGCCGTGGGAATTTGAACTGCCCACCATGCGATCAGCAAGTCCTAGGCGCTGAGGCTTTAACCCGCGCCACCCGCGTCTACGTACATATAGTGGTGGCAGATATTAAATCTTTTCCCCCTAGTTGGGTACTCATAAAACCTGACCCTTTTCAAGTCATGGATCTCTATGAATGAGGGTGTGTGTATATATATATATATATATGGTTTTGGTGTCCTCGGGTGTCTTCCCGTGTAAAAGTTGGGGTGTCTAGGCGACGTTTCGACGAGGTCTCACTCGTCATCTTCAGGCTGGTGCTTTCGGCTTCTTGTTACTGGAACAGAGCAGGATCTCAGTGTTTGAGTTCCTATAAATACTGTTGAGGAGGTGTGGTGTATAGCCTCCAATGTTCTGGGCAGAGAGGAGGTTCCCAGGCTAGTGTGCCTTTTCTTCTTTTGTTCCTTAATTACTTGAGGGATATCTTGAGTGATTTCTTGAGTGATTTCCTGAATCCCACTTAGGTGGGTCATTAGGTGTGGATTAGTTGCTAAAGCCTTCGTGTCTTGAACTCTTGAACTTTGTGAAGAGTTTTTCTGAGAAGATGGCTGTACTGCACTTGGTTGTGCTCTGGCTTGGCTTCGTGTATAGGGGCGAGCTGTGGTTTTGTGGCCTGTGCCAGCCAGATCTGTGTAGGGATTGCAGGGGGGTGCAGCATCCGGAGGTGCCACCCTGGTTTGGCTACTGGATGGTGTCTGTAATTTATCTGTGGAGAGGGTCTGGGTTTGGGTCTGGTGTGGTTGAATGGTGATGGCGTTCTGTGTGCCTCTGGATCTGGTGTCAGATTTTGTGGGGAGGGCTAATTTCCAGATGTCTGGCAAGCGGGATGTGTCGTCACGCTTGTTCATGTTGTGAGGGTGTTTCTCTATCTCGATGGCTTCCATGATTATTCTCTTGTGGTGATGTTCCATGTTAAAGAGCAATTTGGAATCTGCAAAATTAATTTCGTGTCCTGTTTCTTTCATGTGTTGGAAAAGAGAGGAAGTTTTTTCTTCTTTTTTGACGGCATTCTTGTGTTCTGCGATACGTGCATTTATTCGTCTGTTTGTTTGTCCAATGTACGTGGCTGGGCAGACTTTGCAGGGTATTTCATAGACCCCTTGGTTTTCCAACTGAATTTTATCCTTGGGGTTTCTGAGGATATTGGCTATTTTTTGGTTGGTGCAAAAGGCTGTTTTGATATTGTGTTTATGGAGGATTTTGCTAATTTTATCTGTAGTGCCCTTGATATAAGGAAGGAGGGCTATGCCATTGTTTTCTTCTGTGTCTTGGTTTTTGGGGGGTGTTTCTTTTTGGATTAGCTTCGTAACCCTGTTTTGCTGGTATCCATTGGCAATTAACACATTTGAGAGATTCTGTAACTCAGTTGTCAAGTGGTCTTCGTCAGCCAGGCGTTTGGTTCTGGAGATGAGAGTCTTGGCTACGGAGTTTATTTGTGCAGGGTGGTGGTGTGATTGTGCATGTAAGTAGCGGTTGGTGTGTGTTTTTTTCGGTAGATAGTGTGTCCTAGGGAGCCATCAGGTTTTTTGTAGATTAGGACGTCAAGGAAGGGAAGTTGGTTGTTGGCTTCTATTTCCATAGTGAATTGTATTTTGGGGTGTAGGCTGTTGAGATGTGTGAGGAAGCTATCCAGTTTTTCCTTCCCGTGTGGCCAAATTACAAAGGTGTCGTCAACATATCTGAGCCAAAGTTTGGGTTTGTGTTCTGACTTGTCTAAAGCATTGGTTTCAAAGTGTTCCATGTACAGGTTAGCGATGACCGGTGAGAGGGGTGATCCCATAGGTGCTCCTTCTATCTGTTTGTATCTTTGTCCATTGTGGATGAAGTACGTGTTGGTTAGGCAGTGGTTGGTCAGGTCCAAGATGTATTCGGGGGGATTGTATTTGTTTTGAATGGCTGTCAAGGCTTCATTAATGGGCACTTGTGTGAAGAGAGATACAACATCGAAGCTCACAAGTAGGTCATTGGGTTGTAGGTTTTGCTTCTTTATTGTTTCTATGAACTGGAAGGAGTTTGGAACGTGTGAAGAGATGGATTCTGCATAGGGCTGAAGTTGCTTGGCGAGAAATTTAGCGAGATTTTGTAGAGGTGAGCCTATGGAGCTGACTATTGGTCTGAGTGGTGTTCCTTCTTTGTGTATCTTGGGGAGGCCGTAGAGTTTGGGGCATCTGGATGATTTTTCTCTGGGGATGATTCTTAGCTGGATTTCTTCACTGATAGGAGAGGCTTTTATTTTGGATTTGGTGGTTTTTTCCAGATAGGTGGTGGGATCTGTTTTTATAGGTTGGTAGGTAGGGTCTTGGAGTAGATTTGATAGTTTTGCTTGGTAGTCCGATGTGTTCATCACAACAGTGGCATTACCTTTGTCTGCTGGGAGAATGATTATGTTGTTGTCTTTCCTCAGGTTGGTGAGTGCTTTCTGTTCTTCTTTGTGTAAATTGCTTCTGGGTGGTTTGCTGGAGCAGAGGATGTTGGTGACTTCAAGTCTGATTTTATTGGCTTCATCTGGATTGATTTTGGTTAGGCTAGCTTCGACTCCGCATATGATGTTTTCCGTGGGGATGCGTCTCGGGGCGACTGCAAAGTTGAAACCTTTGGAGAGTACTTTGGTTTCAGTTGAGGTGAGGATCCTGTCTGATATGTTATGTACTGTTTGTTTCATGGGTTGTTGTGGAGGGTGTCTGGGCTTCTGGCGTTTCTCTAGTTTGTGGAGTTTGTTGGTGTGTGTGTCTGTCTTGTGTGAGGTCTCCGTTTCAGCTCTCCAGACGGCTAGTTGTTTGCATTTGTCCCAGAGTGCAGGGTGGATTTTGTTACAGAGTTTGAGGTGAAGAGTGAGTAGATCTTTGTTGGTTTGGTTTAGTAGGTATCTTTTCTTGTGTAGTTCGTTTCTGATTAGAGATAGTTCAGTTCATCTCTTCACACGTTCCAAACTCCTTCCAGTTCATAGAAACAATAAAGAAGCAAAACCTACAACCCAATGACCTACTTGTGAGCTTCGATGTTGTATCTCTCTTCACACAAGTGCCCATTAATGAAGCCTTGACAGCCATTCAAAACAAATACAATCCCCCCGAATACATCTTGGACCTGACCAACCACTGCCTAACCAACACGTACTTCATCCACAATGGACAAAGATACAAACAGATAGAAGGAGCACCTATGGGATCACCCCTCTCACCGGTCATCGCTAACCTGTACATGGAACACTTTGAAACCAATGCTTTAGACAAGTCAGAACACAAACCCAAACTTTGGCTCAGATATGTTGACGACACCTTTGTAATTTGGCCACACGGGAAGGAAAAACTGGATAGCTTCCTCACACATCTCAACAGCCTACACCCCAAAATACAATTCACTATGGAAATAGAAGCCAACAACCAACTTCCCTTCCTTGACGTCCTAATCTACAAAAAACCTGATGGCTCCCTAGGACACACTATCTACCGGAAAAAAACACACACCAACCGCTACTTACATGCACAATCACACCACCACCCTGCACAAATAAACTCCGTAGCCAAGACTCTCATCTCCAGAACCAAACGCCTGGCTGACGAAGACCACTTGACAACTGAGTTACAGAATCTCTCAAATGTGTTAATTGCCAATGGATACCAGCAAAACAGGGTTACGAAGCTAATCCAAAAAGAAACACCCCCCAAAAACCAAGACACAGAAGAAAACAATGGCATAGCCCTCCTTCCTTATATCAAGGGCACTACAGATAAAATTAGCAAAATCCTCCATAAACACAATATCAAAACAGCCTTTTGCACCAACCAAAAAATAGCCAATATCCTCAGAAACCCCAAGGATAAAATTCAGTTGGAAAACCAAGGGGTCTATGAAATACCCTGCAAAGTCTGCCCAGCCACGTACATTGGACAAACAAACAGACGAATAAATGCACGTATCGCAGAACACAAGAATGCCGTCAAAAAAGAAGAAAAAACTTCCTCTCTTTTCCAACACATGAAAGAAACAGGACACGAAATTAATTTTGCAGATTCCAAATTGCTCTTTAACATGGAACATCACCACAAGAGAATAATCATGGAAGCCATCGAGATAGAGAAACACCCTCACAACATGAACAAGCGTGACGACACATCCCGCTTGCCAGACATCTGGAAATTAGCCCTCCCCACAAAATCTGACACCAGATCCAGAGGCACACAGAACGCCATCACCATTCAACCACACCAGACCCAAACCCAGACCCTCTCCACAGATAAATTACAGACACCATCCAGTAGCCAAACCAGGGTGGCACCTCCGGATGCTGCACCCCCCTGCAATCCCTACACAGATCTGGCTGGCACAGGCCACAAAACCACAGCTCGCCCCTATACACGAAGCCAAGCCAGAGCACAACCAAGTGCAGTACAGCCATCTTCTCAGAAAAACTCTTCACAAAGTTCAAGAGTTCAAGACACGAAGGCTTTAGCAACTAATCCACACCTAATGACCCACCTAAGTGGGATTCAGGAAATCACTCAAGAAATCACTCAAGATATCCCTCAAGTAATTAAGGAACAAAAGAAGAAAAGGCACACTAGCCTGGGAACCTCCTCTCTGCCCAGAACATTGGAGGCTATACACCACACCTCCTCAACAGTATTTATAGGAACTCAAACACTGAGATCCTGCTCTGTTCCAGTAACAAGAAGCCGAAAGCACCAGCCTGAAGATGACGAGTGAGACCTCGTCGAAACGTCGCCTAGACACCCCAACTTTTACACGGGAAGACACCCGAGGACACCAAAACCTGCATTCCTGTACCCGTGAAAATCTACGAAAGCAAATATATATATATATATATATATATATATATATATTCCTTTGTGAAATCTTGTCTACCTAGGAATGTAGTCCTTATCTTGAATTGCCAGAATCCTACAACTCATGAAGAGTCATTTTCTTTTCTTCTTCCTGGGTTCTCGCTTTCTCCCCCCTCTCCTGCCTTCTGAAGTAGGTTCTTCTTGTTATCTTATGAATAGTAAAAAGGTAAAGGACCCCTGACAGTTAAGTCCAGTTGCGAATGACTCTGGGGTTACGGCACTCATCTCGCTTTACTGGCCGAGGGAGCCGACGTTCATCTGCAGTCAGTTTTTCCGGGTCATGTGGCCAGCATGACCAAGCCACTTCTGGCGAAACCAGAGCAGCGCACGGAAACGCCGTTTACCGTCCTGCCACAACGGTACCTATTTATCTACTTGCACTTTGACGTGCTCTCAAACTGCTAGGTTGGCAGGAGCAGGGACTGAGCAATGGGAGCTCACCCTGTCACGGGGATTCGAACCGCCAACCTTCTGACTGGCAAGCCCAAGAGGCTCAATGGTTTAGACCACAGCGCCCCCACGCCCCATGAATGGTAGTTTTGCTGTTTCTGCACAAGGGAAATTACTTTTAGTTTCCCCCTCTGTTTTGAGTAGTGCGGATCCTATGGAAGGATAACCTAAATATCCTTATATTTAGGTAGATGGTCCAAGACAAATTAAGTTCACTTGCCCTTGAAGAGATGTTCACATTTAGTAATTGCATTGTCTTCCAGTGAATGGAATAGCTTGAACAGAACGGAAACCTCTGTTCTTTGTTATGTAAAGGCAAATCACTTAGAAAGCTTTAATTTCCCTGACCAGGTCTGCAAATACATTGCAGACATTTCATTTTAACCATCTCTGTCAACCTCTGTGCCAGGAATTGCTCCCCACATCTAAATTCTTTGATTTTACACCCAACCCAACTCTCTCTCTCTCTCTCTCTCTCTCTCTCTCTCTCTCTCACACACACACACACACACACACACCAAACAGGGACATGAAACAGTGAAATTTAAGCACAAATTAATTGATTCCATTTTAAGATTGCTACACAATGCCAATCATTCATGCCAACCCATTTCTCTCTCCCTATTCTGTTTTGCTTACCAGCCAATAGTTACAGACATTTTCATCTCAAGTAAGAAAAAGAAGTGCAAGCTCATTAATCTTAGGGTGGGGGTAAGGAAGAGGGAGCAGTTTGGAGAGACTGATTTGGGTGGATGCTTGATTGAGAAGAAGGAAGGCAGAAAATGAGCCAGACTAACGCAGACCCTCCAAGTGTCCCTATTTTCCAGGGATGTCCCTGATATAGAGAAGCTGTCACGGTTTATGATTTGATTCTGGAATATTTCCATAGGATGCCCCTATATTCATTGGAGAAATGTTGGAAAGTATGAGTTATCCAACCCCCAAGCCATCTGAAGGCGATCCTGTACAGGGAAGTTGTTTAATGTTTTGTTATGTTTTTATATACGTTGGAAGCTGCCCAGAGTGACTGAGGCAACCCAGTAAGATGTGTGGAGGGAAATAGTAAAATTGTCATTATGGAATGGGAGATCCCTATTTTCATCAGAGAAATGTTGGAGGGTGTGCTAAAGTAAGCCAATGTCATTTAGGAAGATAGGGTAGAGAATCACCCCTCCTACCAGTGTGCAGTGGCATAGGAAGGGGTGTACAGTGGGTGTGGGCCACTCCGGGTGTCTTCACTGAGGTTGGTGACCATGGGGTCTGGCCTGCAGCCCGAGCTGTCAGAATCTCCACTAGGCCAAGCTGATAAAGCTAATCTTCCGGCCGAGTCCTTCGGAATCACCCTCCGACGAATAATTAACGACCTGAGCCTTTGATAAGGCCTCAGGCACGTTCCCCCATTCAGCAGAGAATCCAGCACAGGGAAGTGATGAGATTTATGGCTACATCGCTATGCTTTATTTCTTACTACACAGACAGCAAAGAAATATACATCCTCTCTCTATGAAAGCAGAGAACAACTGAACAAAGGAACAAAGGAAACAGAAAACCACTAACGTCACATCCGTCTCCCTACTCCCGTGAGACTTCCAATAGCCTGGACTGTCTCTGGAATGTAAACAGAGCCTTGTGACTCTAGACAGCTGCTCAGTGGCAAACAGAAACTAACACACGTCTCTCCTGGAGAGCGACGCAGTGGCTCGGGCACCTGCAGGCTCCGCACTGCCCGAAACAGCAACATGGGGCTTTTGGACTCCATGGAGGTTCTGCACAGCATGTTCTGCTCCAGCTTGCCCCGCCCCAAGCAACTAGCTACGCCACTGCCATTGTGTTACATAGTGGAGAATTGGAGACACTGGCTGGTGCATTTAATAGCTTTCTCAGCCTTACCCTCCTGAGTCAGGTTTAGTTCATGGCAGCCTAAATATCCAGCCTGAGAAAAATTTCTGCACAATTTAAAGATTTGCTTACAACTTGGTGACATTTTAGTTGGTCCTATTGCCCTGCTGTGGCTTTGAATTCCCCCCCTGTTTGATGATCATAGCTTCGTAAGATTTGTTGCTCAGCTGATGGTTTAGTTCATTGACAAAGCTTTTTGTGTCTCTAGAATGTACTGTTTCAGTTAGAGCAAAATCTGACTTCAAATGTCAGACTTCTGAATGGATGCTCTAGTTGAGAGTCCTCCGTTGCAGGGGATTGTACTACATGACCCAGAGGGTCCCTTCCAAATATATAATTCTGTGATTTCAGGGGAAGAAGTATTTGTGTGCTTAAAATCTATGAGGCACAAGTGCTTAACTCCGATCATCCTCAATGGCTTTCTTCCTCGCTACTTCCTCTCCTGATTGATCAAACTCGTCACAGAAATGAACATTAAAATGGGCCCCCAAAGGTGTCCCACTTTTTTTCAACAGGAGCCATGATCTCAGAAGTGAAGCTGTGAGAGGGGGAAATAAAACACCACCCATTTCTGAGAATGCAGTCCCACTGCTGCAAAGTACTAAAGTTTTAATGAGCAAAATGGAACACCAAGTATTAAGGTTGACATATTGATTTCAAAATGTTGTTGCTATTATGTCCAGCTAAACACAAATCTATTTTCCCCACAAAGAACGTCAGTGAGGGTTGTGTGGTGTGGGAGGTTTGTTTTTTGTTTGGTTTCGGAGTTTTTTTGTTGGTTAAAAGAAAGCCATGTAACAATTTCATAGCCCTTGAAAGTCTTTATAGACCCCTCTTGCTTCCTCTTACAATTGAAGTGCTAGATCTCTGGAGTATTGCAAAGATCAATGTGAACAAGAGTAGTTAACAGACATAAACACCGAGAAAGATCTATCATAACAAGCTATGACAGTATGAGTTTATTCTGCCCACTCTTATGTACACAGGTACACAGAGAGTTGCTGACCTCCTGTCAACATCTCATCTAAGCACTCAAGCTTTTCGAGACAAAACACAGCAAGGCTTCACTAAGATGGTACCATTCATCTGATTCCACCCCCACCCCACCGCGCTTGCCTCCATCTCCCTGTCAACACCGGGAGGGAAAAAGCCCGCACAAATTGAGACTTTTAAAGAACTTTAGAAATATTACATCATTATTCTTTAAGGTTATTTCTTGTGCAAGGAACATAAAGGTAAAAAGGTAAGGTGAAGTACCCCTGGACAGTTAAGCTCAGTCAAAGGCGATGATGAGATTGCAGTGCTCACACTGTCTTTGAGAGCCAGTGTGGTGTAGTGGTTAAGAGTGATAGACCCGTAATCTGAGGAACCGGGTTCGTGTCTCCGCTCTTCCGCTTGCAGCTGCTGGGTGACCTTGGGCCAGTCACACTTCTTTGAAGTCTCTCAGCCCCACTCACCTCACAGAGCGTTTGTTGTGGGGGAGGAAGGGAAAGGAGAAGGTTAACTGCTTTGAGACTCCTTCGGGTAGTGATAAAGTGGGATATCAAATCCAAACTCTTCTTCTTCTTCTCCTTCTCCTTCTTCTTCTTCTTTCAGGTCAAGAGAGCCAGCGTTTGTCCACAGACAGCTTTCCGGGTCATGTGGCCAGCATGACTAAACCGCTACTGGTGCAACACAACACCATGATGGAAGCCAGAGTGCACGGAAATGCTGTATTCCTTCCTGCCGCAGTGGTACCTATTTATCTACTTGCACTGGTGTGCTTTCAGACTGCTAGATTGGCAGGAGCTGGGACAGAGCAATGGAAGCTCACCCTCAACTGGGGATTTGAACCACCGGCCTTCTGATCAGCAAGCCCAAGAGGCTCAGTGGTTTAGACCATAGTGCCACCCGTGTCCTTGCAAGGAACATACAAGGCTGGCGGCCTATGTTTGTTTTTTATGGCAAGCAGCACAGTCTGTGATGCACCAAATTTAATGCATGTATGGTGGCCTACAAGGGGCACAATATGACTGTAATCTTCCAAGGAGGGTGTCCCAGGGGGCATAAAATGCATAAAATGCATAAAATGCACCAGGCTGCAAAAAGAGCTCTGCCCTTAGAGAGAGGGATGAGGCTGTGGGCAGGATTCATCTAAGGAACCCAGTCAGTGCAAGGACTTCCACTTGTAAAACAGGCTTTCCCATCTCATTACCCCTGATCCTCCAACTGGCTCTGTAGGGGTTGGGAGAACCCCCAGAACATCACACAGGGGGTATAGAGAATGGATCAATCCATATGGCTAGCAGCAATGCTTGCACAGATGGAGTGCTCATAATAGCCTGGTGTTGAGTTCCACCCATTGTATTGCTAACAGTGGCAGTTCTTTTACAGGATCCACCCAGTGAATTACGGTCCCATCCTATAGCCACAGCAATTTATGCACCCTGGCTCTACCAATGTCAGAACCCTGATATTTGCAGGGGCAAAGTGAGGTCATGTTGGGATGGTGGTGGTTGGGGACATGGCTAGGAAATGGCTCAAGGATCCAATACTTTCCTGGTTCTCTGACCTTCCTTCAAACCTGGGAGAGATGTGCACCATTTCAGGAACTGGTGTAAATCTCCACAGTTGCCCATCATTTCCTAGAATGGACACAGCTAATGTCCTATTTTTTGTTGCTCAGATAGACCTGCATCACTATGGAGTTCAGAGGAAGCTGCCTTGTACCAGGTGAGACTAAGACTCCATCCAGCCTCATATTGTCTACCAAGGTGTCTAGCAGCAGTCTCTCGTATCACTTGATCTGGATATGCCAGGTATCGATCTTCTGGCTGCCCTAAAACTGAACTAGGGTTCCTCCTCAAGCATCTAGTACAGCAAACCCCCATGCTAGACTGGTTGACTATGTTCAGGTTGAATAGGTCACTAATTGCAGGAACAAGCTATAATGTCTTTATATTTGAAATATTGGGGGGGGGGGGGTTGCCTTTCCTTCCTAAATAATACTATATTCAGATGTAGAAGCATCAAGGAAACAACATGTTTTATAGCTGCTCAAGAAAATGCTATTGCCATGCATCAGTGGATCATAATTTACTTCCCGGCTGGCATAACAATGAATCAGAATATAGTTTAATGATGAAAAATTGAAACTTTATTGCTGCCAGTCATTTATATTCCTAGATTTGTTCAGGAAATGCACGGACTACTTGTGGCTTTGTGTCTCCAATGTCCAATCTGCTCTCTTTTCCCATTCTAGTTATTGAGATTTCTGCCCAGAGTTTGCTTCACTGAATTCAACTGAGAAAGCTCTCGCTACAAACCATTTTGCAACACAGCATTCTTCATAAAACATAACAGGCATGGCACTGGAGATCTCCTTACTGCTTGGAAAGGTTTGCAGCCTGGGATGGAGGAAAAATTTTATTGCGTGGACAGGCGGAGTCCCCCAGATCCCGAGCGGCCCCCCCGTCATGTGAAATAACGACTCAAGACAACGTGCTATGGGATTAAATTGGTCACAACTTTATTAAATTTCAAATGTGGCACCTTGGCTCAGGCATTGGGCGTTCTCCCTCCCCAGTCCCCAGCCGGGGACCTAGGGAGCTTCAGGGTTATCCAGTGTGTGTGTGGGGGGGGGGGGAATGAGCCGGCTCTGGATAACATATGTTCAAGCAGAGATAGCCGCCCCCGTTACGCCGCCGCCGCAGGGGAGAGCAATGACGACCTTTCGGCGTACGGTCAAAGCCTCCCTTCAGAAACCCCTTTAACGGGGAACCCTGGTATCGCCGCTGCAAAGAGGAAGATAGACTAAAGGATTCCGCCCAAGGCCTGATACCGCCAAAGTTGTGACGTTTTGCTATGGGAAAGGTGAAACCTGCCAATGCAGGGAAATTCCCTTTAACAGCGACCTTGACATAGCAGCACCCGCATACCTGTGAAGAAATGTTAACCTGCAAACCTGTGAAGAAAAGTTAACCTGCAAAACAAGACATTAACTGAGGGTGGGTAGGGTGGGAGAAGCTCTGGAGCCAAGTGAGGATTCCCAGGTAAGATCCTCCCTCTATTGTGTGGGCAGGTAATCCCTCCCCTACCTGGCCTGGTCTCCTTGGCAACGCTTCCCCAGGTGGAATTGGACAGCTGACTGAAGTAGGCGGAGACCTCCAGGTATCCCACCTGAGGGAAGGCGAAGCCAAGCCTATGCAGATGGAGCCGCTCCAGATCCAGGGGCTGCGTGTGTCCAGGCAAAGGGCGCCCCCCATTTTTTTGCGGGGAGCAGTCATTCAGTTCTCATGTAAAGGTGAATCTACCAAAGTCACACTTTGTAAAATGTTTAAAGGGGGGGGGGGTACTGAGGAATTTGATTGAGGACTTAAAAAAAATGCAAACCGATATGGAAATGTGGAGAACTGACCTTAAGAGCTAAAAAATGAAAAAACAAAAGCAAGTGAATATGAAATTGAGAGAGTCACCCATTCTTAGTTCATACCCAACATTGACTTTTGGGAGAAAAGGTAGGGTGGTCCAGAAATGAAATCCAGGAGTTGAACCCACTTCTCCCAATTTTAACCAAATTATGGCACTTCCTAAAAACAATAGCTGGAAGGGTGTCCCTCTCTACTTCCCTGCAGTTTGAGCCCTGAATACGATGTGTCACGGTGACATCAAGCTTTCGGCCTTTAAGCATCCATATGTGCCTATCTGTGAACCCCAATTGTATGAATAGTCTGACTCCCTTGAAAACTGGTGTTCCTTCTGTTATTTTTTAGATGCCCAGCTGGTGAAATAAATAGTTTCATTGCATGGGGTTGGACTAGATGGTCCTTGGTACAGAGTAGGGTCAATATTTATTGCCTGATAGGATGTATTTATTCTTAACTGGCCATTAGTGACATAACAGTCTCCTCTAAGTACAAACACTTCTTTATTAAGGCCTGCGCTGTGGACTTGCTTCCTTGATGCAGAATCCTAGCAACTGAGCATCTGCTGTTTTTAACACTCACATTGTACTGAGCCTTTTAAAAAAATCATAATATGTCAAATGGGCAGCTTAGGACCCATTTGTACACCAGGCAAAACTGTGTTTGCGTCCACCCTGGCCTGTTAATGTTTTATTGCTGCTACCTTTTAGAGTTCTTTAAGGTGTGAGGAAGTTTAATGCTCTGCTATGGCTTTATTTTATCGTTAAATGTATTTTCATCTTCTACTGTTGTTTATTATGCTGCTTTCTCTGTTGTTTTGGTGTTTTTATGTTATTTGTTTACTGCAATGGCCATTTTCATACAGTTTGGGAGCTACATCAACACCTTTCTGAGGAAGTGGGGAATCAATATGTAAACAAATAAATGACAATTCCTTTATGACATGCTTCAAAACTACTACTACTACTACAACACTTCAGGGCACATAGTTATATGATTTTTTTCCACATAAACCAGGGGTAGCGACCCTCTGGACATTGTTGGACTCCCATCATCCCTCATCACACTGGCTGGAGTTGATGGGATCTAGTAATCACACTTTGATCTAGCATCCAATGTAAGAAAAATAATAATCTTCCAATAAACTTTTTCTGAAACTTTGCATCATATTCTATATCCATAGTCATATCTTCCAAAAGAAAGACAACAACACAAATAACAGCCATAGGGGGGGGAAGAGTACAGTGGTACCATTTATATGGTTCCCAAAGTATTTTGGGAATTTTTTATGCTTCTGGCTACAAAGTGGTTACGATGATTTTTCTACTTCACCTTCTCCAAGTAGTATGTTTAGTTGAATGATGCATTAAACATTCCCTTGGTCAAGAGATTCCTCAGAACATTCTGGAAACCATCTTTGTTGTGTAGCTGCCATCTTTTCCTCCCTTGTTTTAGAAACTTCCCTTCCTCAACCTAAGAAAAGCCTATGGATCAGGCAATGGCACTTGTTCTCACAGTGCCCAACATTTTGGAATGTTGCTCATTCACATTCAGAGACAATAGATTTGATCCAGATTTCATCTTTCCCTTGCATACCCCAATACCACCTCCCACACTGTTCTGAAGGTCCCTCAAGCTTCTGGGACAGCGTGGGAGCAGGTACTTGGGGCTATAGAGAGGTGGCAGGATCCCACTTGTTCCACCAGTGGGATCGTCTCTTGGTTGGAACGTCTCTCAGAAGATGTTCCTCACGGAAGAACGGAAGTCCGGATCCAATACAAAAGGTTATATGTTTCAGAAAGATTTGAATTATACCATGTTCTAGAATCTGTGAGCAAATCACTTTAGGAGGCAATCTTATATGGCAACATGGAACCCATGGATCCTCATTTGTCTGCAGAGGACTTCCCTGCTGTCACAATCCTTCCTCCTTAGTGAAATTAGTCTTGAAATGCAGATTCAATTGTGCCCAATACAGCAGGTTGCCGTGTGTGTGTTGTCCACAACAGTTTTCCCAGTTTGCGAATGTGCCTATGGGCCCAAAAAGGTTAGTGACCCCAGCTATGTATACCTATGGGAGAGTAAGACTTCTGGAATGGAGCTTGCTTCTGAGTGGTTATTCTTAGCAACACACTGTTTGAGTGTTATTTAGGGTATGTTTGAGCTCTTTTAAGTCAATATAATAATGCAAAAGCAGGATTTATTTTTGGCACTGGAATGCTCATTTTAATTGTAGAACTCCTTGGAGATTATTATTTAATTATTCTGTGTGATATATGGGATGTTGGATTTTAAAATATTTAATTAAGAATTGCAATGTGCCCATGCAGGATTTACAACCGCAACCACAATAATGGGTAACAATAACCAAAGAATGGGAGAATGGTATGCTGTAATATTGGGGAAGGAGACGCAGTCTTGCCTAGTGACTCGCTATTCTTCAGCTCTTAAAGTAAGAGGCATAGTTTCTGCATCGGGCTCTGGCAATGCTAGTAAAATGTGATAAATGAAGGTGGAGAATGCCAGGTTTAATTCCTCTTGCGAAAACAAATAACTAGTCAGGAAATCCAGCCAGAGAGAGAGAGATAGAGAGAGAGAGAGAGAGAGAGAATGAGTTGGGCTGTGGAAAGTAGAAGACTGAAAATATTGTTTTTGGCTCTGGTTATGTTACGTGTCCTGAAGAAGGATTAAGAGACACCAAAGAGGATGTCACAGTGTTTCAAGGGATGCACACATGGGGGTGGTAGGGGGAAATGTTTACAAAAGCCTATCTGCATAATTGGACAGTTAACGCAATCTGATGAAACTGACGTTTGGTCTCCTAAAATGAATTGTTCCACAGCTAATTACCTCTTGGTGGAACCGGATTTCTTTTCACTACACCTTCTTACTAAATGACAATTCAAGTGAGCAGATCAGGATGTTGTACTGTTTTGACAATGAACAAGAGGTGAGATAATTATGTTGAATATTTCAGATACTTTCTGAAGTGCCGGTGATCTCTTCCAGCTGAACTTTCCATTGCACTCCCCACATACCCTGAAGAAAGACGAATGTTACAATATGTTAGCATAACTCATGCCGGACTAGGGATGGGAGCGAAATTTGGTTCAGTTCAAATTTTAATGTGACCTTACCATATCAATGCTTTCTGCTACAATTGGTGAACTGAAACACAATTATCCTTTGAAATTCACACTTTGACAGAAAAAAAAATGATTCAGTTCTTCACACAAATAATGTGTTCAAAAATGTGTTCATTGGAGGAAAGTGTGCATAGAAATGCATATGTAATTGAAAAAACATACATATAAAATGGATTATTTTAGGCAAAGTTACTTGCAAATGCAACTTTGTCTAAAATTGTTTGTGTGTGTGTGTGTGTGTGAGAGAGAGAGAGAGAGAGAGAGAGAGAGAGAGAATCTATTACAAAATGTGTATATTAGGAGAAATTTGTCCTTAAATGTTGAATTTTCAAGAATTTTTGCTGATTTTTTTTTAAAAAAATAATTTTACACAGTAATGCAGAAATATGAACTGAACTTGAAACTGACAAAATGAGAAACTGAAGTTGACTAAAAACACAGATGCAGGAACCTTGAAAAAGCTGGCTTTCCCGTCACTTTAAGAATCTGTTAAGATGGAGAGAAGACATGTAAGTGATAGAATCTAAACTATTATACAAATCTGCTTAATGTTTAACTGTATCCTTTATATTGTATGTGCATAGAGTATATCTGCGGGGGGGGGGGCTGTTTACGGGCATTGTTTCCTATAAGTATTTTCAGAAGCTGAAAGAAAAGCCTTATACTTAAGTTAATGCACTTGAATTCATTTTTATAATCAAATTTTTATCCTTCCTTCCTCGGCATGGTAGCAAATAAGAAAATGCAACTTGGTGACAATAAGAAGACAAATTAAAATATAATTCAAAAACAGATCATTACAGCAATGTGGAGCAGACAGAAATGATTAAAAACGATGAATCCCAATGCGTTCGCAGGAACGAATCTCTATTAAATATACACATAAAAGATGGGAATTTAGGGGCAAAAGAGCCCCTGGGGAAGTTGTTCCATAAGCTGAGTGCCATGGAAAAAGGAATCTCTCGTGCTTATTCCTTTTAACCAAACTTCCTTCAGTCTAATGCTCAGTGAAAGATGTGTCTGCGGGGGGGGGGGGGGTGTAAACCTCATGTGCCCACTGTACAAAGGTTAAAGTCACATACACTAGTGGCCCAAATTGTGGAAACCTTTTGGGGGAAAGTGTATTACTGAGATTTGATAAGCAGAGACATCACCTTGCCAACAAAGGTCCGTATAGTTAAAGCTATGGTTTTCCCAGTAGTGATATATGGAAGTGAGAGTTGGACCATAAAGAAGGCTGATCGCTGAAGAATTGATACATTTGAGTTATGGTGCTGGAGGAGACTCTTGAGAGTCCCATGGACTGCAAGAAGATCAAGCCTATCCATTCTTAAAGAAATCAGCCCTGAGTGCTCACTGGAAGGACAGATCCTGAAGCTGAGGCTCCAATACTTTGGCCACCTCATGAGAAGAGAAGACTCCCTGGAAAAGACCCTGATGCTGGGAAAGATGGAGGGCACAAGGAGAAGGGGACGACAAAGGATGAGATGGTTGGACAGTGTTCTTGAAGCTACGAACATGAGTTTGACGAAACTGCGGGAGGCAGTGGAAGACAGGAGTGCCTGGCGTGCTCTGGTTCATGGGGTCACGAAGAGTCGGACACGACTAAACAACAACAACAAAACACCTCTTATTGTGGAGTAATACCATAAAATTATACATCAATGGAAAGATAATTTAATGAAGAATGCAATGCAAGAAAGTTTGTTCAATTCTCTGTATTCTATCAAACGTTATAGGCAAATAACCTGACAAAGGAAGCACAACTTGCTTGGGTTAATATACAGTAGCTTTCCTTCATCTGAATGTAGCCAATGAGCATGAGTGTTTAGAGAGCCATTCAGGTGTTATGAGCCATCAAACCTCGAAACTACACTTTTCCAAAAAGGTTTTCACAATTTGGGCCACTATTGCTCCGCCCACTTTGAGTTCTGGCCCCACCCACTACTGGCAGGGAGTCCTTCTGGCATCCATGACCATTCCTGGTCTTTATTCCAGAAAGCGTTCCTTTCCAGCACGTTCATGGTATTGGGAAGAAAAATATTTTTCTTCTTATGAAAGAAGAGGAGGCATTTCTTTCTTCTGAAATTTTAGATACCTTACATTCCACACCCTCAAATCTTTTATTATTGTTTTAACTCTTACAAAAGCCATACTTACACAACAGTAAAAACAAAACAAAACAAACCACAACTTTGCTCTTTCAACTGTTATTATGGCAGCCATAAGCATCACTAAGTAATGTGGCATCTGAGATGAAAAGAAAAACTTTGAAATAAACACAATGGGGCAGGTTTTGAAATACTCTCTCAGTGCTGAGCAAACAAGAGATTTGTAAAATATGATGCTAAAATGTTAATAGCACTGAGTAATAAAATGAAAAGCCACAAACACCAATCATGTTATAATTCAGATTCATATACTGTGTGAAGAACAGTGGAAACTGGAAAATATCACTGCACACACAAAGTGATAGAAATTAAATTTTAATACAGTCAACAAAGCCAGACAGTTTATTCCTTGGCATAATACTTTCATCCAATGCTTTATGGATGTTTTCTCTTGCTGTCTCTCTCTCTCTCCTTTGCTGAAGAGCAGAGTGATGGCTCTAGTTGACTTCTTCCTTCTCATTTTTTTCCTCCAAGACATAATGCTGTGCACATAGAATAATGTGGGAGCAAAGGCCCTGCCTTCAGGTCTACAAATAGGATAGGGACTCAGGTAGCACTGTGGTATAAACCATCAAGCCTCTTGGGCTTGCTGACTGGAAGGTCAACGGTTCAAATCCCCGCGACGGGGTGAGCTCTCGTTGCTCTGTCCTAGCTCCTGCCAACCTAGCAGTTTGAAAGCACACCAGTGCAAGTAGATAAAGAGGTGTCACTGTGGCGGGAAGGTAAACGGCATTTCCATGCACTCTGGCTTCCGTCACAGTGTTCTGTTGCACCAGAAGTGGTTTAGTCATGCTGGCCACATGACCCAGAAAGCTGTCTGTGAACAAACGCCAGCTCCCTTGGCCTGAAAGTGAGATGAGCGCCACAATCTCATTGTCACCTTTGACTGGACTTAACCGTCCAGGGGTACTTTACCTTACCTCTTTACCTTTATGTTGCTTGCACAAGAAATAACCTTAAAGAATAATGATGTAATATTTCTAAAAGTCTCAATTTGTTTGGGCTTAAACGTCCAGGGGTCCTTTACTTAAACAGGATAGGACAATACATATGGGAGGTGTGAGGGACAGAGAAGGAAGAGGGAAATCCCAGAAGAGCAATTCCATCCTGTGTGGAAAAAGGGAAAAATGGAAGGAGTGAAAAAGAAAAATAGTGAAAGTGCAACCACGAGATGCATTGTAGAAAGCCATGTGAGTGCATCTGTAGGAAAACCATTCTCTGTCCCTCTAGGCAAGCATCCTGTTCAAACAGTGACCAACCAGATTCCTATAGGAAACCTGCAAGCAGGATTCATACACGAGTGCCCTCTCCACACCTGTAGTTTCCAGCAACTGCATGCCCTCCAACATTTCTCAGGTGAGAATAAAAAAGGTAAAGGTAAAGGTACCCCTGCCCGTACGGGCCAGTCGTGTCCGACTGTAGGGTTGGGTGCTCATCTCGCTCAAGTGGCCATGAGCCGGCGCCGTCCGAAGACACTTCCGGGTCACGTGGCCAGCGTGAAGAAGTTGCAGCTGGCAAGTCAGCACCAGCGCAGCACACAGAAACGCCGTTTACCTTCCCGCTATAAAGCGGTCCCTATTTATCTACTTGCACTTAAGAGTGCTTTCGAACTGCTAGGTAGGCAGGAGCTGGGACCGAACGACGGGAGCTCACCCCACCGCGGGGATTCGAACCGCCGACCATGCGATCAGCAAGTCCTAGGCACTGAGGTTTTACCCACAGCGCCACCCGCGTCCCCAGATCCAAGGTGACAGATGTGGATGTTTATATGACATATATTTGTGCAGCGAGATCAAACGTGGGACAAATCTTCCTGATGTAGAATAGAATGTCCCCAGGTGAGAATAGCCACCTTCACTATTTCCTTCATTTGGTGCAGGTATTTTATTTTCAGTATAAACAGGACTCCATTTTTTGTACTTACACCCACACACTCCACTTTTAATTGTTCTCTGAGATGTGGAGGGGAGGAAAAAGGAAAAGGAGGACATTCCAGGATCAAATCAGAAACCGGCATGGCTTCTGTAATTCTGGGACTATCCCTGGAAAATCAGGAGACTTGGAGGGTATGCAACTGGTATTCAGAAGCTCTGCTGCCTCCGACTGTGGAGGGCAGAGCACAGCCATCACCACAGCTTTTGAGTTCGACCCCTCTCACCATGATTGAGGGTGCTCTTTTCGTCATTAATCACCTCCAGCTCCTCTTGTAAACACTCTATAAATATGGTGCGACTATTGTAATCTGCATCACTTATTGTGAGAAGGGTCTGGGGACAACCTTGGCCACACACAGAGACAGCAGTGTGCAGAACAAAGGTGACTTTATGAGCAGAACAGAACCAGTTTAATTAAAAGGCTAATTAGCAAAATTCACCTGTGGCCAGGTTGCTGCAAATTCAAGGTCGTGCTCGTTCTTGCAGACAGAGTTTCCTTAAAGGGACAGGATCAAAGGCTTAAGGAATCTCAGGGGCTGCCGCTCTAAAGGCTGGTTTACATTATTAGCAGGTCCATGTGGTAAAACTGGACAGTACCACTTTGGACTGTACGGGGGGGGGCAGTATGTGGTGAGGTTTACATCTTTGAACATAGGATAGACCTATCAGGAGTGCTCGGTGTTATGTACTGAGTTGAATAGGATCCAAACTGCAGCAGTCTGATTGGTCCTAGAACAATAGGATCCAAAAGGCAGCAGTCTGATTGGTCCTAGAACAATAGGATTCAGAATGCAGCAGTCTGATTGGTCCTAGAACAATGCAGCAGTATGATTGGTTGGCAGGAACCACCCAATCATGCTCCAGATAGAAGTGAATCCACAACCTGATTGACTTACAGTAGAATTCCGGAATTAGCCAATCATGTGCAGCCCATTGTGTAAATAATGTATATAAAGCAGATACTTTGAGGGGACTTTCATTCATTCCTCCTCACCACTATGAGCTGAATAAAGAGCATGAAATCACGTTGCGACTCTGAGTATATTTCACTCAGCATGGTGTTTCCTTGGGAAACAGCAGCTCCATTGCAAGCCAGGAACAAAAGAAGCTGCTTTATATGGAATGAGAGACATTGGTCCACCTAGCTCAATATTGTCTACACGGACTGGCAGCAGCTCTCTAGAGTTTCAGACTGGGGACATTCCTAGCTGGACATGCTAGGCACTGAATCTGGGATTTTCTGACTTCCGGAGGCGGCGCGAAACCGTGATGGCGGACCTCTTCGAGCTCTGAAGAGGGGCACCGCAGAAAAGGGTTGTTTCGCTACGGCGCAGCGGCAACCCATCAAGAAAAACCACGGACAGAGAGAGTCCGTGGCCGTGGGACTCGGCGGGCACCTGGAGCGACCCCAAATTCGCGGAAGGGACCCCGTAAGGGGCTCCGGAGTGAAGGAGGGGGAGCGGTGCTGTGAGTTCATCGCTCTTTCTGCGGAGGCGAAGCCGCGCGGCTGTCACGGATGAGCGCTGACCTTTCTTCCAAAAAATACTACTCTGAAACAGCAAACCCGTGAGTAAGGACTTAAGATTTGTTACAACAACTTGAAGAAATTTGGCTGAAACCGGGAGACGAGAAAGAGGAAGTCCGTCTTCCGGCACTGCTTATAAGATCAAAGCAGACTGTTTAAAGAGCGGAAAGCGCTGTGAACAGGGAAGCTTTAAGGCTTTAAAGTGGGACTTTCGTGCACACTTGAAATTCTATTTTTAAAGGAAGAAAAAATACAGTTTAAATTGGACTTGGAGCGGTCCCCCATGGGGCGAGGGAAGACTCTAACTCCAAATCTTCGGGTGGCCGGGTGAAGTTGCTTGACTGCGGAACTGTTACAAACTTCCAGATACTTTTGTAACTGAAGTGCAACTTTTGGGCTTACTTAGTTTGAGTGGATACAATTGCAGGCACCTTGTTGGAACATTGTTAAACGTTTTAAAGTGCTCTGCAGGACTTTTTTCTTAGTGTTTTGGAACTAACTTGCTTTTAAAATTGTTTTTGAAAACGGAAACTTTAATGGCGGAAAAGTTACCTTCTTCTTACTAATTTTTGGTGGCACTCCCCCTAGAGGACATTGGATAACAAAGGCCTGGGAAAAGTTTTTTTGCTTACTTTCTTTCTCCAGACTGTTTATAAATTTGGACTTGTCTTTCCCATGGGATTATAACATCTGACCTTGAACATTGACTGATGAGTGGTACAGGAAAGACAAGAGCAGCCAAAGCTAAGGAAGCTAAGGAAAAAGAAAAAGCAAAAAAGCAGGCACAGCTTTTGCAAACAACTTTAACTCAGGGACGTAGACTATCAGTGCCTGCTGTGCTTGCAACACAAAAAGTAGAAAGTGAAAAGCCTGAAAAATCTGAAGAGGAAGATATGGCATCAGGAGGAGCAGAGGCAGTACTGAAACAAGTTTTGGAACAATTGTCAACATTAAATCAAAAAATTGATAACCAATCAACAAAAATTGACCAAGCTACATCCTCGATCCAGAAATTGACAGATCAGGTTTCCCAACACACCCAAGCAATTGAAAAATTGCAAGGAGCAACGGAAGAGAACCGTAAATTGGCAGGGGAAGCCGTTGAAATTGCAACATCAGCTAAAAAAGAGGTTGAGGAAGTTAAAGCAGAAGTCAAGCCTCTGCATAAACAGATAGGGGACCAACAAACCTATCTCTCTTTGGTGGAACTGAAAAACCGGGAGACTAATCTTAGGCTTAGGGCGGTCCCAGAAATCGAACAAGAAGATTTGATTGGATTTTTGACAACAGAATTTTCAAAGTTCTGGGGCTTAAAAGAAGAAAGTGATTTTAAAATAGTATCGGCTTTTCGACTGGGAAGATTGGTAAGAAAAGATAGATCTAGAGACTGTCTAATAGCTTTGAGATCAAGAGAGGAGAGAGACAAAATATTAGGCCTACATTTCAAAAACTCAATTGAGATACAAGAGAAAAGGGTGGAAATCTACCGAGATATTCCTAAACAGCTATTGGATCTGAGAGCCACCTATTCAGAATTGGCTAAGTTGTTGAGACTTAACTCAATCCCTTATAGGTGGGAGTTCCCACAAGGACTATCATTTACTTACAAACAGAAGAAGGTTAAAATAAGATCACCAGAGGATCTACAAAAGTTCCAGCACGACCACGGAGAAGATCTCCAAAAAGAAGCAGCAGCTCTTTGGCCTATACTTAAACCAGGACCCACTCTGCCAGTAGGCGGAGGGACGCCTAAACCCTCGGAATTAGAGGAAAAAGAAGATACACCGCTCTAGGTGTAACAGAATAGTTCAGGATGTCTCTGCAGCTACTCAGTTGGAATATAAATGGCGGAAATTCCCCGGAGAAAAGAAGGAAACTGTTTCATATATTGAAGAAAGAACAATTGGATATTATTTGTTTACAAGAAACCCATGTGACCAGGCTCCACAGGAAAGTTTTGGTCAATAAAAGACTAGGCCAAGAGTTTATTTCCTCAGACAAGGTAAAGAAAAGAGGAGTGGTGATTTATGCTAAGGAGAGCCTGATACCTAAATTTTTATTCAAAGATGAATATGGAAGAATTCTGGCAATTGAAATCCAGACCCAAGGAGAAAAAATATTGATACTAGGAATTTATGCTCCAAACGACGGGAAATCAGAATTTTTCAAGAAGCTGCATGAGACGCTGCTGGACTATCTGGACTATGCTAACATCATAATGATGGGAGACATGAATGGAGTGGTGTCTACACATATGGATAAGTCTTATAACCAAAATCTAACATCAGACGGCAGACTGCCTAAAACTTTTTTTGAAATGACTGACAATCTGGATTTGATTGATATATGGAGGACAAAGAACCCCCTAGGTAAAGAAGGAACTTTCTTCTCTGAGGCCCACCTGTCCTGGTCAAGGATCGACCAAATCTGGACCTCCAGGGGGCTGGCACCCAAGACTAAAAAGGTGGAAATCTGCCCAAAAACATGCTCCGACCACAACGCTCTGAAATTAGATCTCAGACTTACTCAAACCGGTTCCTTCAGATGGAGAATGAATGACACTCTTTTAAGAGATCAAGAGATTGTGAAAAAGGCCCAAAAAACATTAAAGGACTATTTTGAGATAAATTTGAATACTACAGTAGAAAAAAGAACGATCTGGGACGCAAGCAAAGCTGTCATGAGGGGGTTTCTGATACAACAGAATACAATTAAGAAGAAGCTCTGGAATGGAAAGAAAGATAAAATACTGGAGAAAATACATCAAGGAGAGAAAAAATTGAGAACTAAACCAAAGTCAAAGGATCTGTTGAGAGAAATTAAATTCCATCAAGCAGAATATTCAAAACTGATTAATCAGGAGATTGAATGGAAAATAAAACAGATGAAGCAAAGATCCTTTGAATCAGCAAATAAATGTGGAAAGCTGCTAGCTTGGCAGCTGAAAAAAAGACAAAAGTTGAATACAGTTACAAATCTAGAGATTGAAGGAAGAACGGTGCAGAAACCAGAGGAAATTAGGAAGTGCTTCCACAGATATTTTAAAGAACTTTATGTACAGGGGCCTCAGAAAGAATCAGAGATAGATCATTTTTTAAAGACAAATGGACTATCAAAAATAACTCAAGATAAAAGATCAATCTTGAACTCTACAATAACCACCCAGGAAATTGAAAATGCCATTCAGAACATGCAACTAGGCAAATCTCCAGGCCCGGATGGGCTTACCTCCAAATACTACAAGACTTTGAAAGACTATTTAACACAACCCTTGTTGGAGGTATGCAACCAGATCATGGATGGGAAGAGGGCACCAGAAACGTGGAAAGAAGCGTTCATCACATTGATACCTAAGATAGAATCTGAAAAGACTCAACTCAAGAACTACCGCCCCATCTCACTCCTGAATGTGGATTACAAAATATTTGCAGACATTTTGGCAAGTAGACTTAAAAAAGTTTTAATTGAAGTAATTCATAAAGACCAAGCAGGCTTTCTCCCTGGTAGACATTTATATGAGAATACCAGAAACATCATCGATATTTTGGAACTTTTACAAACTAACAGGAACACAAGGGCGGTGTTAATTTTTGTTGATGCGGAGAAAGCATTTGACAATATATCTTGGATGTTCATGAAGAAAAACTTGGAAGGGATGGGAGTGGGGCGGGGGTTTGAAAATGGGTTACGAGCAATTTATTCAGAGCAAAAGGCCAAATTAATAGTGAACAATGTGGTGACGGAGGAGTTCAAAATTGAAAAAGGGACACGACAAGGGTGCCCTCTATCCCCTCTTTTATTCATTTCAGTCCTGGAGGTGCTATTGAACATGATAAGGGAGGACCGGCTGGTACAAGGGATAGAGGTCGGAGTGAAACAATATAAACTTAAAGCTTTTGCAGATGACCTAGTTTTGACATTGCAGGAGCCAGAATCCAGTACAAAAAGAGTTCTTGAACTTATATCTGAGTTTGGTCAGGTGGCGGGGTTTAAGTTGAACAAACAAAAAACCAAGGTTTTGACCAAGAATTTGACACTTACAGAAACAGAGGGGTTTCAGAGAGAAACAGAATTAAATGTGGTAAAGAAAGTGAAATACCTAGGGATCTATTTGTCTTCCAAAAATTTGAATTTATTTAAGGACAATTATGAAAAATGCTGGTTGGAAGTAAAGAAGGATTTAGAAATTTGGTCAAGATTGAAACTTTCCTTGTTGGGAAGGATTGCAGCAATTAAAATGAATGTATTGCCGAAAATGTTATTCTTGTTTCAAACCCTACAGATCGTGGACAGAGAGGAATGTTTTGGAAAATGGCAGAAGGATATATCTAAGTTTGTCTGGCAGGGCAAAAAGCCCCGAATAAAGTATAAAATATTAACTGATTCAAAAGAAAGAGGGGGGTTTGCCCTGCCGGATTTGAGGTTGTACTATGAAGCTGCAGCCTTCTGCTGGCTGAAAGATTGGTTTTTGCTAGAAAACACCGACGTCCTAGATCTGGAAGGTTTTGATAATGCATTTGGTTGGCATGCATATCTATGGTATGACAAGGTTAAAGTTCACAAATTGTTTAAAAGCCATATTGTCAGAAAAGCGATTTTTGCAGTCTGGATGAAATATAAAGACTTATTAGAGAGTAAAACACCGAGGTGGCTATCACCGATGGAGGCCAAAGCTCGAAAAAGACCCAATATGGAGGCCTATTGGCCGAAATATTGGGAATTAATTGAAAAAATTGGAGACGGTTGGAAGTTGCAGAGCCAGGACAAATTAAAAAACAAGGTGCGAGATTGGTTACATTATGCTCAAATTCAAGAGGTTTTTAAAATGGATAAAAAGGTTGGTTTCCAGGAGGGGAAATCGAAACTAGAGACAGAATTGTTAGAACCAAAGACCAAGATTTTATCTAGAATGTATAACTTGCTGCTTATGTGGAACACACAGGATGAGACAGTTAAATCTGCTATGATAAAATGGGCACAGGATGTTGGACATAATATTATGTTTGAAGACTGGGAAAGGTTATGGAACACCGGAATGAAATTCACGGCATCTAGTGCCTTGAAGGAAAACATTATGAAAATGATATACCGGTGGTACATGACCCCAGTCAGGCTAGCCAAGATGTATCACCTGTCTGACAACAAATGTTGGAAGTGTAAGGAAGCAGAGGGGACTTTCTTCCATCTCTGGTGGACCTGCCCAAAAGTGAAGGCCTTCTGGGAAATGATTTATAATGAATTGAAAAAGGTATTTAGGTATACCTTTCCTAAGAAACCAGAGGCCTTCCTGTTGGGCATGGTGGACCAGAAAATGTCAAAGAAAGATAGAATTTTGTTTATGTACGCTAGCACAGCAGCAAGAATACTCATTGCAAAGAGTTGGAAGACACAAGATTTGCCCACGCTGGAGGACTGGCAGACGCAGTTGATGGACTACATGGAGATAGCTGAACTGACCGGCAGAATCCGAGATTTGGATAAAGAAACAATTGAGGAGGACTGGGGAAAATTTAAAGATTATCTGAAAAAATATTATAAGCTGTATGAATCCTAAGAAAGTGCATGATTAGGAAACGTTAAGCTTCTGCGAATATGATTAAGTAAATGGTAAAATTAGTGACAAAAGAGAAAAGGAGACAATTTAAATTGAATATGTTATGTTTATTTTAAAGGTATTGAAATTGAGACATAATATATTGTATTTGGATACATAACATTCGAAAGTTACAACAAGGTATGAAATAAGGTAACAAAATGCTGACATTGTTAATGCAAAGAACGCAGAATCGGAAGGGGTGGGGAAGTCCAAGTTTTATTTTGTTTTTGTTGTTAAAAAAGAGAAAATTTGTTTCTTGTAACTACTTTATTTGTTTATAAACCTATAAAATTATGGAAAGAAACGCAATAAAAAAATTTATAAAAAAAAAGAATCTGGGATTTTCTGCATACAAGGCAGATGTAATGCTACTGAGTTACCCCTTTTCATGTAACCAGTGCTATTTTTTCTAGGCAAAGGGGTGGCCAGAACTCACCATGAATGCTTCCCTTGTTCTCTTATAATGGCAATAGCGCCCACCTGAGAGGTGCCGGAAGTGAGTTCTGGCTGAAAAAAGCCCTCCCTGTAACATAAGGAGCCATTAACCCCGTGTTGAAGCATGTGATGACCTGGGACTCGGGCTCAGACTTGGAACTGGAGGAGTCTCAGTTCACACCAGATCTTCTGCCTCAGGCAGCATCTGAACCAAGTCAGGGGCCAGATTCTGAAGAGCCCCAGTCTACACAGGTTCCCCTGCAACAAGCACCAGCTGGGCCGAGTCAGGGGCCTGAGCCTGCCCTGGCTCCAGATGCTGCAGGGATTACCTCGTTGCCCTCTGCTGGGCAATCATGTGCAGCTGCTCCACTACCAGTTGGGTCAGGAGAGGCTGAGGCGGCCTCTGGGTCTAGTAACCCACCAACATCTCCCGAGCTGCAGAGATTCAGGTCTGAGAGAAGGAGAGGCCTGAGTACTCGCAGGAGGAGTGCTCTCCTTTGGGTGAAACAGGGAGGTGAGTTACCGGGGGATCAGGACCGCCCGTTACCCTGACAGAGATAAAAGGCTGTCGGACCCTGCCCCAGGTTGTGGGAGTAACATTGCTGCTTGCAATCCTGTATCTGTCCTAGCCTGGTTTCCTGCCTTGTGACTTGCCTTGGCTCTGTTGGACTGACTCCTCACGGAATCCTTGGATTTGGGACCGGACTTGGACCATGTTGCTTGGGTTAACCTCCAGGCCCAGCACAAAGCATCACCATTCCAGGTCTTTTGCTGTCTCCACCAAAGCAGGCAGCGATATGTAGCTGGGATGGGAAAACGGGTCATGAGATTGCACCAGAACACAGGGTAAGACATCCTGCATGTTATTGGAAAGTAGGGAAAGGAAGCACATTTTGTGCAGCAGCCCCTTTTGTGCATAATGCAACCTCCTCCAATTCAGCTCCCTCCAGATGTTCGCGAGTCCACAACTGCCACCATCTGGTTGGGGCTGATGGAAGCTGGAATTGAGAACATCTGGAGGGCAACCGTTTGTCGAAGGCGGACATGATTGCTCCCACTTTGAGAGCACAAGATGGCAAGGAGTAGAGAGAGAAAATGCAATTACGGAAGAAAATTAAAACAGGTCCAACAAAGACTAATCTTGTTTTTAGAAAACAGCCCGTTGGCAAGGCACAGTGTACTTTAATGGATGATCCTGAATGTGCTAAAAGAGCAGCACAACACACTCCCCTCAAAAGGGAGAGAGAGAAAATCTCAGACTCCCTATAAATATCTGGCAGGGTCTGACTTGGGTATCTCGCATACAAAGAACATTTGTGACAATATATCCTCCTTCCAAAATGAAATGTCTGTGTTATGATTCCTCTGAATCATGGGCATTTCTTTAATTAACAAGAATATTGCCAAGGCACTTGCAGTACCAATAATGCAAGTGCTATTAAACTGCATAATGCCCTAAACAAATCTGACTTTGGGAAATATTAGCACATTTAATTCTTATTTGCAAAGTCCTGATTTTACTCAAACTAATTTATTATGAAAGGGTAGAAAAAGAAAAGGAACCCAAACCCTACAGTAAACCAACTATTTAAAAAATGTAGTTTTCATCAGCTGTAGTGCAGTGCCTCTTACTAAACTCAGCCCTTGAAGAATACTATGTGAGTTTATGCCTGCATGCCAACTAACAATATCCAGAAATAGATTAAGGGTGGATTTTAATGGTTACACTGGCTCATGGTGCACTCCAGGTGGTGTGGGCTAAGCCTCTTGGACACCACCCTGGAATGCCAGAGAGGGACTCTGACCATCAGTGTTATAAACTCGGATATTTAAGCTAGGTGCCCAATGGCTCCTTACACCAGAGGATGTGTTGCTAGTGTGTGAAAACGGTCCAGATCCAAGGATCCCCAGGCATGCACCTCCAGATGGTGGAGACACAGGGCCAGATTTAGGTTTGATGAGGCCCTAAGCTACTGAAGGTAATGGGGCCCTTTATATGTCCAGCTGTCCTATGTCAACAAGAAATTGTGGCTTTTTTGTGTTGAATAAATGCTATATGGTAATTTATGGACCCAGTGGCGTAGCGTGGGGGTGCAGGGGGGGCCGGCCGCACCGGGCGCAACATCTGGGGAGGGGGGCGTGCTCGCACTCGCATCTCTCTGCCCTTACCTGGCTCACTCACTCTCTCTCACTGCAGTGCTGGCTGTGTGAATCTGATCCGAGTCGCCGGGTCGCCGCCCACTGTGGAGGGGAGGGTGCCAGGCATGTGGTGCAGTGCGGAGAGAGAGAGAGGGACTATCTGGGGGATGGACAGGGCAGCGGGGGGGGGGGGCAAATTACTTGCCTTGCCCCGGGTGCTGACAACCCACGCTACGCCACAGTATGGACCTAATAGGTCTCTTGCACAAAGCAAAATATGTATTTTATCAAAGTAATTGTTGAACTGAAATACAATTAAGAAGTATGTTAATAGTGAATTTTTGGGGGGGCAAGAGAGTGGGGCCCTAAGCTATAGCCTGTTTAGCTTATACATAAATCCGGCACTATGGAGACGTCAGGCGCTATCCTGGCACCCAGCTATCTTCACTTGGTCACAACTGGCCGATAGCCAGGTGCAAAATACGCCTGGCAAATTTTGAATGCTGCTGTCCATGTCAGGAAAGCAAGAAGTGTAGAGCTCCTGTACACGCTAGCCCGGTGGTTGGGAAGTGGTGCAGCTGGTGCATATCAGATGGTGAGATGGGAAGAGGAAGGAGGCTTACATGGGCTAAACATACCCAACTCCCTCAACTGTTCCTCATAAGGCTTGGTTTCCAGACCTTCCTTGATCATCTTGGTTGCCTTCCTTTGCACATGTTCCAGCTTGTCAATATCCATCTCAAATTATGGCACCCAAAACTGGACACAGTACCCAAGGTGTGGTCTGATCAAGGCAACACAGAGAGGTATTACTACTTCCCTTGAACTCGTCACTATATTTCCATTGATGCAACCTAGACTAGTGTTAGTGGTTTGTTGTTTTGTTTTGTTTTTGCTGCTGCTGCTGCTGCTGCTTCATCACACTGTTGACTCATGCTAAGCTTGTGGTCCACTAAGACACCTAGATCCTTTTCACATGTGCTACTGGCAAGGCACCTGTCCCCCATCTTAAGTGACTTATGGTAATTCTGACCTTTTGCATGCCTGTGTGACAGACATTAACAACTATACTCACAGCAGGAGTTTTACATGTTATGGAAGAGGAAATGTCAGCGCCATGTTTCCCATGACAGCGCCTTCCTCCAAGCCACTAGATCTAAAGCAGTCTTTCATCTGAGGAATGCTACAGTGTCTTTCTGCTTACCTCCAAGGGGAGAGAGGGATAAGGCAAAGCAATAGGAGTGCATTTCTGCAGCTGTGTTGAATTCTCTTGGAGGTGGGTTTGCTTTTTTCCTCAATGAAATGTGACATTTCAGGGAATGCAAAGTGTTCTCTGAAAGATCAGCATTCCTCTCTTGCAAAAGAGCACTGGTTCTATAGTAGTAGTAGTAGTAGTAGTAACACAGTCTACTTTTCCTGCAGGCATTCTAGATGCAGGGAAATGGGAGCAGAAAGGTTTTATGCGATAAACTATACAAATGGTTGATCCCCAACTACAATCTCAAGAGGTAAAATTTAGCTAAAGAAATCTGCCAGCTGAGACTGCACATTTGTGTAGGTTGGTGCTCAGTTACTCCTGTACAAAAACAGATGAAATGTAATAGAGAATACATTAATAATAATAATAATAATAATAATAACAACAATATATTGATTTATACCACCCATCTGGCTGGATTTCCCCAGCCACTCTGGGCGGCTCCCAATCAAATATTAAAAACACAATACAGCATTAAACATTAAAAACTTCCCTAAACAGGGCTGCCTTCAGATGTCTTCGTGAAAGTTGCAGTGAATGTGGAAAGTGTTCTTTGTAACTCACACAATATATTGAATTGGATATTGTTCTCACTTTCACAACCATATAAGCAGGGCTCGTAGTGAAAGAATTGAAGTACTACTCGTCTTTCTTCTTCTTTGGTGATCATTCGAAGCCGAGTAAGATTGTTTTCCATAAACACAGTTTTAACAGTGAGTCTGTAAGTGACTGTGGAGGCCAATTCTGGATCCACACGTCCTTCCACAGTGGGGACATAGGTTTCTGGGTAGGAGTTGATCACAATGAGGGTTTGCCAAGTGTGCCTTCCTCTTAGCACATTTCTCCCTTGCATCCTGAGTTTGAACGTCTTCCAAGCCCATGACACCTTTGGTAAAGGCTGTTCTCCAATTGGAGCACTCGCAGGCCAGTGTTTCCCAGCTGCTGGTGTTTATACTATACTTTTTTAGATTTGCCTTGAGAGAGTCTTTAAACCTCTTTTGTTGACCATTTCCATTTTCAACTTTCCATTTTTAAATTCGGAATAGAGCACTAGTATTCATATATTGATAACAGTGTCAGCAATTGAGACACATTAGGAGATTCTTATTCCCCACATAGAGCCACAATTCCCAGAGTTCTTTGGGAAGATGCACTTATTCCTGAATTGCAAGGAGTTGGACTAGATTGGGGTAGTTTCCAGCTCTACAATTCTATGATTATTAAACCACTTTGGGAATTGCAGCTCCATGTAGGGAATGAGAGTCCCTAAAAACTCTCAACACCCTTAACAAACTACAGTTCCCAGGATTCTTTGGGGGAAGCCACAACTAAAGTACAGTGCACCTTGGTTTAAGAACAGCCCTGTTTACGAGCTATTCAGTTTACGAACTCCGCAAAGCCAGAAATAGTGTCCCGATTTGCGAACTTTACCTCAGTCTAAGAACGAAAGCTGAATGGTGGAAGGGCACTGGCGGTGGGAGGCCTCATTAGGGAAAGTGCACCTCAGTTTAAGAACAGTTTCAGTTTAAGAATGGACTTCTGGAATGGATTAAGTTCGTAAACCGAGGTACCATTGTAGTATCATAATGCTTCAGATGCATTATGAGAATGTGGCCTAGAAAGGGAACCTTCTTATGGCAGATGAAAATGATGGACTATATGGAACTTGCCAAACTGACTGGGAGACTCCGAGACCAGAGAGAAGAGACGGTGGAAGAAGACTGGAAGAAGTTTAAAGCATATTTGAAAAGAATATGTTAATATTTAAATCTTAGAATAGCTTTGGAAGCGGATACAGGCTGTAGGGTTAGAAGTAGAAGACAGTGTATTTTAAAATACTATTATTTGTAAAGGATAAAATGTGAAGATTATTATGGTAAAAGTAAGTGTGATAAAAAATGGTTAAAAAAATGATATATGTAAACTGCTAAAGATGAGGTAAAATGAAAATCAGATAGGGGGGGCTTGGGGAAGCTCACCTAACAATGTTTAGAAAAAATAAGGATAAGACAAGAACTTTTTTGTATTGTTTGTTTTTCTGTTTGTGTTGTTTATTTGTGTTATAAAATGAATAATTTTTTTGAAAAAAATATAGAAAGGGGAAAAAAATATAGAAAGGGAGCGACGCGGGTGGCGCTGGGACGCGGGTGGCGCTGTGGGTAAAAGCCTCAGCGCCTAGGGCTTGCCGATCAAAAGGTTGGCGGTTCGAATCCCCGCGGCGGGGTGCGCTCCTGTTGCTCGGTCCCAGCGCCTGCCAACCTAGCAGTTCGAAAGCACTCCCGGGTGTAAGTAGATAAATAGGGACCGCTTACTAGCGGGAAGGTAAACGGCGTTTCCGTGTGTGGCTCTGGCTCGCCAGAGCAGCGATGTCACGCTGGCCACATGACCCGGAAGTGTCTCCGGACAGCGCTGGCCCCCGGCGTCTTGAGTGAGATGGGCGCACAACCCTAGAGTCTGTCAAGACTGGCCCGTACGGGCAGGGGTACCTTTACCTTTATATAGAAAGGGAACCTTCTTCTTGTTCATCTCATGTAGCATCTTGGACCAGACTTAGGTTAATCCATGACCAAGCAAAGCATCAACAGTGGAAGTGACCCTTGAACCTAGGTTCTAGGTCCAAATCTCCTTCCATTGGATGTCAAGCACTAGAGTTTTGAAGTACCACAAACTTGGGATTTCATCTGCCTATTACCAAAGAAGAGACTTGAGAACGGAAATATTGATGGAACCTGCTGTTTATATATTGAGAAATATATGGTGGAAAGAAATCATTCATGCATGAAGATGAAAAAGAGGGACTTCTTTGTGCTTAATGTGCCAGAAAATTTAGGCCACACTCATGCATGTAAATAAGTATGCAAATGTAACCCTAGTAAATGCTGCCAAGGTCAGTGAGACCTCAGGCAATTTCTGCTGAGTAAGTGGCTAATCACTCAACATGAAATGTGGCTCCACTTAGATAAGTCAAGTCTGGAAACCTGCCATGTTGTATCCTGGGTCAAATTGTTCTGTCCTCCTGTGACTTCCAGATCAAACTTGTTAATTTGGCAAGCTTTCCCTCAAATTTCTTGCAGATGAATTCATTGTCTTCCTTTCTCATGATTAATGCCGCACTTGTATTTCTGGAATCTGAAGGCAAAAGAGCAAAACAGAAACTCTGGTATCCTGAGTCCCCACTCTGAAATGCCACCAATTCTTGCCCTTGAGAGGAATCTGATGATGGACCTATAGTTCCAAATAAGGGAGATGACTCCGACAAGAGCACAGACCATTTCATTTGTTCGAAACCTTCTCACTCAAACAATCAATTTTACTAGGTTAACATTTACCCTAGAGGTGTCACATCACATTTTCTTTTCTTTGTTTGTTTTGAACATGCAGACTTTCAGTGAGTTACACTGAATGACTTTCAGCATGTTGGATATTGCATATAGCCTAGTCCTCTGCATGATTACTCTAGAGGTAAGCATGTCTCCCAAGCTTGCGTTGGATTGGAAATAAACCAAACTATTCCCCACAAATGGGAAATAGCTTGGAAGTAGCAGTAGTAGTTAAAGTATATACCATGCCTATCTGACTGGGTTGCCCCAGCCAATCTGGGCAGCTTCCAACATATAAAAAATATATAATAAAACAGTAAGCATTAGGAAAAAAACCTTCCCTATGCAGGATTGCCTTCATGTGTCTTTTAAAGGTTGTACAGTAGAACCTTGGTTCCTGAACAGCTTAGTTGCCAAACAAATTGGCTCCGGAACATCGCAAACCCAGAAATAAGTGCTCTGGTTTGCGAACATTTTTCAGAAGCAAACGTGTGGTGCTGTTTCCGTTTGAGTGCAGGAAGCTCCTGCAGGCAATCGGAAGCCACACTTTCATTTTTGAACGGTTTCGGGAGTCGAGCAGACTCCCAGAATGGATTAAGTTCAAGAACCCAGGTACCACTGTATAGTTACTTATCTCCATGGTCACATAACTCCATACCCTCCAACATTTCTTAGATGAACATAGGGACATCCTAAGAAAAGCAGGACATTCCGGGATCAAATCAGAAACTGGGACAGCTTCTGAAAATCTGGGACTTTCCCTTGGAAAACAGTGAGGGTCTGTACACGCCCCAACAGAGAATTCTGGAAGACCCTGGTTCATATCATAACTCACCCACAAATGTTGCAAGGGCCAAAGTCTCCCGTCACCATAGGCAAAAAGGATACTGACCACATCCCAAGCATCCTCAAGTATTCTTGAGGTAGTGATTGATGATTAACTATTTTGAACAGACTAAGGGCCAAACTACTTGTAAGACACAGTCGTACATAACCTTGCCCTTGTTGTTGTTTTTTCAGTGGAAAGCAGACACAGGAGTCTTCAATCTTGAATGGAAGGCTATGAGGGAAGTTAGTGGAGGTGCTTAACCCCTTGCACTCCATACATTTTTGGCTTTTTTACTCAACCCTTCCCCCACCCATTAATTTTTTTCCGTATGGGGAAAAAGATAAAGTGGCTATAGAGAGAAAACTATTTGCAGATTGACTTTGAGGGGCAAAGGACCTAAGGGGGGAAAGGACCAAATAGCTTCTTCCCCTCTCAATGTTGCATGTATCTTTGTGGTTAGTCTTATATATATATAAGTCACTAGCAGCTCATTTTATAGGCCCAAACACACCTTGCACTCAAAAAAATAATATGCACTTCTCTGCCATCGAGTGCTCAACAGCAGCAATTTAATACAATTCCCAAAAGCAGCTTTAAAGTGACATAACAAATGCAAGTTTCTTCTGTTTTGATGAAATGCACATACTTTGCATTATGGTTCGCTTTGTGGGGGCAGGGGAGATGCAAATTCCAAAGGGGATGGTTTATAATCCATCTAGAATGGAAAATACAGCACTTTATATCATCTTCCCTTTTTTGTAAATTATGTTGTTTATTTTTGAAAAAAAGTTTTCTGGGCAAGAGTGTTTTGTTTTGTTTTTTGCATTTGAATATGGAAAGCAGGGCGTGAATGTCATTGTGCAAAGGTATACTGCAAGCCTAATTAATCTCTTAAATAATGAGATGCTGCTCGAGTTGTGAAGAACATTATTCAGCAAGCCAATAATTTAGGCCCTTTTCCCTCTGTAGTTGTACAGTTGCAGTTCTCTGTCTGTGAATTACTAATCATAGTGGCCTGCAGGTACCTTTAAAGGTGTGAGCTATCTCTCTCTCTCTCTCTCTCTCTCTCTCTCTCCATCCATCTAATAGCAAACTCATCCCACGTGTCAATCATTATGTAGCCAAAAGAGCACCATCCTTGCATGCAGTGCTTTTATTCTATAAAAATGTTTTGGGGTACTCTCATTTTGACTCAAGAAAATTACCATTGTATAGTTCAAATCTGGGGAAATAAATGCAGTAAATGGACAAAAGTACAAAGATTCACAAAATGTTTAGGGGTGTACATACCCGTGCGTACCCCCAGAAAAAGCACCGTTTGCATAAGCTTGGTGAACCCCAAAGGAACTTGCATAAGTGTAAAGCATATTTAGGGGGGAAACCTTAAGGAGGGGGAACCCAAAACAGCTCAGTGAGGACTAAGCATGTTCACTGCCCATAAAATGCTGACTGTTGGGGAAGAGGAATGGAGTTCTCTGGGGAAGGGCATGGCTGGCTGGCTGGCATTCTAAACAAAAACACTGCATGACCACATTTCTTTTTTTAAAATCATTTTTATTCATTTTCCAATAAAAACAGCCAATCAACATATCCACATCATAATTAAAAACAAGAAACTAAAATAAAAAAGACCAAATTGTAATTACGAATTTTTCCGGGCTCCCCATAGTCTGGACCTCTGAAGCATATCTCCAAATCTTCAGTCCTGCCTCTTCTTGTTGTTTTCATATTTTCCACCTTCTGGTCTTAACACTTTATGCATGACCACATTTCGACAGTATAGCATATGACTTGCATTTTAAAAGTCCCAGATCCAAACCCCAGCATGTTCTAAATGTGTTTTCTTTTATTTCAATTGTAAATCACTGGAGTGTCTGCTGTGTTGAGTTCCTTTGGGAGGAAGCGTGAGGTATACATTTAGCAATATAAAAAATTTAAAACATTCCAACAGTGAAAAGATCACCACCACCCTTGACACTCAGGCAAGCTGCTGCCAATCAGTGTATGAAATTCTGGACTAGATATAGCAACGGTCTGACTTGGTAGATGGCAGCTTTTTGTCCTGCATAATCCCTGTCCTATTTCTTGTGGGTTTGTCAATTCGCAGATCTATTTCAATTTAACTCATTGGTTGACAGACCTATATTTTTGGCCTGCTGTGATGAAGCAAATTGCCATGCCTTCCCAGAGGAAGCAACCAAAACCAAAAAAATAAAGCAGTACCTCTCAAGGTTATTTAGGGCTTGGAATAAACGAACCATATGTCAATGCCACTCGGAGATAATATGGCAGTCCCATTGATGCAGCTCAAATTTAAATAAGATAATCCATCCTGGGAATCCATATAGGAACCACGAGCTGTGTTTCTGCTGACACTGCAAGGCCCAAAGATGGGCAAGATTTGAAAAGTGTCGTTCTGAGAGGTGCCACATCTGGGGATCATGGTAGGCTCATTGATAATAATAAAGACAAGGAAAGCAAGACGGAATGAACTGTCCATTTATTGCAAATCTATCAGGGAAATAATTGCAAGAATACATTCCGGCACCTTGTCTCCATCCTTCTTCCTTCCCAGAAAGAAAACATTCACCACATTAAAGGAAGCAGGTGCCCCCCCCACCCAACATAGGAGCCACAAAACCACTGTGTTCATTTTAAGATAAAGAAAGAGACCTCTGAATCTCATTGTGCAGGAATGGTTCTACTTGAGGGGCTCTCAGAGTTGGACAAAGTGAGTATACCGAATACTCAAGGGGCACAAAAGGCCTGTACATTGGTACCTCGGGTTAAGTACTTAATTCGTTCCGGAGGTCCGTAATTAACCTGAAACTGTTCTTAACCTGAAGCACCACTTTAGCTAATGGGGCCTCCTGCTGTTGCTGCGCCGCCGGAGCACGATTTCTGTTCTTATCCTGAAGCAAAGTTCTTAACCTGAAACACTGTTTCTGGGTTAGGGGAGTCTGTAACCTGAAGCGTATGTAACCTGAAGTGTATGTAACCCGAGGTACCACGGTATGTATACTACTTTACCTCCTACTGCTACTAAATAGGACATCCATCTTTTTCCTGAGGGATGCGGGTTCCCCACTCCTGTTATAGATCTCTTCCTATTTTGTTTTGGGGAAAATCTGAAGAGAACCCAGAGAATCTGTAAAGTGTCCCATTTCCCTAAATATTACTAGGCTTATCCAAAATCTTGGCTTTCTTCAACATTTCTCAGATTTTCTTTGCTTCAGAATTTTACACTGGATGAAATTTGAGTAGCAACTCCTGTTCTCTCCAAACCAAAATTGTTCTTAGGGAAGATGCTCACACAACAAACACGATGTTGAAGCTCCTTAAAGTTGAAATAGACTCCATGTGGTTACAGCCTCATGTAAACTCCACCCCCATCGCTCAGCCTCAGACATTGAGGTCCAGCTCCAAGGGCCTTCTGGCGGTTCCCTCACTGCGAGAAGTGAAGTTACAGGGAACCAGACAGAGGGCCTTCTTGGTGGTGGTACCCGCCCTGTGGAACACCCTTCAGATGTCAAAGAAATAAACAACTACAGTGGTACCTCGGGTTAAGAACTTAATTTGTTCCAGAGGTCCGTTCTTAACCTGAAACTGTTCTTAACCTGAAGCACCACTTTAGCTAATGGGGCCTCCTGCTGCCGCAGCGTCGCCACCACACAATTTCTGTTCTCATCCTGAAGAAAAGTTCTTAACCTGAGGTAATATTTCTGGGTTAGCAGAGTCTGTAACCTGAAGCGTCTTTAACCCAAGGTATCACTGTATCTGACTTTTAGATGGCATCTGAAGGCAGCCCTGTTTAGGGAAGCTTTTAATATTTGATGAATTATTATATTTTAATATTTTGTTGGAAGCCGCCCAGAGTGGCTGGGGTATAAATATATTATTATTATTATTATTACATGTAGAGTAGAGCTGTGCTTTGAACAAACTACTTTGACTGAACAATGATCATCTAATAGGCACATTTCTGAACTACACCTGAAAGTAGTTCTCATAATTGCTGAGTGAACTAGAGGTGAATTAATTTTGGGGGGGCATAGAACATTGAATGATTTCTAGTTCAACTTCATGTTCATCCACCTCATTACCCAGCAGACTCTAAGCTCCACCCCATTCTCCCTTTTTTTAAAAAATGTAAGTCAACTGGCTATCTATAAAGAAAGTTAGCAAAAAAAATGTAGAGGCAATGTTCTAGGGCTATGAGGCAGATGCAGAGACATTACAGTGGCTAATGATACTAAATCACTTAATCACTGGGGCTAAGCAACCGTAAGGAAGAAATGCGAGGCATTTCTTGTATCTTCCCTGCTGAAGATATTTGCTCTTCTAACAGCAGCTTTTTGCAGCAAGAAGCACAGTAACAGGAAACAAGGTAAATGATGTCTTTGTGTCATTAACAGTTGTGTGATTGACGCAAATTAAACAAGGTAAGCCTTTCCTAGTGTGGAAATACAATTATGGGGAAAGCTTCACCTGGTAGCTTTTTGTCTTTTAGACATCTTATTACTTGTGTGTTACCTCAAATCACTTTTGGGACCTATACTTCTTTTTTGTTTATTTGTTTTGTTTGCGGATTTTTTTATGAACTGAAAGGGTTCACTTGGATGAACTTGGACCAAGCTAATCCATTTCTTTTCAAGTATGAACTTTAATGGGAACTAGTTCCTTTCCAGACAGGATGAACTGGAACTAGTTCCATTCTAAAACAAATTTTCCAAGTACTGGCATAGAGCAATTACTAAATTATGTTGCAGTGAAACTTGAGAGAAATGAGCTTTTAATCCATTACCTGTTTAACAAGAAGTCTAATTTGAAGGTATGTTTGACTTTTGGAAGCCTTTCAAGCAATCTCACTACCAATCATTTATTTCAAGAATGTAAAGATGAACAAAAGGACCATTAACTGAGCAGTTAATTCTTTTAACACATATTTAGTGCATTGGAATCCTGGCTTTCATAAAGCCTTTGCTTTTAATTTCAGTTTACATAAGCCTGTGCATTTTTTAAATTTTCTTAGACATCTACTAATGATCACCTTGCATCCTGTGGGAATATGTATGCAGTGCTTTTTTCTGGGGGTACGCAGGGGGAACACATACCCCTAGACATTTTTGTGAATTTAAGTTTGGCCTCATTGAGGGACCGTATTTCAGAATGAGTAGGAAAATGTAAGATAAAGGGACCCCTGACCATTAGGTCCAGTCGTGGCTGACTCTGGGGTTGCGGTGCTCCTCTCGCTTTACTGGCCGAGGGAGCCGGCGTACAGCTTCCGGGTCATGTGGCCAGCATGACTAAGCCACTTCTGGCAAACCAGAGCAGCACACGGAAACACCGTTTACCTTCCCGCCAGAGCGGTACCTATTTATCTACTTGCACTTTGACATGCTTTTGAACTGCTATGTTGTCAGGAGCAGGGACCGAGCAACGGGAGCTCACCCCGTCCCGGATTCGAGCCGCAAGCCCTAGGCTCTGTGGTTTAACCCACAGCGCCACCCGCGTCTCCGTAGGAAAATGAGAGTACCCCTAAACATTTTTTTAGGGGGAAAAAGCACTTATGTATGTATGTATGCTGAGGCTCCAATACTTTGGCCACCTCATGAGAAGAGAAGACTCCCTGGAAAATACCCTGATGTTGGGAAAGATGGAGGGCACAAGGAGAAGGGGACAACAGAGGACGAGATGGTTGGATAGTGTTCTCAAAGCTACCAGCATGAGATTGACCAAACTGTGGAAGGCAGTGGAAGACAGGAGTGCCTGGTGTGCTCTGGGCCATGGGGTAACAAAGAGTCGGACACGACTAAACGACTAAACAACAACAACAATGTATATACATGAATGGATGTATGAATAGATGGGACTGTGTGGTGCTATAAGTATGTATTGAATCAATCACAGATAAAATAAAATAAAAGCAGGCAGAGGACAGTTCCTCAAAGATTAACACACATTAAATACATGATGTTGCCTCTCAGTGATATAGAACGCAATGTTCGTCCCAGTAATCCATCTGATAATCTGTTTGTGTTATGCGGTTGTATGCAGCTCAGTAACTTCAAAACGTTCATCTTCTTTCTTGGAACACTGCAGTTTTGTGGTCTCTCAGCTGAGACTGAGAGAGAGATTCAAAGATGCGCTAGAAAAACAAAGACAGCAAAGACAGGCAAGGCAATCCCTAGATGGCTGCAGGCAGTACAAATTAACTAAGAAACAAAAAGGATCGAAAGGGCACATGCTACAAATGCGTTTTCAAGTCTATCTAAGCAGAAATGAAGACTAGTCGTGCATTTATATATATACACACACAGTATATATGGAATTCTAAAATGTTCGTCTTTTGAGGAGTTCAAGATATTCTGAGCTTCTATTCTGCACTGTTATCCAGAGGCATTCTCCCATTAGTGGTTCCAAACCATGCCCAGCTAGGACAGTTTCCACAATATGCAACACACACATGCCAGCATAATATTTGCTCCTGGACTTTGATAGTATGAACAGTCTGTAATGCTTTAGTCAGGGCATAGGCAAACTCCGGCCCTCAACATTTTTGGGACTACAATTCCCATCATCCCTAGCTAACAGGACCAGTGGTCAGGGATGATGGGAATTGTAGTCCCAAACATCTGGAGGGCCAGAGTTTGCCTATGCCTGGCTTTAGTGGTCTCACTCCTCTATCTTAGTTATTCTCATGTTCATTTGTGAACTGCATATGGTTCCCAGGTTTAGCAATGAGTTTGCAATCGCACAGGGATTCTCCACCTAGGTGGGCCACACACCCTGCTTCAAAGAGGAGGGATCTCTATCTGAAGGTGTTCTCTATTTGAAAGGCTCTCTGGTCTGTGTCCAGATGAAAGATAAAGAAAGGACAACAGAAGTCGCAGCATTACCCATCCACAGTCTGGTCCATGACCTTGAGTCTCCACCCAAAGAAATGTAAAGGTAAAGGTACCCCTGACCATTAGGTCCAGTCGTGACTGACTCTGGGGTTGTGGCACTTATCTCACTTTATCGGCCGAGGGAGCCAGCGTACAGCTTCCAGGTCATGTGGCCAGCATGACTAAGCCACTTCTGGCAAACTAGAGCAGCACATTGAAACGTCGTTTACCTTCCCGCTGGAGCGGTACCTATTTATCTACTTGCACTTTAACGTGCTTTTGAACTGCTAGGTTGGCAGGAGCAGGGACTGAGCAACGGGAGCTCACCCCGTCACGGGGATTCGAACTGCCAACCTTCTGACCAGCAAGTCCTAGGCTCCGTGGTTTAACCCACAGCGCCACCCCTGGGCCCTAAATGAGATGTATTGCACTTCTATTGTAAACTGCTTAGAAGCCACTTTGGCAATTAAGCAGTTTAACATTAATTAAATGCCACCACTACTAGTAATGTAACATTTAAATTCCAGTAATTATTCTTAAATTTGCATCTGTATGCCTGCAATAGCATATGCAAATGTTAGACAGATATATGTCCTCTTTTCTTCGGTGATGCAAAAACGGTCACCCTATGTCTCTAATGCAGAACAAGTCTTGTATGGCTCTACAAGGTTTCAGTTCCCTGTCTAGGCAACACTTGTCTAAAGTGTTCTGCGAGAGGAAAAACACCATCAAGGCACACTCACTGGGAGCTCTCCAGGGTACTGATCCTGCATTCAGAACATGAATGCACTAGGCTGGCACTCCCTGAACCTGACCATTAGCAATTCCTCTTACTGCTTCTTGTGACACTTCTGAATGTGACATTGCCTGCCCTGACTCTCCTGGACAAGACCTTGCTATTACACTTTGCTCGGTGTTATACTGTTCACCAAGTCTCTACTTTATAGGAAACACCTAGAAAACACTGTTAGACAGGCAGCATAGGAAGTATATCTTATAAAATGAAATATGGAGCATTCCTGTAAGTAAGTGTGCTACTGTTTCCCATCTGAGAACCCAAGGCTTTTGCGGAACAAGATGCCCCTCTACTTCCAGGCCTGTATAACACTCCAATGACTGGGCCACGTTCTGCTCAGATGGTCTTGAGATGATGGAGGAATGCTGGTGGCATGATGGGAAACCACATGACATCCTTTAAAAGCAGTGGGAATAAGCCAGAACAGGGAGATAACAAGAAACAACATCTCCCATTGGACCCTATGTACTTATTTGCCCTAAACAGAACTGAGCATACCCCAGTAAAAACCTGAATCTGAGCTGAAGGTTCCTGTGAGCCTCCTTTTTCAGGAGTGACAGAAGTTTGGTGAGCATCACTGGTGAGGATGGGAATTCCATTTGCAACCCAACTGTAGCTCAAGGTTGCCTGGAAGGAGCTGTGACTCCCCCCTTACGATATAAGCTGAAAGGTCTATGCCTTATGTTTTCCAGGTTCAATTCCTGGCATTTATTTATTGCATTTATACCCTTTTTTCCCCTCCTTGGAGCTCAAGGTGGCACACATGGTTCTCATCCTCCTTATTTAATCCCCACAACAACCCTGGAAGGTAGGTAGACAGAGAGAGAGAGAGAGAGAGAGAGAGAGACTGAGAGACTGAACAAAGATCACCCAGTCAGCTTCGTGGCTGAGTGGGGTTTGAACCCTTCCTGGTGAAGAAGAGGAAGGAGGAGGAGAAGCTCAGGATGACATTTCCATTATTTTCAGAAGTCCCAACCTTATGCGTTCATTCTCCATGTAATTTTAAGGATATTTATTATTATTATTTTGCTGCTGAATTATACCAAGGCTGGATGCAAAGTCAAATACATTTGAAAACTATTGAAATGAAAAGGGTTTTGCTTTTGATCATGCTCCATAGAAGTTACATAGAAACATTAGGGAAAGCTCAGCTCTTTTAAAGACCTCGTGGGGAAATATTCATCTATCTTAACTATGCACAGTGCATCTGTAGCTTAAGAAAACACACAGATAAGAGGCCAATTTTAATTGAGAGTTCAGGGTAACCTGCAAGGAATTCAAAATATAGACGGATAGAACAAAGTGTCCTATGACATTTTCCAAAAAGCTTCCAGAAAACACAGCTGGGTGTTTTTCATAACAACTTTTTCCCCCTTGGGTTACAAATAATGGTTCTATCCAATGGGGCCTTTGTACCAGCAGAAGGCAGTTTGATTTGTGTATCCGGTGGCGCATCTAGATAATTTTAGACCCTGGACTTAAATGTCTTAGGTGTCCCCCTTGAGACAGCATGTGTTATTACTTCTGCTGCAAAGCCACCGAGTGTCCCGGTTGTTCTTGAGGGGGAAGTACTCTTGAGCAGGTGCAGTTTTACTTTTTAAACTGGAAAATGTACATGGCTAGGCACTTATTGCCAACAAAAGTCCGTATAGTAAATGGTTTTCCCAGTAGTGTTGTACGGAAGTGAGAGCTGGACCATAAAGAAGGCTGATCACCGAAGAATTGATGCTTTTGAATTATGGTGCTGGAGGAGACTCTTGAGAGTCCCATGGACTGCAAGAAGATCAAACCTATCCATTCTTAAGGAAATCAGCCCTGAGTGCTTACTGGAAGGACAGATCCTGAAGCTGAGGCTCCAGTACTTTGGCCACCTCATGAGAAGAGAAGACTCCCTGGAAAAGACCCTGATGTTGGGAAATATGGAGGGCACAAGGAGAAGGGGACGACAGAGGACGAGATGGCTGGACAGTGTTCTCAAAGCTACCAGCATGAGTTTGACCAAACTGCGGGAGGCAGTGGAAGACAGGAGTGCCTGGTGTGCTCTGGTCCATGGGGTCATGAAGAGTCGGACACAACTAAACGACTAAACAACAACAACAGGCACTTATTCTTTCATGGAGATTAGCGATGCTGCAGAAACTTGAAATTTCTCAGCTCTATCAGGGCTTTAAATGTACAAATGTGTGCTGAGGCTGAATTATAATATTCTTGCAATTCCTACTGAGATTATGAATTTATGGTTTCTGCACATGCATGTTCTACATGACTGAAGTATCCAACTCGTTGGATTCTGGCTTTTTTTGGCTGGCACCAGAGGCCCTCCCTCTAGTTTTGGTGGGTCCATGTCAAATGGACACCAACTTCGAATGTATTAAACAGAAGAAAACAGCCAATCAGAGAAGGAAAGTTGCAATGTGTGGAATGTTGAGACACATGTAGTGATGCTGTGCTATGTGCTTGACACATTTCCAAGATGTGTTTCTTGATGTGCATGTCCCAAAACAATATATACTTAATAAATCTTGAAGTACTTGAGAACCTTTGTCCAAACTTGTAGCACAGTATTTATAACTTTGTGAGCTAATTACAATTTCTCATGGCACAAGTTCACCTACCACTAACTAAGATCATTAAAATGTGTGAAGTGGACTTTAGAAGTTGCATTTCCATGTCTAGAATTTTGCCAAAGGCAAAACAAGGCATCACATAACAAGACAGAATCCACATGAAGGGTTGCTCCCAGAAATCAGATTTTCCTTTAGTATACAAGTTCATTTTTTCCCCTTTGCCTTCTGTGTTTCTGCTATATTCATAGCAGTGCTATTATTTCATCCATGAAGGACAAAGAAAGAAGCAGTCCTGCTAGTCAAATTTGATTAATTTTTTTCAGCACGGCCACTAAATTAATGGAAAGGAAGTCAGCAAGCACAATTTACTGGCCCATTATTTAAGCATTTCTTAAAGCATCCTATGAAGTCCCTTAGCAACATTAATTCAAATTGCCTTCGATAGGGAATGTGACACAGAACCCAGATTGAAATAAGTAAACAAATGTTAATGAATATTGATGAACACCACAGCCTTGCTTCAGTGGCTACAGAGATGTGGGTTTTGTCCACCCTTTTAAAAACATCTCTATTAAAGTGTTCAAATTCAGCAAATGTCTCACTAGGGCATGATGGGGAGAAAAGGAAGATCAGCATGTGAGCAGCAAAAAAGCATGCTGCTATGAGCTTTTGAAACATGTGATCTGGCTATTCTTTGTTACATGATTGCAATAGATAAGTTGACTTGTCACCTACATGGCTAATAAATATTATTGTTCCTAAGGGACTGTGTTGCTGAGAGTGAGTGAAGCCAGGTCTGTCTTAAAATTCCCACCCCCTGGGCCCGCCTGCGATTGGTTAATTCAAACTGCAGGTGAGTCCCATCAACGCACATGACTGGTGGAGGGCCATTGCATCATCTGCCAGTTACACAACAGGATTCCCCACCCAGCTTGCATGGCACTGTCCTGAGCCACTGTGCTGCTCCCCAAATGGCAAGTGATCTTTGATAGACACAGTGGCTAATTAGATTCTGATCCATATATTAGCCCAGGAAATACTGTACATGTTATGTTATTTCAAACAACTCTTCTGCACTCCTTCCCAAAACTGCCATACAGTCTAGGTTTCAAAAGCCTGTGTTAATTCTTCAGGAAGGGGTATTTCAACTTCTGGGATGCTTTATGAAAGTCTAAGTGTGTTGTGATTCTTCATTCCACATTAAAAGCAAAAAAAGGGGTTGGTTTGTTTTTATTCAGTGGGAATTAATTTGAAATCAATATATTCCGGCACAGGAGGTGAGTTGCTTCAACAGTGCAATGATTTTCACATCTGTAGCTCAATCTGGCTTTCAGCAAGTTGGTTAATCACAGAAAACAGTAGGTGGATAATCTTACAGGTATGTTCCAGCTTACGAAAATTCATTCTTCATCCTTCTTCATACATCAAAATCATTCTTCCTACATGAAAATGCAATAAACTGCATGCAACCCTCTTTTCACTGCTAGTTAATTTGATGATACAAGCAGGATGATAAAGGCAACTGTACCGCACAGAAGAACTACAATTAATGTTGATTGAAATAGGGGACACGTGCTGGTGCTGGATAATTTGTCAGGGAAGGGGAAAGATGCAGAACTTCACCCGTTCCCTCTTGATTTCATGTTGTTGTTGTTGTTTGAATTTATACCCCACCCTTCCTCCTCAAGGAGCCCAGAGGCGAAGCCGATATACCATTTCAGAACAAAAACAAAGGAAAAATATTCTGAAATGGTTAAAGAATTCTATAAACATTTACAGTTAAAGACATCTAAAAGCAGTTTCAGCTTTTAAAAGTTCTAAAGCATTTGCAGTTTAAAAACAATCTTCCATTCAATGATCACGGTGTTGCCGCGAGTAGAATTCTTCAAATACCTGAGTCAATTTTCAAATTATTTATGAAAATTAATAATGACGGAGGCAGGAGCACTCACTAGGGAGGGCATTCCACAAGCTGAGAACTGCCACCGAAAAGGATCACAAATCACAATTGTGTGGCTTCTAGATGTTTTGAACCGCAGTTCCCACCAGCCCTAACCATGGGCCATGCTGGCTGGTGCTGAAGGGACTTAGGGAAGCTTTTAATATTTGATTAATTATTGAATTTTAATATTTTGCTGGAAGCTGCCCAGAGTGGCTGGGGAAACCCAGCCAGATGGGTGAGGTATAAATAAATTATTATTATTATTATTATTATTATTATTATTATTATTATTATTAAACATGAAAAGATGAGAAACCCTGGAGGGCTATCTTTGGTTATAGTAAACAGTGCTGGGCTAGATAGACAGGTTTTTTTGGCCTGGCATAAGATGGGCATAAGATGCATTGTCTTAACAGCTGAATTAACTTTCCGTAAATATTTAGAGCAAATTCTCACTAGCCTGTGTTCAAAACTGCAACGCATGTACAATGAAACATGCATTCTATTCACACTGCTCCTCTTTAACACTCTTTTTCTTCCCTTGATTTTCTTTTCCTTCAAATGATGATGGGAAAAATTAATGTACGAAGGAAGTCACACATTTTCAAGCAAGGCGCCTGCCCAGTACAGGCTTCAGCCGCAGCCATGCACGCGCCCCCACACAGCCCTGCTCAAGCACAGAGGAGAAAGTTTTTGGGGAAAGGTTTTAAGTGCTTATGTCATGGGTAGGCAAACTAAGGCCCGGGGGCCGGATCTGGCCCAATCGCCTTCTCAATCCGGCCCACGGACAGTACGGGAATCAGCGTGTTTTTACATGAGTAGCATGTGTGCTTTTATTTAAAACGCATCTCTGGGTTATTTGTGGGGCATAGGAATTTGTTCATTTTCCCCCCTTTCAAAATATAGTCCAGCCCCCCACAAGGTCTGAGGGACAGTGGACCGGCTGCCTGCTGAAAAGGTTTGCTGACCCCTGGCTTATGCTCACAATGTTAAGAAAATAAACCAGAAAATAACACTTGTAACTGTATCTTATTTTCCCTTATTTTAATATTTTCAGTGTGTGTGTGGGGGGGGGGTGACAGAAGATTTTCGCACCAGGTACCACCTGATCTTGCTACAGCACTGAAGAGGAGAGGGCTTTCGTTCGCCAAAACTCTGAATTATATTGAACAGCGCAGAGAAAAAGGTGTGTATTAGGACATTCAAATGACAATGCTGGTGAATTTTCATAAGGGCTTAAAACGAATAATAATCACAAATTCAGGTAAGGGAACGGAACTTAAGATCAGATAAATGAGAAACTGAAATGGACAGATTCACCCAAACCCTCCTGCCTCCCACTGGAAAGCTAAGATTCAGTCCTGTGACTCCAGAGCAGTTATACCAGGGTGAAGCAGAAATTAGTTAAAATATGCACTTTTCCCGTTTCTCCAGTGCAACTCGAGTGCAAGTATGGATCCAACCCACTTTTGGGAATTCGCAGTCTTGTCCTACAGCCCTTCCTAAAAAATCGGACTTCTCTCCCTTCAACAATATTTCACTAGTTTCCATTCTTTTCAGTTCTGTCCTCCTCGAAATGAGGTAATGATTGATGCTTTCTTTCAGAAGTATTTGAGCTATCTTCCAGAGTAATTTATTTTCTTAATAAAAGTTAAGTGTTAATGTTTCTTCCACTGCTTTATATGTGAAAACAATCGTCATGATAAATAGTCTGTCGGAAAAGCATTCATACACACGTATCTGGCAATGAAAAAGTATACACACACATACACATACACACCCCTCCCTGAAACCAAAGCCTTTATAAAGCAAATAATACATTTCCTATTGATTGGGCATAGATCGCTTTAGGCAGAGTTGTACTGAATCAAGGCAGATGCTCCTGTTACAAAGCAACCTGTGACTATATATCACATTGGCCTCAAGCAGCCTTTGAAATCTCATTGTGCAGCTCAATATGACCTCTATCCTAGACATCAAACTATCGGAAAGTTATAGGCTAGCTGAAGGGAATTCAGAGGATGGCAGAAAACATGATGAAGGAGAAGTGGAACTTGCCAAATAATAATATAAAAAGGAACAGTGAGAAGAGTGTTTTATCACTTGGCAAAAGCCCACAGAACTATTCAATTAAAAAAAAACAACCTTTTGGTTGAACATGTTGTGTCAAGGGCTTTCCCAGTTCACTCAAGCTCCAAGATGTTGGGTAATTGCATCTGTTAAAGGCCACAGAAAGGTCATTTGCACAACATGAGCATGGTATGGCATCGTGCACTGTGGTTGTTCAGGCTTCACCATGGAGCTGGATGGTGGCCAGAGGCAGAGAAGTCAACGAGTCCCAGATTCTTCACTGGAATAGACACATGGGAGACTGTGCAACTGAAGCTAACATGCAACCCGATTCATATATGTATCCATGGAGAATGAATGCACGGTGGGGGGAGGATCCCAACTTCCCCTCTCACCCATGTGACAAGAACCTGCATTCGGTTCATAAAATCGTAGAATCATAAACTTGTAGAGTTGGAATGGGCCCTGCACATGCCCAGACACCGAAAATCACTTCTGCGCAGGCGCAATTTCTGGCACTGCGGACATGCGCAGACGTGATTTCCAGCATCGCACTGCACCAGTCCAGCCCACGGAGGATCTCCGCTGGAGTGATCCGGCCCATGCCCAGTAAGGCTTGCTGCTCTAGCCCAACCCTTTGCAATGCAGGAATCTCAGTTAAATCATACATGGCGGATGGCCATCCAACCTCTGATTTAAAACCTCCAATGAAGGAGAGTCCACCACCTTCATGGGGAATCTGTTCCGCAGCTCTTACTCTCAGGAAGTTCTTCCTGCTGTCTAGTCGGAATCTCCTTTCTGGTAAATTGTATCCATTGGTTTGGGTTCTACCCTCCATAGCAAGTGAAAACAAGCTTGCACCATCTTCCATGTGACAGCCCTTGAGAAGATGACTATCATATTTCCTCTCAGTCTCCTCTTTACCAGGTTAAATGTACCCAGATCCAGCTATTGAACTGGGCTGGAGAATCACTGCATAACACCCATTCATACATGCTGTTACCTATCTAGCATCCAACTTGCATGGCCCATAACTAGATGCAGACATTCCTTCATTACATTAATTGACTTTTTCTTTATAATAAAGCAGGTCACCTTTTTCTTCTTCTGGCTTATCTCCAGTGGTACCATTTCCTCTTTCCATCTCCACATGTTTCAGTTTTGTTAGGAACTTGCACTTATTTGCATTTTTGTTTTGCAAGCCCCCAAACCACTGACATCAACATGCAACTATTTAGGAATGGCTTAATGAAAAATGTAGAATTGCCCCCCCCACACACACACACACTGCCCCCTTGCTAATTTATAAAAGCATTTAAGATTTGATGTAAAAAGTTAGCATCATAACATATTAATGAAGCTTGATTTACTATAATTGTTTTTTCGAAGAGAATCTGGGGTGTGTGAATTACGTGGAGGCACTGGGCTAGCCAAGTTTCAAGCCACATCCAAAGATATTTCATTCCTTTTAAACTGTATGTGCATATTCTAGAAATGGAAAAGTGAAAATCAATTGCACTTTAGACTTCAGGTTGTATTTCTTTTCTTTGGTGGTGGGGGGATACAAGAGAAGTTCATGCCTTTGTAACAGGGGAAAATAATTATTGCTGATGTAATGAAAAGCCTCTAACATTTAGGAAATCATTTTTGCTTAAAAACAACCAAAGGATATGATAAAATCGGAGACGATGTAAGTGGTACAAATAGAAACATGCCATTCAATCTTTCTCAATACAGTATAACAATTTTGGGTCAACGGCAGCAGATGGTTTAAGACGGGAAAGCAGCAAGCACTTCTTCAAAGCATGTGCATTTAATGGATAGACCTCATTGCCGGAGATTGCTGCCATGGCTACAAGGGAAAAAATAGCATCCCAAAGAATCAGGGCTGCTAGGTAAGAAGGCTATGCCTATCCCTCAGGTTGGAGTCCCTGGAGTCTCCTCACCCCTTTTCATTTGCCATGCTAGCTGGGGCTGAGGGGACTGATGGGAATGCCAACAACTTCCAGAGGGCACCAAGTTGGCTACCCCTGGGCTATCCAAAGGCAATGATAGACAAAAGCACAACCCATATGCTAAAGGGGATGGTTAAACTTCAGTCATCTTAGTTCAGAATGTGTTAGGTCTTTCTGATCCTTCTTGTAGAAGATTTCGGGGGGCGGGGCGGGGAGAGATCAGGTTTGGCACACATGATGACATCATAAAGGGCAAAAGAAGCTAATTCAGACTCAGAATAGTCTTTCCTCAATAGACATTTGTCCTCAGTCTGACTTAGCTTTATTTGCATCGAGTGATTTCTGATTAGCTGCAGGATGTTATTACTGTTGCTTGGGCAAATAAGGCTGACTTTGAGATATTGAAAGATGGAGCCAACACAGCAACTGACTCTGGCTATGTAAAAAAACGATCTTATGAAGCTCCTGCCAGAAGTCCCTACCGGCATTAATGAGCGACTCTCAACCCTTCGAATAAAGCTCACCAAAAACCAACAGGCTGCCATTATAAGCGCTTATGCACCAACACTGGATACCAATGAAGACATTAAAGAACATTTTTACTCTCAGCTGAATACCGACCTATCAGAGGCGCCTAAGGAAGATAAAATTATCCTCCTGGGTGATTTTAATGCAAGAGTTGGAGGAGATTTTGATCTGTGGACTGGGACTATTGGGAAAGAAGGAGTTGGCAACAGCATCCAGAACAGAATCTTACTTTTGACGATATGTGCAGCGCACAACCTTGTTATTACCAACACACTCTTTTGACAGAAAAATAAATTTAAGACTTCATGAAGGCATCCTCGGTCAAACCACTGGCACCTCTTAGACCATGTTATTGTCCATGCTAAAAATCGCCGTAATGTGCTCCTTAGCAGAGCTATGACAAGTGCTGACGACTGCTGGACAGATCACCGACTAATACGCTCCACGATGGCTATTAAGGAAGGAAACCAAGGTGCAAAATGAACACTCAATCCCTTCAAGATCCCATTAAGCGGGATTGCTTCCAAATGACTCTTAAGGACTATCTGCTTTCAAAATTCCCTGATAACATTGAGGAACACTGGACCAAGCTAAAAACATCCATTATTGCAGCCTGTGAACAAACTATTGGATACCAAACCGAGAAACACCAGGACTGGTTTGATGAGAATGACAGTGAGATTGAACGCATGATTGACAAGAAAAGGAAGGCCTTTCAAATCTGGCAAAGAGATAGAAACTGTGCCACTAAGGAAAAAAAACCTATGCCAATGCTAAGGCTGAGGTTCAAAGAAGAACCAGAAAGCTAAAAAACACCTGGTGAACAAAAAAACCCCTCAAGAGATCCAGCACTTAGCCGACACGCATGATGCACAGAGTTTCTTTAAAGCCACAAAGACCATCTATGGACCAATAAATAATGGCATATGCCCCCTAAGCTCAGCAGATGGTATCACACTTCTAAAAGATAAAGCAGCTATTGTACTGGGCTGGAAAGAACACTACCAACAACTTCACAAGCTCATCGAAAAAATCTGGGAAAGAGAAGAGATCCCAGCAGACTTTAAGGATGCCAAAATTATCAATCTCTTTAAAAAAGGTGACAGAACTAATTGTGGAAACTATCAAGGCATCTCTCTATTAGCTGCCGCTGGCAAAATTCTTGCAAGGATCTTAGCAAACCGTCTCGTAACAATATTCGAGGTGACCCTTCCTGAATCCCAAAATGGTTTCTGGCCTTCTAGGGGGACAGTGGACATGATTTTCACCGCTTGACAGCTTCAGTAAAAATGCAGAGAGCAAAACCAACCCCTATATATGGCATTTATTGACCTAAGGCTTTCGACACTGTGAATTGTAATGCCCTGTGGACTGTTCTTCTAAAATTGGCAGCCCAGATAAATTTGTAATCATCATTTGGCTCCTCCATGATAATATAACAGCAAGAATTGCAGATAACAATGGCTCTCAAAGTGAACCATTCACAGTGGGATCAGGTGTTAAACAGGGTTGTGTTATTGCCCCAACTCTATTCATTATTTTCATTGCCACGATCCTACACTTTGTCGAAGGGAAACTCCCCACTGGAGTAGAAATCATATATCGAACAGATGGAAAGCTCTTCAATCTGAGCAGGCTGAAAGCAAAGACTAAGGTTACCGTAACTTCCGTCATAGAGCTTCAGTACGCTGATGGCAACGTAGTGTGCGCACGCTCAGAGGATGATCTCCAAACCATCCAAAATATCTTTGCAGAAGCTTACAAAAAGCTTGGCCTATCACTCAACATCCAAAAAACCAAAGTGCTGCACCAACAAGTACAAAATAACCCCTCTGCAGCACCACAAATCCAACTCAATGGTGTAACGTTGGAAAATGTTGATCACTTCTCCTACCTAGGCAGTTATCTTTCCACAAGGGCCAACGTTCATGCCAAAATTCAGCACCACCTGAGCTCTGTGAGTGTGGCTTTCTCACGACTGAAATGCAGAGTGTTTGAGGACCAGGACATTCGCAGGGAAACAAAAATGCTTGTTTACAAAGCTATTGTACTACCAAACTTACTGTATGCTTGTGAAACATAGACCACTTATAAACACCATAACCAACTCCTCGAAAGATTCCAAAAGTTACACATCACTTGGGAAGACAGGCGAACTAATATCAGTGTACTGGAAGAAGCAAAGCTCAACAGTGTTGAAGCAATGATTCTTCAACATCAACTTCGTTGGACTGGTCATGTTGTGTGGATGCCTGATGATCATCTTCCAAAGCAACTACTCTATTCCAAACTTAAAAATGGAAAGCGTAATGCTGGTGGTCAACAAAAGAGGTTTAAAGACTGTCTCAAGGCAAATCTTTAAAAATGTAGTATAAACACTGACAACTGGGAAACACTGGCCTGCAAGCGCTCCAGTTGGAGAACAGCCTTTACCAAAGGTGTTAAGGGCTTTGAAGACACTCAAACTCAGGATGCAAGGGAGAAACGTGCTAAGAGGTAGGCACACTTGGCAAATCCACACCGTGTTCAACTTCTGCCCGGAAACCAATGTCCCCACTGTGGTAGGATGTGTGGATCCAGAATTGGCCTCCACAGTCACTTACAGACTCATTGCTAAAGAAGAAGAAGAAGAGAAGAGTTTGGATTTGATATCCCGCCTTTCACTCCCTTTAAGGAGTCTCAAAGCGGCTAACATTCTCCTTTCCCTTCCTCACCTCTGTGAGGTGAGTGGGGCTGAGAGACTGTGACTGGCCCAAGGTCACCCAGCAGCTGCATGTGGAGGAGCGGAGACGCGAACCCGGTTACCCAGATTACGTGACTACCGCTCTTAACCACTACACCACACTGGCTCTCCATGTTTATGGAAGACAATCTTACTCTGCTAAGAGTGATCGCCAAAGAAGATGTAAAAAGGCATCAGATAGGCATGCTTGGTGGAAACTCTTCAGAGTAGCTAGAATTTCCCTTTTCTACATTGAAAGTGTTCACTGGAGAACATTTGGTTCAGCTCTAGATTGAAGCAGAGTGAGACTGGATTACAAACATTCCGCCAAGAAGGTATTTTGAGCCAGCATTTAAGGCAATGAAAAATCACCATTTATGCAATAAATCCATGAAATGATGTGTTGTTGAATGCAGGCTGCAGCTGTGGAATCCCTCTGCTCCCCCCTCCCTCTGAGACATGCTAAAGTCCCAAAAACAACTTTGGGAAGCATTGCCAAGATTTTTATTACTGTTACATATAATGACTGTGGCGTTTGGAGATAAACTAACAGGAGGGGGCAGAACTTCACTTTAGAATCTCATAGCTATGTTCCTTTTGCCCTTCTCATTCATACTTCCCATTTCCCCAAACTGCAGAATATGAGCTTCACACATCTTTTGCGGCAATAGTATCTGTTCATTTGCAAATATGCAGCCAGGAGCAGATTGGGCAGCGGGGGGGGGGGGGAGGCTGTGGAGCTTGGTTCATAAGGGCAAATGTGCCCCCCCCCAGCCTCAGCCAGCCCCCACGAGCTTGTCTTCATTCCTACAGCCAGTCCAGGGGGTGGGTCAGGCTGCCAGCAACCTCCTCTTCAGTCTTTTGCATTGCCCTTTGTAGAACTCATCAGGCACAAGGAAGGGGACTAAACCAGAATTAGTTGTCTCTGTTGATCTCCCCCCAACCCCCGGATTCTGCCCCACCAGCCCCAATAGGCACCAGCCACTGTTAGACGCAGGTGGTGCTGTGGGTTAAACCACAGAGCCTAGGACTTGCCACGGGGTGAGCACCTGTTGCTTGGTCCCAGCTCCTGCCAACCTAGCAGTTCAAAAGCATGTGAAAGTGCAAGTAGATAAATAGGTACCGCAAGTAGATAAATAGGTATCGCTCCAGACGGGAAGGTAAATGGTGTTTCCGTGCACTACTCTGGTTCACCAGAAGCGGCTGAGTCATGCTGGCCCCATGCCCCGGAAGCTGTATGCCGGCTCCCTCAGCCAGTAAAGCGAGATGACAACCCCAGAGTCGGCCACAACTGGACCTAATGGTCAGGGGTCCCTTCACCTTTACTGTTAGGGGAAGCAGACACAGTGGTAAGTACTAAGGCAGAATCAGTCCCTCCGGTGCAAGAGCAATCCCCTTAAAGCCTCACAAGAATACAAGAAGAGCCTCTCAGATTAGAACAGAGACCTAGCTAGTCCAGCATCCAGTTTCCTATAGTGGCTGACCAGATGGTAAGGCAACAAGCAAGATGTTTGGGCAATAACACTCATCCACAGCTGGCGATCAGAGGCATCCGCCCTCTGATCCTAGAGGTAGCACATAACCTTTGTGGCTGGTGGCCATGGATAGCTTGCTTGCTTGCTTGCTTGATTTATCATTTATATACCACCCTCTACCTGGGGGTCTCGGGGCTGTTCGCAGAATATCCTCTGTGCATTTGTGCAATCCCTTTGTTAAGCCATCAAAGTTGGTCATCACCACAACTAGGGTGGGCATATTCCACAGACTTCCCGGCAGCATTGAGGTGGTCTGCAAGGTGAAGCCAGTGACATCTGCTGTATGGCAACAAAAGTGGGTGGGTGGGAATTTTCATTCATAATTTTAACACCCCCCCCCCCATTTTTTTCATTTTTTAAAAAACATTTATTTGGTTTTTCAGATTAATGTTTTACGATCACATATCCAAGATGCAGCATAAAATCAAGATTCCAAGGAATCTCCTGGGCTTCCCTCCCCCCCCCCCTTTGTGGGTCCTATTTTTAATCGTTTCCTCCTGTGTCTTTTATAATAATCCAAATCTTTTACATCTCCATTATGTCCAAAATTCAACTTTAAACTGCAAGTGTTATTCCAACCCAGTAACGATTTTAACTGTTTACAATGATTTTTAAGATACATTATAAATTTCTCCCATTCCTTATTAAAAATTTGGTCTTCCTGATTTCTGATTCTTCTGGTCGTTTTTGCCATTTCGGCATAATCCATCAACCGAATCTGTCATTCTTCTTTGGCAGGGACTTTATCTTCTTTCCATCTCCGGGCCAATAACACCTGAGCACATAAATAGTCTTTTTTGCTCTATTGGGATTTTGGCACCTAGAATTCCTAAAAGAAAGGCGTCGGGGTTTTTAGAAAAAAGTTATTTTACACATTTTCTCCCCAAATTAATTATATTTCATTTCCCATAATGCTTTTTCATTCATAATTTTAGGCCCTGGGAGGAAACAGGACATGCTGCAGCCACCATCAAGCCAGTGCACAGTCAGTAAATGAATAACTGTCCTGATGCAGATGGAGGGAACAGGTGTTAGCCGGGGCCCCCATCTGTGTTACTGGGTCTCTGTGTGTCTGCCCCATGTGGTGATCCATTGAACTGCAGGTGGCAGTTTCTAAGTGAAAGACCTTCAAGACTTGGTGATGGGGAACTTGTGGCACTCGACCCCATGGCAAGGGTATACCCCAAATGTATAACGGGTGCTGCTCCCATTGCTGAACTCCTTCAGCAATGGGAGCAGCACCCGTTATACATTTGGGGTCAGAAGTGGGCAAGGGATTCTGATTGAGAAGATCAAATTCATTTTCTCCCTTTTCTTTCTTTCTTCGCTGGAGTCAACAGAGCACAAGCAGCATGCTGGGCAATGAAGACCTATGCCCAACTCTAACAAAGACACAAAGCCAACCAAAAATGCACCAGGGTAATGTGAAACAAGCGGTTCTGTGGTATTTCCTAAGCCGTTGCTTTGGGGGGTTTGCAAATCCCGGCTCATAAATGACTGGTAAATAATTAATCCAAAAATCTGTTTTGCTCTGCAAGTGCCTAAGAGAGAAATGTACCTTTGTTTCTGAAGGCAAAACACTAGCTTGTGCTCAGCATAAGGCTAAGCCTGAAAATGGTGTAACTGTAAAAAAATATCAGTCAAACATACCTAAATTTGAAAGGCATTGCATGAAAGGGAGTTTATTAGATTGTGGACGGCATCGCCATGAATCTGGAAAGGTCATTAAATGGTCAAGGGCTCAAAGAGCACTTAGCTTAAAAAAAAAATGTGATCTGCGGTTTTTGCTTTGCAACCCTCGCCTTGTAATCAACCGGTGAGGCACTCCTTGGCTGCTCCACTTAGCATTCGTTTAACCCTTCTCAAAAGTAGGGCTGACGTGATGGAAAATCTGTGCTCAGCATTCACATTTCTGCTTACATAGTGACACAGGAAAAAACCCCAATTTCCCAATTCTTGTGCAAAGAACCCCACCTATTAACTGTTGCAGGGTTGTGTTGTTGTGGGATTTTGTTTGTTTGGGTTGTGTGTTTTTTTAAGTAACTGGATGTTAGGCTGATGCCCTGTTAAGCTAGTTGTGGATGATCATGATTGGTGATGATAGACGTATGGTAAGCAACAATAAATCAGATCCGTTTTACACTGCTTTGGTCAATATTGGTGTTTATCAATGGGGACCAAGCCGTGATGGATATACAGTATGGTACCTCTAGAATTCCTGGCAAATAGAAGGGGAGGAAATGGAGGCAGTGAGAGATTTCACTTTCTTGGGCTCCATGATCACTGCAGATGGTGACAGCAGCCATGAAATTAAGAGACGCCTGCTTCTTGGGAGGAAAGCAATGGCAAACCTAGATAGCATTTTAAAAAGTAGAGACATCACCTTGCCAACAAAGGTCCGTATAGTAAAAGCTATGGTTTTCCCAGTAGTGATGTATGGAAGTGAGAGCTGGACCATAAAGAAGGCTGATCGCCGAAGAATTGACGCTTTTGAATTATGGTGCTGGAGGAGACTCTTGAGAGTCCCATGGACTGCAAGAAGATCAAACTCATCCATTCTTAAGGAAATCAGCCCTGAGTGCTCACTGGAAGGACAGATCGTGAAGCTGAGGCTCCAATACTTTGGCCACCTCATGAGAAGAGAAGACTCACTGGAAAAGACCCTGATGTTGGGAAAGATGGAGGGCACTAGGAGAAGAGGACGACAGAGGATGAGATGGTTAGACAGTGTTCTCGAAGCTACAAACATGAATCTGACCAAACTGCCGGTGGCAGTGGAAGACAGAAGTGCCTGGCGTGCTCTGGTCCATGGGGTCACGAAGAGTCGGACACGACTGAACGACTAAACAACAACAACAACACCTCTAGAATAGGGATGCGGGTGGCACTGTGGGTTAAACCACTGAGCCTAGGACTTGCTGATCAGAAGGTCAGCGGTTTGAATCCCCGTGATGGGGTGAGCTCCCGTTGCTCGGTCCCTGTTCCTGCCAACCTAGCAGTTCAAAAGCACGTCAAAGTGCAAGTAGATAAATAGGTACAGCTCCAGCAGGAAGGTAAACAGTGTTTCCGTGCGCTCCTCTGGTTCGCCAGAAGTGGCTTAGTCATGCTGGCCACATGACCCGGAAGCTGTACACCGGCTCCCTCGGCCAATAAAGCGAGATGAGCGCCGCAACCCCAGAGTTGGCCAAGACTGGACCTAATGGTCAGGGGTCCCTTTACCCTTACCTCTAGAATACTACACTTCTGAATACCACTTGCTGGGACACAACAGTTGGGGGAGGATCTCCTGCTTCTGGGCTTGCCACAGGCAACAGGTGGAACACTGCTGGGAACAGCATGATGGACTCTGGACTGATGCAGCCGGGCTCTTGTGTTCTCATCTGGCTACCCCCAGCATCTATATCTGCCACATTCATCTTGCAGAGTGGTTATGATGAACACTTAGCTGTGTGTACATTAGGTAAAAGGAGGTGGCTGTCTCAGGTTGCAGAGGATGAGGGGTGAGAGCAGCAGCAAGAGGATAAAGCTGTATGTGCACCCCTTAAGCCAAGGGTGGAAGTCCTTGTCCCCTCACCCATGTTGAAATAAGATTCATTTGCAAGCCTGGTCAGCTGTTGCACCTAGGGAGAAGGGAACCATCTTGATCACCAAAATGTCTTGGTCCAGCCCTGCACTTTACACCCATTCAGACCTTCTGCTGATCATGTGGTGGCAAGGACTCATGATAGGAACATAGGAAGCAGCCACTGGTCCACCTAGTGCTGTATTGCCTATACAGTGGTACCTCGGGTTAAGTACTTAATTCGTTCCAGAGGTCCATTCTTAACCTGAAACTGTTCTTAACCTGAAGACCACTTTAGCTAATGGGGCCTCCTGCTGCTGCCGCACTGCCAGAGCACAATTTCTGTTCTCATTCTGAAGCAAAGTTCTTAACCCGAGGTACTATTTCTGGATTAGCGGAGTCTGTAAACTGAAGCGTATGTAACCTGAAGCGTATGTAGCCCGAGGTACCACTGTACTGACAGTCAGTGTCGCTCCAAGGTTTCAGCCTGAGGACCTTCCCAGTCCTACTTAGAGACACCAAGGATGGGACCTGGGACCATCTGATTGCAAAACAGATGTTCTACCACAGAGCTACATTCCTTCCCAGTCTCCCACTACATGTGTCCTGTGAAAAGGGCTACCATGCTCTTCATTTTCAAGGACCAGTGTGGTTACTAACTCACAACGATCTGCATCTTCCTTACTAAATTGCGAGTTCTTTTTTTCTATTTTGCTTTAAAATGCCTTCTGTTTCTTTTGTTTTAGTTGTTTTTTTAAGTAAAAAATTCCCTATCTTTCACACATCCTGGCAGGCGACGTTGTTTAGTGGTTTGAGGTGTGTGGGGGGGGGATGAATTCTTTCAAAGCCCACAGCTATGTTATCATATCATTCACTAGGAGGAGGAGGGGGGGGAAGGAGGAGGAGGCTGCCTGATAAAAAACCATCGCCGAGTCTTCCTCAAGAATATGTGCGCACACACGCAAGATCAAATACTTGTGAGCTGCTATCATTGTCCTGAGATTTGTTGCCGCTGCACTAATCTCCTTGTAATTTTGCAAGATATAATGGAACGATGGGCTAATCAGGACTCTGCAGCAGCTGATGTTGCAAAAAAAGAGATTTTTTTTTATAAAAAGAAAAGAAAGAGAACAGTAGAATAGCAGCCATTTTAAACTGGCAGGGGTGAAGGGAAGTTCACTGGTGTATAAAAGCAGGAATTGTTCTTGTTAGGAAAATGTGGCTGCTCCTTTCACATTGCGTAGAAAGTTAACACAGTCAGTGTGATTGTGGTTCCCCTCCCCTCCTGCAAGAGATTTGGTGTGACGTGATAGAGAGAGTGTTTGGTCCAGACTGGGGAAAACCTTGGCACAAATGTTGCAAAACTCATCGGCTGACCTTGGGCCAATCCATTCTACTCCAACTAATCTATCTCACAGGGATACAGTGGAGATAAAGAATGGATACAATTGTCATGTGTGAGAAACACCTTGGGGCCAATCCGCAGGCTTCTCTGAATCTGCTAAGATGTGAGTTGGCTCCTCTTAGCATTTGCAATGAATGCACAGGGACTGAGTGTCTGTTGCGGGCTGGGGTTTAGAACATGCACTCCATTAATCACAGGCTGACAAAGAGTGCTGGGAATATGGTAGAGATGCTCTAAGTTTTTGTTTGCCCCATATTGTGATAGTTCTATGAAGTTCCTTGGTAGATAGTGATGACGGGGAGGGAAGAGAGGGCTTCGACCATTTTCTGCTGCCATCTTTTATGTCAAGCGACAAAGAGAAAAGTACAATTGTTGAGCAATTACTTATTTGGTGCATTGGAATGAAGACTGATGCAATTCCAGGCAGAGGGCCTTCTGGGTAGTGGCACCCACCCTGTGGAACGCCCTCCCATCAGATGTCAAGGAAATAAGCAACTATCTGACTTTTAGAAGACATCTGAAGGCAGCCTTGTTAAGGGAAGTTATTAATGTTTGATGTTTTATTGTGTTTTTAATATTCTGTTGGGAACCGCCCAGAGTTACTGGGGAAACCCAGCCAGATGGACAAGGTATAAATAACAAATTTATCATCATCATCATCATCATCATCATTTCAAAGTTCTGAACACTCAGAGAGGAAAGTGAGGAAGTGGGCTTATATATTCTCCTAGTAAACCCAACATTCAGCAGGCATACAACAAAAGACAAAGCAAATTGGTATGGTAGCATACAGTCTTCTCTATCCTTGAGACCCCAGAAGTTGTTGTTGTTATTATTACATATTTATTTATGCCCAGCTTTTCCCCCTGATGGGACTTAAGGCAGCTTACAGTCTTAAAATATGGCTGCAAGTTGTTGGACCATCATCCTTTACTTTTAGCCAGTGCTTTTTTTCTGGGGGGGGGGGGGGGACGCATACCCTTAAACATTTTGTGAATCTAAGTTTGGCCTCATTGAGGGGCAGTATTTCAAATGAGTAGGAAAATGAGAGTACCCCTAAACATTTTTTAAAGAAAAAAAAAAACACTGCTCTTGGCCATACTAGGGTTGATGGGAGATTGAGTCCACCAACATTCTGTGGGATAGCTCAGTTGGTAGAACATGAGACCCTTGACCCCAGGGTTGTGAGTTCAAATCCCACATTGGGCAAAAAGATTCCTGCATTGCTGAGGTTGGACTAGATCCCTTCCAATTCTACAATTCTATGAATATCAGGGGGCAGGGTGGTTAACAGCCTGGAGGAGGCTGATGATGCAGAAAGGTGGGAAAGTGGCAAACGAACTGAAGAAATGGAAAGAAATGCCAAACTGTTCATGTTCTGGTTCTGGGATTAATTTTAGGATTAATTAAAAGTAGAATGCAGACCAGAGTGAACTCCCAAAACAATAAAGAAGTGGAAGGGAGGAGGATGCCCACCCTTCCCTAACCACAAGTAGGAGACAAAAGAAAAGGGATAAACAGAAAACAGGTGGAATTAGTGCAGACTGCAATGTATTCTTCCAGTATGGAATTCTGCTCCTCATGCTTTCAGCTACTCCATCCCATTCCCTCTCCCATTTGGTTTCTCGCAACAGTCAGTCAGTGTTTCCTGGCTGGTGAGCATGCTCAGTCCTTATTGGAGTGTTTTAGGTGTCTTCCCCCTTATGATTTTTTTCTAGAGATTTCTGTTTTCACTTCCCAAGCTTCTTGATACCTTCTTCATGTGCACAGAGCCATTTGGGCAGTATAATGAATGGCACTCCCAGTCTGAGCAGGAGGGAATCCCACGAAAAGAATGAGAACATTCTGCTCATCAGCGAAAAGCGGTCTTGGCACATCGGGTGCTTCCTTATAAATTATAATTAATTTCAAGGTGACACGACATTCATTTATAACTCCTACATCCTGCGTTAATAACATGCATAAGCGCAGGTCTCTTGCAAATAAATGACTGCGGTTGACAACTAAAGCACAGCTTTCACTACTCATTGATCCATCTCATCCCAGATGGCGATGCTGTTTGACGAGATAACATAGTCTCCATCAACCCCTCAGGAAGTCCCCGCAGGCATCGTTCTGAAAGCTACTCAAACAGCTGCACATCCAGATATGAAAGGCCAGATCAGATCAGATCACTGTCATTTTGGACAATCAATGCAATTGACCAGGATATTATTCAGATACAATGAAGTAACTGCTATTCCAGGAAAGACCTGAGAGGCATATTGTAATAATAATAATAATAATAATAATAATAATAATAATGGCTTTTAAAGTACAGGCATAGTATTATTTTGCTCCCATTTTCCCTGCCCCTATTTTGCGACAGGGAAACAACATTATCTGCGGAGGGAATAAACTTTGAAAACAAGAAAAAGCACCACTGATAGGTTACTTTATGGAAGTGACAAATCAGGCCTTTACTCATTGTTGTATAGTGTGATACTTTTAGCTTTAAAAGGGGGCAGTATTAGAGTATATTAAATTTATGTTTTAAACATAGCAGATGGAAATGAAGAGCATTAGCTGGGAAATAATTGGTGCAGGGCACACACAGAGGAAATAGAAGAGCTATGCAGGAGACATTCTAGAGAGCTGCTATCAAACAAAATATATTAGGTACAGGGAACCATTGACCCTCAGGTGTTGCTGAACTACAACTCCCATCAACCCCAGCAACCAGGGATGATTAGAGTTGTCGTTCAGCAACATCCAGAGAGCCAAAGGTTCCCCACACCTGTGGTAGATAATAGGGGGTCTGGTATTGGACTGATTCCTGCATTTCTACGATATGTCCTTTTTCTTGGATACACTGTGGAGCCCTGTGAATTAGGACGGGTGTGACAGCTCTAGCTTGGTGCTCAATCTAGAGGGGTGGATGAGGGCCAATGGAATGTGCTTGAATCTTGGGAAGACAGAGGCTCTTCTGGGGTGCTTGGTTCCCACATTCAGGAGGCAGGCAACTTAACCGTTGCAGAGGGGTATGCACTTTCTCTGAAGGAGCAAGTGCAAATGGTTGGGTACCCCTGGAAGCAACGTTTTCGCTAGAAGCTCAAGTGTCCTGTGTGGCTAGGAGTGGCTTTCACCAGCTCTGTCTGGTTCACTAGCTATGGCTCTTTTTGGATTTAGGGGAGCATGACCATTTTGCCCACACTAGGCACTGAGCTGAGAGGGTGCCACAGAGGGGACTGCAACAATGACTACTACTACTACTACTACTACTACTAATAATAATAATAATAATAATAATAATTTTTATTTATACCCACTCTGGGCAGCTTCCAACACAAATAAAAACCATAATAAAATATCAGACATTAATAGCAACAATCTGATCCAATATAAAAAAGTCACAATAACTTTAAAATAAACAACTTATATAATCAAATAAAGCAATATTCAATAATCCAACGGAAGGTGAGAGGTGGGGTGGTGCTGAATTTTGGTGTCGCACAGGGCAACACTGAAATTTAAAAGCCCAAAATCCACCACTTATGCATACACTGGTAAGCTTGAGGCTGGACTACTGTAATGCACTCTACATGGGGCAGCCCTTGCAGCTGGTTTGGAAGCTCCAGCTGGTGCAGAATAAGGCCACTGATGGGAGCATCCGGCCAAGAGCACGTGACATCATTGTTAAAACAGCTGCACTGGCTACTACTGAGTTGGGTTCAAAGTTCTTATATCAATTTACAGAGCCCTGAATAACTAAGATCCACAGACTGCCTGAATCCTTATATCCCAGCTCGATCCCCAATATCATCTGCAGAAGCATCATTGGTTATTTCTTGGTGAGGCTCATTTACGGTGTGGTTTTTATGTTCTGTTGTTGTAAGCAGCTCTGGTGTCGTTGATGAATAGCATTGTGCAATTCTTAAAAATAAATAAATAACCCCATTATTTCTTGACTTCAGCTTTTCTGGACACCATTAGATCACAGCATTTGTGAGGATGATTATAATGTATTAATCATGCAGTAAACAGACCATGCCATGGTGTAAGCCAAAGGACTAGACAGTTCTCAAGATTCTTTCCAAGCTTGTGGTTCATCATATGAAAGACTCCTAGCATTGCGAACATTCCTAGGCTACAGCCCTGCATACAGCTTGTTTATATGTGACACCTACTCCTTTTAGTGGTTTCCCGCATCTGTTTCAACAGTTCAACAATTGTTGTTCTGCACAAAATGCAGAGTGGTGTATCCACCATTGAAGTCACATGTGCAGGAACGTTGTGGCTGTTTTTGGTCATTCCAAGTGAATGTGTGAAAAAGGGAGTCAAATTCCCATCCCTTATGTTCCTTTTTCCAACAAGAAACCTTTGTGCCTTGAGCATGAAGATCTGAAGGGGAATTCCAGCCAGCTGGATGTGGTTAGATGCTTCTGCACGTCTGGAAAGCCTGCATGATCAGTAAACCTGAAGTTGCTTTGCAGCCCGTGTTCCTGACTGAAAGGAGGCTTTAAAGTGCACACATAGAAGTGACCTTCAGACCTTCTTGGATAATGCAAGAAGGTTGCAGCAGTTCACAAAGGGTATGGGCATGTTCATGTTTTATTTAGGCAATTTCTGTACTACTTAACATATACAAATAGCTCTAAACAGTGTACAGACAAACCAAAGCCACAACAAACGTTACAAAGATGTACAATAAAACCATTCATACGAATTCCTAATAAATAAATATAAAAAATTTCTTCTGACGCACTTCCCCACTCAACACCTCTCAGCGCACTGGCTCTCACCCAGGACTTCACCATGCTCTTATTCAGGGCCCAAACAAACTTGCAGATCACCCCACATCTAAAAAAAACCAAGTTTCTGGAACCTTCTGACAACACCTTGGTCTCTCACTCTAGGCTTTATGGGCAAGCACTAGGATCTGATAGAACTTCCTCAGGCTGCCCACAGCTGTGTCCCATTCATCACTCAAATCAACTGCACTGCACACAGCCCTTCCAGGATACAGCAGGTTTGGTTTGGCAAGTTTCCCAAAGTGCCTGAAGGATAGCAAATTGAACACCGCTTCACTCAAAGTTCTTTCTCTGGCTTCTGCACATCTCTAAACTTGCAGCTGCTTGCAACTGGGATGGACCCATGTTCTGTATACATTTTCCCCACCACACAGGGCTTGAACAACCAAGTAAGGCTTCTGTGTGCACCTCTGAGTTGGCGAGTCCATAGCTGAGAATGGATTTGTAGGCAGAGCTGACATTCAATGCATTGGCTGTGTTCACATGACACAGTAAGCCAACTATGGCTTACCAGGACTGCACAAAGATGTGGATTTACAGTAGCTTTGATCCTCCCCGGTCCTTTTTGCTCCCATCAGATGCTGAACTAGGCCAAGATTTGGATTAGCCTATCACTCAAACCCGGGCTCATAGTTAAGCTCTTTCCAGAATAACCATGAGCTGTAATCAAAACCAAACCTTGGCTATGGCTCGTGGCTAGAAAGAAGTATAGTAGTACCTCAGGTTAAGTACTTAATTCATTCCAGAGGTCTGTTCTTAACCTAAAACTGTTCTTAACCTGAAGCACCACTTTAGCTAATGGGGCCTCCTGCTGCTGCTGCTCTGCCAGAGCACAATTTCTGTTCTCATCCTGAAGCAAAGTTCTTAACCCGAGGTACTATTTCTGGGTTAGCAGAGTCTGTAACCTGAAGCGTATGTAACCTGAAGTGTATGTAACCCGAGGTACCACTGTATAAGAAGAGCCTGCTGGAACAGGCCAAACCGTGTCCTCATTTTACAGTGGTCAACCAGAGGTCCTTGGAATAGCCACAAGCAGACATTGAGTGCAACTGTGATTCCCAGCCATTGATATCCAGAGGCATGGTGCCTCTGATGGTAGAGGCAGAACATAGCCATTGTGGCTACTGGCAAGAGAGAGCTTAACCATGAGTCCATAACTTTACGCTATCCTGGAAAGCTGTAGTTTGGTTTACCATGTTGTGTGAACCAGACCATTGTGTTTTGGCAGGTTTCATTTAAAAAGGGGGTTTGTTGCAACTTTCTGATGAATCTACAAACCCCTCCCTGACTTCAAAACCTACTTCCATAATAATCCACAGGTTTTTTAAACAAACAAACAAACCAAAACAAACTCCTTTAGTTGGGCTGCACTTTCATTTGTTTGTTTCAGCTGAATCCTTCTCGCTCGGAAGACACCCCCCCCAACATCTTCACACTGTATTCCCTTGAAGCAGCACCAGCTAACATTAAACGAAAGGCAAGAGAAACAAAGTAATACAACACTGAAGCACCAACCCCTTGTGAAAACCCTTGCAATAAAATCTTTAATCTTTGTGGATGGGACAAGGCCATTTATTTAATCGCGTTGCTTACCCTTTCTCACAAGTGAACTGTTTGGTCGAAGGCACAAACGTCAAAGTGTCCGATCGAGAAAATTAACCAAACACTGTGGATGTTTACTCAAGAAGGTGTTGAAACCGCACTGCAGTAAATTGCTTCCTCATCCAGCAAATACTTGATACAAGCCCAATTCTAACATGCGAGATTCCAAACTTCACTATGTTATGAATGGTCCATCTGAGGGCAAAACCTCCATGGTTACAAGTCGGTTCTCCCACTGGGTCTGTGTGCACAGGTGTGTATGTGTGGAAAGTAGGTTTGAGACAGGGAGGACCATGGTTCAGTGGGACAGCATCTGCTATGCATGCAGAAGTTCCCTGGCTTGACCCCGGCATCTCTCAGCAGGACTGAAGGAAACTCCTGCCTTAAGGCACTCCACCACAATAAGGGGTCACCCATATTTTGCTTAACAGAACCCTTTTCAGCCTAAGGGATGCATTCCTTTCTTGGCAACTTCCAGGGGCAGAAATCTAAGCAGAACTGCAGGGGGTTCTGAGGATTCGTGAGGTCATCAGAATTTGTATTTCCTGACACAAAAATGCAAATTTCAGCAGTTTGCCTCAAGTACCAAGCAAGTATTACAGCTCCCCCAAAGCTGAGATGAACAAAACACCAGTGACCACTGTCCATGCTGCCTGGCACTACTGGCATCTGCAGCCCACTATCATCTGGCTACCCTACCCTATGTTTGTTTAAACCAGGGTTTCTCCAACTTCGGTTTCCAGCTGTTGTTGGACTACAACTCACATCATCCCTACCTAGCAGGACCAGGGGTCAGGCATGATGGGAACTGTCGTCCAAAAATAGCAGGAGACCCAAGTTTGGGAAACCCTGGTTTAAAGGCATTAGTAATACTGTGCTGCCATTCAAATGGTATCAAATCCACATAAATTTCTACAATATAAATATCCAGTTTTCTTAGTGGTTTTCTTCCAAGTAATGGCAGAAGCATCAGTGTGTGTACAATTTAACTAACTTTTCAAAACAAACACAAGCTTTCTAGATATCTGTTAATGATACCCAAATGATTTTGTCTTCTAAATGATTAAATTGAGGTTTATAAATATTAGCATAATGAATAAATGCTGTAGTCTATAATTATTACAGTATTATTAATTGAAATGTATAAACAGGTTTTTCATCTTATTATTCATTAATGATAGTGCTTTAATAATGTGTGAAGCTTTCATATTTGTATATCATCTGTCATTTTCTCAATTAAAATTAAATAAAAGCAGCCAAATGGCATTTGTAGGTTGCACTTCTACAGTTTATCCACTGAACATTTTATTTCAGTCACATCACATAAACATTACTAATTCTAACACAGATTTTCACTTGTTGATTTTCACATTGAAAGTTTCTATTTAAAGGTAGAAGAAAAGTTGTGCAACTGATGAGAAGACGAGGTTGTGTTTGACGGATGTGGACAAGGACGCCATTTTCCAGCTTCAAAGTTGTGTAAACCTTGCAAAAACCTAAGAAGAACCTGTGTAGCACCCAGGCACAGAAAAAGGAAGTGACTGTAATTTCATTCTTATGTTCCAGGAAGCTATCAAGCCTTGGAATGTGGGTGGTCTAAACCACTGAGACTCTTGGGCTTGCTGATCAGAAAGTTGGCAGTTCAAATCCCCGCGGCAAGGTGAGCTCCCGTTACTCTGTCCCAGCTCCTGCCAACCTAGCAGTTTGAAAGCATACCAATGCAAGTAGATAAATCGGTACCGTTGTGGCAGGAAGGTAAATGCTCTTGTTTCCGTCATGGTGTTTCTGTTTAGTCATGCTGGCCACATGACCCGGAAAGCTGTCTGTGGACAGACGCCGGCTTCCTCGGCCTGAAAGCGAGATGAGTGCTGCAATCCACGACTGCTTTTGACTGGACTTAACCGTCTAGGAGTCCGTTACCTTTTTTTTTTTAACCAAGCCTTGGAAGAGAAAGGTCAACTGAATTGTTCCTAAGATAGCCCAATTTAGCTTGGGAAGGTCCACAATCTTATCTGGACCAGAGCTGAGCCTATCTCCCTTTTAAATGCCATCTTCAAGGCCAGCCCAAGTGACTGTGGTAGGGTTGCCATACGTTCAGAATTTCATGGACATAGATGAGATTCGGACAGTGTCTGAAATTGCTGAAATGTCTGGGAAAATCTGGACATATGTCAGGAAGTGTAGATTTTGGATTTTGGCAAATTTCCTTTAAAATAGTTTGTTTGGTTTTTTTGTCAGATTTTGCAACAACTTTGACCTAAACTAAAAAAAAGCTGGCAAAGCCAGTGCCATTGCATGGGGGGGTGCATGTGCCAGCTGTACTTTTGCCACCATATATGTCTCATTCCCCCCTTCAAAAGACGCCTGCTTCTTGGGAGAAAAGCAATGACAAACCTAGACAGCATCTTAAAAAGCAGAGACATCACCTAGCCAACAAAGGTCCGTATAGTTAAAGCTATGGTTTTCCCAGTGGTGATGTATGGAAGTGAGAGCTGGACCATAAAGAAGGCTGATCACTGAAGAATTGATGCTTTTGAATTCTGGTGCTGGAGGAGACTCTTGAGAGTCCCATGGACTGCAAGAAGATCAAACCTATCCATTCTGAAGGAAATCCACCCTGAGTGCTCACTGGAAAGACAGATCGTGAAGCTGAGGCTCCAATACTTTGGCCACCTCATGAGAAGAGAAGACTCCCTGGAAAAGACCCTGATGTTCAGAAAGATTGAGGGCACAAGGAGAAGGGGACAACAGAGGACGAGATGGTTGGACAGTGTCCTCGAAGTGACCAGCATGAGTTTGACCAAACTGCAGGAGGCAGTGGAAGACAGGAGTGCCTGGTGTGCTCTGGTCCATGGGGTCACGAAGAGTCAGACACGACTAAATGACTAAACAACAACGTCTCATTCCAAGGTGGCCAGACCTTCTGCACCTTCAATAGTTTCCCTACGCATTTATTAAAGGTGCAAGAGCTCTTGTCTCCCTTTTCAGCTGGCCACCACATCTCCATCTAGACTCTCTCTCTCTCAATTTTAAAGAAAAAGGGCACTGAAGACCATGTTAAATTTTGGTGGTCAACAACTACCATTGTTTAGGAACATTTGGTTCAAGTTATTGTGAGAAAAGATTAGTCAGCCCAGAAAAAAAAAGTACAGGCTGACCTCCCTGGACATTATTACATCTGGAAATTGAAGGAACAGATTAATGCTGGGAAAAGCTCAGCCATTGTAACTAATTCAAAAACGTGATGTCTTGGGACCAGACTGCGGTTGGGAATGGATTTCAACTAGCTCAACACACTGCAATTTGCAAGCGCTGCAATTCCTCCTGTCTGAAATGGGCTTGTGGTTTCGGTGTGGGAGGAAGGCAAGAAGCACCAGATCCAATAACACAAACGCCTTTCCCACTCTTGTTTCCAACGTTCTGCGACTTCAGTTGACCCAAAAGTTGAGGTCTTAATGAATAAGTAGGAATGCGGTGGGACAGGAAGGGCAGATTTACTGGTATTATCATAACTTTTCTTATTATCATAACTTTTCTTGACAAGGAAGCATCTTGAGTTGAACACTTGTATTTCCTCAATTTCCTTGTGCATTTGCTTCCCCCCTTTATTAGCAAAACATGGTTCCTGGAAACTGACTGTGAACTTGTAAGGTGGGAGAGAAAGTTGATTCAGTTCACATGTAAAGGTGAACCGACATCTATTTTGCACTTTGCAAGACAATATGAGAACTGAAACTCATCCATTCATTGAAATTCACACGTCTCTGGATTTTGCAGATCAATTCTCCAACCAAATCATGTGCACAGACATGCATAGACTGAGGTAAAATGTGCATATAAATGTGTGTATTAGTGAAAACAACACACACAAAACACTACAGTGTCTATTAGGAGAATTTGTAAGCATAGTTGCATATTTTAGGCTGTACAGTGGTACCTCGGGTTAAGTACTTAATTCGTTCCGGGGGTCTATTCTTAACCTGAAACTGTTCTTAACCTGAAGCACCACTTTAGCTAATGGGGTCTCCTGCTGCCAGAGCACGATTTCTGTTCTTATCCTGAAGCAAAGTTCTTAACCTGAAGCACTATTTCTGGGTTAGCAGAGTGTGTAACCTGAAGCGTATGTAACCTGAAGCATATGTAACCTGAGGTACCACTGTACTACTGTTCTAGAAAAAGAGGTGCCAGAACTCACCATGAACACCTCCCTTGTTCTCTTATAATGGCAAAGGCGCCCACCTGAGAGGTGCCAGAACTGAGTTCCTGCGCGTTCCACCTGAAAAAAGCCCTGATGTTAGACAAAATTTGCACTAAAATGTTGAAAAATGTTTTTCTCGGGAGGGAGTGTGAGAAAGAGTTTACTTTCTATGAAATGGGAATTTTGCCTAGCAGACAGAGAAAAGTTAAATGGATGTTTTGCCTGGGAGAAAAAGGCCACGGCAGTGTCTTTATGTACCCATTATAGCAGGCATTTTGGGAATGGGCCAAGCTCCCTATGGCAGCCATTCTTAAAACTGGTATCCACTATGTTCTCTCAAAATTTCAAATGTGCCTATTTCACTTCCTGAAAAGAAGGGAAGGCTAGTAGCCATCTGCCTGATGTCTGGGCTTCTAGGTGGACAGAAGGTTTTCCAATGAAGGGGCAGTCAGTCATGTACACAGGTTTACCTGCTCAGTGATCCCTGGGCCACTTGAGCATGAATGGCTTGTTTTGCTTCTTCTGACTAGGAGAAGAGAGAGAGAGAATTGGGGGGGGGGGAGGGTTTGGAAGTAGTGAGTGAGACTGATGGAATTTCAGGTTTATGAATCGCACCAGAAATCTTCAAAGAAGATTTTGCTGCATCTGCAGGCAGCATTTATCTCGTCTGTGGTTTTCTATATAAAGATGGGCATTTATCAGTTCTTCTTCCCTTTCTGTTTCCAAAGCTATCTTTTGATCTTCTCCTCCAGTGCTTTTTCCTCAGTCTGAGTGGAGCAATAGCTCATTTGGCCAATCTCTGCCTCTCTCCCCCTCTCGCTTTCAATTTAGTCCCTTCTCTGCAAAAGTCTGACTTCTGAAATGAATTGCATGTCTCTATACCAGAAACAAGGTTTATTTTTAAGACTCTCTCTCTCTCTCTCTCTCTCTCTCTCTCTCTCTCTCTCTCACACACACACACACACACACACACACTCAAAGTTCCTAACTACCCAGATAAATAAAGATACTTGGACCTCACTGACTAATTCATTCGGTCTCTTGCTCACTTCTGAGGGCATCAAAGTTATGGGAGTTCTTCTTGGAAATGTGAAAATCTCTTTCACACACACACATTTTTCTCTAGGATTTCTTCCACATCATCTAACAAACTGACATTTGGTCCAAGATACTCGCTGACAGTGGAAATTTGTAATGATTGTGACCAAAGGCATACTGGTTGTAATAAAATTAATCTAAGACTTATGACTTCTTCATAAACAGAAGCTGTATTGTAAGAAATTAATTTATTTTTTGTAATTTGTAATATCCTTTGGGTTTTTTCTTTGTTGACTGCTTTTTCTTCTTTATAATCAATAAAGCAATTTTAATCATCATCATCATCATCATCTAAATGGCAGCTAGATGTAGATATGTTATTCAAAATGGGGGATTCAAAGTGTGTCAGGCTACTTCTATACTAGCTCGTTATCTGAAAATTGAAACACACATAGGTGAAATTCACTGATTGTGAGAAAATTAGGAAAGGGGACATTTTCACATGTAAAAAGTCAAAACTCAAAGGTAAATATGCATTTACCACATACAGTGGTACCTCGGGTTACAAACACCTCGGGTTACAGATGCTTTGGGTTACAAACTCCACTAACCCAGAAGTGGTACCTCAGGTTAAGAACGGCGGCGCAGCAGTAGCAGGAGGCCCCATTAGTGAAAGCGCAGCTCAGGTTAAGAACGGTTTCAGGGTAAGAATGGACCTCCAGAATGAATTAAGTCCGTAACCCGAGGTACCACTGTATGGGCCAGAAAGCTGGACAAACCATGTACTTCACTACCATAAGCTATAGTGATGACCACCATTTTGGATTGCTTTAAAAGGAGATTAAACTAATTAATGTAGGATAAAACTGTCTATGTCTGTCAAACATGAAGGCTATGTTCTGCCTCCACTATTGGGGGCAACATGCCTCTGAGTACCAGTTACTGGGAAACAAAAGTGAGAGAGAATTCAGCTCCTACTTGCTGGTTCCTGTGGGAATCTAATTGGCCACTATAAGAACATAGGACGCTTAGGGAGCCAGTGTGGTGTAGTGGTGAAGAGCGGTAGTCTCGTTATCTGGGGAACCGGGTTCGCGCCTCCGCTCCTCCACATGCAGCTGCTGGGTGACCTTGGGCCAGTCACACTTCTCTGAAGTCTCTCAGCCCCACTCACCTCACAGAGTGTTTGTTGTGGAGGAGGAAGGGAAAGGAGAATGTTAGCCGCTTTGAGACTCCTTAAAGGGAATGAAAGGCGGGATATCAAATCCAAACTCTTCTTCTTCTTCTTCTGATTCTTCTCTGTTCATATGGCTGTAGGAGTTGCATAAAGGTAAAGGTAAAGGTAAAGGGACCCCTGACCATTAGGTCCAGTCGTGACTGACTCTGGGGTTGCAGCGCTCATCTCGCTTTATTAGCTGAGGGAGCCGGCGTACAGCTTCCGGGTCATGTGGCCAGCATGACTAAGCCACTTCTGGCGAATCAGAGCAGCGCACAGAAACGCCGTTTACCTTCCTGCCAGAGCATTACCTATTTATCTACTTGCACTTTGATGTGTTTTCAAGCTGTTAGGTTGGCAGGAGCAGGGACCGAGCAATGGGAGCTTACCCCGCCGCAGGGATTAGAACTGCTGACCTTCTGATCGGCAAGTCCTAGGCTCAGTGGTTTAACCCACAGCGCCATACCACTTCACAAATTTAAATTGACCAGATTGCCAGTAGAACTATCTGCATACATCCTTTGAGGATATCTGGGCAAAATGACACATAAATTCAAAACTGTGCATTTAAATCAGAGGTGGGTAACTTAAAAATATGAGGGAAAGGAACAATTAAGCAGTCATTTCAATATGAGCATTTAAAGCAAGGAACATAATTTAAAGCAACAATAAATTGGAAAGACATATATTTAAGCAACATTGCGTGGGAGCATTTGTGGAGATTATTCAAATTCCTTTTGAGAAGGAAACTGTATACAATTAAAATATTTTCATCTCTGCAGGGGGTAATTCCATAAAGGTTTTCTTCTTGATTGATTAAATGCACTGCCTCACAGGAACATCACATTAACAATCGTGTGTGTGTGTGTGTGTGTGTGTGTTGCATCTCTGGGAATACACTGCCAGGTTTAGCTAGAGTGTGAATGGAAGCTGTTTGGCTGCCTCTAAGGATTTAACTAAAATACACCAAGATTTAATAAGGCCTTGCTGCCAACGTGAGCTAGTACCAGGATAAATCAATTTATGAAAAGAAATAACTATTTGGAAACATGGAAATCCATGGCAATTGAGTTAGCTGCACTATGCTTCTTTCAGAATCCCTGAAAGGCTTGTGTGTTTTTGTCACACATTATCTCACAAGGTATCCATCCATTATACTTAGTACAATTCAGTATGTCCCTTTTCTATCCGTCTATCAAAACTGTATCACACTGAAAAATGTTGAAATCAGGGAGATCCACTTTGGAAACAGTTAAAAACCTAACATAGAAATGTTCCATTAAACACATTCCATAGTGGAAATCCTTATCCAGCTCCTCCGAAGCAATTTTTTCTCCACTCCATAAGACCCCACTGAATATGGCAAATATACTGTACCGATGGGTCAAGAGGTGTAAACTCTGACGATGATGCAAATTGCCCCTGCCTGCCCATCAAATCAATTTTCTGATTAGTGGAGAAGGGGTGATAACCTCCCCGCAAAGCTCTTCTGCATGGATCAGTTAAGGAGGGCTGCGTACCTTTGTGTAAGTGTTCGTGTGCAAGAGTGTACATGTGGGGTGGCCATACCCATTGCTGGAATGTGGACCCCAAGAGAGTTGGCCATGAGCAAATATGGCCTTGGGGTCCAAAATGTTAGCTGCCTTCTCTCGCCACTTAGGATCCACTACACGCAAAGAAATTTCTCTGCCTGTGAGCTACAGGCTGGATCTACACTGATCTTCTAAACGTTATAAAATATCATGTTCTATAACGTTTAATGGCAGTTTCCCTTTGCTGGTGGCTCGCTGCTCTGCCATGCACTCTGGTGTCACATTTTAATAATGCATTTTTAACATTATAAAAGATGACTTTATAATCCACCCACAGTCCTGCCCTTCTCTACTGCACTTCTTGCCAACCTTTTGCTATGGCCTATGAACCATTCAGGCTGCATCCTCAAGGTCCAGGAAACCTGGGTTTAGCACACTCAAGAGTCCATTTCAATGGATGCATGGTGACACATAATGTGATGGCAGTGATTCATGTGGCAAGCAAGTCTTCGTAGGATGGCTGGGAAAGGGACTACTTGCCATAGAGAAGACATTTTAGATGATCTTCAGAAGCGTAACATGTGTTCTGGACCATGTTCCTTGCCAAAAAAAAACCAAAAAAACCCCCCAACAACTATTATAAAACACTTATTATGTGGATACTGCCACAAAGCCACATACAAAGATGATTCTGTGCACATGGATACCATGGGTTAATGACAGCCTGGATTTTGCTTAAAAACACTCAATAAAAGGTAAAGGTACCCCTGCCCGTACGGGCCAGTCTTGACAGACTCTAGGGTTGTGCGCCCATCTCACTCAAGAGGCCGGGGGCCAGCGCTGTCCAGAGAAACTTCCGGGTCACATGGCCAGCGTGACATCGCTGCTCTGGTGAGCCAGAGCCGCACACGGAAACGCCGTTTACCTTCCCGCTAGTAAGCGGTCCCTATTTATCTACTTGCACCCGGGAGTGCTTTCGAACTGCTAGGTTGGCAGGCGCTGGGACCGAACAGCGGGAGCGCACCCCGCCGCGGGGATTCGAACCTCTGACCTTTCGATCGGCAAGTCCTAGGCACTGAGGCTTTAACCCACAGCGTCACCCGCGTCCTAAAAACACTCAATATTATGATGCTAATAACATATACTGCATATGAATAAAGTAAGAGATTTAACTCACATGGATCTGGGTTTTCAGCCACATGAATCAAGCTTCTGTATAGTGCAAAGAACACAAACTTTATATATCCTGCCTGTGAAGCATCAAAGTAGTAACTAATTGAAAAACATTATCTTAAAAAAAAATATATGCCACAGCTGGTGTATATAAGAAAGCCTGTCTATTAAAAGATCAAAGTATGGCATTTCTCCCTATATTTTAAATTCATCTCTCTCTTTCTCTTTCTTAACTCCTCTATACACCAAATACCTACTGTCTCCTTATAGCATTTCTGATCATTGATCTCCCTCCATCTTAGAAGATAACTGCAGAAGTCCATTCTTGAACTGGTACATTTTCGCCCAGTGCAGACGAACCAGTCGTGCTACCCTAAACCATCTCTGGCCAAATGCTCCCTACACAAAAATCATGCTGTTTCTGCTCAGACCCATTTAACCCAGAAGAGCACCATCACTTCCTTATTCTGAATAGGCCCACTAGATGGGAAGCTTTGGAAAGCTAGTTTGGTCCTGCAGAGTCACACCCAAGCTTCAACCTTTATCCACCATCATTACCTTTCCAGAGGACAGGAAGTTGGTAGGATGTTCCAGAAAGGGGATGAGGGTCTTGACAAAGGGTGTAGGGTCTACAGAACTTGATCCCTCTTGGTCGGAGTGTCTGAGGAGGAAGCAGCCACTGGATTTTCCTTACAGGGTCCCCAATTTCTCTAGGGGCCACCACGGGATCCTCTTCCGATGAGGTTCCATCAGAACTGAGTCCTGAATTCTGGTGGCATCCCCTGCACCTCCTAACTCCTCACTACGAACGGCTGCTCCCCATAGGCCTTAGCTTTCTCCTCACATGCCAGGACAACTCCCTCCCCATGCCACTTACGCCATTCAATGGTATCTGCAGATGCTGACGCATTCTACACCTGGCACATGTGGGAAAAGTAGAAAGACTGGTGTCATTGAGTGCAGCAGAAGTCAGTGATATATCAACCACTTTCCCTGTAGAAGCCATCATTTCCTGGAACTGAAATGATTTGTGCAGATATCATGGGCTGCAGCGGGAGTCCCAAGGGCACAATAATGGATAGGGATGGAAGAAAGATAAACCGCAGAGTTAAACCACTGAGATAGATCTAAGAGTTTATTAGGCAAGCAAGACACAGTAAATAATACTGGTCACCTTGCGCTTGGGCAAATGGCACCATTGGGGACTTCCAAGGGTCAGGCCCCTTGTGGTTTCAATGATCACTTGCTGTAGAGCAGTGGGGAGGGGGGAGCCTGTAGCCCTCCAGATGCAGATGCAGCCAGCATGGGTAATGGTCAGAGAGGATGGGAGTTGTAGTCCAGCAACATCACGAGGCCCAAAAGTTCCCAGTCCCTGGTGTAGAGCTTTCCTGTTGAGAACAATGCTAAGGTCGAAGCAGGAAGAAATGCTGACCAAGGAAGAATGGAGGATGAAGTTGACGGAATATGCAGAGATGGACAAATTGACTGGGAAAATAAGGAACCAACGCGATCAGAGGTTTTCCGAGGACTGGAATAAATTTACAGAATATATCAAAAATGTATGTGAGGAACAACTAACGCTTGTTGGCTTTCAAGAAGCTTTGTGAAAAAGACTGATTGAAATGTTGTTTGAAAAATAGGTTAAAATTAAGAGAGGTAAAGTGCAACATAAAATTAAGAAATGTGAGATGTAGTGATAGTATGGAGAATTGTCAAATAGGTTGAGGGAAGTCCAAAAGATGTTTATGTATAATGCGAATGTTAAATTTGGATAAAATGTATATTGGAAACTGAATAAAAATTAATTATATATATATATAAAAAAGAGAACAATGCTAAGGTCTTGGGTCTGTAATCTAATTTGTATTAAACATCTCGGATGTGTTGTGTCAAACCTCAGTTAGATTTCTTTTTATCCTGGGGGGGGGGGGGGGACTTTGTTGCTTCAGCAAACAAAGTAGTGACTGATTGCTCTTTTAGTTTGTGCATTGGGGCTCTTTCCGGGTGTGAATCAAGTCCTTTGCTTCTCTTTAAGCACACAATTTCCCCCTTCTTTTTGTTTTTCCCTCCACTCCAACCATTTCTAAAAGAGGACCAAATCAGCCATTGAAGAAAATATAAATCTTTTATCCATCTGAATCTCCTTGCAACGATCTTCATAGCAGCCGCACAGTTAACATAACATTTAACAAATGGAAATGGTAGATAGAAGAAAAAAACCCATGGAAATAAGAGCAGGGCCTTAGAAAAAATGTCACTTTTTCTCTGGATAATATCCACCTCCACAAAGGCACCATAAGGTTTCAGAGAAGTCTTGTCCAATGGCAAGCATTGCCACAGTTAATAACAAATGAACATAAAACTGATGTGAGATTATAGAGTAGAACATGGCTGCAGAATCTTTTCCGGCCTGAGGGCCTGGGGGTTGCATAGCGGGGTGGGTGTGGCCAAAGGGAAAAGTGGGAGGAGCAATAGGTGTTGCCTGTGTACAGTAAGCTACATCCAAACCATGCAAGATTCAGAACTTTCTAAGTATATCTCTGGGCTGCATTGTGACAATTCGAGGACACAATCCACCCAGGGAAAGGTACTGAAGCAGGTGGTGGAGCAAGGCCAGTAAAGGGTAGAACATGAGAATGGGTGTGGCCTGAGAGCATCCTGAGCTCCCAGGTGGGGGGGGCACATTTGGCCTTAGAGTGTCAAGGGCCTCAGGTCTGATGCGGAAATATACCCTCTGGAATTAAGAAATAACAACTTCAAGTGTTAAATTATTCTATGGTTAAGATTTAGCTATGTGCTTTATATAGGATTCCCTCTACCTTTTGGTCAGTTACTACTGAAAGTTTTGGTATTCGGGAAATTTCACCATAACATCTAATATGAGCATAATAAGGTAAAGGGTAAAGGTAAAGGACCCCTGGACGGTTAAGTCCAGTCAAAGGCGACTATGGGGTTGCGGCGCTCATCTCGCTTTCAGGCCAAGGGAGCCGGTGTTTGTCCATAGACAGCTTTCCAGGTCATGTGGCCAGCAGGACTAAACTGCTTCTGGCACAACGGAACACTGTCACGGAAACCAGAGTGCACGGAAACGCCATTTACTTTCCCACCGCAGTGGTACCTATTTATCTACTTGCGTTGGTGTGCTTTCGAACTGTGAGGTAGGCAGGAGCTGGGACAGAGCAACGGGGGCTCACCCCGTTGTGTGGATTCAAACCGCCAGCCTTCTGACTGGCAAGCCCAAGTGGCTCAGTGGTTTAGACCACAGCGCCACCCGCATCCTGCTGGATCAGGCCAATGGCGCATCTAGTCCAGAATCCACTGTGTTCACCAGATGTCTATTGGAGGTCTGCAAGCAGGACCAGAGCACAACAGCTTTCTCCCCATTTGTGATTCTCAGCAACGGGTATTCAGAGGCACACTGCCGTCTCCCCTGTTTTATTCTTCCCATCTTTCTGTTTTCCACAACAAGCCTCCCAATTAGCTCTGCCTTATTCCTCCAGTGTAATGTTCTTTTGTCCTCATTTACAGAAATGAGCATGTCTTCCATACTCATTTTCTGTAGACGAAAACGTGGTGGGAATATTGTGGCATGCAGCTACAATGTTTACGACCTGGTTCCATTCCACCTGCATGCTCTGGCGATGTGGAAACAGACATGTACTTCAGGGGCTGTAGAACAAGGCCTTTAGTGAAATCTTCTCAACAGCACTACAGGTAGCATGAAAAATTCAGCTATGATTGACACTGGGAAAAATTTATCTCCAGAAAAATGCCCTTGCTAGTGAGTTAACATGTGGTTTGGGGCTGTTGGTGGTGTTGCTGGGGATATTGATTAGCCTGAGTGAATAAACAATGCTAATCCCCGGGACTCCCATGTCAGATATTTTACTTACAGCGAGTGCCTATTAGACCTCCTTATTGTAGTTTTTGGTCAATGTTATATTCATGCCCCATCTTTGGACGAGGGCCAGCGCAACCGTTCTGAACGATATCTAAATAGGAGCCATCGTGGCATGCAGAGCACACACTGATGCTTCTTGTCTCTTTGATGGAAGCACGTGACAGGAATACCAAGCCCCAAAGAGGGAAGCGCTGACATCCGCAATGCTAATTTAGATCTGTAGGAACTGTCTTGCAATGCCAGATAGCAGGTATGACCCTGGACGAGAATGTATAATTATACTAATGCTACTGCTGCTGTTGCTTAGGTATTTGCAGTCTTTTCCAGTAGAAAAGGAGGCAGGAGCATTTATCCTTCCATGGGGACAAAAGGAAAAAAAAGAAAACTCACCACGGAGAACTGAACGGCAGCCAGGAAAGAATTTTGTTGTTCTCATCTATTCGTTTTGCATGCAGAATGGGAAGAGTTGGGAATCATCAAACCCCACGACCCCCCCCCCCATTTTCTGTGAACATTGTAAAACATATTAACTAACAAAAAGAATATGGAAGGGGACCAAAGTGGTAGAAAAGATTCGTGTGAGGAGAGCAATGCGGAAAACATCAAACTATATACAGTGGTACCTTGGGTTACATATGCTTCAGGTTAAATATGCCTCAGGTTACAGACTCCGGTAACACAGAAATATTACCTCAAATTAAGAACTTTGCTTCAGGATGACAACAGAAATCGTGCGGCGGCACAGCAGCAGCAGGAGGCCCCATAAGCTAAAGTGGTGCTTCAGGTTAAGAACAGTTCAGGTTAAGAACAGACCTCCGGAACGAATTAAGTACTTAACCCGAGGTACCCTGAGCAGGCCACAGGGGCGATGCTTTCTTCCCATCCTATGAAATCACTTGTTGTTTCTACTTAAATTATGGGTGGAAGCATAGCTAGACTAAATGGTGCTCATAAAATGAATGAATGGATCCATTATTCTTGTAATTTAGGGACAGCAACAAAACGAAATGCATGCATTTCTTAATCTCCGACTTCAGTCACAAACTTTTAAAAGTTCAAAATGGATCACTTCGAAATTTATTTCAAGGGCTTCTCTGTTTTTTTCTTTCCTTCTTTCTGCTGGGATTTGGCCCACATTCAACCATTTATGGGTTGTGTGTGGAGAGGGTAGCCAGGCTAAAACTGGCAGTTCTGCTCCCTTATATACACGGCATTATCAGGACCAAATCCCAGTGGGTGGGGGGAATATATATCTATATATAGATATATAGAGAGATGCATATTCTGCAGCATGTCATTAACATAATAATAGTGCATTAGTAGTGGATTTATTTGGCACTGTCCAAAAGTGCCATCAGACTTTTAAGGGTATATTATTATTATTCATGAAACTAATATTTTAGCCTTCTCTTCTGCTTAGCTTTTTTTAAGCACTTTTGTGTGTTGGTATTCTTTATAACTGGAGTGGTATCCAAATACTAGCAGCTCCCAATTTGTGCAGGGGTTGTGTTCTCGGTCATCACAGAAGCCTGAAATGCCCTGCTATGCCCTATTCAGCCCCCTTTTCCAGCCTCTTATGGGCTGCCGTGATGCACAGCTATGCACACCCGTGTGTAAACAGGATGCATGCACATCAGTCACTGCCTGCACTTCATACTTAGAGAAGATCCAGCAAGATCAATGATGGTCTACGTTTTGGAAGATAGCAAAGGAAAGCCTGTTGCGTTTGGTAGATCCAGTTTGTTTACATTCAGTCTTCTAGGCTGCTTTTCTAAATACATCTAAATATAGTGCCCGCTCTATCTTTTTCTTCAAAGAGGTCAAATACTTTGTTTTATGGCAGGACACCCCGCAATCAGTACACATAAAGCACGAGCTGTAAACGTTTCTAATTGAGAAAAATCACTGCTGAGGTGTTCTCACAATCGACAGGCCTATCTATGGAAGTTGTGGTGATGCCTCCCTTGCTGTTGCTATTAGTTACAGAAGAAAGAGGCAGTTATTGGGGGGAAGTGGGCAGCACCAGGAGAAGTAGGTGGAGGGGAAGCTGAGGAAGCCACAGGATGCTGATTGGAAATGAAGTGGTGTACCAGCCCCCAAAGCAGGTTTGAATATAACTGCTCTGATCCCATCATGAGCACAGATAATCATGAATGTGCAATAGAAAGGATGTCTGAAAGGGCCCTGAAACACACACCGTGCCTCATTTTGCTTCTTTGTGTAGCTATCATTGAGGTCACCACAGAAAGAAAATCGAAGAGATAACACTTGAGGCCTGAAATCTCTCCTTCTCTTCTCAAAAACAGAGAGACAGACACCCAGCCTTTGAGAACATCTGCCAACCTTCATTCAAACAGACAGAGCCAGACAGAGCCATGTCAGTTCTGATCCATGGGCCACCCGTGGTTAAATCCTGGATTTGGTGCTGCAGTGGGTCTCTTTCAGTTGCCTGAGTCCACGTTCCAGCTAAACCCTTGCTCAGCACCTCATCCTATGTTGACTATTCCTTCCCCCGCCCTCCACCTTACCTCAGAACTCTGGCAGTCCCCCACCAAGTAAACACCATCAAGCTCTATTCATTTGCTCTATGCATGTTAATGCTAATTGCAGCTTCTCTAAGCATTTCACATTGTTTGCACAAAATAGCAGTGCTCTGCCTTCAAACAGTCAGTATGATGACAGCTGGGATGAGTTTATCTTGCCCTGCTTAGTGTCAGGTGTGTTCTTACAGCTTCCCTGCCTCTTTTTGGGAAAGCTAATTAAAGAACTCTTCTTCCTTGCTTAATATTTACATTGAAGCAGCTGCATCTCATTTGGACATAATGCAAAGATGGCACCTGGGGCTCTTTTCCCAGAGTTAATTTAGTTTCTTGTCCCCCCCTCCACCCCCCGTTTCCCCTACTCAATCGATTAAGTTATAATTTTTGTGATTAGGTTTGGGATTGTGGTGTAAGGAGCCTGCTTACAACGCCACACAGTTCTTCCAGACAGTGGCGTAGCGTGGGTTGTCAGCACCCGGGGCAAGGCAAGTAATTTGCGCCCCCTAACCCATGGATTTGCGCCCCCTAACCCTAACCCCCAGATGTTGCGCCCGGTGCGGCCGGCCCCCCCTGCACCCCCCCATGCTACGCCACTGCTTCCAGAGGCTACATATGAGCTGGGCAAGCAAAGAGGAGCACACTATAAGCTCTGCCACCCAGGCATCACTCTGCCAGTTGCTCTTTAGAACTTAGCAGGGCTAAGTCTGAAGCAGCAAGAAGGACCTGAAGTCAGAGAGCAGGCTGAAGAAGGGTTGTAGCTCACTGGTAGAGCATCTGCCTTGCATGCAGAAGGTCCCGGGTTCAATCCTGGGCATCTCCAATCAGGTCTGAAACCCTGGAGAGACATTTGCAGTCAGTGCATGCAATACTGATTTGGATAGACCATTGGACTGGTGACTACCCTTCCCAATAATTGAAGAAGTGTGTCATCCGATAAGGCATGATTACTACATTATTTTTTTGCAATAGTGGGATAGAGCAGACTTATGAAACAGAATGGCTGTAGGCTGGTGGGACGCGGGTGGTGCTGTGGGTGAAACCACTGAGCCTAGGACTTGCCGATCAGAAGGTCGGCGGTTCGAATCCCCACAATGGCGTGAGCTCCCGTTGCTCGGTTCCTGCTCCTGCCAACCTAGCAGTTCGAAAGCACGTCAAAGTGCAAGTAGATAAATAGGTACCGCTCCGGCGGGAAGGTAAACGCCATTTCCATGCGCTGCTCTGGTTAATCATAAGCGGCTTAGTCATGCTGGCCACATGATCCGGAAGCTGTACGCCGGCTCCCTCGGCCAATAAAGCAAGATGAGTGCCGCAACCCCAGAGTTGGCCACGACTGGACCTAATTGTCAAAGGTCCCTTTACCCTTTACGCTGGTGGCAGTCTTGACCAAGATGAATTCCTTTTAATAAATCACCCTAGTCTGGGGTGTAATATTTGCACATGATAATGACGTCATTGTATGGCGATAAGTGGTAATCATCACATTTAGTAGCATGAACAATAGGTCACAGGGATGCCATGTTGCCAGTTATAATACATGCTCATGCTCTTGGAGTCAGACCTCAGACATTTATATCTGACATTTATACAGTGGTGTTTTGTTTTGGAAGTTAGCAGAAGACACCCACAAGAAACATGTTGTGTTTGGTGGATCCAGTTGTTCACAGTCAATCTTCTAGACAAATATAACATACTGAGTAAAATATATGTTATAGTCTATAATTGAAATCTGCATATAGAACTATCTCAAGCTCTGAACTGTGACGTTACTTAAGGAGAAATCTTTGCAATATAGTTCTAGGCTTCATTATTTATAATAGTTTAATCCATTTTCTTTCCATTAAAAAACTCATAATCATAGAGCTTTAATGCTGTAACAAATACACATGTTATCAAAGGACAGATGCTGCCCAATATATGCTTACATATCTGCCTTTGAAATAAATATAATTTGCATTTTTTCACCCACATGAATTAGTGTGGTATTCATACATGAGCAATAGTCTTGACTGTGGTTAATATTCAGATGTATTTCATTAAAATAATACATATAATGGAGTTAACTTTTTTAAAGTAGCACATCCATTTGCCAGATACCTTGCTGATCAACTTAAGCTGGCTACTTTATTATGCACCTTTAAGTACCAGGCAAAAATGATCCTCTTCAACCAGGCTTTGGGCTAATAACATCCTATACCCTTTTAAATGTGTTTTTGAGAGGAGTGGGCTACTGGCTTGTTTTTGTTCCTGTTTTTATTATGAATATTGTGCTTTTTTATCTTGTGTTTTTATGTTGTGAACTGCCCAGAGATCTATGGATGAATAATAATAATAATAATAATTTTTATTTATACCCTGCCCTCCCCAGCCAAGGCCGGGCTCAAGGCGGCTAACAAGCTGTAATAAAAATAAGTTGAATGAATACAACTTAAAAACAAAATTAAAATACAACATTAAAATATTGAAACATTAAAATGTAGCCTCATTGCAGGAGGAGAAAGGAAAAGAAAAAAGAAAGAAGAAAGAAGGGCAGTATACAAATTTAATAAATAAAACAATAAATAATAAAATATATATGTGCACCTCAAAACACGCTGAGAATCTCAAAGGCATAAACCAATTTGTTGGAGCCATTAAAAAGCCATGCGGTCACATTGGATTGGATCTAGATTTAAGCCTTGTCCAGGCATGCATTGTAGAGATTAAATGGGTGATCACTGTAAAGACAGGGTGTTGGAATAAATGAGCCATTATCCTGATCCATGTTCTTATTTTAACCAAGATGCATTATTAAAGTTCAGCGTGGCAATAACACTTCGGGTGTGAACTAGGGCCAATGAGGGCTGTGGCTTTTGAGAAGTTCCAAGACCCAGATAGAGAGACCTTGAGGGCCACTCTACTAATTTAATGCCTTCACCACAGGGCAATTCTTCAGACTCAAACAAGCAAAACTAATGTTGTTCCAACTGATGAAAAAACAAAATGAATGAAACCCTTCAAAAGAAGTAAGGTCTACTGTGTTCAGTCGGACTTATGCCCAGGAAAATCTGCATTACGTTTAGTAATAGGTTTGAACACTGAATGTGGAAGCTTATGTCTAAAGTCAATGAACAGAGAAAAGACTATTAGATGTGCTGCTGGATGTTTAATGGTTATTGTATTTGTTTAAAAACCAATAAAATTTTGGGTTGTTTTTTTAAAAAATATCTGTATAAGATTGCCACCTAATAGCAAAATATAAATCATGTTTACTGAGAAGACATATTGCACTCAAGAAGGCTGAGCACCCAGTAACTGCGCTTCAGAATGCAAACCCAAGCTCCTGGGAAGAATGGCTGAGAGGTTATTGGATCCTGGTAGACAGGAAGGTAGGTTTGTGGATATGGAGGCCAGGGTACCCAAATCTCCTTGATGTGAGCACAGAAAGCCCTGGTGCTGTTGGTGGGGTCAAAATTCCAGAGGCATGTTGTGAAATGTTCTGTGATCCACAGGAATGCAGGAAAGATAAAGGGGAAAAACTGTAGCTCAATGCCAGAGAATCTGCTTTGCATGCAAAAGGGCCCCAGGCTGATTCTTTGAATGCCTGCTGGAAGAGCTAGCAAAAACTCCTACCTTAAACCCTAGAGAGCAGCTGCCAGTCAAAGTAGAGAACACATACTACATGGACCCATGGTTTGACTCCATGCAAGGCACCCTCCTGTGTTCCTAGGCCTTCTCAGTCCCTGGCCATTCACCATAAACAAGATATGAAAACACATCTAGCCCTGGAAGTGTCAGATGTATTTCCCTCCCACTGCATTCAATGGGAGGGACATTTTAAGCAGGGGAAAATAGAGTGGGAAATGAGCAGCGGGAAACAAAGAGTTGGGAGGAGGGGAAACATCTCCGGATGTGATGGTAGGACCACTGTAGATCTTCCCTGGTGAAGGAAAATGATTGCTTAGTCAGGGTACAGTTATGCAAGTTATTGGTGGACAGAACTTCAAGTTCAATGAAGTCCAGTCTGCTGAGCCAAAAGTCAGCATCCCATGAACCCTTCCCCCAAATTCGCAAAGACGAGTTCCTGATTTAATATCTATTTCCTGCATTTACTGGCAACTGTAGCTAACATTAAGTAGGATATGACTCATCATCTGCATGTTGAAGAGTTAAGGTAAAATGACAAGATGCTGATTACTTCTCTATCTATCAGGGGAGGTACTCTTATGACATCTATCAGCATGATATCTAATCACTGTAAGAGCGGAACAAATTTATAAAAAGATTCCTCTGAAATTGCAGGTTCTATTTTGAGATATATATATATTTTTCAAAAAAATACCCCACCATGAAAGCAGTTGTGCCTATGATTGCATTTTACCAGAGACCTACATGCCTTCCTGCTAAATATAGACTTTGTACAGGAGTTGGAGAATGTCACTATGCTTGAATTATAATTAACAAGAAGGCAAGAGAGAGAGAGAGAGAGAGAGAGAGAGAGGAGGTGAGGATAAAAGTGCCCCCGCTCATCAAAGCCAAAGGTGAGAAAACAAACTGACAAAAAGACAGCACTTAAAAACAGGCCATCAAAGTACGTAAGGCATATACAGCAAAATGACAGCAATAAATGTACAAAGTAAAAGGTTTTCAAAGCATATATAAATACTGATGACTCACAAATGGGGGGGGGGGGACAGGTAGCAGAAACACTACGCAAAGAGGAGCCCAGTCATTCCAAACACAAATTGCAAATGCAACGATGCCTGTCGAGGAACTTACAATGGAGAAACAATTTAGCATACAAAATCTTTCCCAGTTTCTTCAAGAGTCTAGTCCAGGGTTAGTCAACCTTTTTATACCCACCACCCACTAATGCATCTCTCTTGAGGGTAAAATTTCCTTACCGCCCACCAGTGCTCGATGGAAGGAGGATTCAGCTTGTGCCGTAGAACCCCCTACCACCCACCTAGAATCTTGAAATACCCACTAGTGAGCGGTAGGGACCAGGTTGACAACCCCTCGTCTAGTCCATTGACTCTTATAGAATCAACCGACATTAAGTTCAGTGGATTCTTCACCATGTTGAACTTGATATGCAGGAAGCTGAACATCCATATGTGCATATTTTTCATTGAAATGTATCTTCATATACTTAGGCAAACCCTTAATAAGATGTAGGAAAATGCATGTTTTCCAAAAACAGCTCAAGTCCTATGCCTTCTCGTGGAGGAAGGGGGCTGGGTAACTCTAGAATGTAGCTTTGGGGCTGAGGAGAATTGCCTGGGGATAGCATCTGGCAGGGGAGTATAAGGTCCAAGGCTCCCTTCTTTGTGTAGAGGACGTTCACTTGGAAGCCAAGTTATTCCAGCCTGTTTTCTGGACTTCCACTGCCCCTCTTCCTAAACGGCCTCGGCCCAGTATACCTGAAGGAGCATCTCCACCCCCATCGTTCTGCCCGGACGCTGAGGTCCAGCGCCAAGGGCCTTCTGGCAGTTCCCTCATTGCGAGAAGCAAAGCTACAGGGAACCAGGCAGAGGGCCTTCTCGGTAGTGGCGCCCGCCCTGTGGAACGCCCTCCCATCAGATGTCAAAGAGATAAACAACTACCTGACATTCAGAAGACATCTTAAGGCAGCCCTGTTCAGGGAAGTTTTTAATGTGTGACATTTTAGTGTATTTTTGGTCTCTGTGGAAGCTGCCCAGAGTGGCTGGGGAAACCCAGCCAGATGGGCAGGGTACAAATAATAAATTATTATTATTATTATTATTATTATTATTATTATTATTATTATCTCTGAGGCATTTTATATCCTCCAGGTTCCCCACCCTGGCCAAGGCCCTGCAACTGCTCTCCTTCCCGCCCACCAGGCAGATGAATGAAAGGACCCCTAGCACACGTGGAGTCTCCAAGCAATGTCCAAACATTGTCTCCTCATTAATCATTGCTTGGCTGGGGCTTGGTGGTGGGGATCAGGGCCTACTTAATGAGCAAGGTGCTGGCAAAGGACGGTTGAGCTCCTGTAGCCCATCATACCTACCCTCAGCCCATTTGACCAATAACATCCTTGCCTACAGTCACATGGGCCAGCATAAACTTAGCCTCCAGCAGCATAAAAGTAGCCGAAGTAATTCAACTCAAGTCAGTGTGCTCGCAAGCATTAATCACCCCAGCGCTAGTTCTGCTCTTCAGGAAAACAGATTTTCTTTCCAGAGAGAACTACCAGTGGCAAGAAATTAATTATTCTATTTGTTACTCTTCCAGTTTCGCTGCGTTAACAAGCTCTGACCTTAACTGGTTAATCACTTGTTGGCAGTCGCATACTTGAAAGGCTTGCACCAGAGACACTTTGCTATTAAGCTAATGATACAAATATTCCTTTTTCGCTGTTTGGTAATTAACGTATTCATTGATCTCTAATTGCTCAGCAATTTGTATCTCTGTTTCATTAATTCCTCGAGAATTAATATTCATTTTGTACCATGGGACATTCTTCCTCTCTTTTTAGCCATTATTTCGATGAGATTATGCTCCAAATAAATGGCCCTGTCACAGTTACTGTGTGGGCAGCATTGCATTTAAAAGAGTGGACCCTGTGTGGTGCCGATGGCGGGTGCCTTAGTCGGGTTGTATTTGCAGCCAAATCAGGTCCTGGCATCACTGGTTATAAGGATCTCAGATAGCAGGTGACAGGGAAAATCTCATCTATTTGACACATACATCAACAATCCCAATCAGAATAATTTTTAAAGGAAATTTTTTCATAACTCTTGTTTTACTCATCTAAAATAAATTCAGATTTGGGCTGGAGTCCTATATATGCTTACTTGGGAGCAAGTCCCATTAAATTCAATAGGGTTTTCTTCTGGCAAGACGCACATAGGATTTTGTTGTTCATCAATTAAATAATGAGGCTACATCTGTACCTAACATTTTAACACCATGATATTATATTAACTGTCATGGCTTCCCCCAAAGAATCCCTGGAGCTTGCTGAGAGCAGTTAGGAGACCCCTATCCCCTTCACAGGACTACAATTCCCAGAGTTCCAGAGGAAGAGGGATTGAAACCACTCTGGGAATTCTAGTTCTTCAGTGACATGGTTGCCCCTTGCAGTCCAATGGTTCACCACTTGGGACAGTCACACACAGATCCAGAAGCTCTGTACAGCAACCAGTGGCTTGGCAGCAGTGATGTTCAGCTGCATGACTCCCCAGCCTTGGCCCTTCTCTCACAACACCCTCCTGCCATACACCGATCTCTATAGTCACCAATGAGCAGTGCTGCCTACAAAGAACAGGCTGATGGCTGATGCTGCACCCCGACAGAGTTGACAGCAGCCAATGTGACTGCTCAGGACATTTTGCTATCTGAGGCAGAGCAGCCATTGTGGTCTAAACCCCTGAGCCTCTTGGGCACGCTGATCAGAAGGTTGGTGGTTTGAATCCCCACGATGGACTGAGCTCACATTGCTCTGTCCCAGCTCCTGCCAACCCAGCAGTCTGAAAGCATGCCAGTGCAAGTAGATAAATAGGTACCATTGCGGTGGGAAGGTAAATGGTGTATCTGTGCGCTCTGGCTTCCATCATGGTGTTCCGTTGCACCAGAAGCGGTTTAGTCATGCTGGCCACATGACCCAGAAAGCTGTCTGTGGACAAACACCAGCTCCCTCGGCCTGAAAGTGAGATGAGTGCCGCAACCCCATAATTGCCTTTGGCTGGACTTCACTGTCCAGGGATCCTTTACCTTTATCTTCCAGTTAAGGTGCACACTACCCTAAGTCAGCCAAGTTATCTTGGCACTTGAGACCGAAAACCCCATAAGCAATGCTCCCACTTCCCTGACAGAAAAATACAATAATAAATTAAATCACTAGCCATTTGCTGCTCTTCCATGACACTCTAAGCCAGCTGCCCAAGGAAGCAGCCACCTCACTCAGTCTAATGGTAGGGCCAGCTAACTCACCCCCAATTTCTGCTTCTTTCCCCATAGTGTTTCATAAAGATCCTCATCACATTATACATCTCCCTGCCCCAATTCCACAGTACTGTCTGCTGTTGGAGGAAGAAGAGGAAGCATTTGAGGTGATGTTATTTCCCCAGGTGAGAGAGAAAATGTAGCTGGTGTCGTTTGGTGTATCAACTCTGTGATCTGTGTTACATTTAGTTCTACCCTTAACGCAGAGAAATGATAACTCCTAAAAAGTAGAACACTGGGCCTTCTTACACAAAATGTTAACTATTCTTTCTTTCACCAGAGGACTCTTTTGAAGCTGTCAGGCTTGCATCTTGCTTCCCGCTGAGTTAAATGAGGACATTTGACAATGTCCCTGCTGCTGTGTGTCTTGGTAAAGTTGAAATGTACTGAGTGGCAACTCCTTGGGGAAAAAAAATTGCTCCCAGCTACGACTCTTTGCAGCTTGAGTTCTCATGCTCCTGAAATAACAAACAGATATTAGCATTTGCTCAAAAGAGAACAGAACACTCATCTTCAAAAGGAACACACCGGAGACAAGCGAGCGGGGAAGTTGGATCTCATTGTTTAATGGAAGAGTTATTGAGATCAGACATAAGAATAAGAAAATAACAATGCGATAAAGCTGTCAATGTGATTCCAAAAGACCAGTCAGCTTGCCCTGCCAAATAATTTTAAGCCACCCTACACAGTTGTAGTTATTCATTTAAATGACCCATGACTTGCTTTGCCTTATACTTGGAAATAAGCTGTGCTTGGCGATATACTGTAGATCAGGCATGTCCAAAGCCCATTTTGAGGGTCTAATCCAGCCCAGCAGTAGATTTAATCCAGCCCCCGTGGCAGTATATGTCCTGGGGTAAAAGCCCCCCAAAAGCTCAGCAAAATTGTATTTAAAAAGCTCAACAACTTCAATCCTAAAAAAAACTCAACAACATTGGTTGTCCCTCACACATGTTCACTTCATCAAATCTGGCCCTCTTTGAAAAAAGTTTGGGCACCCCTGATGTAGATAGATACATACACATGATGAGTCCTCCTGGATCAGTCCAATGGTTCATCTCTTCCTGCATCTTGTTCTCACAGTGGCCAACTAGATGCCTGTGGTAAACCTGCAAGTAGGATTTGAGCCCAAGAGCACTCTGCCCTCCTGTGGTTTCCACCAACTGGGGTTCAGAAGCATTGCTTCCGAGGTCCAGCGCCGAGGGCCTTCTGGCGGTTCCCTCACTGTGAGAAGCCAAGTTACAGGGAACCAGGCATAGGGCCTTCTCGGTGGTGGCACCCGCCCTCCCACCAGATGTCAAAGAGTACTACCAGACTTTTAGAAGACATCTGAAGGCAGCCCTGTTTAGGGAAGCTTTTAATGTTTGATGCATTACTGTATTTTAATATTTTTTTGGGAAGCCGCCCAGAGTGGCTGAGGAAGCCCAGCCAGATGGGCAGGGTATAAATAATAAATTATTATTATATTGTTATTATTGCTGCCTCGACTGGTGAAGGCAGTGCAAAGTGATGACGGCAAGCAGCCAGTGATAGCTTTTCCCCCCATGAGTTTGTCTAATTCTCTTTTAATGCCATCGATTTTGGTGGCTATCACAGCATCCTATGGGAGTGAAGTCCATAGTTCAGCTATGCAGAATGTGAAAAGTCCTGAATCTTCCAAGACTGAGCTTTATTGGCTGTCCAAGAGTTCTGGCATTATGAGAAAGGGAGAAAAAAATTGTCCACTTTCTCCATTCCATGCATATTTTTTAAAAAACTTTGGTCATGTCAACTGTTACTCACCTTTTGTCTGAACTAAAAAGCACTGATGTTTTTTCATACTTGTGAATCAATTATAATATATATATTGAATCAATTTGCAAGAAAATAAAATATAAAATAGCATGGATCATAAATAAAACAGCGGGGCACTAATCAAATCCAGCCCTTTGATCTCCCAACCTCAGCCCCCTTTCCTTCAAATCAGGCATTGGGAGGCTTCTTTATGCTGATCACATTCCTTCAGGGATAATCTGTTAGGAGCTGCACAACGGCTGCTGGCAGGACCCAGAATTAAGGGAAGTTCTGTTTTTTGGCTCCTTTCTGCCATGTGAGTGATCTCTTTTTCTCTCTCAAAATGTCCTTGGGAAAACAGTAGATTAGATGACAAAGAAGTGAATTCCACACAAGCTAGGATTTTCTGTTAGGGCAAAATTATTTCTGAAGCCGGCTCTGGAATTGTACTCAACCAGTTTTCAGGTCATTCCACAAACAGCGTGGGAAACAAGGCCTAGAGAGTAGCAAACCTCAGCTTCTCCATGTGGCAAATTACACCAAGGCAGGTCAGGTTATACCTGAGGCAGAAAATCCCACAGGTACCTCTCCCCATCCCTGAAAGGAAAAACAAAAGAAAACAAAAATAATAAATAAAACCAGGTACCAGTTTAGACAGTGCACCAGTGCTGCTTTCATTGTTGTTAAAATTAGTTCCCTTTACCTTTTTCTTCCCAGATGCATGGGATCTCAAGAATAGCCTCGAGAGATTTACCTCTTAATGTTTTATTTTACACCCTCTTTTACTGGAAATATCTTATTTGCAGCCGTGGCGATCGGTAGCCTAAGTTCTTTAATCTTTTTCAAATGGGTTCAGTTAAACCTTCTATAATCTGTTTTTTCATTTTGACCAAGGGACCACAATAACTCCTTGTTACCACAGAGCCTGTTATTTTAAGAGCTTTCCAGCCCCCGCCTTTCTGTCTTTTCTTTAAAAAATGTGACTCAGTCACAGGAGTGTATTTAAACTCCCCTGGGATGAGTATTTTTCAGGGTGCACAGATGCTAGATATATACTTTCCCCAAAGCAAAGTATCTAAATCATATGTTTCGAAAGCAAAAGAACAATGACTGCATTATTAAGAGACAAACAACCTTCAAGGTGTTTCTTATCCAACAAACCCAGCATGCAGTAATTTCTTTTAATGTGAACTAAGCCCAGAGGCCTGCTTTTCCCCCTCTTCAGTCTTCTAAGCATTTTATTTTATGATACTGTTTGTCTCCCTGCCCCAATGAATTGTGTTGATTTTATATAGGCCAAAGGGCCTAAACATTTACCACGGACGCAGGATGTTTGCGAGATCCAGCCAAATACTGACTCAAAGGGAAGGTGCCTCAGACATAGTCTGGACTTGTTAGATGTGAAGTTGAATCTGTAGGAGATGATAGAAGACCAAGCAGGATCCTCTGAACAGTGGCATAGTGTTGCTTGCCGGTGCCCCAGGCAGGGGGACGGCAGCCCAGGCATCACCTCCAATGTCACCAGAGGGTCCTCACTCCCACTGGAGCAAAGTGGGACTGCACTGAGCTGCCTGCCCACCCGCAGAACAGGGAGTCTGGCCGGCCAATGTGGTCCTTGGCAGGCAGAGAGGAGCACTGGGGTGGGCTGCCTGCGCGGGGACACCTGGTTCACGACCCATCAAAAATTGTGTGCCTGGGTCCACAGCCCCCCTGGCACCCCCTATGCATAGCTGTCAACTTACAGATTTGAAAATAAGGGACCAGCAGCCTCGAAAATAAGGGATCAGCAGCCAAAATAAGGGATTTTAGCTCCTTTTCTTTTCCCCATAACAGTCAATCGAAGGAGCCTCCAAAACAAATCCAAAAGCCCCCCCCCCCCACGAGATCGCCGCCCGCCATTGTACTCAACCAGCTTCTTTCCTTTTCCCCCACCATGTGCCCCCACTCCAGGCAGACCTTTTCCGTGGCAAGGGTGAGCAGGCCATTGATGACGTATCCATCCGATTCCGAGCACAGCTATGTTCACTTCTGAGCCCCTCCGAGCCAAAGGCAGAAAGCCCAGCCAGTAGCCAAACGAAGCCTCATGTGGTGGTTCCCACAGTGCAGCAACCTGGCAAAGGGGATGCAGCAAGGAAAACCACCATCACCTCCCCACTGGGAAGCGCTGAGCAAAGGCGATTCCCCAGGCAACGCGGCCGATTTGATCGGCACAAGGCATGCAAGCTCCACCCCCCCAGTCGTTCTTAGACTCCTTATTGGGTGAGCAACGCAGCCAAGCAACACAGTTGGAGCCTCCCTCTTCCCTGGCCGGGAGGGAGAGGAGCTGCTTCCTTTGAAACCCGGGAAATTTATGGGATATCATCAATCCGGGACAGCAGCGGGAAACGGCACTGGGATAAGGGAGTTTCCTGCCAAATAAGGGACGGTTGACAGCTATGCCTATGCTGTGGCCCTGAAACACATTTTGGCACCTCAGTGATCCAGGTTGAAATTGACCAGCTTGCAAACTTGGCCTAAAGCCGGCTGTTTTCTGAAGCACTGGATAAGGGTCCAAATGGATTCTTATGGATGTGCACATCGCTACTCCTTTTTGCATGACAGTGGCCACAGAATCTCGACATCTCCTGTTAGAAGGATCAGGTAGCAGTTGAGGGGGTAAGCATCTGCCTCAGACCCTGGAGAGCTCCTGTTGATCAAAGTGCTAGATGGACAGTCTCACCTGGTATAAGGCAGCTTCCATGTTCTCTCTTCAGGTGGATCATACAAATTGTCCTTGAGGATCCAGAAGGGAAAAAAAAACCCATTGGAGCTAGGCACTGTTGTATATTCAAGCACTGCAATCGCTTCCAAAGGAGACTTAATCAAGGTAGCTAATTTAATCTAAGATTGTATTGGGTTACTGTAATGTTTGTTCTGTTAATAATACTTGAGATTGTAATTTTAAATTGTTTTAGGGATGAAAATTGATTTAATAAATTATGAATCTACAAAAATATGAAAACTAGTTTCTATTAATCACAGCCCTGAGCAGCTGAGTCATGCAGTCATCCAGCTCTTAGACCTGTTCAGATGAAAGAGCAACCTTCCCAGCTCACACAGCTCACACATAAAGCAACAGGTGATGTGAGGGTTTTGCGTATATTGTCTTATGCACCAGGTCCAGTTCATACTATTCTTGCTTCTAAAGAAGGGAAGGTTGCATATATCAGCTTTGCTTGTGTAATGAGTCCTCATGTCCTTGCACTGCATGCCCACCATGCAAGAGGATTGACAGTGTAGTGGCTGTATTAACTGATTATTGCTTATTTTCCACTCCACCCTCTCTCTCATGATACTAGAACTCAGGGCCATCTAATGAAGCTGAATCTCAGAAGATTCAGGAGAAAAAAATAATAGTAATCTTCACGCAGCTCATAACTATGGAATCCACTCCTGCAAGAAGTACTAATGGACACCACCTTGGAAATATTCAAAAGAGAAACATAAATTAATAGAGAATAAGACCATCCACACTGCAAGTTGCTGGGAATCACAACTTGCTGCTGTCCTCATTTCCTTCCATCTGGCTGGCCACTGTGAGAACAGAATGTATTTTGACAGTATGGATATGTTTATCCATGAGTCAGGGTGACAACATCTACATAAGTGTTCCTGACACAAATTTCAGGATTAATACGGCCATTTCTATGAAATTTTCCATATGATTAAAAAAAAAAAATCTGTTTGAAAAGAAATACAGTGGTACTTCAGGTTACATACGCTTCAGGTTACATATGCTTCAGGTTACAGACTCCGCTAACCCAGAAATAGTGTTTCAGGTTAAGAACTTTGCTTCAGGATGAGAACAGAAATCGCGATCCAGCGGCACGGCGGCAGCAGGAGGCCCCATTAGCTAAAGTGGTGCTTCAGGTTAAGAACAGTTTCAGGTTAAGAACAGACCTCCGGAACAAATTAAGTACTTAACCCGAGGTACCACTGTACACAATGTTTTCCCATACATATGCTCAAAACACACACACAGGAAAACTTACACGAGACGGAAATTCAGATGGGCATATTCCAAACAATCTGCATGCAAATGAAGACGACGGATGCACTTAAATGTTTCACACTCAGTAGTTAATCCTTCAGTCGCTTATAATCTCAGCCCATAAAGTTGATCAAATTGCCCCAGGATGAGCTTTCAGCTCAGGGTCACTTGGCCTTCTAAATCATGCTTCCAAATGCTGAGGATATCTTAACCACACATTAGTGGCAGATGCAAAATGGGTGTTTGTACTGACTCTCAGCAGCGGCCTAACAAGTCATGAAAAGAATTTTGCCTCACTGGGAATCCCCTGTTCAGAAACAAACTCATCAGCAATGTGGGGAATTGAAAGATTATCCTCACCAGCTCAGAGGCAAAGCTTCAGCATTTTGGGCAGAGCTAGCAATGGCCCTTGTCTGAAACCCTGAAGAGCCACTGCCAGCCAGGGTAGACTACCACTCCCATCATGCTGGCTGGGCCTGATGGGAACTGTAGTCCAAATTATACCACTTGGCAGCATCTAGCATAGATCCCCCATAGATAACCAAATTGCCCCTGGGTGAAATTTCTCATCCCAGGGTAGCTTGGTCATTTTTATCAGCTTGTCATGCTGTAAGGAGAATCATCGGTTGGTTAAAGTGTGGTGCTGATAGCCCCAAGGTTGCAGGTTTCATCCCTGTATGGGACAGCTGCCTATAGGAACCTCATTGCAGGTGGTTGGTCTAGATGACCCTCAGGGTCCCTTCTGACTCTAGAATTCTATGATTCTTAGGTTGCCACTTATAAAACACATTGAATGGGACATTGGAGCCAGTCCTTTGAGGCCCATGTTCTGTCTCCTTCTAAATTCTTCTAATTATATATGAGAGCATGTGGATTTATGGGAAGCGGTTAAAAATGTACCGGTTCTTTCTAATATCTGACACATTTCCAAAATCCCCTTTCTCTAAAATGCATGGCATATGCCAAATAAACGACGGCGAGATATACTGTGGTTTCCCCCCCACTGGCACACAGTGTTATATCACTCCTCGCTGCTAGGAATTCCCTGCACACCCATCATGGGAAAGTGTGCAATATGAATGCAATTTTTATTTTATCGCTTCACTTTTCAAAATAGGCCTGTGCATCATTTTGATCATTCTTATATTTAGGGGGGGGAAATGTTAACTTCCAACCTTCTCTCTGATTCCCTTTATAATGTCTTTGAAAGACTTGGCTATAAGCATATAGTAGCAGGTTTTTATGGGGATATAAATCTTTGTATAATATGAATAGTTAAAACCTAACAATGTGCTAGCATAGGTGAAATTGCACAATGAAGTGGAATCGGCTGCTTTAACATGCCAAGTTTATCTCTTCTTTAAGATGCTTTCCAATGCCAAATGCTGCTGTCATGTGATATAATCAATCTGCGATCCTCTAGCACAGAACTGGATACCAGATAAAAGATGGTCTCATCCCTTATTTGACCAACCAATGATTGTACTCTGCAGGAGAGGACCTCCTACAGATACCACCTCCTCCGGTCCGTTCCATATGATGCAGGAATCATGAACTTATCCATTGGAGCTCTCTCCCACTGCATATCAGACAGGTGCCATCTCTATTTTCTTTATTACACCTGCTGAAGACATTCTTGTCTCAGCAACTCTTTTAAATAGATCGTCTTATTCCAGTCTGCATTGGATTTGAAATTGGTTTTTTATGCGCGTTTTTATTGGCATTCTCTTTGGGATGTTTCACGGGATGCGACTTGCAAATGAAACGAAATAAACAAACAAACTGTACAGCTTGTCATCTGCCAAGCCACACAGACTATGAGTCATGTATGGCAGCCTGCCAAGGACTTGATCAACTTTTCTGGCTGCTGGAATGGTGCAAAACAGGGGTGCTTTCAGTTCCCTATATAGGCAGGGCATTCATTGTGACAGTGCCCTGCAGTACAGACAGGCTGGACGTTGGGTGGTGCGAGCATTTGCCCCACACAGGTAGCTGAGCCGAGAGGGTGCAAAATCATCATCAACAACATCATCTATATTTATATGGGTGCCTACTGAGAAGATTTATTGTGAATAATTACTGTGAAAATAAGTATGGGGTGTGTGTGAAATTTTGTCCTTGCTCAGGCTGCCATATTACCAAATTCAAGGGACGCAGGTGGTGCTGTGGTCTAAACCACTGAGCCTCTTGGGCTTGCCGATCAGAAGGTCAGTGGTTTGAATCCCCACAATGGGGTGAGCTCCTGTTGCTCTGTCCTGCTCCTGCCAACCTAGCAGTTTGGAAGCACGCCAGTGCAAGTAGATAAATAGGTACCGCTATGGGGGGAAGGTAAACGGCATTTCTGTGTGCTCTGGTTTCCGTCACAGTGTTCCGTTGCGCCAGAAGTGGTTTAGTCATGCTGGCCACATGACCCGGAAAGCTGTCTGTGGACAAACGCCAGCTCCCTCGGTCTGAAAATGAGATGAGCGCCACAACCATTGTTGCCTTTGACTGGACTTAACCGTCCAGCGGCCCTTTACCTTTTACCTTAAAGGTAAAGGTAAAGGACCCCTGACAGTTAAATCCAGTCGCAAACGACTCTGGGGTTGCGGCGCTCATCTCGCTTTACTGGCCGAGGAAGCTGGCGTTTGTCCGCAGACAGTTTTTCTGGGTCATGTGGCCAGCATGACTAAGCCGCTTCTGGCAAAACCAGAGCAGTGCATGGAAACACTGTTTACCTTGCCTGAGTACAAAGAGTTTGTGGGGCACAGGAATTCGTTCACACACACACCTGCCCCAAAAAAATAGTCTGGCCCCCCACAAGGTCTGAGGGACAGTGGACAGGCCCCCTGCTGAAAAAGTTTGCTGACCACTGCTTTACTGCAACAACATCTGCCAGGGTTGTACATCTGTCTGTCTGCCTGTCCTAGTTATGCCCCACCTTTCTCATTCAGAAGCAGAATGTAGTACCCTCACAAGCATTGCAGTTTGCGAGATGAAACGACCCGCTCTTTCCTACTTCTGCGTATTATGCTGGGGGTTCTCCGAACCCTCCCCTGAGCAAAAAAATAAAATAAAAATCAGGTGACATTTTCAGCACAGCACCAGTGGTAACCAAGGGTTCATTAAACAAGTGATCACAAAGCACATTCCACATCTTTCTCTCTGTCTCTCTTGGAGAAAGTTTCCAAAAGGAAATAGCTGAAAACTTTCAATTCCAGAGAGAGAGGACCAAATTGAGTCTGCCGCATCAAAAGTGTTGCCTGGGCCCTTTTGAAAGCAATCTTGTTTTTATCAGGTATGGACGCATAGAACTTGGCAGCAAATCAGCTGAATTCTTTAATCGGAAGGTGACGTAGGAATTAAACCACTGAGGCGGCTTCTCCCAAGCTATAAGGATTAGGGCTCTTTATCGGGAAGAACATAATGCTCTCGTCTAGCTGGTTCCTGCTTTTGAATCCTAAGAAAAATGATTCACTAATGTGCTAATGTTCCTTACTGCTCTGCATGTTGCAACTTTACATTTTTTAAAAAGCCACTTTAAGTAAACAACTTGAGAATTTGTCGTGCCATAGTCCTATGAAGAAGAAATGCAGCCATAAAAGAAAGCTAAAAATGTCAAAGGTTTATTATCTCTTTTTTTTTTTGAGGGGGGGAGGGACAAAACCCTAAGTGGGTTAGATACTTGGGGAAAGCAAAAATTGGTCTCTTTATAAGATTTTATTAAGACTTTTCATAATACGTTACAATAAAAAACAAGCTAGTCTAAACAAAAATGAAAAAGAAGGAAAAAGAAGAAAAGAAGAATGCAAAATTTGCTCTCACAGGTATATCTTAATTCTTTTCCCACACAGAAAGATGTGAACCCTCCCAGCTCTCACCTGGGAAATCAAAGATTGTTTTATATTGAGTTAATAATTTTTGAACATTGCAATTACATAATTCCTTCTCAAACAAAGTCCTGAGCTATTAAAAATCCCAACATTGCTTCTCATGAATGACACCACAACAGAAGAGGGTGAGACTCCCTGGGTTCTCAACAGACACACATCTGAAAATTAAGTGATTTGCTCCCCAATTCCTTCTGGTAAATTGAAAGCAAATTGGTTCATTTCCTGTGCTAATCTGACATTCTCAGGAAACACCCTCTCTGCCAGCCCCCATAAATCACTGGACTCAGCTATACAGCTGCAAATAAAACGTGTTAAGTGTATCATAAACTGCATTATACAAATGTGACACTAGATGGCAATTGTGAGCTATGGGAAATCTAATAAATTTTTCAAAACATTTTTAAAAAAGCATTTCCACAATTGTTTTTATATGCATGTAGATTCCACCACCACCTCTGCTTTGCTCTTTCCTTAACTTTAAGTTGCAATAACTGTGTGGGAAAGCCACTGCTCAGAGGTAGAGGCTGTAAGTCGCTTTGGGTTGCCTTGGGCAAGTTAAATCAACTAGCAAATTCAATAAATAATTATAAGTAATAGAGCATCAGCTTTGCATTCAGAGTTCAATCACCAGCATCTTCAGGTAGGGCTTGGAATGTCCCCAGCCTGAAACCCTGGAGCTCTTCTGCCAGTCATTGCAGACAATACTCTAAACTAGATGGACCAATCAATCTCAACTCAGTATCCCATTCTCCTACAGTGATGAATGAGGAGTAATTTGCTACAGCCATTACAGCAGTCCTTGGCAACACTCTAAATCCAAGGAGTCACCACTCCTTCCATCCTGACACATCAGGATGTCACAGGTGATGTTGCCCATAAAAAGGTAAAGGTAAAGGACCCCTTACAGTGAAGTCCAGTCACGAACAACTCTGGGGTTGCGGCGCTCATCTCGCTTTACTGGCTGAGGGAGCCGTTGTTTGTCCGCAGACAGTTTTTCCGGGTCATGTGGCCAGCATGACTAAGCCACTTCTGGCGAACCAGAGCAGCGCACGGAAACGCCGTTTACCTTCCCGCCGGGGCGGTACCTATTTATCTACTTGCACTGGTGTGCTTTTGAACTGTTAGGTTCACAGGAGCTGGGACAGGGCAGCAGGAGCTCACCCCATCGCGGGGATTCGAAGTGCCAACCTGCCAATCGGCAAGCCCTAGGCTCAGTGGTTTAGACCACAGCGCCACCCGCATCCCTGATGTTGCCCATACTTTCAAGAAATTAAGTGGAAATATTTGGGGATTGTGTATAAGCAGTGGAGGAAACTCAGGAATCCTTCTCTGGCTTGGATATTAATCTGAGGCAGAGAAGAACAGAAGCGTTTGTCATAAAAGTTTCCCTTTCCTGTGAGCTGTCTTTTTTTAAGAACCCCAGAGCTTCGCCTCCAGGCTAGGCTTGGCCAAAATTTGCCAGCCTCTCTAGGAACAGCCAATAATTTTAATTATTTTTGAATCTTTTCAATATTCATTTTGAACGTTAATTTTATTGTTTCATTCATTTTTGCACACCGCTTGCAGGTTTTATTACAGCCAAGGGGTGTATAAATGTCACGAAATAAATATAATAATAATGCAAGTGTGTGGCCCTCCCGCCAACAGGACATAATCCATATTGATGCCACTTTGCTTTATCGAGCTGCACAAACTGAATTGCAAAGGCTGTCCTTTCTCCAAAGTACACTGTGCTAAAGTTTTACATCCCTTTCTTTTACTTTAATGCACTCCGTTTTTAAAATCTGTCCTCAGCAAGAGGAGAAATGAATTATACAGGAAACATTGGCTTGCAAAACGCCGGGCTCAGCAGTTAATGCGCAAATGATGTAACTGGTTTCAGAGGGCTGGGATGAAATGCCAGAATAGGTCATCTGGCCCTTGCGATTTAAAAGATATTGTCATTATCTACCACCATCTCTCTGTGATCACTTGCGATAAAGTTTATATTTGCCTGATAGATGTAGGAATTATATCAGCTCTTACTAGTGAGTGGTGTAAGGTTTTGTGATTATTTTTTTTTAAAAAAATCTACAATAAAATAAAGGGCCTGTGGTTTGATTGCTAGGAATTACAGTCATATTCATAAAACCATGGAATCATAGAATTGTAGAGTTGGAAGGGACCCAAGGGTCATCTAGTCCAACCCCCTGCAATGCAGGAATATCATCCATTACACATGGCCATCCAAATTGGTGTTTTGGGAATGCAAGTGGACTAGATCCATCCATAGAATTAAAGAACTGTAGAGTTGATAGGGGCCACAAGGATCATCTAATCCAACCACCTCCTTTGCAGGAATCTCAATCTAAGTTACTCATGCCCATTCATCCCAATGGGTCCATTCTATAACTAAAGTGGGAAACAACTGGTGTTATTTTTCCAGAAAAAGAGGTGCCGGAAGTCACCATGAACACCTCCCTTGTTCTCTTATAATGGTAATGGCGGAGCCAGCTTAGCGCAGCGGTTCCATCGACCAACGCCTAGCTTGGATCCTGCAATCACCCACAGCGGTTTGAAACCCACAGGCGCTGCCTGGCTAATAATAATAATAATAATAATGGTAATGGCGCCCACCTGAGAGGTGCTAGAACTGAGTTCTGGCAAATTCCGGCTGAAAAAAAGCCCAAAATAATTAAGAGCTTCCTGCCCTTTCATGACTCCTAAAAAACAGCTGCCTGAGGCAAACACTTAATTCTGCCTAATGCTGGGGCCGGCCCTGTTTGCAGCTCCAGTTCCTTCTCCCCTTCCTTCTCCCATACTCGAGGGTTGCATATCTCTTTAGAGATCATACGTCCTTATGAGATATTCTTTCTTCTGCCTTCAGGCTCAGGCTGACCTTTATTTTCTCAGAGTTTCCCAATGGACCCGTCAGATCCAGGTGAACTGGTTATTTCTAGTGTCAAGCGGTGTTTTGGGAAGCCTGACCCAACTTGGATCAAATGACATGGCACGCCGGGCGCAGGAGCCGAATGTCACTTCTGCCGCTCGACACGGCACGACACGGTGCAAGCCGAGAAACCTCGGCAGAAGCATGAATAATAGATCAGCACTGAGGTTTGGGGGGATCCTTAAATAACTCCTATAAGCAGTGCTTCCCTCGGCCGCGCTCCCTTCCTTTCGCATTAGAGGAGGTGAGGAAATGTCTTTTGTATGTACTTGCCTCTTGCTCCCGCGGAGAATTTATCTGCGCATGGCTTGCTATTAACTCCCCAGCACTGACCCAGAATAGAAGGATTATGCATAATAATAGCTGGATAATTTATTCATCAAATTGAATGATTATTTACTGCATAAATAATGGAACGGTTTTCTTCTGCATTCCTTCCCCTCCTGCTTTGAAGAACAGGAAGGTGTGGGGCGGAGGGAGGGGGAGAGAGGAAAGGATGAGTAATTTGTTCCATCAGGTTCCATGAACATCTTTAATAATCCGAAATAATGCAAATCATGTCAGGTTCCATGAGCAGAGCAGCTAATTACCCTGAAAATTTGTTTTCCTCCCAAATTGCCCTTCCCCCAGCTGTCCTTGGGTGGATTCAGATGAGAAGCTAAGGTGCTGTTGACTGGTCATGTGGATGCTCTCTTGACCTGTCACAGCCACAGATTAAGAGCACCAAGAACTGAGCTGCTGGATCATCTACTGCAGCCGTCCCAAACTTGGCATATTCTAGATGTTCTGCTTTGGGTTTTGCACCAACTCCCCGCTTGCTGAGTTTTATGCTTCTCAAATTGTTTTTGCAGCTGTGTTTCATGCTGATTTTATCTGGTGTGTTTTTTTGTTTGTTTTTGCTGGACTTTCTGTTTTCAGATTTATTTTTCTTCTGCTTTAGAGTTTGTGAATTGCATTTTATGGTTCACGTAAGCCAGGGGTGGGGGAACTTCAAATGTAGGGTATAAATAATAATAATAAATGTATTATTTATACCCCACTCATCTAGCTGGGTTTCCCCCACCACTCTGGGCGACTCCCAACATCATCATCATCATCATCATGTGACAAAACACCAAACATTAAAAACTTCCCTAAACAGGGCTGCCTTCAGATGTCTTCTAAAAGTCAGATATTTGTTTATTTCCTTGACTCCTGATGGGAGGGCATTCCACAGGGCAGGCACCACTACCGAGAAGGCCCTCTGCCTGGTTCCCTGTAGCTTCACTTCTGGCAGTGAGGGAACTGCCAAAAGGCCCTCGGAGCTGGACCCCAGTGTCCAGGCTGAACAATGGGGATGGAGGGGGGGCAGTGGGGGCAGGTCGCCCTGGGTGTCACCACTGGGGGGTGACAAAATGCCAGGCAGCACTCACAGTGGGACCTGCAGCATGCCTGAGCCACATGTCTCTATTGGAAGTGACGCGGTGGCTTGGGCGCCCGCAGGCTCCACGCTACCTCAAACGGTCCACCCGCCGCCTCCCCCTCAGCTGTAGGGCAGCTGAGTGGGAGGAGGCAGGCAGATCCCTTGGAGGCCCCGCAGAGTGTCCTGCCCTGGCTGGCCCCGCCCCTCGGCCCAGAGCACGCACATCGCTCCAGATGCCTGATTGGCTTGCTCCGCCACTGGGAGATGCTCCCTCAGGTATGAATGAAGCCCTTTGGGCCATAGAAGCAAATAGAATGACAGAACGGACTTTCCGATGAACATAGGATCCCTTCTCTATCAGGCCAAATAACCAACTAGTTCTAACAAACTTGGTCTAATAGTGGCCAACTAGATACCCAAGGAGAAACCTGCAAGTGAGACCAGAAGCTCTCTTCCCACTTGCGATTCCTGGCAACTGGTATTCAGAGGCAAACTGCCTCCAACAGTAAAGGTGGTACATAGTCATTGTGGCTAGTAGCCACTGATAGCTTTGTACCTCCATGTGTATTTCTGATCCCCCTTTAAAGCCATCCAACTTGGCGACCTCCTCTACATATTGTGGAAGCAAATTCCTGTGTTTCACTATGTGCTGTGTTGAGACAGTACTGTCCTCTGTCTGTCCTGAATCTCCCACCAATTTAGCTTCATTGGGTGGCCCCAAATTATAGTATCACGAGAGAGAGAAAACAGCTTCTCTCTGTCCTCTTAACTCCACACCATGCAAAATAATTTTACACTGTTCTGTTGTGTCCCCTCTTGCTCACCTTTTCTGTAGACTAAAAAGCAACAGTGCTTTACAGAAACACATACACGTATACAATTAAAAAAACACATACAAATTTCAAATCAAGAGGTCAAGCATTACTGACAACCTTCTAATTCCCCGCATAAGCTTCACAAAATAGAAAAGTTTCAGCAACTTACAAGTGAGGAACTAAAGGGGGTTTGAGGTGTGGCATAGTTGCAGAACATTGAGATAGGGGGTTAGGTTCAAAGGCACCATACATTTAAGTGAAACTGCATATATTGGGAACATCATTGGTAAAGCCTGCAGACACTCTCTAAATCTCTGGAAACCCCTGAAAAATCCTTTAAAAAGAAAACAAACTCTACCAGACTCTACCACCAATCACTCCCTCCAAACCTTTCTCCAACTCCAATGCTCCACAGGCCTCAAAGACTCCTGGGATCGCTAGACGCTGATTTCACACCATCTTTGCCATTTTTGTGGTATTTTAGGGCGGTTTTTGCTCCTTTTAGTGTCCCTTCCGGGTTTGCAGCAATGCGCATATGCGTGGTAATGCATGCCTTGAATGCAAGTAAATGGGAGTTGCCTATATTTACTTTTTACCACCTTCATTTTTACACATAGCTGTCAACATTTTCCTTTTTTTAAGGGAAATTCCTTTTTTCCGAATAGGATTCCTCGCAAGAAAAGGGAAAAGTTGACAGCTATGTTTTTACATGTAGTCCCAATCTACATGTAGCTATGGTCATCTTTTATTTTGTTCTCTGACAACAGATTTAGCTTCTCCAATGCTTGCTTCAAGGGAAATGATACATTCAGATGCAAGCATCTTGAAGGCCGCAGGTTCCCCACCCTGGTGCATCAAGATGCAGCTCATAGAAAGATACAAAGCTGCCTTATACTGTCAGACTGTTAGCAGTGGCTCATATAAGGTTACCCCCCACCCAGTCTTACCTGGAGATTTCACAGATTGAACATGGACATTCTGCATGAAAAGCAAATGTTCTACCCCTGAGCTACAGCCCCTCCAAAAGCTCAGCATACTGCAATATGGGACAATGAATCAAAGCAGCATATGAGATTCCTATTGTATTTTATACATAATGCAATTATGTAAAGTGGATGGGGAGAAAATGAATACACTGAGAAGCCTCACTGAAGATGTAAATTCCATGTGATCTCATTTGCGTGAATCCTTACCCCAAAGCAATCAGCGGAGCTCTGGGAAGGCCTGCAGGCTCACCTAACAAATGTGATCAAAAATTGGTAATTTTGTCCTTCTGCTAGCAGATGTGCAAAGGGAATGTTTCACAGTTCGGGTTTATAAATATTGGATATTGAAAGCGCCCGATTCATAAGAGGTTCTATGCATCATTTATGGGAGACTGACTACAGGAGAATGAAAAGTGCTTATCTAAATAGTATACACCCTCTTCCATTCATTGGACTGCCCCCTCCCTGCAACACCCCGCTCCCACAGTTCATAAAAGGCCGCTTTCCATTATGTACCCAGAAGCTGAGAGAGTCGCAAAAGACATGCAAAGTCAGCTTAAAAAACATTATCAGGTCCAATGGATAAAATTTGCTCATTCACAAATGCAAGCATTTTCTAAGGAGACTTCCAGGCTTCTGCTGACAAAAGGCAAAGCCATGGAGCACATTTGCTTGAGGTGTTCCATGCAGAGAAAAGTGGTTGCAACGTGGGTAAGGTGGCCATAATGCTCTGAAATTAGTGAGAGAAGTTAATCACCAAGTTTCCCGACTAATGTCAGCGTGCCTTAAAGCAAGGAAGACATTTCTGTCACAATCACAATTTGAACTCAAGGCACAGGAGAAACCTTCCTTGCTGCCATAGTTTACATTCAACTCATGACCGCAACTGCAAAATTAGGGGGCACTCCCGATTCTCCCATTTCAATTTGACCACAAAGTTTACTCCTGGAAACAATTCCAATAAGAACTCACCTTTTCTTACCTTCTTTGGGCAACCTGAGGGTGCAGCATGTCTAAGTAAAAAAAGATAAAGGTAAAGGATCCCTGGACAGTTAAGTCCAGTCAAGGGCAACTATGGGGTTGCGGCGCTCATCTTGCTTTCAGGCCGAGGGAGCCGGCATTTGTCCACAGACAGCTTTCTGGGTCATGTAGCCAGCATGATTAAACAAACTCCTTCTGGTGCAACAGAACACCATGATGGAAACCAGAGTGCATGGAAATGCCGTTTACCTTCCCATCGTAGTTGTACCTATTTATCTACTTGCACTGGCGTGCTTTCAAACTGCTAGGTTGGCAGAAGCTGGGACAGAGCAACAGGAGCTCACCCCATCACGGGGATTTGAACTGCCAACCTTCTGATCGGCAAGCCCAAGAGGCTCAGGGGTTTAGACCACAGCACCACCCGCATCCCAGTAACATGTATGCACAATTTAATTTAAAGAATGAAGAGGCACCACACGCCCAGAGGAGTGTTTTTGCCACACTGTTGATTAGCTTGGCCAGAACTTGCCAAAGTGTGGAGATCTTTGGTGTCCATCTCCATGTCTCCAAGCTTGGTAGGTTGGGCTCTCTGGGTTGACATATGGCCAAGGAAGCACCATGGGTACTGTGGGGAAGTCAAGGAGAAACAGAAAACAGACCGTCTTGACAAGGTGGGTGTCACCAAACTACATGCAGGAAATGCAACAATCCTGCCTCTGAAGGAATGCTGTGTACATGCCTGCCTACGTTTATTGCTTTGAAAAGATACCTGCGACCTTTGTTAATGTCAGAGTGTAAGTGTTGAAGGCTGAGGCCTTGTGCTATTTTTATGTTGCAAGCCTATAGCTGCCTGTCTTGTGTGGCAGGATCTGAAAGGGGTGCAGAGAGACGAGAGAGACTTGCATCTGTGAGGACAGACTGAGGTTGGTGGGGCAGCATCCTATATACACACAAAAGGACTGGCCTCCACTGAAATTGACCTAATTCATACCTAGACAACATCTTAAAAAGCAGACACATCACCTGCTAACAAAGGTCCATATAGTTAAAGCCATGGTTTTCCCAGTAGTGATGTATGGAAGTGAGAGCTGGACCATAAAGAAGGCTGATCGCCGAAGAATTGATGCTTTTGAATTATGGTCTGGAGGAGACTCTTAAGAATCCCATGGACTGCAAGAAGATCAAACCTCTCCATTCTGAAGGAAATCAGCCCTGAGTGCTCACTGGAAGGACAGATCCTGAAGCTGAGGCCCCAGTATTTTGGCCATCTCTTGAGAAGAGAAGACTCCCTGGAAAAGACCCTGATGTTGGGAAAGATGGAGGGCACAAGGAGAAGGGGACGACAGAGGATGAGATGGTTGGATAGTGTTCTCAAAGCTACCAGCATGCGTTTGACCAAACTGCGGGAATCAGTGGAAGACAGAAGTGCCTGGCATGCTCTGGTCCATGGGGTCACGAAGAGTCGGACACGACTAAACGAATAAACAACAACAATATGGATCAGAGGACAATTATTCTTCCGATTTCTCACTTCCCTGATTTTTACAGTACAGTTCTTGGCTCAAAAGCTGTAGCCATATGTGTAAAAGAAAATGTGTAATTTTGGATAAAGTATGTTTAGAAATGCATGCAGTGTGACGGAACACGTATTTAAATAATATTTCGTGATTTAAAAAAACATTATGTATTTATATATCAAGTTTTTGTTTTTTTTTAAGTAATGAATGCAGATGACTGAAGCAATGAAGTGGAGCAGACTTCCAAACAAACATGTGAAAAATTGACACTGAGTGGAAATAGACTCACTGCTCCCTTCCCTTTTGAAAATTTCTCATTGTTCAGAGCGGGGTGCACGTGCAAAACAAAATACTATAACATTGCTAGTATACTAGAAATTCTTTTTTTCTAATATGCATTTTGCAAACTCACTCCACATTTCCAATAATAATAATAATAATAATTTCAGAAATAAAGTTAATAAATAAATAAATAAATAAATAGGGCTGAACTAAAACATCCACCCAGACAGTTTTCCACCCCATTTGCTGCGTAAAAACATTTTCCCATTTGATTTGTGCGGGATGCAAATAAGAATGACATTTTCACCACACTTCCTAGCACAAGGTTCACCCACCCACCCACCGACACACTTTCTTTTTCCTTCACAGACAGGAAGCTTGGGTTTTAATGCTGTTTTCACTCTGTCTTGAAGTCAAATCAGAGTGAGGGCAGAATTAGGAAGTAATATATATTGACCTCATTCTTATGTCTCCTGAGTATGAATATTCCCACTGCAAAAATGGTGAGAGTAGTGTGGTTCACAAAACCTTTTATTTCTCTCCCCTGCCTCCCCTAGGGCTAATCTCCAATTCTTTTAGCTTAGCTGTATTTTAAAGTGGGTGATATATAACGGGTTGGGTGATGGCTTCCACCAGTATCCATTGGTATGATCATTGGTATGTTACACATTCACCACATTTTCATCTATGAAATGTTTGAAGATTTCCCAATATCACAGAATATGGCAATTTTGTGACAAGTTTTATGAAACGTGTTAGATGTGTGTTTTTATATGCTTATAACGAATGTAAGAACAGAATTTGTTTATCACTTAGAGTGAAGGAATCATATGGCATCATGCAATTTCTTCTAGAATATATTCAGTACATTAACTATGCTTAGCACATCTGTGGTGATCTGAAAGTAATTGCACTCCTCCTCTGTTTACAACTGGGATACACGAAATACTGTTGGTTGGTTTGTGTGTGGGATAGTCTAGCTCAAGTTGGTCATTATATTCGGAAACACTGGACACAGTGTCAAGCAGTAATGACATGTCAAAGAAATGTTGCCAATGAGCCACAGCTTGATCCTAAAACAGTATTCCCGCCACCATTGCACATTGAATTAGGTTTGATGAGGTATTTTGTCAAAGAAGTAGATGAGCGCAGAAGAGCTTTTCTTTATCTGAAATAGCAATTTCCAAGGATCAACGAAGCCAAAATCAAGGAAAGGATACTTGTAGGCCCACAAATCAGAAATAGCATAAAATGTAATATACTTGAGGGTATGTTACATGAAGTTGAAGGCAGAGCATGGAAAGAATTTAAATCCATTGTGTCCCTCTTGGGCTTGCCGATCAGAAGGTCAGCGGTTCGAATCCCCACAACGGGGTGAGCTCCCATTGCTCTGTCCCAGATCCTGCCAACCTAGCAGTTCAAAAGCATGCCAGTGCAAGTAGATAAATAGGTACTGCTCTGGAGGGAAGGTAAATGGCGTTTCCGTGCACTGCTCTGGTTTCGCCAGAAGCAGCTTAGTCATGCTGGCCACATGACCCAGAAAAACTCTCTGCGGGCAAACGCCGGTTCCCTCGGCCTGTAAAGCAAGATGAGCGCTGCAACCCCAGAGTCGTCTGCGACCGGACTTAACTGTCAGGGGTCCTTTACCTTTTTTAGATACTTATAAACCTATAGGACGTAATGTGTCTCAGGAAATCAATCTATTGGATTGACATATTGACTTTTGCCCACCCAACTTGGGTGATGTTAGTAATGAACAGGGGGAGCAGCTTCACCAAGATATTTCTGCCATGGAAAAGAGGTACCAAAGCAGGTGGAGTGAGTCTCAGCATGCTTATGGATTTCGGCTTGCCATTAGCAGGGCCGGCCCACCCATTAGGCAAGGTGAGACATTGCCTCAGGTGGCTAAATCCACAGGGGCAGCAGATCCCAATGTCAACTTTTCTTCCTCCCTTCTTCCCTCACCCCTTCTTCCCTGGCGGGGAGGGGGTTCACCAATTTGGGGTCTGCCTCGGGTGCCAAAATATATTGAGCTGGCCCTGGATATTAGCAAGAGATGCTCCAGAGGCAAAGTACACACGTAAAACAACATTAGGACTCCTCTTCAGATTTATTTTTTGCCTCATTTACTATAAAAATCAATTCTGCTGCAAAATATTGGTGAGTGCTAGACAACATTCAATGCCATTTCCAAGTTCAGCACTCCATGTTGAATAAGATACACTACAGGGTTTTCAGAGGACAAAGAATTCTACAAAGTGGGTGTCGTTGCCAAGAGACCTTGTATTCAACACCCCCATACTCAAATAATGTTGAGATCTGGAACAGAGTTTCTGATGAAGACCTCACCTGCAAAGACCTCCAGAGAAAAAGGCGTATATACACCAAAAAGTGTATATATTCAGATAAATCCACACAAAAATGCTGATGAATTTTCGCAGGGACTTGGAAAAACTCACCAACTTATTTGGGAATATGGAGAATGGAGTTTAAGACTGGGAAAATGAGAAATGAAGAGAAACTGAAATTCACAGTTTTGCTCATCCCTAATTGCTGTTTTCCCCCCAGGGCTAAGGATTCAAAAGACCTTCCCAGGGAATAAAATAACCGTGTTGTTTTTAGTCTACAATTTCTTTTCCATGTGTTTGACTCAGTGCAAGCAGGTAATAGAGAGATTTAAATATGTGATAAGAACACAATGCGCCTCATTGTTATTTCCCCATCAGGTGTCCAGCACACTCCCTGCTTTCACATTAAAAGGTCAGTGGTAAAATCCTGCATTAACCACATGAATAAATCCCTCCACCATTGATGGCTACGGCCTCTAAAAGTTATTTTCTTTTTTGTGTGTGCAGGGCTATTTAACATGGCCAACAGAAAGTCGTATGCATTCATCTGCAAACTCCTGAAATTGATTTTCTACTTGAATTCCCAAGGTTGCTTAGTGGTCATAAATGACGGCTGAAATATAATTTCCGGTAGATTTCCAAGCATACCGCAAGGGAGGGTGCTTTGATCTTTCCACACCCTTTGCCTTATGTCTCTCACTCAGAGGATTACAGCAAAACTGACGTTAATTGGCTTTCAGTTATCCAAAATGTCTAGTTATCAGAACCTGCCGTGCATACCCTATATGCACGGAATACATGCTACCGTCGGTGTTAAGCTATCACTGTGGTTGGGGCACAAACTGCCCTGGATTAAGGCACAGATCTTCTAACAAGTAGATGGTATATTGATGATGGTGGGCATCCATCAATCTGTCTCAGGAGACAATGAAGGAGTGTGCCTTTGGGGGTGAGGTCAAACTTTTGGAAGGTTGCAGCGCTTGCTGTGGCTATAGAGATCAGTGTGGGAAAGACGTGTTTTGTTGCATGCAGACACGTGTGTTTTTTAATAGATGATAATACAGTGGTGCCCCGCAAGACGAATGCCTCGCAAGACGGAAAACCCGCTAGACGAAAGGGTTTTCCGTTTTTCGATGCGCTTCGCAGGACGAATTTCCCTATGGGCTTGCTTCGCAAGACAAAAATGTCTTGCGAGTCTTGAGATTTTTTTTCGCTCCCCACCCCCTTTTTCTAAGCCGCTAAACTGCTAATAGCCTTCTAGCAGCTAATCCGCTAATCCCTTAAGCCTTTAATAGCCGCTAATAGCCGTTAAACCGCTAATAGCGCTAATCCGCTAAGTCGCTAATAGGGTTGCTTCGCAAGATGAAAAAACCGCTAGACGAAGAGACTCGCAGAACGAATTAATTTCGTCTTGCGAGGCACCATTGTATTGATAATCTGATTAAGTTCAGTGTCTGTGTACAATGCACAGGTTGTTCTGCCCCCACGTCGGACGTTCGGGTTCCAAATAACGTTCGCAAACTGGAACACTCACTTCCTGGTTTGCGGTGTTTGGCAGCCAAAACGTCCAAGTTGCAAGGCGTTCGTGAACCAAGGTGCAACTGTATTAGTATTAATAGGACGTATAATAATGTTGCCCCTTTAAGAAAAGGTAATTCCTTTGCCCTTTCCAGTCCTCAAGGCAGGCTGGGAAATGAAGGCAGCATAATAGTTTAGTTTCTATTAGCTCTGCACAGAGCAGGAAAAACCTCCATCTCTCCTTTGCAACCTAGTTCAGTTTAGTTCTTGCAAGCCCAGGAAGAGGGGTAAACTCATTTGTTCTTACACAACTCCACAGAGGACCTCATAAAGAGCTTCCTAACCACATTCATTCAAAGCAAAAGAACAGCCTACTGAAATGTGAGTAGAAATCTCTCTCTCCCTGTGCCTTGTGAACTTAAATAAAATGCATGTTTGAGAGCTTTGTGGGGTTTTGTTTCTACTATCCAGACTGAGAGAAATCTCAGGACGGAACACGGGTGCAAACTGCAACAAAACGTTGCAGTGTAGAGATCTGCTCATTCTGAATTCCAGCCTCCCCATTTCATTCCATTCCCACTAAATTTTCAGTTGCATTCCCCTGGTGTTCATTCCATTGCAAATGAGCAAACTCAGTTCACATTTTGCTGTGTTGGGGGTGGGATTCCTTTAGGTTTATTTTCTGAAGATGTTCGTACTTCTGCAAACCTTGAGTCCTGCCCCCCCCAAGCCTGCTGATACCTCCCCCTTGTACATGGGTGGTGACATTGACGACTGTATAATTGACATTGATGGCTGTATAATTGATGGCTGTATAATTGGGTGCTTTGGCAGTTTATAAATCCAGTAAATAAATAAGTCCCATGGACTGCAAGAAGATCAAACCTATCCATTCTTAAGGAAATCAGCCCTGAGTGCTCACTGGAAGAACAGATCCTGAAGCTGAGGCCCCAATATTTTGGCCATCTCTTGAGAAGAGAAGACTCCCTGGAAAAGACCCTGATGTTGGGAAAGATGGAGGGCACAAGGAGAAGGGGACGAGAGAGGACGAGATGGTTGGACAGTGTTCTGGAAGCTACCAGCATAAGTTTGACCAAACTGTGGGAGGCAGTGGAAGACAGGAGTGCCTGGCGTGCTCTGGTTCATGGGGTCATGAAGAGTCGGACACGACTAAATGACTAAACAACAACAAAATAAATAAGTACATTTTAACCATGCGGATGGAACCATGTTAGCCAGAGCCACACAGGAGCAACTAGAGACAGTGGTAACTGTCACTGAAGGTTGAACGTAAACCATGCCATTACCGGCCCTATCATTGGGCAGGGTAAGACAAGTGCCTCATTTGGCAGGTGCTGGTGGTAGGGCAGCGGGAGGCAGCAGGTCCCTGCCTGAGCACATCATTTGGAAAACAGAGCTGTACGTGCCACACAACCTATGCTTCAGCCCTGTAATCCATAGTCAGGGTTCGAATAAGATTCAGCTTCCAGTCTAGTCAGCTTCTGAATATGGGACGGTGGGGACGCCATGCCCATCCTCTGCCTCAGACGGCAAAATGTCTTGGGCTGGCCCCAAACTAGGTCAGAGCTTATACAATGAAATGCTTATATCTAAAGGGTTGATAAATAGCAGAGGAGCCACGGGCGCACTCTGGTTAGTTGAAGCTTTCCCCCCTCAAGCGTGCGGTTGAATATAATGAACGGAATTGAAACTGGAATAATGAATCAATGGAAGATCTGTTTTCTGAGTCGGAACAGCTGTTTCATAGTTGCGAATCAAATTTGAGATGTTGTTTACAGGGGCAGAATGGATTCTCGCAGCACACAAATCTTGTCTGACAAGTGATGCTGGCTGCCTAAATTCATTGCTGATCATTGAGGAATGGAAGAAGCCAACAACTTTTCTTCAGATGGAGTACAATAAAGTGTGAGAGCTGCATCCTTCTGGCTGGATCTGATGCTGGTAATTCCTAGCCCTCGAAAAAGCCATTCCTGCCCCTAACTCATTCACCCAATACCTGCCAAACCCATGTACCTTGCACCAGCCTCCCAGATGCCCAGGGTGCTTGAGTATCCCCTTTCATCAGTCACCTGCAAGGTTTTTGCAACCTATTGTTTTCACCCTTTCCCAGTCAATCCCAGTTTAATGACAATAATGGCAAATAATGATAATGATGATAATAATAATGACAATGATAATAACAATTCCTTGTCTGTGTTAATTAGGCAGCGTCAGTTAGTTAATTAGGCAGTTACTCTGCCACTCATTTCAGCCCTAATTTTTTAGGTTAGGTTTGTATTTTATTTTGAGCTAGGTTTTGTTTTATCCCTATTTTTATTAGCACTTTGTCGTGTGTGTGTGTGTGTGTGTGTGTGTGTGTGTCCCCAGCAGTCTTGTTGAGTACACTGCACACAATCTGTGCGCAAGCAACACACAGAAAGGTGTAATTATTACATACTTCAGTGCAGTGCATTCTTTTTAATACACGCACACATATATATATTTAAAAAGTAAAATTTACAGGTGGCTAGCACAAATATGTACAAGTTGGCATAAATAACATCCAGAAATGCATCACAGGAGGGAAAATTTGCTTTGTAAAAATGTATATATTAGGAGGAATTCTCATTAAAATGCTGAGAAAGTTTTCTTTAAAAAATAAAATAAAATTGCAAACCGATGTGGAAATGTGGAGAAAAGAAGATTGGAAATCACAAAGTTGCCCACTTGGCTCCAGCAATAGTGGAGTGGGGGGCAAACCCACCAACATTTCACAGTATAAAGACTGGGGCACCCTAGTATACACGCCTGCCAACCTAGCAGTTCGAAAGCACCTCCGGGTGCAAGTAGCTAAATAGGGACCGCTTACCAGCGGGAAGGTAAACGGCGTTCCGTGTGCTGCGCTGGCTCGCCAGATGCAGCTTGTCACGCTGGCCATGTGACCCGGAAGTGTCTGCGGACAGCGCTGGCTCCCGGCCTATAGAGTGAGATGAGCGCACAACCCTAGAGTCTGTCAAGACTGGCCCGTACGGGCAGGGGTACCTTTACCTTTACCTAGTATACAACACAGTGCTTCTACTCTCACAACAAGAGGAAATGACACTGCCAGTTTGTTGACTGGAGCCTAGATATTCAACTGTGTTTTCATATCAGCTATATTGGTTGCCTATTTGTTTATGGCTCCATCTAATCTGCCAGCACATCTAAGTAGGGATGTCGGAGAATTCCAAGGGAGACAGAAATGGGAAGGGAAATCACTGACATTTCCTTATTTGTGCCAGGTCCAGAATGGAAATCAGTCCAGCAAATATGATTGGCATTTGCTGAAGTTGTTGTTTTCATTCCTCATATAATACGCAATTGATTATACGCATCCCCTTTGCATTGTGTTTTCTTTGGAAATGAATGGGCTGGAATAACATAATGACAATATATAGTTTATGTTATTAATTGCATTAATAACATAAATTGCCTTATTTTGCCACAGCAGATAATTAAGCAAATAATGTAGTTTTGGGTGGAAGCCAAATGGTATAATGGAAACAGTGCTGCTTGTGAGGAAAACAGGGTGGAACAGAAAGCAAGGCCTTCTTAAAGGTAAAGGTAAAGGGGCCCCTGACCAATAAAGCGCTCATCTCGGGAACCGGCATACTGCTTCCGGGTCATGTGGCCAGCATGACTAAGCCGCTTCTGGCAAATCAGAGCAGCGCACTGTTTATCTACTTGCACTTTGATGTGCTTTTGAACTGCTAGGTTGGCAGGAGCAGGGACCGAGCAACAGGAGCTCACCGTGTTGCGGGGATTCGAAGCACCAACCTTCTGATCAGCAAGTCCTAGGCTCTGTGGTTTAACCCACAGCACCACTTGCGTCCCCCAAGGCCTTCTTACTCCCCTACTTTTAAGGACACTGGCAGAGGCCCTTCTCCAAATATTATCAACCGTGGAGGTAATATTGACATCAACAGGAGAGAGATGACTTTCTTGTCAGTGCTGCCCCAGTTGTGGAATGCCTTCCTCGAAGAAATAAGTCTAGACTCTACCTTGTTGCCTTTCAGGCACTAGGCAATGGTGTTTTCATTTATTCACCCAGGTATTTTAAACATTTTAAATATTTAATCTCTCCAACAAGTATCTGTGCTTTTCTCTGCTGGCTATTTTATTGCACAGTTTGTTTCATTCAGTATATAACTTCTGTAAGTGGATTCGAAATCACTGCGGTAATGGCGGCATAAACACGTCTTAAGGAAATTTTTGAAAAAAAATGTGTAGAAAGCTGGTGTTAACATCTGAAGAAGAGGCTGGGGAACTTTCTCAGACTGAAGACTACATTTGCACATCCTTTCGTGCCTGTCCAACGGTACCATTAGCCAGAGATGATGGCAGTCCAACAACATCTGGGGTCCCAAGGTTGTAAAAGGCTGTCCTAGAGATTCAGTGTTTCCCATAAAAGACAAACTTTGAACCAGAGACAGTGCGTAGCCAAGGAGGATTGAGATTCCATAAAGCCAGAGGCCGCCAAACATTTTGGCCCAATTAGCACATCTGGAATTTTGAGGACGTCCCATGGGTGCCAGTCACAAAATGGCTTCCTATGGTAGCATGGCGTACCATAAAATGGCTGCAGCATATGAAACAGAGAAGGAAAGAGACAGGGCAACAAAAAGGTGTAGGAATGTTCTGCCCCCACCCCAATCTATGGGAAAAGGCACCTATGTCAGTCACTGCCACACTATCACACAGAAATAAGCTATTTGCACCTCTCATCTGCTCAGAGCAGAAGGGCAGATGGGTGTTCAGTCCAGACAACCAGAGAAAGCTGGGCCATGTTTAACAGGATTGGAGAGGCTGAGCCAGGAAAAACAGGAGCTGAACAGAAAGAGCAAATCGTCTCTCATATACTGTGGATTTTTAAGAGGATATTTACTGAGACCCAGTGCTTTTTTAAAAAAAAGTAATGTTTAGGGGCACTCTCATTTTGACTCAGGAAAATCACCATTTTATAGTTCAAATCAGGAAAAACAAATACAGTAAATGGACAAAAGTACAAAGATTCAAAAAATGTTTAGGGCATGGGTAGGCAAACTAAGGCCTGGGGGCTGGATCCGGCCCAATCACCTTCTAAATCCGGCCCGCGCACGGTCCAGGAATCAGTGTGTTTTTACATGAGTAGAATGTGTGCTTTTATTTAAAATGCATCTCTGGGTTATTTGTGGGGCATAGGAATTCGTTCATTATTATTTTTCAAAATATAGTCCGGGCCCCCACAAGGTCTGAGGGACAGTGGACCGGCCCCCTGCTGAAAACGTTTGCTGACCTCTGGGTTAGGGGTTTGCTGACCCCTGGGTTAGGAGTATGCATACCCCTGCGTACCCCCAGGGGGGAAAGCACCGCTGAGACCTTTTGTGGGTGCACAAAACCCACACATTAGGTGAGAATGAGATTGTTCTGCCCCTCTCATTCATATTGCAATGCCATTTTAACTCCTGATGAAAAGTTAGAGAGTCATTTTAGGATCAGACAATGCAACAATAATTTTCGAAGGGAGCACTTACTCAGTTTTAAGTCAAAACAGTTTCATTTGATAAAGAATTTTCAAACAGCTGATAACTTGTAGTCTCTCTAAGGGCAACATTCTTTTGAGATATTGTATTGATTTAATTTGCATTCAAATTGCTCGGAATTTCAGTAGTGTATACTCACTTGAATGATCTGCTATCAAGCAAAGAATGAATGGCTGACATATTCAAGTCAGAATGCAGAACAGAATTTTAAACCATTTGGTAACAATAAGAATCAAACTAATACTACAGCTTAAATAGAGGAGAGGGAGGAAGAAAGCATAAAAGTGGTCAGCCTGAAAATGAAAGAGATTACATAAAAATTAATATTACTGCAGTCATTGAAATCTTGCACTATGAGACTAATTGTGCCGTGCATACAAATTGCTATGATCCCCTTTGTGAAAATAAATTAAAACGAGTTTCATTTCTTGATAAATGAAATGTAACCTTGAAAGATTTATCACTTAAAGAATGCAAAAACAAGTTTGGGAATTAGGCATGTCTAAATGATATAATGATTATTTAATCAGATCATAAGAAGAAATAGATAATGCATTAGGAGAATTTTCCAATTTTCAAAGATGATGAATATTTTCAAACAGAAAATAAACTGATCGTTCTGGATCCAGAGCAATCAGTGTGCGGATGACGCTTGCAATGTGTGAACCTTGCTAAGAGAGAAGTCTTATGATGCCATGAAGTGTCTCAGTGGTAAAGCGCATGCTTAGAGTAGACATTATTGAGCTAGATGGACCAATGACCTGACTTGGTATAAGGCTCCTTCCTATGTTCCGTACTGTGTCATGGGAGTCAGCTGAAAGCTAAAGGTAGCCACACTTGAATACGTATCTGGAGTGAGGTGCGCTTGCTAGTTCTTCCTATATTCCCCACAAAAGGTCTCAGCAAATAATAATAATAATAATAATAATAATAATAATAATAATAATTTATTATTTGTACCCCGCTCATCTGGCTGGGTTTCCCCAGCCACTCTGGGCGGCTTCCAACAAAGATGAAAAATACACTAAAATGTCACATATTAAAAACTTCCCTGAACAGGGCTGCCTTCAGATGTCTTCTGAATGTCAGGTAGTTGTTTATCGCTTTGACATCTGATGGGAGGGCGTTCCACAGGGTGGGCGCCACTACCGAGAAGGCCCTCTGCCTGGTTCCCTGTAGCTTTGCTTCTCGCAATGAGGGAACCGCCAGGAGGCCCTCGGAGCTGGACCTCAGTGTTCGGGCAGAACGATGGGGGTGGAGACGCTCCTTCAGATATACTGGACTGAGACCGTTTAGGGCTTTAAAGGTCAGCACCAACACTTTGAATTGTGCTCGGAAACGTACTGGGAGCCAATGTAGGTCTTTCAAGACCGGTGTTATATGGTCTCGGCGGCCGCTCCCAGTCACCAGTCTAGCTGCCGCATTCTGGATTAGTTGTAGTTTCCGGGTCACCTTCAAAGGTAGCCCCACGTAGAGCGCATTGCAGTAGTCCAAGCGGGAGATAACCAGAGCATGCACCACTCTGGCGAGACAGTCTGCAGGCAGATAGGGTCTCAGCCTACGTACCAGATGGAGCTGGTAAACAGCTGCCCTGGATACAGATTTGACCTGTGCCTCCATGGACAGCTGTGAGTCCTCCATGTGCCTCCATGGACAGCTGGTCTTTCAGGGGCACAGTTACCCCATTCAGGACCAGGGAATCCTCCACACCTGCCCGCCTCCTGTCCCCCCAAAACAGTACTTCTGTCTTGTCAGGATTCAACCTCAATCTGTTAGCCGCCATCCATCCTCCAACCGCCTCCAGACACTCACACAGGACCTTCACCGCCTTCACTGGTTCTGATTTAAAAGAGAGGTAGAGCTGGGTATCATCCGCATACTGATGAACACCCAGCCCAAACCTCCTGATGATTTCTCCCAGTGGCTGCATGCAAATGTTGAAAAGCATGGGGGAGAGGACAGAACCCTGAGGCACCCCACAAGTGAGAGCCCAGGGGTCTGAACACTCATCCCCCACCACCACTTTCTGAACACGGCCCAGGAGGAAGGAGCGGAACCACTGTATGACAGTGCCCCCAGCTCCCAGCCCCTCAAGACGGTCCAGAAGGATGTTATGGTCGATGGTATCAAACGTCGCTGAGAGATCCAGCAGAACTAGGAAACAGCTCTCACCTTTGTCCCTAGCCCGCCGGAGATCATCAACCAGTGCGACCAAGGCAATTTCAGTCCCATGATGAGGCCTGAATCCCGACTGGAAGGGATCCAAATGGTCCGCTTCTTCCAGGCGTGCCTGGAGTTGTTCAGCAACCACTCGCTCAATCACCTTGCCCAAGAATGGAAGATTTGAGACTGGGCGATAATTGGCCATCGTGGCTGCATCTAAAGATGGTTTTTTAAGAAGCGGTTTAATAACCGCCTCTTTCAGTGGGTCTGGGAAGGCTCCCTCACGGAGGGAAGCATTCACCACCCCACGAAGCCCATCGCCCAGTCCTTCCCGGCTAGCTTTTATAAGCCAGGATGGGCAAGGATCCAGGAGACAGGTGGTTGGCTTCACTCGTCCAAGCAGCCTGTCCACATCCTCGGAGGTAACAGGTTGGAATTGATCCCACGCAACTTGACTAGACAGGACTCTAGCACTCTGCCGCCCTGGCCCTGCTCCCACAGTGGAGTCTACTTCTTCCCGAATCTGAGCGATTTTATCTGCAAAAAACTTTGCAAAATCATTGCAGGAGATCATGTGGCCCGTACTGGGCCCAGATGTCGCAGGTGGTTCCGCTAAATTGTGAACCACCTGAAAAAGTCTCCTGCTGCTGTTTTCTGCAGATGCAATAGAGGCAGCGAAGAAAGTCTTCTTCGCCATCGCTATCACCACTTGGTAGGCTCGACGTTGAGCTCTAACCTGTGTCCGGACAGATTCGGAATGAGTTATCCGTCACCAGCGCTCTAGCTGTCTCAACGATTGTTTCATTGCCCTCAGATCCGTGGAAAACCACGGGGCTGTCGGGGCTCCATGCAATCGGAGAGGGCGCTTCGGAGCCAAACAGTCAATAGCCCTGGTTAACTCCACATTCCAAATAACCCCTCCAAAGTCTGCAACACACCAGAGAATGTTTGCTCTTCCTGCTCAGTTCCTTTTTTCACTCATTTCACCTCCCATGCACTGAAGATGCTCCTTTAAACATGTCCATGTTTCATTAGATGCTACCACATGTTCTGGGATGACCATGGCATTGGTTGATGCAAGTTCCTTGCCCTCCACCGATGGGGTGGTTGATGGCCCAGTGGCATGCTTGCACCATTTTGTGGTCCTTTCTCTTCTTCTGCTCTTTTAGAGGCAGCAGCCATCCTATCAATACATACAGTATTATATACAGTGGTACCTTGGGTTACATACGCTTCAGGTTACATACGCTTCAGGTTACAGACTCCGGTAACCCAGAAATATTACCTCTGGTTAAGAACTTTGCTTCAGGATGAGAACAGAAATTGTGCTCCGGTGGCACAGCAGCAGCTGGAGGCCCCATTAGCTAAAGTGGTGCTTCAGGTTAAGAACAGTTTCAGGTTAAGAACAGACCTCCAGAATGAATTAAGTTCTTAACCCGAGGTACCACTGTATCTTGCCAGTGCTTTTTTCCTGGGGGTACTCAAGTGTATGCAGTACAAACACTTTTTATTTTTGTCAAAGGTTAAAAGTGTGGCATTTACTGTTACAACTTCATGGTGAGTTCTGGCACCATTTTTTCCTTTAAAGAAAGCACTGGTTTTAACAAACATATTTTTAAATGTACTCATATATTTAGTAGTAGTAGTAGTAGTAGTACTGTTAGGAGCGTCCTACTCTCGTGTAGGACCCTGGCAGAGACACATACCGGACTGGCATGTTCTCCTGGTTGATTATTCGGGAGCTCCAAAAGCTTTCTCCAACCCGAACATCACAGCGACTGATGCCAAAAGGCATTAGCATGTTGAGGGATCCTGCAGAGTATTTGCAGTTTGTGTGACAGAACACAGTAGCTCAGCATTTGGCTAATCTATGTTTATTTACATATAACACACTTGGAGCATTCTGACTTAGCTCCTTCCTCTTTCTCATCAGACAGCAAAGAGAGAAAGAACAAAGGACAGTAGTCCCACTTCATGGAACACAGTAATACCAAAACATCCTGTCTCAATCACTTCCCACACTGTAGAATGAAAACATACATCTGTTAGGATATTTCCGTTCCACCTTAAGAAGGGAGCAGGTTGTTGTGTCACAGCCTGCGTATTTCCTGTTCACAGGATGTTTCTGTTTTTGTATATAGCTTTTTTCTCTCTCTGTGCCTGGACATCGAAGCAGGCAGTCATGTTTTTTCTTTGTTCTGACCAACGCTGAATAAAGTTGTAAATAATGCTCTCCTGAGTGCATTTTTCGCTGTGCGAACTCTGCAAAGGGCGTGCACCAGTCCTTGGAATGTGGAAAGCTATTTCTGAGGCTTGTGTCGCTAATTGACTGATACTGCGTTTCTACGGGAGATCGATGGATCGTCCGGAGACAGCGTGGGGGCATGATGGCCTTTGTCTCCCTGGCAGTATCCCAACAACACCATCATGTGATAGACAACAATCTCATGACTGCAAACACGGAGCAGGAATCTTAACAGGTACATGTTACTTGGCTGCAGAACTGCCAGCGCAACGTTGATAGCCTTGACTTGCAGCTGGGTTTCATTTGCTGCCCCCATGCAATATAACTTGGGCTGGCACTGTTGCTTGTTCCCTGCACTCCCAAGTACTGGTAGTGTGGAATATTATCACGTAGGTGATAATGGCATTAATAAAGAATGCAGGTTCAGATGAAAGGACTTTTTGCTGAGCATGTACCTACTATAAGGACCAGACCGGGGTGGGGGTGGGAGGCAGCAGCAAGAGAAAGTATCACTTCTAGGCGTCTGAGTGTGGTGGCCATGGGCACAATAGTGACTTGGATGCTTCTTCCAGCCAGCCATGAAGCTTCTGAGTCCCTCCCACACCATTGGTCTTGAGGGGTGTGTGTTGGAAAGGTCACAGAAGGAGGAGGTTCTGTTGAATCTGACTCTTACCCAAATTCTTTGGAAAAGTGAAATCTCTGTGCACAAGCATCTTATCTCTTTCTGTCTATATGTGGTGGTGCGTTGGGTTGATCCAGGAAAGGCAGTAAGAGAAATGGGCAGAAGGAGTGGTTCCCATGACATTTGCTCAAAAATCCAAACATGCCCATGGAAAGGCGATCAACCCTTGATCTACTCCCTCAGAAACAATACACTGGGCGCTGAATGTTTGGGAGGTAATAGGACCCCATCAAGACTTACATGGAAACCTGCTGTGCTGACTAGGTGAACCTGTCTCTTGTTGCTGTTTTCCTCCTGAGGATGAAAGGGAAAATGGGTTCCTTGTCAGGCTGCACAGAGCACAATTAAGAAGAAGTGTTTAAGCTCTTGGACCATTTTTGCTCTTTGCCATTTTTGATAGGCCATTCATTATTCACAGGGACAGTCCGTGAAGGAAATGTGACAGCTAGCATCCCGGTCATGGTGACACGGTGTTAGCAGTGATTCATAATAACATCGTAAGCGTCAGAAAAGAAACTGGAAGTCCTCTCCCTCTCTGCATTAAGGAAGGAAGATAAAACACTGAGGCCTCACAATGCAATCCAGGCCTCCTACAGTGGTCCGTGTCTTGTCTAGCAGAGGCATGAGATTCTTCCTGCATGCATTTGGGTCACCAGAAGATCTGATCTACTGATCTACCCCAAATAAGGCCTGATAATCTTCATGCTTGTTTATGACCTGATAATAGGATGGCCCCGTGTCCTGATAGAAAGGTTTGTGACGTTTTAGTTTAGAGAAAAGGTGAGTAACATAGGCGTTTATAAAATTATGCATGGCATGGGGAAAGTAGACAGAGAAAAGTTTTCCCCTAACCTCTCTCTCAACTCATGGAAGTTGAAGTTAAATGTTGGAAGATTCAGGGAAGATAAAGTACTTTTCCATGCTGCATATTAAACTGCGGAGCTTGCTTCCAAGGGAGGCAGTGGTGGCCACCAACGTGGATAGCTTTAAAACAGGATTCGACAAATTCATGGAGGGGAAAGCTATCAATGGCTACTTGCCATGATGGCTACGCTCTTCCTCCGTGGTCAGAGGTATCCCTACGGCAAGTTAAAGCAACAATGTACAGTGGTACCTCGGGTTACATACACTTCAGGATACATACGCTTCAGGTTACAGACTCCGCTAACACTGCTAAATTGAGCAGTGCGGCGGCAGCGGTAGGCCCCATTAGCTAAAGTGGTGCTTCAGGTTAAGAACAGTTTCAGGTGAAGAATGGACCTCCAGAACAAATTAAGTTCTTAACCCAAGGTACCACTGTACTATCAACTCATCCTTTCATCTCAGTCTTGCCCTTTGAGAACGAGAGTGGGAGGATGAAACCCAGAATTCCTTGGCTCCTCCTTCCATTAATTCAGGCTCCACCTACTATTCATCTCCCTACTAGTCCCAATGGGCATTAGCCATTGCCATTTGGCTGTCCTGTGGTTGGCCGGTGGTGGGAGTTGTAGTCCAGAACATCTGGAGAGCACCAGGTTGGCAAAGGCTGTTCTAGGGAGCAACGTGTTTGCACATGGGCAAGGGTGAACGAAGGCATCATGACACCCAGGGCGAGGCGTCACTACATAAGGTGCATGTGCAGCATTGCTACGTACGACGCGCCGTACATAGCAACGCCACACATGCATTGTACATAGTGGTTTGCCGGCGCTCCGGCGCTGTACGGATGGTGCCGGTATCGTCTGCTCATGGCTGCAGCTGCCAACAGAGGATCCTCTACATGCAGCTGGAGCGACGATGGAGGGATCCCACCATTGTCCGTACGGCGCTGGAGCAGCGCCAGCAGCAAACCACTATGTACAGCGCATGTGCTGTGTCACTACATACAGTGCATGCATGCGGCACTGCACATGCGCTGTACATAGCAGTTTGCCGCTGGCGCCAGGACATGGTACCCGGGATGCACCACCCCACCCCCTGTTGCGACGCCACTGCACATGGGAAAGGAGAAAGAGAGGTGGCTTTGGGGTGAAAATAATAATCAGAAGCTCACAGGGAGCTGGTTCTCCTCGAAGGCTCGCCCCCATGAAACCATCTTTGAAGCAGCCACTGCATTTCTAACTGTGTGCAGGAACTGGGCCAAACCACTTCATGTTTAAATTCCTTTCCACAAGCAAAGGATAATCTGGAGCCAGCCAGACGCTAACAGGATGCTGCAATCTTTTAGCGGATTTCTCTTTCTTTTCAGATTTTAAATGGGGAAATGATTTCAAAACCTACTTTCCAGGCCTATGTCTCCTAGGCACATTTCGTATGCTGGCATTATTCCGTTCAGCCATGTTATCATTTTATATTTAGTAACGTGGAAGCTAACGTAGTGAAACAATTACTCCAATATGACAAATGGTCTTAATACAGCGTGTGTAAGCGCTTTAGCTAACTTGGGGCTTCAGGCTATATGTTGCAACAGTGTGATGTTCTCTCCCTAGACACACACACACACACACTTTTCTTTTATCTTTTATTTTATTTTATTTTTCTCAGCTTTTCCCAGGGGTTAACCTGTGCCGGCCTGTGGATTAAAGCAGCCATCCAAGAACACAACTGGCTTTTAAACTTTCATATAACCTGCTTTATTGGTAGACACATAACCATTATAGATATATTTTATGCGGCAATAACATGACTGAATAGCGCTGTAACCTCCCCGCACTAACCATTTTAGCAGAACAACTGTTGTTCCAGGTGGGAGATTCATCACACTGACTTGGGGCCATGTTTTATTAAAATCTAACAATAGCACAGAGGAATACATTTATCAGTTTACTGTAGATTTATTCACAAAAGGGCCAACCTGTGCCCTACCCTGTCAAAATATGTAGGAGGAACGAAGCTACAACTTTAGAAATCGTTTGGGGTGTGTGTGGACACTTTCACTTTCCCAGCCCTTTCATAACCAGGACCTGAAATGCTTTCAGTACATGAGTTTGAAAGCAACAATATTCCACACAAAAATATGAAGTCGCACAATCTTGGTATGGCATGGCAATCGCACCCAAGGCATCAGAACATGGTGTGTTTGGCACCCAAATCAGCTCGTTTTATATATATATATATCACTATATATAAAACAGCAAAATGGTGCATTCTGAACTCCATTGAAACCCACAATTTTATTATTAATATTATTATTGCATTTCATTTATGTCCCACACTACCTCCACAGAGCTCAAGGTGGCATAAATAGTTCTCCTCCTCCCCATTTTATTTTCACAACAACAATGTGAGGTAGGATGTGTGGTGTAGTGGTTAAGAGCGGTAGTCTCGTAATCTGGGGAACCAGGTTCGGTCTCCGCTCCTCCACATGCAGCTGCTGGGTGACCTTGGGCCAGTCACACTTCTTTGAAGTCTCTCAGCCCCACTCACCTCACAGAGTGTTTGTTGTGGGGGAGGAAGGGAAAGGAGAATGTTAGCCGTTTTGAGACTCCTTAAAGGGAGTGAAAGGCGGGATATCAAATCCAAACTCTTCTTCTAGGATAGAGTGAGGGGCAGTGACTGGCCCAGCACCATTCAGTGAGCTTCATGGCTGAGCGTGAATGTGAACCCTCATGGCTGAGCGTGAATGTGAACCCTTGTCTCCCAGGTCCTGATCAACCGCTACATCACACTGGCATGGAACACTGAAACATTTGGTTTACATTTATATTATAGGAGGGTTCTACAGAATTCATAACAAAAAGTGTCTTCAGCGCTAGATAGTTCTAGTGTCAGAAGAGAATCAGAGATTTACTAAAGGGGTGGAAGGACAAGAGATACAGAGAGAGGAAAAACCTCTATGTTGCACAACATTCCTTTTAAAAAAGGCCATGGATTTGTTGTTGTGTAGATGTTGGAAACCATTTTTGTTTTGTGGAATATCAGTTGGCAACAGCCCTTGTAAAATTCCTGGCTGATAAGCTTCAGATGTCTCCATCGAATGTCACATTCAATGGTGGTGCTAAAAGCAGTTTTGCAATGTCCTTGGCAGGGTGTCATCAATTATTATGTCTGTATCCATATTGCAGTAATAACTCTAGAAACAGCTGCTCCAATGAGGAGGATGTAAAGTTGTTCCATTGTGCACAATCACTTCAGCCAGAGCACGACTTCACTTTGCAAATCTTGGAGAATGGATCACAAGATGGCGCTATTGCCCATGCTCTTCCCAGCGATGCCCGTGAACGTGAGGTCACAGAAGCCATTTTGGATTCCTCAGAATAGCAACTCTCTTTTTTTGGAAAGCGAAAGGAAATCAAAGAATTGGAAGATCCACAATGGGCTACCTTCATTATCCCAGTTGGAACAGTGGGTTTCTTCACTTGAAGGACTATTCATTAATAGACAGTGACCATGAAACAAGAAAAAAACAGTGGTATCTGAACAGAGCCTGTTCCTATGGGAGTGCTATTTTGTAGGAAGCAAGAGGCAGTGCTATTTTTCTAGAAAAAGAGGTGCCAGAACTCACCATGAATGCCTGCCTTGTTCTTTTTTAATGGCACTGGTGCCCACCTAAGACATGCCGGAACTAAATTCCGGTGAGTTCCAGCTGAAAAAAAGCCCTGGCAAGAGTTGATGCTGTGCTGAATTGTTTTTGGAAGGAATATATTGTTAGCAACAATGGCTGAGTAAAGCAGACTGAATCCAGAAAATGAAGAGCTTGGCAGACTTTATTGAGTTGAAAACAGGTAGTTAGATGCCATCCATTATCTTAGGGGAACAGGTTGGGTATATCCTACTATCCTGATAACAGATATTCCTATTATTGATAGTCCTATTATTATATTCCTTAAGGTGCAGCCACTGAGATGCTAATATGTTCATGTTTGGGGCCTGTGGGCTTTCCAAAGGCATTGGGTTAACCACTGATGGAAACACAACACTTGGACTAGGCAGGTGCTTGGTCTGATCCTGCAAGGGTCTTCTTATGTTCTTGTGTAAGGTACCCATGACAAGAACACATCCATAAATGAACCAGAGAATGTATCCTTTTTAGTATAATTAATTACATCTCTATCCCAAGGATCCTTCATGAAGTTCAAAGCCTATGGTTCTCCTCCTCCCTCATAGGCTAAAAACCAGGCTTGTACAATGGGGAACTGAACCTGAGTCAGTTCAGGCAGAGGGCCTTCTCAGTAGTGGCACCCTCCCTGCGGAACCCCATCCCATCAGATGTCAAGGAGATAAAGAATTACACAACTTTTAGAATACATCTGAAGGCAGCCCTGTACTTGGAGGTTTTAAATGCTTGATGTTTTGTTTTGTTTTTGGGTATGATGTAAGCCGCCCAGAGTGGCTGGAGAAACCCAGCCAGATGGGTGGCGTCAATAATAATAATAATAGAAGAAGAAGTCACCTCCATTTTAGGGTAGATCTGCACCCTACATTTAAAGCATATGCACTGCATGTATAAAGCACATGAAGAATCTTGGGAAGTGTAGTTTGTCAAGGATACTTGGAATTGTAGCTTTGGGTGGGACAAACAGCAGTTTCCAGGCTTCTTTAGGGAAGTCACATGCACTGAATGTTCTTTAAATATGTTGGGTGGATCTTCTCTAAGCCGAACTAACCATGACACTACACTGGCTCTTTTAGCAATTGACTCTTGCCAGGGACCACAGCTCCCTATCGGATACCAATCATGTGACTCAATATGAATTCATTGGACAAGGACAATCTTGCTGCAATGAGGGAGTCGTCATTTTTAAAGTTGCAGCTGTGTGCAGTGTGCTCAGCTGATAACTCCATCAAGGTCATGATAGTTATCTTTCCATTATCTCTTCCAAGGTTTGAAATGACAATTTAAATATATTTTCATTTTAAATAAAGGAATAAACGTTGAGCTGAAGCAAAAGAAAACTAAAAAACCCCCACCACTTTTCATCTTTGGAACTTCTTTTTCTCCCCTTTCAACATCTTGAAAAAGCCAGATCAGATGGTCTTCTGTTTGAAGAAAGCAATAACAGCAGAGCTATGGCGCTTTACTGGCAATTATTTCCAAACATCAATGAGCATCCCAGTAAAATATACCGAGATGTATCTACTGTACTGTACTAAAAAGAATTCTTGGCAGATGCTTCAGTCCGGGCAACCAGACATTGTTAAAAAGTGTTCTATTATGTTGCAATGAATATTATTCTATGTTAAAATAAAAAACTAAAACTTGCAGAGAACAGCAAGAGGATTCAAAGACAACCCTTAACTCTGGCTTATCCTGCAGGCTTTGATGTGAGCTGAGTGCATTTGTGTTGAAGAGATCAAACATTCTGCCCCAATGAAGTATTGCTTGTCACAGGGCCAGACCTACCATTGCATACTCTACAACATTCCTCTCACTCCTCCCAACTGACCCTCCTTGACCCCCATTTTTGTAGCCCCCCGGCCCACACAGCACTTGCTGTCAGAAGAAAGGTAGGTTTCACCACCACTAGACCAACGAGACACAACACACATACACACCCTCCACTGTCCTGAGAGAACCTCTTAATCCCTGTTTTGTTTTATTTTATAAATAAAATAAAAAGAAAAACACACACCAATAAATAAATTTTAGAAAGGGACAAGATTAGATGCAGATGGCCAAAGCATTGGGGGGGGGGGGGAATAAAGATTCCTTGCTCTCTGTTCGCTCTTTCTTCCTGCCCAGGGCAGCCGGGCCCTCAGAGCCCAGTGCATCAATAGGGGCAGGACCTTAGAAGTGGCATCCTCTCCTCCTCCTCACCTGTTTCCCAGCAGCCACTGCGAGATGCCTAGGGGAAGAGGCTGGTGAGGCCATGGAGAGACAACAGGATGCTCTCTTACAGCTGCCACTATTGGAAGAAGAAGAAGAAGAAGAAGAAGAAGAAGAAGAAGAAGAAGAGGAGGAGGAGGAGGAGGAGGAGGGGGAGGAGGGGAAGGAGGAGGAGGAGGAGTTTGGATTTAATATCCCGCTTTATCACTACCCTAAGGAGTCTCAAAGCGGCTAACAATCTCCTTTCCCTTCCTCCTCCACAATAAACACTCTGTGAGGTGAGTGAGGCTGAGGGACTTCAGAGAAGTGTGACTAGGTCACCCAGCAGCTGCATGTGGAGGAGCACGGAAGTGAACCAGGTTCACCAGATTACGAGTCTACCGCTCTTAACCACTACACCACACTGGCTTGGGACAAGTGTTTGGGACAAGTGCCGGCTCACCCCTTTATCACCCAGAGACTAAGGGTTCTGGTTGTTTTGGGTTGTTCTCTTATGGGGGTGGGCTTTGCCTAGTTATAAACTTGCAGCTGGTTGTATTGTATTGTTGAGTTTCTGGGAGGAAGGAAAGATGTGGCAGCGGTGAGATCATCTGGGGAGGCTGAGGGGGAGCCCAGCCGCAGATAAAGAGAGGTACGGCATGGGAAAATGGCCTATTGAATGCCAACTCAGCTTTGAATAAGATTTCCCTTGGCTATAATTTGATTGTGGATGAGGAGGCCCCCCTGCTCTGCCACCCCACCCCCCACCTCACCCCCATTTCTTTAGCTTAAGAAAAAATATTTCCCATTGGTCTCCCTGCTGGCTGAGGTTAACCGGAGTTGTAGCTGAAAACATCTGAAAGGCACCAGATGTTGGGGAAGGTCGTCCTTGGTGGATCTCTATGAGCTACACCACAACAACTCTACAATAAGGACACTCAGTAGATAAACAGTTGTTGCCCTTCCTATAAGATTTGGCTTGTGATGTATATTAGGAACAATATCATATCTGCTGAAATATTTTGGTATTGTGGGCAGGTATTATCGGGCATGAAGGATCTTCAAGCCAATGAGTATGATCAGGTAAGAGAAACAGAAGAAGCCATGCTATGAAGATAACGGGAGGTTTATCCTGAAATGGGAGAGTAACGGAGGAGAGCAGTTTCATTTACTTTGCTGAACAGTAAGCAAAATGTTTATAAGAAGAAGAAGAAGCAGGGTGATAGATTTGACTTATTGCTTAATATTTTGTTCATCTTTTCAGCCTCAAGGCAATCAATCCCACTACAGCAGAGCACAGGGAAAAGCAAGACTGAGATTTTTGAACCATGTAACTGCCACTCGTAAGTGAAAAACAGCAATAGCTGTGATTTACTGTGGGCAGAATAGTTCCCCCACATACTGCCTCCAACTATTTATCCCATGTGTTTATCATAATATTTTAATCAAATGATGCAGCCATTGTGGTTTTCTAGTCCCAACACCATTACAATCAGATACTGTTATGTCTCCACCATTTAATGCAGAATCATATTTCTCAAGCCCTATCTGAACCATTTTTCAGGAGGCTGTTTCACCGGCCCTTTCAAAAGTGGCAACTATTTATTAGTGCCATCAAAAACAGAACTGTAATCCTGATGATCTTCTTGGACCAATCATTCAGCAGCAAAAAGAATAACAGAAAAGAAATGGAGCAAACAAATAAGAGAAAATAAACATGTAAGTGACTTCATTTTCTGTGTGTGATCAAGAACGGTGTCTCCTAATCATAAAACGTGTCCATATTGTACAAATTCTGCAATTATACAAACACCACAAAATATAGTCGGTAATTGAATATGCCAAGGCAGATTTATTGGGATACAAAAACCCATGGTGTGAGTTGTGTACCAGCAGTGGTGGGGTATGAGGAATGACAAGCAATGACCGCTCCCCACATTAAATGGGGGGTGCCCTTTGCGTGGTGGCATGCAGCCCCCTGGACCCTATGCGGCACCATTAGCACAGGCTTGGCTTCGCCTTCCCCAGGTGGGATACCTGGAGTCTCCGCCTACCTCATCCAGTTGCCCAATCCCACCTGGGGAGGCATTGCCAAGGTGATCAGGCCAGGTAGGGGGAGGGACCACCCTGCCCACACAATAGGGGGAGGATCTTACCTGGGAATAGTCAGTTGGCTCCAGGGCTTCTCCCACCCTACCCACCCTCAGTTAAGACTTCTTTTGCAGGGTAACATTTTCTCCACAGGTACGCGGGCGCTGCTACATCAAGGTCGCTGTTGAAGGGCTGGAAAGGAATTCTCCTGCATTGGCAGGTTTGCCTTTCCCATAGCAGAACATCACAACTTTGGCGGTATCAGGCCTTGGGCGGAATCCTTCAGTCTATCTTCCCTAAATCTTTGCCTTCTCAGTAGTAGCACCCTCCCTGTGGAACGCCCTCCCACCAGATGTCAAAGAGAACAACAACTACCAGACTTTTAGAAGACATCTGAAGGCAGCCCTGTTTAGGGAAGCTTTTAATGTTTGATGTATCACAGCATTTTAATATTCTTTTGGAAGCCGCCCAGAGTGGCTGGGGAAACCCAGCCAGATGGGCGGGGTATAAATAATAAACTACTACTACTACCATTATTATTATTATTATTATTATTATTATTATTATTATTATTATAAATGGGGGTGGGCATATAGTGGTGACCCATGCCCCCCTTCTCTTTGTGGCAGCGATACCAGGGTTCCCCATTAAAGGGGTTGTTTTGAGGGGAGGCTTTGGCCGTACGCCTAGAGGTTGTCATTGCTCTTCCCTGCGACGGCGGCGTAATGGTGGCAGACTCTCTTTGCTTGAACATATGTTCTCCAGAGCCAGCCCACCCCGCCCACACACACACACACACACTGGATAACCCTGGTGTTCCCCAGATCCCCGGTGGGGGACTGGGAGGGATAAATGCCCAATGCCTGAGCCAAGGTCTACCCACATCTGAAACATAATAAAGTTGTGGCCAATTTTAATCCCATAGCACATTGTCTTGAGTTGTTATTCCACACGGGGGCCGCCCAGGGTTTGGGGGACTCCGCCTGTCCATGCAAATGAAAAGCTGCAGTTATACCAAGTCATACCGCTGATCCATCCAGCTAAGCACAACTTTCACTGACTGGCAGTGGCTCTTCAGGGTTTCTGAAATGGATCTCTCTCATTCTTGGCTGGTGATGCTAGGGACTGAACCTGGGACCATCTTCCTGCAAAGGCTTCATGTCTCCACAGAGACCTGGCTCTTCTTGCGTGCCTGGGTTTCTATGGCTAAATTCACCCTGATTCTTCAAGAAATTAGTCAGTGACCTCACTATGTGCACAGTCAGCGAGCAATGATGAAAGGATAAAACTCACCGGATGGCTGGCAAACTGCTGGAGGCTGATCTCACTGCCTTTCCCTCTTGGTACCACACAACATCTATGCACAGGGTGGAGTGAAATCTCAGATGGTTGGAGAAGCATGAGCTGTCTCTTCCACTGACATTTGAGGAAGTGTTGAAAAATGAGCTAATGATCTCCAGCTATGTTAGCGGAAACGCAGCAGAACTTGGTTTGTCTCATTGCTGGAAAAATATACTGCCCAGGCAATAAATAATAATCAGAACTATTATGAGTTTAGTCTAATACATCATCACTCTTCTGACTTCTGCACTGTCAGGTTGTCCTGCCAAAGAGGCTTTAATTTTACTGTCTCTTTCCCTGGGCACTTTAGAATTTATTTATCATTGTAGTGGAGGTGGGGCTGAGTTTTCTGTGTTTTTACCACTACGTTAAATATTTCTTCAGCACTCTGCGGCCTCCCTGGCTGCCTGCACTTCTTGATATGAAAAAAAACCCCATGGGATGAGTTAATTTGTGGTGTCTTTCCCTGAACTGTAACTGAAGCACAGAAAAGCTGTGGAGGCTGCCTCCCAGGTGCCTGAGATTGATGCATTCACTTCTTTTTAAGGGAAGCGCTTCGTTTTACCTTGCTTGAAAAAGAATCCACCCCACACTCATTTCTTTAAAAATATTTCAGTTGTCAGACATACAGTAGGAAGCTTCCTCACCTTCCTATGTTTACAAGAAAGCCCAGCTGAGAATGCCATAGGGTTTTCAGGAAACACAGGCACCCAGGAAGGCTGCAGAGTTCAGATCCCTGGAAAGATGATTTGTAGAATGAAAGGATATATGTGGAAAATATTTCAGTTGTCAGACACACAGTAGAAAGCTTCCTCGCCTTCCCATGTTTACAAGAAAGCCCAGCTGAGAATGCCATAGGGTTTTCAGGAAACACAGGCACCCAGGAAGGCTGCAGAGTCCAGATCACTGGAAAGATGATTTGTAGAATGAATGAAAGGACACTCATAAACATCCCTGAGCAACCCCAAAAATAAAGGAAGTGTGACAATTACCCGGCACTTGACCCATATGAATTTCTCCATCATTTTCTCTCTTGGAGAATGTTCTTATTCAAGATATTTTCTCATTAATTGCTGGATAAGAATAAGTAAAATAATTAAATGGGATAAGTTTTCAGTACAGCACTGTCGTACAAAGGGTTGTCCTTCCTTCCTTCCTTCCTTCCTTCCTTCCTTCCTTGGTCCATGGCCACAGGGATCTTGGAGGTGCAAAAAAAGAGCTGGGAGTTTGCTTCCATAATTATTTCACACCAGGACTGGCACACCTGGAGGTGGGAGTGGAGGGGGGGGAATGACTTTGTACTTCTTAATAAGTATATGATTGGCATCCATCTGTCTCAGGAGACAATAGAAGAGTGCGCCTTCAAGAGTGAGGTCAAGCTGCTGGAAGGTTGCAGCACTTGCTGTGGCTGCAGAGACCGATACAGGAGAGACATGTTTTGTTTCAGCTGGGGCAGATCAGGGTGTCTGGTTGTGATGCTGCAGATGTACCATGGTGTTTCTTCTTTCTGCACTCCTCCCAGCAGTCATTTCTCTTCTGGTCACTGCTATGGATACATGACTTGACTGCCTGTCTCCAGGCACTGCGGTTGTCTGCAAGGAATTCCCACAAGGCGGGGTTGATGTTACCAGCCTTCAGGTCATATTTGCAGGTATCTTTTTAATGCAGATACTCAGTGGAATAATAAGGTAAAGGTAAAGGGACCCCTGACCATTAGGTCCAGTTCTGACCGACTCTGGGGTTGTGGCGCTCATCCCACTTTATTGACCGAGGGAGCCAGCATACAGCTTCTGGGTCATGTGGCCAGCATGAGTAAGCCCCTTCTGGTGAACCAGAGCAGCGCACGGAAATGCCGTTTACCTTCCCGCCGGAGTGGTACCTATTTATCTACTTGCACTTTGACGTGCTTTCGAACTGCTAGGTTGGCAGGAGCAGGGAATAATAGCATTACTTATATACCTATATATTGTATTGTATTACAGTTTCAAGCACCTTTTTATTTTATTTGTATTTTCTTTCACTCAGTGCTTTTTTTTCTAGAAAAAGATGTGCTGGAAATCACCATGAACACCTCCCTAGTTTGCTTAGAATGTCAGTGGCACCCACCTGACAGGTGCCGGAAGTGAGTTCCAGCTGGAAAAAAGCCCTGCTTTTTTTCCACTGAAAATTTTCAATAAAATAGAAATATTTTTCTTTAAAAAAAGAAATTATTTTTTTGCTACTAGGAAAGTGTATCTCTCTCATTTTGAGACATCTCCACTTACTACAGATATTAAAGCATTCTAAAATTATGGGGGCTGGGGGAATTATATGTCAGAGACATTTTAAAGCTGAGGAAAACCCTCCAGGAAATTCTATTCTGCATTATTATAGGATTATGGGTGATCATGTCAAACAAACTACATGTACTTATGCATGTTGACATATCTACTCTGCTAGATTATACATGATTTTGGGCAAACTTCCCAATTCCCGAAGGTTTAACTCTGTTGTAGTGACACTGGCATTTAGGTCATTATTTCTAATGTAACAATATATTAGGTCATGTATAGAAGACTGCAAATCTGATAATCTGATTTAGGGATTTTATAAAGCAAAAGTAAAGAAAGAAAGAAAGAAAGAAAGAAAGAAAGAAAGAAAGACCAGCGTTAAGGCTCTTTCATTGTTTTGCGCTCCACAAAATCAGAGAATTCGGAGTTAAGGCCAATGTTTTAACAGACATGCCTTGTGATCAGTAACAGTGTTGTGCAACATCGGTCTCCCATATTTCTCAGGTATCTCGTGGGCACAGTAAGGTTGGTGAGCCCTCACCCAATCACTTTGCCACACTGTTGTAACTAAATGAATAGACTTTGCATGTATCATCCATTAAGTGCTCCCTCTAGGAGTCCTGATGAAATTTTTGCTTCAAACATTTATCCATGCATGCAGTGATTTAATTTCTTGGTAGTTTCTGCCATGGACTTTAAGGGGAGCAGGAAAGCCTTAATAATATTAGAACCACTTCTCAGAACCTCATCAAGCATGGTGCCCAGATCAAGGGAAGGAACAGTACCACTGTACTCTGCCCTGGTCAGACCACACCTAGACTACTGTGTCCAATTCTGGGCACCACAACTTAAGAAGGGTGTTGACAAGCTGGAACGTGTGCAGAGGAGGGCAACCAAGGTGATCAAGGGTCTGGAAGCTAAGCCTTACGAGGAACACTTGAAGGAGCTGGGTATGTTTAGCCTGGAAAAGAGGAGACTGAGAGGAGATATGATGGCCACCTTCAAATATCTTAAGGGCTGTCCCATGGAAGATGGTGCAAGCTTGTTTTCTCCTGCTCTGGAGGGTAGGATTTGCACCACTGGCTTCAAGTTACAAGAAAGGAGATTCCGACCAACCACCAGGAAAAACTTTCTGGCAGTAAGAGTTGTTTGACAGTGGAACAGTCTCCCTCGGGAGGTGGTAGACTCTCCTTCCTTGGAGGCTTTTAAGTAGAGCTTGGATGGCCATCTGGCATGAATGCTTTAGCTAAGATTCCTGCATTGCAACGGTTGAGTCTTGGGTCCCTTCCAACTCTATGATTCCATGAAATCAATGAAGGGTTGCCTTCCTTGACAAGACCACATCAAGTGATTCAGTATGTGAGAAGCAAATTGAAAAATCGGAGTACCAAAGTGTCAAAAGGTCCATTTTCAGAACTTTTTTACTTGCTGTAGCTGTGAAACTTCTTATTGGATCAGTGTGCAATTTGGCACATACTTGTAGGTAGATCGTGTATTCTGAGCTTCAAATTATTAGCTTAGCAGGTGCCATTTTTATAAGCTATTGTATTTGAGGTTTCTAACAGTGGAAACTTCTTTCCCTTTCCTTTCTTTGCTACTCAACCCTTTAATAAATGATCTCAGTGTTGAGTGGATAAGCATTACCAGAAACCTACCGCATCAGTCGGTCACAGGTTCTTCTTTATTTTAACTTATTTTTAAGTTTCTTATTATTCAGTATAAAAATATGAAACATAAATGGAATGCAATAGTAATCAAAGCATGTCTGTCACTGTATCTACATAGGTAGATCAGGAGTGGGAAATCTCAGGGCTAGAATCCAAACATGGCCCCCCAAGAATCTTTATCCGGCCCTTGGGACTCACTTATCATACCCCCAAAACCTGGTGGCAGGGAGATAATCCCTGAATATTCCTTCCTGTCACACATGCTTTTCCCTACCTGCAATGAAAAAAACACACATTTTTGCTCTCCTCCAGAGAGCAATCTCCATTTTGAACTGGACTATGGAAATTTGTAACATTTAAAGCCTATTGCCTGTCTGATTATCATCATCATATTTGTTGAATCCTGTCAAGACTTTGATGTGAGTAAACCTCACATTTTCTTGTTTACTAAACAGTCTGAGAGTGAATTCTTTGTTAATAAGGAAACATAAAACGGGAGAAGATAATCCAAGTAGGTCCAAAGCATCATAATTGTTCTAGAAGGCTATGAAACCTTCTAGGTTCTATGCAACCAGTCCTAAGAGCTTCTAGAGATAAGCTGTACATGGATGGTGATTTTTAACTCTGATGAAATAGATATTTGCATTCCCAGGCCCCATTCCCTGGCTGGATAGAGACAGGTGTGTTGGAAGCTCTGACTTTCTTAGGGCCTGAAATACAGTCTGCTCTACAAATCACATGTCTTGCCCCACCCAGTTTTACCTCTGACCCTGCCCACCACTGGCATTCAACCCTCAGGGATTTTTCCCATGAAGCAATGTGGCCCTTGGGCTGAAAAATGTTTCCCACTCCTGAAATAATAGATGATAGATAGATAGATGATAGATAGATAGATAGATAGATAGATAGATAGATAGATAGATAGATGATAGATAGATATAGATAGATAGATAGATACATACATAGATAGATACATAGATAGTTGATAGAGATGATAGAAGCATTCAGTGCTGCGCATGATGACAATGACACAAGAAAATGTTAGGGTGTGTTGCCAAGCCCTGTTTCTTCCAGTACATCATCTGTGCCTTGTCTTCACCCTAAATGAATTGTTGGGTGAATGCCTGAAATACAGGGACCTTCCTGGACTAATGGAGGCACCCTGCATGTTGTTGTTGTTTAGTCGTTTAGTCGTGTCCGACTCTTTGTGACCCCATGGACCAGAGCACGCCAGGCACTCCTGTCTTCCACTGCCTCCCACAGTTTGGTCAAACTTATGCTGGTAGCTTCGAGAACACTGTCCAACCATCTTGTCCTCTGTCGTCCCCTTCTCCTTGTGCCCTCAATCTTTCCCAACATCAGGGTCTTTTCCAGGGAGTCTTCTCTTCTCATGAGGTGGCCAAAGTATTGGAGCCTCAGCTTCAGGATCTGTCCTTCCAGTGAGCACTCAGGGCTGATTTCCTTCAGAATGGAAAGGTTTGATCTTCTTGCAATCCATGGGACTCTCAAGAGTCTCCTCCAGCACCATAATTCAACAGCATCAATTCTTCGGCGCTTATTCCTTCTTTATGGTCCAGCTCTCACCTCCATACATCACTACTGGAAAAACCATAGCTTTAACTATACGGACCTTTGTTGTGAATGCCTGAAGTACAGGGACCTTCCTGGACTAATGGAGGCACCCTGCATAATTGGCTCTAAATCATATAGGGTGCTTCCACGAGTACATGAGGCTCCCCACGACAGACTTTCACTCTCTAACCCATGGAGGGGATGGTGATGCACCTGGAGGGGCCAGGTCTTGGTTGTGATACTCTACTCTCCATCCCATTATTTTCATCACATATAGCAACCGAGCACCCAAATACGGTAATAGATTTCTACATACATTCCATGAATGTGTGCTTTTCATGTACCAAAAATGGAAAGAAATGAAGTAACCATTTCACCCGACACCCACAGAACTGTGGTGTTTTAATCTTCCATTGAGAAAATCTAAAGCTTTGCCAATATTTCTGCTCAAACTGAGTCCAAAAGGCTCGATTTATTAATGTTTGCTACCTTCTCAAAGTTCATTAGCCTCTCCCCCAATCTTTGTTTAAAGGTCTAACTTTTTATATACCCAACTTTTTCTCTCCATTCCTCCTCTGAATATTTTCTTCTTCTTTCATGTTTCCAGTTATTTACCACAACTATTCTTGCCGCAGGCAGCGCATTAAGTACCTGTGATGCCTAGATTTTCATCTAATGCTGCCTTGCAAATCATTTTTAACAGACAGATCTTAGGATCCCTTCCAAACTCCACCTCTATAATCGCTTTAAGGACAGGCAAAACTTCATTCCAAATGTTTTAATCTGCACTTAAACTTGCGTTCATAAATAAAGAGTGTCATTCATATTTGATTGCATAAATGTAAGTTACTGTGTTTAAAAGACATCAAGACGGTTTAAATAAAATGGATACTTTTTGTGAGGTGTAATTGCAAACAGAAACAAAGAAAATCTCCTCCTCCTCCTCCTCCTCCTCCTCCTCCTCCTTCTTCCATTCCAGAGCCCCATTCGCATCCTGAAGCGAATGCAACCCGCGTCTGCGCGTGCGCGTGTCGCAATTCGCCGCTTCCGTGCATACGCGTGACATCATTTTGAGCACCTGCACATTCTCGAATGGCGAAACCCGGAAGTAATACACTCTGTTACTTCTGGATCACCACGGAGTGTAACCTGAAAACACTCAACCTGAAGCACATTTAACCCAAGGTATGACTGTATTATTTAAAATGCATGGATACAAAGTCTTGGGACATTGTGTTTGCTCCTGTGTGCAAAGTATTGATAAAAAGGAGAGGGTTGGGGGAGCAAAGTGAAGGGCGGGAGGGGTCCCCAACCCTTTTCATGCCTGGTGGCTTGGATTCCTGGCTGCTAGGGATCAGTCGATTTCTGATCCATGTCACTGTTGTTGCAATTATTCACTTTTTGGACCACCTGTTTCCACATTATTCTGCAACATCGCTACTGGGTGCTGCTCGCTGTCGTTTTAAAGCTGCATAAAGAATTGCATTTCTGATTTTTTTTTCTTGCGATGTACAGTTCCGAACACATTTTGCCTCAAAATATGCATTTACAAATGCATTTACCCTGCCACCCAAAGATGCAGAGGGAGAGTTCTGACCTCGGAGGTGGAGATTCTACCTCGGAGGGTCCCTCTCTGCCACTGCAGAATCATAGAATCATAGAATCATAGAATCATAGAGTTGGAAGAGACCACAAGGGCCATCGAGTCCAACCCCCTGCCAAGCAGGAAACACCATCAGAGCACTCCTGACATATGGTTGTCAAGCCTCTGCTTAAAGACCTCCAAAGAAGGAGACTCCACCACACTCTTTGGCAGCAAATTCCACTGTCGAACAGCTCTTACTGTCAGGAAGTTCTTCCTAATGTTTAGGTGGAATCTTCTTTCTTGTAGTTTGGATCCATTGCTCCGTGTCCGCTTCTCTGGAGCAGCAGAAAACAACCTTTCTCCCTCCTCTATGTGACATCCTTTTATATATTTGAACATGGCTATCATATCACCCCTTAACCTCCTCTTCTCCAGGCTAAACATGCCCAGCTCCCTTAGCCGTTCCTCATAAGGCATCGTTTCAGGCCTTTGACCATTTTGGTTGCCCTCCTCTGGACACGTTCCAGTTTGTCAATGTCCTTCTTGAACTGTGGTGCCCAGAACTGGACACAGTACTCCAGGTGAGGTCTGACCAGAGCAGAATACAGTGGCACTATTACTTCCCTTGATCTAGATGCTATACTATTGATGCAGCCCAGAATTGCATTGGCTTTTTTAGCTGCTGCGTCACACTGTTGACTCATGTCAAGTTTGTGGTCAACCAAGACTCCTAGATCCTTTTCGCATGTACTGCTCTCAAGCCAGGTGTCACCCATCTTGTATTTGTGCCTCTCATTTTTTTTTGCCCAAGTGCAATACTTTACATTTCTCCCTGTTAAAATTCATCTTGTTTGTTTTGGCCCAGTTCTCTAATCTGTCAAGGTCGTTTTGAAGTGTGATCCTGTCCTCTGGGGTGTTAGCCACCCCTCCCAGTTTGGTGTCATCTGCAAATTTGATCAGGATGCCCTTGAGTCCATCATCCAAGTCGTTGATAAAGATGTTGAATAAGACCAGGCCCAAGACAGAACCCTGTGGCACCCCACTAGTCCCTCTTTTCCAGGATGAAGAGGAACCATTGATGAGCACCCTTTGCATCCGGTCAGTCAGCCAGTTACAAATCCACTGAGTGGTAGCATAGTCAAGACCGCATTTTACCAGCTTCTTTACAAGAATATCATAGGGCACCTTGTCAAATGCCTTGCTGAAATCAAGGTAGGCTACATCCACTGCGTTCCCTTCATCTACCAGGCTTGTAATTCTGTCATAAAACGAGATCAGGTTAGTCTGACATGACTTATTTTTCAGAAATCCATGCTGACTATTGGTGATCACAGCATTCCTTTCTAGGTGCTCACAGACTGTTTGCTTAATGATCTGCTCCAGAATCTTCCCTGGTATTGATGTCAGATTGACTGGGCGGTAATTATTTGGGTCCTCTCTTTTCCCCTTTTTGAAAATAGGGACAAAAATAGCTACTGTAGTCCCTACCTGACTAATGTAGGGCTTCAGAAATTGATAGAGGTGGACAATTTCCATGCCAGTGTCAGACTGGGGTGAGATACAGTTCTGAAGGATTCCGCCGCCCCACCCCCACCCCCCGGAATAGGGGGTGGAATGGTGCTGGCAAATCTAATTCCCTCCTGTTTGAACCAATGTAGGCAAACGTTTTTAGGGGACTAACCAGGCTGGGATAGCAGGCTTGTTGGGTTTTGAATGTCTTATGTAGATTTTTCAATTTCGTTGTTCTGTATGGGACAACGACAATAAAGATTATCGTCTCGTATTTTAAACAAACAAACAAAAAAGCCTGGGAAAGGATGAAAGAGCATGAAAACTCTGCTCTGCCTTCATTTCCGCCTCTCATGCCTGAGCCCAGCAGGTCTTTGGATATGGCTGGTCAGTCTGCTCTACCACTTGCCTCCCCCTGTAGGATGGCTCTCTTAATATATGTTTTCTGAGCTGGGATCTATGGTGCAACATTTGGAAGAGAAGAAAACCACATAGAAGGCTCTGTTTCAAGCCACGGGTTAGCATGGGATATATGGATCATGGGATATATGGACAAACCTAGACAGCATTTTAAAAAGTAGAGACATCACCTTGCCAACAAAGGTCCGTATAGTAAAAGCTATGGTTTTCCCAGTAGTGATGTATGGAAGTGAGAGCTGGACCATAAAGAAGGCTGATTGCCGAAGAATTGATGCTTTTGAATTATGGTGCTGGAGGAAACTCTTGAGAGTCCCATGGACTGCAAGAAGATCAAGCACATCCATTCTTACGGAAATCAGCCCTGAGTGCTCACTGGAAGGACAGATCGTGAAGCTGAGGCTCCAATACTTTGGCCACCTCATGAGAAGAGAAGACTCACTGGAAAAGACCCTGATGGAGGGCACAAGGAGAAGGGGACGACAGAGGACGAGATGGTTAGACAGTGTTCTCGAAGCTACAAACATGAATCTGACCAAACTGCGGGTGGCAGTGGAAGACAGGAGTGCCTGGCGTGCTCTGGTCCATGGGGTCACGAAGAGTCGGACACGACTGAATGACTAAACAACAACAACAACAACATATGGATCATGGTCCATTCATACTGGGATTTGTAAAATTCACATTCCCCAAGCATCCCTGATGATGGTGGGGAAACAGCTGGGGAGATCCGGAGAATGGAAAGAGTGGCAGATGGGCAGAAGTGTTGGGTGATGGTGGGATGGTTCTACATGTAAACCGAGTCAATTGAAACACCCTGATATATGACACAAGAAGCTATAAAAATGCTATCTGCAGTGTTGAATCTGGGGTGACTCATGCACACATGCTTACAGTTAGCAATTTATTGTATTTTTTAAAATGAATTTACACCCCACATTTCACTATATGTCCCCAAAGGGCTTATGGGGGTGGGGGGGGTGGACAGTGCAATCTATAAAATGTGAAACATCACAAAATAGATAGCAGGTTTTTAAATGGTGGTTGAATGGCCATCTGTCAGGGATTATTTAGCTATGATACCTGCATAGATGGTCCTTTGGGCCCCTTCCAACTTGATAGTTCTGTGAAAGTAGTACTTGCAGTGCAAAAGCTTCCTGAAAGAAAAGCGTTTTGACCCAGCCCTTGAAACCCGGTGTCTGTCTGATTTCCAAATGTTGGGAGTTCCATAGAGCTTGGCTTACTACACTGAAGCCATGACTCATCATTGACTTAAATTGTGCTTCTCATCCATGGGGGACCTTCTAATACAGCTTCCCCGCCCACGGATGATCTCAGTTACCGGTTTGGGACATATGGGCAAGGCAGTCCTTAAGTGATGGATGTGCCTATATGAGCCAGCCCAGCAGTTTGGACTGAAGCAAAACAGAAAGCTGTGCCTAAAAAGAGCTTATTTGATGCCCGTCAAAGGAGACATTTTTGAGCAGGTACTTGATTGCCATTTATTAAGCTTGGCTGCATCGATTCTGCCAAGTTCCAGGCAGATGGCCCAGGTATCCTCTGGGGGGCCATTTCAATCCAGATGATCAGGTGTTGTTTATATTTACAGAAGAGTTCAGATGAAAATAAAACCGCTCAGCCTATCTGTTATCAGCCGCCTCCGATCTGCTCTTGTTGCGCAGGTGGCAGCTATGAAATAGTTGAGTAGCAAGGCAGGGAAGGAGGTGTGAGGTTTTTAATGTCAATGTACTTGCAGTGGGATACTTTAGCTCTTAAGCGGTCTTTGTGGAAGGGATGATGAATTAACAAAAACATGAGACTGCTATTACTGTTCTGTTGGGCACCGGAAGCGTAGAATTTTGTATGAAGCAACTGCAAAGGGACTGCATTTTTCACTTCCACCAAAATAGTTTAACTAGCAGGTGAAAGTATGTTGCTATTTATTGTTTCCAAGCCACTTTGGGGTTCGCTTGAATGGGAAGCAGCATAGAAATACAGTAATCAATATCATATAAAAAGGGATTTAATAAGCACCAAAACCTCATCAATGAATCATTAATAACTCAAACTTATACCCCACCCATTCTCCAATAGGCTCAGAGAGGTCTACATGGGTGAGGTTTAAAACACCTCATCCTTAAATCATGTCTCTGAGATAGGCTAAACTGAGAGACAGAGACCCAAAGTAACCAAATGAGCTTCATAACTGAATGATTATGTATGCTGTCATAAATAAGTATTTAAGATTATTTATTATGATGTCCCCAGAGTGGCTGGGGGGACCCAGCCAGATGGGCAGGGTATAAATATTACAACAACAACAACAACAACAACAACAACAACAACAACAACAACGTTATTCTATGGTTCATTTGCATACTACTTTTTTTTACCCCAAAACAGTGAAAGACACATTAATAAAAAAAAGAAATATGCAACTACAATAAAACCATTAAAACAATATAAACTAGCAAAATACCAGTCATACTGGATTTATGTTAAGAATGCCTTTCAGTCTTGTGGCAAACCAACCTGGAAAAACCATCCATCAAACCCACCCCATACACATTCTCCCCCAGCCCTGACCTGGAGGAACAGATTCCCCCCAACAGGCTCTCATCCTGGGGCAGAAACCACTTCTCTCCCTCACTTCAGGTGCCCAAGCATTAACCCACCTTATATTACTGAGAGCCTGGAGAGAGAGAAATCTACAAACCTACACCCACCTACCTCCTGTCTCCCACTGGGAAGATCCACAACAGGCTTTCGCCATGGAGCATAAAACCACTTCCTCCTCCCTCTGCGAGTGCCTACAACCTACAACGTTTGTGTGGGAATTGGGCTTTACAGAGTTATGCAGAAGAGAATCCAGGTCGTTTGACCCTTTAATTTCTTCCCTTTTCCCGCCTACGAAAACTACGCTCTCTTTTAAGGTTTAAATAATAAATAGCTTTTTACCCAGCGTACTTGCACTTGTTAGATTAAATATACAAGACAGGTAGGTGTTACTTACGTTGCTAATATATCTTCCATATATTTTCATCTAAGATAAAAACTGTTACAGGCTAACTCTGAGGCAGACAGCAGAACAACTGTTCTCACACGAAATACTGTTAATAACGGTCATAACTGTACCAACTGAAATAACTGTCCTGGGCATATGATATCACAGAGTTCTATAGCCCTTGTGAGCATTAATCCTTTACTTAGGCTCTTGGTTGCTTTCCTCCCAGTTTGAAGTTGCATGACAGTGTGATGCAACTTAAATAAAGAGCTAATGCCATTCTAGGCTGCATCAACAGTAGCAGAGTGTCGAGATCAAAGGAAGTAATAGCAATAGTACAATTCTATTCTGCCTTGCTCAGACCCCACTTGGAGGGCTGCATCCAGCACAGGGTATTGACAAGCTGGAATGTGTTCAGAGAAGGGCAACCAAGATAACCAACCCTTGGTGAGGAACGGTTGAGGGAGTTGGGTATGTATAGCCTGAAGAAGAGAAGACTAAAAGAAGATATGATAGCCATCTTCAACTAGCTAAAGGGCTGGTGCATGGAGCCAACTTGTTTTCCACTGCTCCAGAGCATAGGACCCAGAACAACAGGTTCAAATAGCAAGAAAGGCGATTCCTACGAAAGATTAGGAAGAACTGTAAGAGCTGTTCGGTAGTGGGATGGACTACCTTGGAAGCTGATAGACTCTCCTTCATTTGAGGTTTTTTAGCAGAGGTTAGAGGGCAACCTGACATGGATGCTTTAGTTGAGATTTCTGCATTGCAGGGATTTAGACTTGATGACCCCCAAGGTCCATTCAAACTCTAAAGGTCTAGGCTTCTGTTATTGTCTCTGGCTCAGTAGTGGATTGAATGGTGGGTCAGCACTGCTCACCTGTCTGGCTGAGTTGCTGCTGTGGAAAAGGAAGGAGAGGTGGAGATGCAAGGTGATTGGGAGGTCTCATGTGGTGGGGCTCCCTCTGTTCTCACACAGATTAAATGGAATTACCCTCCTGGTTCATTCTGAGCAAACGAAGGGCAGTCAAATAAATGAGAATACTCTAGGATATTGGTGTAATGCTGTCCTGAAAATCTACCCTTTCAAGAAGTGCTGCACCCCATGTTGCACCACCTGAAGCTATCAAAGAGAGAGGAAATGTATGTCTCTTAATATTCAAAATAGGGTGAGTTTTCCAATTTCACAGTTCAAGTTTCTGAATGAGAAATTATGACGAGCAATTCAAACTCCCATTTTGGAAGTGCATCTTTTATCTCAAAGAAAACTTTTTTTGTCATCATGTGATTCTTTTAATTCAAGCATGCTGTGAAATCTCATGAGCTATCAACTGTGAAATGACAATGGCTAAATACTGCAGCATGTTGTTTTATAGAAGCTGTTGTATTGGGGGGGGGGGATACCACTGCATGTTGTCAACTAGCTAGTATTAGCCAGTGTTAAAAACTGCTTCATGTATTTCATCAAATATAGCAGGGATGAGTTACCTTTTTCAGTCAAAGGTCCATTGCGTTCCATTCTGGAAACTTGGGGGGGGGGCACATGCCACTAGTGGGTGGGGGTCAGAGGCAAAAGTGGGAGGAGCAATGGATGTGACTTGTATCTTTGGACATTTCAGCCCTGCAGAAATATATAACTTCTCTATCTTTCTATATAAGTACAAGTGTAAGGAAGTCATCACACTGCAATTCTTGTGGCTGCCAGTAGGTGGCCAAGGCAACTCCAGTGTCACATAAAGCACCCAGGCACATGAGTAAGCAAGCAGCTGCTCAGACAGCCTCTTTAATGGAGCAGGGAAGGCACTTCACTGAACAGTCTGACAAACTGCTCTGCAAAATGCCTCCACTCCTCCATTAAACATGGCTGCAGCAAGGTTTAACAGAAGAGGGGAGGTGCTTCATAAAAATGCTGTCTGAGCTTCTTTAAAGGAGGTTGGAACTTAGGACAAGCTTTGAAGGGAGGGACCTAGTGTGCTCCAACACTGCCCCTGACAGTGGAGGAAAAACATAGCCATCATTTATTCACCATGAATTTGTCCAATTATATTTTCAAGCCATCCACGTAGGTGGTCATCATTGTGGGGGTGAATTCCATAGTTTAACTATGTGCTGTGTGATGTGGGGTGCGGTGCAATTATCTGCATTGCTGTGTATGCATACACAAGTTCGTTTTTGGTGTGTCCACATAGCTCAATAACCAATTTCAAACTGGCAATGTTGCCCCCAGATTCTAAAAGGATTCTACTTGCCAGATCTTATTCAATAGATCAAAACACATGACTTCAGTTCCGTAAGACTACATGGACAGTGGATAATGGCTTTAAAAACGGATCTGTGGCAGAGATATTGAATCATCTGTCTCCAGATCCCACCATCTGCTGATATCTTCTTGATTGTTTTCATTCTTCCATATAATTTGTTCTTGGATTAGGCTGGTGTTATGTCTAGATTCTGGCACTCTCAACTTTTATAACTCAAAAGTTATTTTTACACTTGCCTTTTGCTTTTGTACTTCAGATAGCACAGATGTTCGCTTTCTTTACCTCCCCAATTAGGAACTCTCTTCCCTCAAAAGCATGGCTGGCACCAATGTACCACTAATAAATGCTCACACAATGGCTGGTGTAATGGTTCTAGGGGTTGCTCGTGCGTAAGTTGGTGCTTATCTCCCCGGCTGGGTGCAAACACCTGGCTGGGTTGCCTAAGTGAACCTTTTCTGTCCAGACAGCCACTCACCTGTGGCTGACCCAATCGCTGGCAGAATCCGTGAGTGGGCGTTTCTTAAACGGCTTCCAGCAAAGAAGCTCTTTGATGCCTAGTCTCCTCCTACCCTTTCTGCGCGAAAGCCTTCTGCGCAAGGAGGGCGTGGGCAACGGAGGACCCCTACTCTCCCCGCTGGTCCCAAGCAAGGAGTCATGGGACTGCCTCGCCGCTTCCCCCATCTGCCCCCCTTCTCCACTGGTGCTACACTGATTCTCTTCCCCAGAAGATGGGCTGCTTCTCCCGATCCCTGGACGCTCTCTGGAATCCCTCTGGCTTTTGCTCTCTCCCTCCGGCACTGATGGCAGTTCCCTGACAGCTGGCAACGAAGCAGCCTATCTGGGTGAGCAATGTGACTTTGGAGTCGTGAGCTCACACAATACTGTGGCCCCACAAATTACAAAAATCACGGTCTTCACATTTGCAGATTTCAAATTTGCAGCTGCGATTCCATGGTACTGTTGTATTTCAAAGCAGAGTTGACATTCACATCAGGAGCCAGAGCCTACTCTCAGATCATTATTAAGTAAAACTCCACAGTGCTCTTTGAAAATACTTTTTATAAATAATAACGGCACCTGCTTCTTCATGTACCTCTTCCAACTGCAAAAGGTGTCAGCCGAGCGGCAAACAAATCTTCACCATTCATTGATGCTAATAGCATTGAGCACACATTTCTAATTCCGTTACAGATGTTTTGCTGACAGAGAAAGATGACTCACCATTTCTGGAGCAGGGTAGAGACAGGCATGCCATCTCATCAAAGGCAATAATCAATTTTCTCCCAAATCTGCTCTGCATTGAATGATGCCATAATAAATTAATCGGGAACAAACCAGGCCAACGGTAGGGTTGACGAATAAAATGTGTCACACAGACAGGGGAAGCTTATAAATCAATTCAGCTGTGGCACAAAGGTCAGGCAATGAGGCACTAATAAAGCATGCCTGATAGCTAGCAAAGAAATTACTTTGACTTCTTTTTCTCCCCCTTTTCCTTGATGCGGCATTTTCATTATGTTGAATCAAACCATCCCATTATTGGTTAGCTGCTGCGCCTTCGTATGGGCAAGAAAGATCTGTCCACTGTCTCCAGGTTGCATTACTGTCCTGTATTATATGGAGGGGGAACTGTTGAAGGCCACATTTGGGAGCCTCTTTGGAAGCTACAACTGGGTCAGAAGGCAGCAGTAAGCCAGTGTAGCACTGGGGGCAGAGTGTTGACTTAGGACCTGTGAGACTAGATCATCATGCAACCATCAAGGTCAGTGGGTGACCTTGGACCAGTCACCAAGTCTGTGTGCACAACAAGGCTTTGAAGCATACACACACCCCTCTAAAAAAAAACCCAAAAGATTCTTGGGAACTTTAGTATGTTACGGGTGCTGTGAACTATAGTTCTGTGAGGAGTAAACAGTGGTTCTCAGAATTCTTCCTCCCGCAAGCTACTGTTAGTATATTGGAAGCTTCTTTCCATCGTTGGGCAATAACTATTCTGTGTACCACCCTGAGACGGTATAGAAATTCAATGAAGAAGAAGAAGAAGAAGAAGAAGAAGAAGAAGAAGAAGAAGAAGAAGAAGCCTAGCTGCTGTGAACAAGAAGGAAATTAATTCTTTAAATTTGAGATTAGAATTTGCAGTCAAATCTAAGGATAACAAGACAAGTGCCGAATTAGGAAAAAATTGACTGTATAGTGATTTTGGAGGCCAGACGAAACACTTTTTTCCCAACCCAAAAGCCATTGACCAAAGTACATTCCCACCAGGCATGAAAATAAGAGCATTGTTCTCCACAGCCTTTCCAGAGAAGTGGTGAGCTTGAAGAAATTATTATTGCAAGGTGTGTGGGTGTCCAGTGCCATCGAAAGATAATTTCAAGATAATTTCAAAGGTGGATTGCGCCATGAGTTTTCTCTTATCAAAATCCCTATTTCAGTGTCCCGTCTTGTTCTGATACCCTTTGTGTTGCCAGCAAAGCTGTTTGGTATCCTGCCATACATCGTTGACACTGCCCCTTTCATGTCATAGCTAGGTCTACTATGCAGCGATTCGAAAAGGGTCTCAAGCCCTCACCTGTGTGTACCAAATGCTTTTGCAAAAGTGCCCAGTTGGTAAAGTTGTAGCCAATACAATCCCTGAATTCTTGTTGTGCACTGTGATGTATTACATTTTTTTATTATTTTGGTCAATTTTAGTATTTCTAAATTTGCATTTATACATGTAAATTAACACAGAGAGATTTTATGGAAGGTGATGTCCTCTTTTGTTCTTTCTGTGTGTACAAGAAGAAGAAGAAAAGCTGAAGTAAATCTGGTTGCCATCAGCAGTGGTGAGAATCAGATCAATGACCTTCTCAAGCATACCTTGATCTCTCAGGCACAATGCTATACCTGCATGAACGCACACACGCACTCTCACACACATATTTCCTTCGTTTCCCGGATCATTTTTTTCCCTGATTTGCTGCAAGAAAACATTGCAGTGAAGAAGAATCAGCAGAAAAAAAGAGGGAGACTTTAAACAGGAGCATTACTCAGAGGGCAGAAGAAACCTCCCTCAAGAACACCAGCTGGAAAAAGTGATTTGCTAAAGATTGCTGCCCAAATAGCTACATTCATTAGCTGTCACAGTGTATCCCAGATCAGGCTATTAACCATTCCAGCTTTGACATTTTTATGTCTCAAGCCCTAGATTTTTTCCATCAAATGTCTTTATTAAATCAGATTAATCTCCTGGTGAAATTACTTCTTCTTCTTGAAGAGAGCACAAAGAGCAAAATAGCTTTTGAATCATAGAGTTGGTAGGTTCGTCAAAGGCCATGCAACCCAACCCTTTGGCAGTGCAGCGTACCTGATAAGATCCACCCTTTTACTTAAAAACATTGAATGAAGGCGAACGTACCCTCTACTGCTGCAGTCTGCTCCACTTTGTGACGTGTGGTCAGGAAGTTCTTCTACACATTTAGTCAAAATCCTTGTCCTGAACTCAGCAGGGCTGTTGGGGTTGAGTTGGCCTGATCTGAAAGAGGAACAGCAAGAAGCAGAGAGGTGAGCTGAATTGTGGGAGCTTGGGTTGCAAGATGCCAAATTCAGTGCCAAATTCTGTGCATTTTTCAAAAAAAAAAAAAATTTTAGTTTATAATTTTTATTTTATTTTGCAACACAAAAACACTCATAAAGCTGAACATAAAGATAAAAACAGAAAAACAAAAGTGAAAAAAAATAATAATGTCAAAGCAGCCTGTCCACACACCATATGTAGGAGCGTCCCCTCTACTTGGTTACACCTCCAACACATACGGTATTTGATTTTGTTTTATACATTTTACATATTTTGGTTGGGGTTAAATACCATCTGTAAAACATCTTTATCAAATGTTTCTTTATCGCCTCACAAGCCATAAATTTCCAAACTTTTTTTTAAAAAAAGCATTTTCACAGCATTTTGTTTAAATATGTGTGTAGTTTCCACCTCTGTGGTGGCCGGGGAGAATTTTCATTAGCCCAGAGGGGAAGCTGCAGCAAATGAGCCTAGCCACCAATAACCAGGTTCCACCTTTTCAGGCGACAGCAGGTGCCCCGACGGAGAACTCGCTTGCCACCCCAATTTCCCCACAAGGCAAGAGAGTCTCGTGTGAGAGTGCATCACATCTTGTCTTTAAAAGCTTGGTGAGAGGGATGGGAAAGCTTGTTGAGAAATCATCACTGCTCCCAATTGTGAACTACTGCATCTAGACTTCGGAATTCCATCTCTAGAAAAGGTAGATTGGCTCCTACCTTCACTAGCAGGTGAAGACTTCATTGTTCCAACAGGCTTTTGGGAAATGACTGTGTTTAATTCAAGGATTGGTGCCAAGCTATTTTTATTGTAATTATTTGTATGTTTTAAACAGATTTTATACAGTCATACCTCGGGTTACAGATGCTTCAGGTTGCCTTTTTTTGGGTTGCAAACCTGAACGGGTTACTTCCAGGTTTTGGCAGTCGCGCTTGCGCAGATGCACTAAATTGTGCTTTGTGCATGCACAGAAGCACTGAATCGCAACCCACGCGTGCGCAGACATGCAGACTTAGGTTGTGAATGCTGCGGGTTGTGAACATGCATCCCACATGGATCACATTTGCAACCCGAGCGTCCACTATATATGTCTTTAATTCTATAAGCGTTTAGTTGCTTTTTAATGGTTGTGTTTTCTATGTTTTTAATAGTTCTTGTTTTTAATCTTGAAGTCACCCTGAGTTCCGTCAGGGAAAAAGGTGGGGTATAAATAAATAGATAATAATGATAACTTCTTGCTCTGCTGTGGAACTCCTGAATTATGACTCCTGAGAACTGCGGCGGCTGTTGAGCCTGTATTATTACTTGCCTGGATAAAGATATCTTTCTTATTTCCAAGTGAGAGCCTCTGTCTGTGTGTCTCAGGCAGGAGCTAGGACAATAGTATCCCCCTGTAAATTGAATCCATTAGTTCAGGCCCTGAACTCTGGAGCAACGGAAAACAACATTGCTCCCCTGCCTATGTGACAGCACTTCAAATATTTGAAGACAGCTAGCATAATACCTCTTAATCGTCTCCTTTCCAGGCTGATCTCAAGTGACCCCTGTATCATATAATACTCTAGGGCAAAGGTACACCACAGCTTCACAGGTGCATCTTCACTTAATGACTGCAGCATTATGAAAACCTGCAAGTATGTGTGGCCCTTTTTGTTGCTGGCATCCATCTGTCTTAATAATAATAATAATTTTTTATTTATACCCCGCCCTCCCCGGCCAGAGGCAGCTAACGCCAGTAAAATTACAATAAAAACATAATAGGGGAGGGAAACAATTTTAAATACAGGTTAAAAATACAATTTAAAATGCAGCCTCATTTTCATAATAGCCCATAGATCAAAACCATAAGGGGAGGGAAACATAAGGGTCAGACTGAGTCCAAACCAAAGACCAGGCGGAACAGCTCTGTCTTGCAGGCCCTGCGGAAAGATGTCAAATCCCGCAGGGCCTTAGTCTCTTGTGATGGCGCGTTCCACCAAGTCGGGGCCAGTACTGAAAAGACCCTGGCCCTAGTTGAGACCAATCTAACCACCTTGCGACTTGGGACCTCAAAAATGTTGTCATTTGTGGACCTTAAGGTCCTCCGCGGGGCATACCAAGAGAGGCGGTTCCATAGGAACGTGGGTCCTAGGCCGCATAGGGCTTTAAAGGTCAAAACTTGAAAGATGAAAGTGTGCCTCTGGGGGTGAAGTCAAGCCACTGGAGAATCACAGCAACTGCAGAGACTGGTAGCTCATAACTGCTGCCTCCCATTGTTTTTGTTGTGTTAGGGTCACTGATGTGACCTCTCCAGGGCACAGGGCAGTGTGTATGGAGGCCCTGGGCTGCCCAGATGACAAGACTCCCCTCTCAGCTTCATGGTTCTTTACAAACGTGATATCACACAGTGCTTTTCAATGGAGCCGGTTCACATATTCAGCTCAAACCAGTGTTGCACATGCATGCCTGAATGGTGCCACCCATGAGGCAAAGTGCCATCTCTGAGACCTCGCAGTGCTGCTCCTCTAGTTGCGCTACACCTGGTGAGGGCAGTGGGCTGCTATAAGCCACCTCAGGAGTTCTGCTTACCCATCATCGATATTACAGTGCTTCAAGAAACTTGAAGAGCAGGCGAGGGACAAATGAAGGAAGAAAAGGGAGTGTCACATTCTTCTGGAAAGGTCTACCTGAACAAGAACATCAAATACATGGAGTAGGCTTTGCTATCAAAAACGATCTTGTGAAGCTCTTGCCAGAAGTCCCTTCCGGCATTTATGAGCAAATTTCAACCCTTTGAATAAAACTCGCCAAAAACCAGCAGGCTACTATTCTAAACATTTATGCACCAAAACTGAATGCCGATGAAGACATTAAAGAAAATTTTTACTCTCAGCTGGATGCCATCTAAAATTATCCTCCTGGGTGATTTTTAATGCCAGAATTGGGCGATATTTTGATCTGTGGCCTGGGAATATTGGGAAAGAAGGAATTGGCAACAGCAACTAGAACGGAATCTTATTTTTGAGTACATGTGCAGCACACAACCTTGCTATTACCAACACACTCTTTTGACAAAATATGGGAGAGAGAGGAGATCCCAGCAGACTTTAGGGATGCCAAAATTATCAATCTCTTTAAAAAAGGTGACAGAACAGATTGTGGAAACTATCGAGGCATCTCTTTATTACCTGCGGCTGGCAAAATTCTGGCAAGCATCTTAGCGAATTAACAATGTCCGAGGCTACACTTTCTGAATCCCAGAATGGTTTTAGACCTTCTAGGGGGACAGGGGACATGATTTTCACCACTCGACAGCTTCAATAAAAATGTAGAGAACAAAACCAACCCCTGTATATGGCATTTATTGACCTGACGAAGGGGCCTTTCACACTGTAAATCGTAATGGACTGTCCTTCTGAAAATTGGCTGCCCAGATAAATTTGTGAACATCATTCAGCTCCTCTATGATAATATAACAGCAAGAATTGCAGAAAACAATGGCTGTCCAAGTGAACCATTTACAGTAGGATCAGGTGTTAAACAGGGTTGTGTTATCACCCCAACTCTATTCATTACAGTGGTACCTCGGGTTACATACGCTTCAGGTTACATACGCTTCAGGGTACAGACTCTGCTAACCCAGAAATAGTACCTCAGGTTAAGAACTTTGCTTCAGGATGTGAACAGAAATTGTGCTCCGGCGGTGCGATGGCAGCAGGAGGCCCCATTAGCTAACGTGGTGTTTCAGGTTAAGAACAGTTTCAGGTTAAGAACGGACCTCCAGAACAAATTAAGTTCTTAACCCGAGGGACCACTGTATTTTCATTGCCATGATCCTACACTTGTCGAAGAGAAACTCCCCACTGGAGTAGAAATCATATATTGAGCAGATGGAAAGCTCTTCAGTCTGAGCAGGCTGAAAGCAAGAGTAAGGTTACCATAACTTCTGTCACAGAGCTTCAGTATGCTGATGACAACGTAGTGTGTGCACACCTACCCATTCCTATGAACACCAACCACTGGTGAGTAGGACATCAGGCTCTACGGGATCTCCAATCACAATAGATGTATCTAGAGCATCTCACTCTTCTTCCTTGAATAAGGTCATCTCCTCCCACCCCGAAACCATGATTGGGATGGACTCTGACACCATGCTGTTGCTTATTCCAGCCACCCTTTTCCAAATATTTGGACAGCCAAAGGGATCGCGTTGCCTCGTTGTCTTGCCAAATTTCTGATGGTCTTATTTAAAAGGCTGGATGTCACTTGGTTGCCTTTAACTCCAAGTTCATCATGTTTCTCTGCTCATAAAGCCTTAATGATATGAAAATGGCTTAACACATTGCGTCCTCGAGACCACAGAAACAAATTGCTCTTTGGATGTAACAATTATTGGCTCTTTCAGACATTTATTGGCAAAACTGAGCATTACGTGATGTCCCTGCTTGATGTTTCTGTGTCCTGTGGTATAGTGAAACCATTACACGGTGTTTCACATTACTTGTCCTAGCGTAATAATAAATGTCTGAATCTGACATCCCCGCCAGATTTAAAGGGTGATATATTACTATAAGCATGGGAAACTCAAAAGACAATTTGCCCTGTTGGAAGTTTTACTGCTTGCAGTCTGTGGTTATATTTCTATAAACTGATCTTGTTTTATTAATCCTTTAGTTGGTCATCAGATGTGTCTAAACACAGTCTAAACCATCCTTTGCCAACATGGGCATGCTAGCTGATGCTATGGAAGTTGTAATCCAAAACATCCAGAGGGTACAAGGAGAGGGAACAGGGCTGTCTTTACCCTGGGGTGCAAGGGGTGCGGGGCACCTGGGTGCCAAATTTGGGGGGGGACACTAGGTGCCCGCCACTGAAGTTGCCTTAGTTCTTAACTATCTACCTATTATGAAATAATAAATAATTTTGATCAAGCTAGTAAAACAAAAAACATATATACAGTGGTGCCTCAGGTTACATACGCTTCAGGTTACAGACTCCGCTAACCCAGAAATAGTACCTCGGGTTAAGAACTTTGCTTCAGGATGAGAACAGAAATTGTGCTCCTGCAGCGCGGCAGCAGCAGGAGGCACCATTAGCTAAAGTGGTGCTTCAGGTTAAGAACAGTTTCAGGTTAAGAACAGACCTCCAGAACGAATTAAGTACTTAACCCGAGGTACCACTGTACCTAGGTATTACCGAAATGTATTCCTACTGTTTCACTAAAGGACTTTCGACTTTGTGCACTCATTTACCAAAGATGCGCTGTGCCAGTGGCTATGCTTGTCATTCACGACAGTGCCTGCACGTGAAATTAACTCTTACATCAAAATATTATGTTATGTATTGTATTAAGCTGCTTTGCGACAGCAGGGTCAGAGGCACCTGTGACACCTTTGGGAGTGGCTAAACTAAATTTGGGGGCGCTGGGTGGATCTTTGCACTCCAGTGGCGTATATGCTATAGACGGCCCTGAAAGGGAAGGCTGATTCGGAGATCCAGTCTTGGATGATGCAACTTGAATGTGGTTTCTAATGTTTGGTTATCTCCATGTAAGCAGCATCATTAACACTGGACTCCCCCCCCCCCCCGACGATCAGAGACAGAAACACACCCGTTAGATCTTACTCTGTATTAATTGTCCTGAATATGGAACTACAGGACCTTGGAAAGGAAACCTGCATAAGTGAATTTATCAAACATGGTGCAATTATCCTGACTGTAATAATGTCTCATTGTACTTTGGTTTTCCTTTTAAAATGAACTCATTGTTATGACAAAAATTACAATAATTATATTTTGGTGTATTGTATTGTTTTTGCTTTGTTTGCTTTTTAAAAAAAAAAACACAATTTGTTCCATTGTGAAGTCCACCTCCTTACCAAGCAATATGCATTCATGCACTGTATTTTATTTAACAGATTAACAATTATAGTAAAGAAGAAGAAAAGGAATAGTAAAAAAAAACCCTAAGCAGTTTATGTAATGTAAAATATACATTAAAATTATTGATAAAAATCAGAGTTAAAAATAAGTTAACCTAAAAAAGGTTTATCAAAATACAAATAACATCAGCATTTTTTTAAAAAAAAACCACACACCGTAAAATTGCATTTTAAAATACATGTCAGCTTTGCATACCTGGGGTGGCTTCCCTAAACAAAAAAGAAGCTTTTAGCAGGGACTGAAAATAGTACAGTAAAGGTGCATCCCTTATGTCAGAGGGAGAGCCGTTCCAGGTGGTAGGTGCAGCTATGCTAAAAAAATTAAAGATTGCTTACAAGTGTGGGGTGAATATTATGTGGCACTTGAAAAAGTTCCTGTTCCACAGATCAAAATGGTCAAGAGGGCAGGTATCTTGTTATTCGCACCACCTCAATCTCTGTGGGACTTGACATCTTTCCACAGGGCCTGCAAGACAGAGCTGTTCCGTCTGGCCTTTGGTTTGGTCTCAGTCTGACCCTTATGTTTTCCCTCCCCTTACAGTTTTGATCCATGGGCTACTTTTAAAATGAGGCTGCATTTTAAATTGCATTTTAACCTGTATTTTTAATTGTCCATTGCCCCCCCCCCATTATGTGTTTATTGTAAATTTACTGGTGTTAGCCGCCCTGAGCCTCTGGCTGGGGAGGGCGGGGTATGAATAAAATTTATCATTATTATTATTATTAAGTGGGGAAAGACTCTAGGGAAAACTTTACGCGTGTAGGTCCCCAGGCCACCCCTCAAATAACTTCACACATAACACGTAATTTAGTTTTGATTTTTGGGCACTATTTTGGCCACAACTTTATTAAAATACAAAATCAGTGAGTGGTTGTTTAGACATTGGTTATGACTATCTGTCCCCCCGCCTGGGACAGAACTGGCATCCGAGGTCCGATCGGTAGCCAGTAGAAGAGAAAGTCAAACTGGGGGGTCACCTGAGCTAAGCGTCGGACCCACGCCGCTCTCCCCAGCAGCTCCCCGAAAGCTTGCCTTCCTATGACAAGGATTGCCCGGTCCTATGACAAGGATTCCCATGACAGGGATTGGGCAGCCCTGGTCCCATGACAGGGATTGGACGAAATCATGGCAAGCCCCAGGATTCCTTTAACAGAATTCCCTTCAGCGCAATAGGAGGGGCAGGCACCGCCTGTTCAGACCCCTCCACCACCAGCATATTATAACCAATGCCTAACCGCAACCTTACAAGTTGTGACGAATTGCAGAGTAGTAGGCAAAAACCAAATGGCACAGCCAATCACCAAATGGCAAAATTCCTACTAGGCCCCTGTGCCAAGGCAGACGACCCCCATGACAGGCAAAGCAAGGTCAACCGGAAAAGAGGGCGGGTGGGCGGGTGATCCGATGCACTCTGCAAAGAGAAAGAGAAACCAGAGTGCACCAATATTTAAAGACTATGGTCCCACCCACACAATTTGCAACATATAATTTGCCCCAGCAACCCGGTTATCCAATCACAAATGCCAGGCAATAACTATTAACCAACCTGGCAACAAGAGGCCTGGCCCGGTGGCCCACACCGCAACACGTGCTCTCATTTATTGGAGAACACGCTTTCTCAACTTTAGTCCTCAGATGTTGTTGGACTACAACTCCCATCACCCCTAGCCAGCAGAACCAATCACCAGCCAGGGATGATGGGAGTTGTAGTTTAACAACATCTGGGGACCCAAGATTGAAAAAGGCTGGTCTAGGGGTTCCAAACTCTTACCCCAGGGTTCGGTTTCCTTGGAATGAAGGTCCAATGGCCAGCCAAGTAAGAGGGGGTGAGGAAAAGACCCACCTATTTGTTTCTATGACAACGCAGCTCACTCAGTCATGATGGATCTCCCTCTTTTAAGATGCAGATGTTGGGTGCTTAGTTGCATACCTTGATAAAGGGAATATCTTAGCCAGCCTACCAGATTCCCTCTTTTACATTGTAGCCTCTTGTTTTGAAAGTGATCCACATTTTCAGTGCCTCGCCTAAACACATTATTGGAAGATGTCTCCCAGCCTTGACATTCCATACCTACCTTACTTTTAGTTATTTGGAGGGGAGGTGAAAGAATAATGTCATCACAGTGCCAGGCATATTTGATCTTCCCACCATCTCTTTTACTGGCTCTGTGTTTCCTCCTCTCCCACTGTGGATAAGGAAAAGGGATAAAGTGTAATAGCAGTGCAGTTCACACTTCGCTGAAGCCAGGAATAAGTTGCTCATGGAATGCAGTACTATGGCTTCAGTGGCCAAAAAAGAGGACACGGTTTTCCAATCAAAGAGAAAATAAAATAAAAAAGAGGGCAAAAGACAACTTGGGCTTGCATAAATTGTGTATGGGCTAATTTGTAAATACAGATGCAAACTTGGAAATAATGGTGCTGGAGGAGACTCTTGAGAGTCCCATGGACTGCAAGAAGATCAAACCTATCCATTCTGAAGGAAATCAGCCCTGAGTGCTCACTGGAAGGACAGATCATGAAGCTGAGGCTCCAATACTTTGGCCTGAAGCTGTGATCAGGCCTGATACTTTGATCCTGATACTTTGATCCTGAAGCTGAGGCTCCAATACTTTGGCCACCTCATGAGAAGAGAAGGCCTGATACTTTGATCCTGAAGCTGATACTTTGATCCTGAAGCTGAGGTTCCAATATTTTGGCCACCTCATGAGAAGAGAAGACTCCCTGGAAAAGACCCTGATGTTGGGAAAGATGGAGGGCACAAGGAGAAGGGGACGACAGAGGACGAGATGGTTAGACAGTGTTCTCGAAGCTACAAACATGAATCTGACCAAACTGCGGGAGGCAGTGGAAGACAGGAGTGCCTGGCGTCCTCTGGTCCATGGGGTCACGAAGAGTCGGACACGACTGAACGACTAAACAACAACAACATCTTATTCCTCTTCCATCCAGAGATGAAGATATATTTGAGATGCACACTGGCCTTTTGGTTAACGATGGAGGGCACAAGGAGAAGGGGACGACAGAGGACGAGATGGTTGGACAGTGTTCTCGAAGCTACCAGCATGAGTTTGACCAAACTGTGGGAGGCAGTGGAAGACAGGAGTGCCTGGTGTGCTCTGGTCCATGGGGTCATGAAGAGTCGGACACGACTAAATGACTAAACAACAACAACAAATAATTTAAATAGTACTGCCTTGTTCACTTTTGAGTCTTATTTAACTGTTGATGTGCTTTGAATTAGACCAGAGTAGATCATACCTGCATGCATTTGAATTTGTATATGAGGAGTAACTTTTATCTTCCCCATTGATATCAGTAGACATTCCCTTTTGTCCCAGCCTTCTATTTTGTTGATTCAATTATGTCAATTAAAAACTGACAGGGCATATTGGCACAAAGCTGTGCATGTGCTTTGTTTATCTTTTTTAAAAAGAAAAAGAAAAAAATGTGCAAAGCTGCAAAGATGCTACTGCAAGTAAGAAATGGAGCAGATCTGGACGTTTAGCTGTTCTGACTTGAAAGACCTATCTGCTACAGTCAGTTACAGGTTTAAGACTGAGTAGCAGAGTCTCATCTTCCCTCTGCCCCCCACCCCCACCATTAATTTGTTCATGAATTGTGCTCCCCTGGCACATTTCTCTGAGGAAAGCTTTCATCTCTGGGGATTTGGACATCCATGTTAGTATGACGGATGCACTGTGCATAAATACTGCTTTGATCTCTTAAATATATCTGAAAATGTGCCATTTGCGAGTGGATGGAGTCTTTTGTCGTTTTGGGAAGGGTTATCCACAACATCCTGGTTCTGACAAATAGTTTTAGCGCCATTTGACTCTTTCACATTGTAGGTTATAATTAACGGGGAACATGACACCAGCAATCTCAGAAGAAACAACAGCTCTCAGGCCGATCCCATTCTGCTTTCTGTTGGTTGCGCAACGTTGATCCGAGCCGAACAAGAGAGCCAAATTCAGATCAGCTTGGGAGTTCAAAGCAGAAGTGGAGAAACTCAAGCCTTCCAGGCTTCTTCATCTGACCCTCAGGACTCTCCCCACAGGGCCTCACCCCTTTCCCCCAAGTTATGCTTCTTGCCAGCTCAGCTTTGCACCCTACTTGAGCACCTTTACCTGGTGCTGAGGCACTTTGAACTGAGGCAATGCCTCTTGCTTGCCTAGATGGAGGATGAAGAGAGTTGTATGTGTACAGAACCTTTTGACTTTTGTTTGGCTGGAATGTAGCTATCCTACTGCTCCAGCCCCTTTGCTCTCCAATCCTGCCAATGCAACGTGGCCTGCATAAAGTTGTCCATGTGGCCTATGGATTGAAAAACGTTTCTGCATCCCAGTGTTAAGGAAATCAAGGTTCTTCCTAATGTCTCAACAAATGAAACTGATATGTAAAAATTGTTACTTGGGGGGAGGGGGAAGAGAGAGAGACATTGCACATACTTTTGTAAACCAAGAAAATCTTTAATAATAATAAAAAAGGAAACCAAAGCATTGCTGTTGTTGTTGATCTGCTTGTTGTTGTGCTTTGTAAATTTTCAATCCTATTATCATAAAGGCGGTGATCTGAAAATGGACTTCATCAGCCCAAACAGACACCTTCATCTGCCCAAGCTGCAATAAAACATGTCTCTTCCATATTGGTCTCTACAACCACAGCAGGCACTGTAACCTTCCAACAGTTTGACCTCACCCCTAAAGGCGCACTCCTCCATTGTCTCCCAAGACAGATGCCAATAAGGTGTTAAAAATAAATAAATCAGGGCCAGCATCAGTTTTGAGGGATTCCTCAGCAAATTGGCTTCTGGTAGTCTGCCTTGTCAGCTGCCAGTGGGCACCTTCCAATGTGGCTGAGCTGCAGGTACAATGCAGGGCAATATAACCTTAAATAAAACTACTGAATAATGCAATAAAAAAAATAAATCCATAAAAATATAGCAGCACATTTAGAAACATCTTCAGAGCCGGGAATTCCTCCTTTCTTCAGCCTCCCTGAAGGCACATTCTGACTCATAAAATACCACGTTACACTTGAACTCTGCCCTACCTCTACACAAATCTCACAATACCCACTGCTCATCCCATTCTTCTCCCAAACTTCACCCATTTCCACCAATACCCACAAGCACACCATCCACGCAATTGCTCTGGTGGTTCACCAGTCACTCCTTCCACTCGGCAAAATGGCACTGTGAAAGCCAAGGAGACAATGAAGCCAGGGGAGAGAGCAGAAATTGCCGGAAAGCAACCTGTAGGAGACCTCTAGTAAAAAGACTCCTAACAGAAGAAATTACCCATACACAAAAGGCATTTCAAAGCAGCTTGGAATATGCCTCAGGTAAGTTCAGACTAGTGGAGGCTGGTCCATTACGGCAAATGAGGCACTATTCCATCATTCGCAGTCTGCCTTCAGTCATCTCCCACCTGCCTGCCTTCTTACTTACAACTAGTCCAAGGGGTGGCACTCCTTGCCAGCTGCCTCCTCCTAAGTCTCAGCGTTGACCTTGTGGAACTCAGCAGGGAGGAGGATGGCGATATAACTCAAATGAGTTGTCTCTGCTGTGGCACTTGTTGGCCTTCCTGCCTTCCAGTCTGAATGTCCTAATGGGCATTAGCCATCATGGTTTGGTCTTGACGACTGGCTTCTTCATGGCTCATCTTAAACTGTCACCCACAAATCAGACCTGACATTGGGGGACCCTTTGTCAGGTCTGATTTGTCCAGATTTCCAAACTGTTCATGCAGCCCTTAGCTCTGTTAACACCTTCCACCAGCTTCACATGGTTTGAGATGGGTCTCACTACCATGACCCTACCTATGGATGGTGCTGTCTGAAGACAGTTTATGTGGACCTCAGTTCCCCTCTTGCATATATGTTGAAGGTTTTATGACAGATTGATTCAATAATAATGTTTATCCTTTATCCTTTCCTCTCCCCCGCTCCCACCCTATTCCATTTTTTACTCCGAATGGGAGAATTGGATTGAGCAATTGTAACGCTTTGAAGGTGCTGCTTGTCTGCGAGTCTATGAGAAATAAAATGAGATTGATGCTTCTTGGTTTTCCTTTCAGATTTAAATTAAGATTAATGGAACTAAAGAACAAAGACAGTGAAATTATTTTCTTCATATTTGTTTTCACTGTCAGATCTGACAGCAGGGAAAAATATGTCTATTTGTACTGGGAAGGCTCTCAAATTTTATGCTATTTGTTTCAACATGGTCTTTCGGTAATATTTTATTGAACCCAGGCTCCACTTTCGGTAATATTTTATTGAACCCAGGCTCCACTCTCAGCAGTTCTGTCACTGAAATACAGATCACAAAGCACAACCTCGTTTAACCAAATGGAATGGGGAACAGTCAAATCATAAAGGGTTGAACCCAATGTTCCCTATCTGCTAGAGCAAAGCCTATGATGATAAGTTCATGCAACAGATTAATCCAAGAAGGGTCTCAGGTGAGGTAAAGGTAAAGAATCCCTGGACGGTTAAATCCAGTCAAAGGCGACTATGGCATTGTGGCACTCATCTCAGTCCAAGGGAGCCGGCATTTGTCCACAGACAGCTTTCCGGGTCATGTGGCCAACATGACTAAACCTCTTCTGTCGCAATGGAACACCATGATGGAAAGCAGAGTGCATGGAAACAGTATTTACCTTCCTGCCGCAGTGGTACCTATGGTACCTCTGGATTATGAACGGGATCTGTTCCAGATCCCTGTTCACATCCTGAAACCCCATCTCTTTTCTCTCCCTTTTTTTTTTGCAGAAGTATTGATAGCTATTTATTAGGCAATGTTCCACATCAGCAGTCTTGCTACTTACTGCACTTCTGTACCTGGAAGATTTTAACCAGTGATTACTGATGTATTGATTCGGTTCAGAGAAGATTTGGCTCAGCTCAGGAATAATTATTGCTATGCTATGAGGAATGTCAACTTTCTCAAAACAGATTTGGAATGTGGCAAAACTTAACAATAGCCCTATTTGTTTTTTTAAATGCTCCCTGTGGGGTCGGAGTTGCAGCTTTTCTGTTTAAAAAAGAAACAGCACTGGTAATCATCATCCCTGATGGAAACGGACAAGGAAGGTGGGAACAGCCTGCGGCTTTATTGTGAGCCTTCAAGAAGAGTAATCAAGCAAGTTTATAAATGGTGATCTGATAGTTAAGGAATGATGGGAAACAGTGCCAGTTTCCAAGCATATGAGTCTGCAGCTTTCTCAGTAGGAAACAAAAGCAGGCTTGTTGATACAGGCAAATTATGCACGTATGTGTACATGCTGGTGTCTGTGGTCTTCAGTTGAAGGGCAGTATACAAATGTAACAAACAAACAAACAAGATCAGATGTGTGACTTTCAAACATGGTGGCTGAGTAGCACAGGCTGGTCTGCTTCCCTGCTCTGCAATAGCCCTGTTCAGACATCACTGTGAAAGGGATGGAGGGAGAAGCAGGACCATTTGTGCCCCAACATCCCTATCCCTCCTGGTTACAGCTTCAGAGCTTTGCATGTTGAGTAAAAAGACCTGAAGGGAGATCTTCAGGCATTCAGTCATGGAAAACCCTCCATGTGACTGGGGTTTCTGATTCCAAACCTGGGGCCTGAACACAGCCCTACAGGCTTCTCTAAAAAAATTTACACATCACTTGGGAAGACAGGCAAACTAATATCAGTGTAATGAATCATAGCATAGCATAGCACTGTAGAGTTGGAAGGGACCCTGAGGATCATCTAGTCCAACCCCCTGCAATGCAGGAATATGCAGCTGGTCCATACAGGGATCGAACCTGCAACCTTGGCATTATCAGCACCATGGTCTAACCAACTGAGCTATCCAGGCTCATGGAAGAAGCAAAGATCACCAGTGTTGAAGCAATGATTCTTCAACATCATCTTCATTGGACTGGTCATGTTGACCGTCTTCCAAAGCAACTCCTCTATTCCGAACTTAAAAATGGAAAGCGCAATGCTGGTGGTCAACAAAAAAGGTTTAAAGACTGTCTCAAGGCAAATCTTTAAAAAATGTAGTATAAACACTGACAACCGGGAAACACTGGCCTGCGAGCGCTCCAGTTGGAGAACAGCCTTTACCAAAGGTGTCATGGGCTTTGAAGACACTCGAACTCAGGACGCAAGGGAGAAACGTGCCAGGAGGAAGGCAAATCCACACTGTGATCAACTCCCTCCCAGAAACCAATGTCCCCACTGTGGAAGGACATGTGGATCCAGAATTGGCCTCCACAGTCACTTACAGACTCACTGCTAAAACCATGTTTATGGAAGACAATCTTACTTGGCTATGAGTGATCGCCAAAGAAAGAAGAAGACAGGCCTCTCCATAGTCATGGACTGGTTGGATGCAGAGGAATGGTAGGAGGAACCAGCTGGGGAACCCCCAAGGGAAGAAAGTTCAGAGCCCTGGGGTTGGTGGTGGGATGACGATGAGTGGTCCAAGGGAGAAGACTGGGAAGAGGAGGTGTCAGAAGCTGAAGAGCTAACAGGGCTTAAGCTGAAGCAGGAAAGTGGGGGAAGGGAGATCAAGAGCCCCTTCAGCCCCAAATGCTATGCCACCGCCCATGACTCACTTCTATAAGATGCATGCTCAACATGCCAGCCTGGTAGACCTTCATCTTGGCATTGGGCATCACCATCACATTCTCCTATACCCTTTTGGAGAGGTGGACCATAGCCATAGCTCCCTTGCAAATACGCTTGTCCAGCTCAGCATTGATGGAAAGCTTGATGGTTATGGTGGAACCCAGGTGGATGAAATTGTCTACCACTTCAGCTGTGTTGGTGCTGGCAATGTCCTAACCCAGGATGTTGGTCATAGGCCATCTAAGTATAAAGAAAGGAGGGGCAGAACTGTAGTGGCTACCAGAGAGAGACTTTAAAGTAAAACTGGCTTGCTTAGCCTCCCTTCTTGGTGTTAAAGAATCTCCCCAGACCTGTTCTGCAGACGGAAAGAGTATAGACCAGTCTGGTGCCTTCACAAATGTTTTGGGCTCCAGGACCCATTAGCTCTGGCCAGAATGGCTGGTGGTCAGGGATGCTTGAAGTAGTAGAGCATCTGACTTGGACACAGAAGATGCCAGGTTAATCTCCAGCACCTCCAGGTAGGGTGGGAGAGACTCATGCCTGAAAGATGGAGAACCACTGACAGTCAGTGTGGATAATACTGAATTAGATGGACCCAACAATCTCACTCGTTAAAATACAGCTTCCTATGTCCCTAGATTGTTGGCCAAAACATCTGGATGTTATGATGCTGGGACATAAATCAGAGCAGGCACTTGGGAATACTGTTTTCTCTTTGCTTACGTTTTTTTAAAAAATGTTTCTATTCAATCTTTTTCTTTAGTTTTTTTATTTAAAAAAAATGCATCCAGGTGTTGACATGCATGGTTGCTGACAGAACTGCACAGCTTAATGGTTTTCCCTTGAGAGAAATCATATATGATTTGGAGCAATATAAATCTGTCTATATGATCTGCGAATCCAATCTTTCCAGTATGTACCAGCCCTATAATTTGTGTGAGAATTTCATAGCCTACTGCCTTAAAAAAAAAAAAAAATTAAGCCACCGTACCTAATTTTGCAATTCAAATATCCATAGGTTTCCTTTCTTGATTTCATTAGTTAACATTGCTCTTCGCTTTTTAACTTTGCTATCTACATTTTCTGCTGTGGGAGACAAGTATATTGCCTATGCTGCAGTAATCTTCCTTAATTGATTTGGGACGCATGCCAGTCGCTTCTGGTATTCCGGGGCCAGCATCTTTATGTGACTGGCTTCCTTCCAACAGCTGTCATCCTCGGAGTTCACTTTATCCCTTTGCTCTTCTGGTTCTGGGATATTTGGCACTCTCAGCCTTTGAAATCTGTCCTTTCATCCCTCAAGCTGGTACCGTAATTGGCTAGGAAGGCAGTGGCTGCGGGGGGAGGAATCCAAGAACTTCATAATATGAAAAATACCCAAGTATCAGACTTTCTGATCACTTATCCTTTTTTTTGCTTCTCAGTAAATACTTTAGCCCAGATGTATTGCAAGTACAAGTGATCATATGCATCAATGAAACTTTGGACCCCTCCAGATGACGTGTTTATTTGAACATTCATCCTGATTTGCTTGCACAGAAGTTAGGCTATATTATCTGTTTTCTATTGGACATTTGTTCTGATTTGGAATCATAGAATTGTAGAGTTGCAAGGGACCACAAGGGTCATTTAGTCCAGCTCCCTGCGATGCAGAAATCTTTTGCCCAAGCTGGGACTCAAACTCACGAACCTTGGGATTAAGAGTTGCTCAGTTGCTCTACCAACTGAGACATCTCACCTGGGTAGATTTGCTCTGAAAGCAGACGGCTTCCCTCCTCCCCGTCCGGCTGCTCCGCCGCCTCCCTTGCCCCAGTGGCCAGAGGCGCCGGGGCCGCCGCCGCCACCTCCTTTCCTCCCTGGGGCGCCGTCTCCGGCGCGTTTCCCTTCCGCGCGCAAAAAAAGAAAAGAAAGCGAGCCAGCCAGCCAAAAGCTCGCGATCGCTCCTCCAGACCACCTCGCCTAGCGCCTCCGGCCCCCCGAGCGGCGATGCTCGGTTGCCCGAGCGGAAAGAGAGACCCCCTCGCCGGATTCTGAGCGCTCCCCGCCGGATCGGGCAGAGCCTGGCGCGCAGCTCAGGGCGCTATCCACCCTGGCGACGGCGAGGGGGGCGTTGCGAGCCTGCAGCTGGATGAAGCAGCCCCACCCCACCCCCTGCAGAGTCTCCGGAGCCAGATCCCTCGGCAGGATCACTTCCCGCCCCCGCTGCTTAAGCGGAGCTGCCGGTGGTGGACAGGAAGCCTGGAGGGCTGGCGGAGGAGGGCAACCTGTCCGTCTGCCCGCCTCCCTCTCTTAACTGTTGTAACTTGGCAAAGAGGTTTCCCACCTCAGCGTCCCTGCAGCCAGCCAGCCACTTTAGAGGGGAGGAGGGCGAGGAAGCGGGGAGGGGGGAGTTCATTCATGTTGGACATCATCGGGGCTGAGTTTAGAGAGTCAGCTCGGGAGGGGACAAAGGGAAGGCTTTAAAAGCGTCGCGAACAGGGAGATATTCCATTTGGAAGAGGAATCCGTCCTCACTTTTTTAAAAAGTAAAGACTTTGTGCTAAGCAGCAAGGCGTCCCAATGCAACCGCTTGAGCATCTCCTCTTTTACGTTGCGATCTGCGCCAGCTTTTGCAACCGACAGGGCTCCAGCGCCGGCGCCCAGAGCGGATCTATCCGAGCCTTGCGCGCTTCGAACCTGCGGAGAGATGGTGAGTGTCTCTTCTTTCTCGCAACTTTTGCTCCTGGTGTGTGAAACTGACCGGGCGCGTGGTGGAAACGCGCCCTCTGGATGTCCTCTCAGGCGGTGCACTTGCGAGAGGAGAAGCGTAAGAGAGGGCAATTGGAGTGAGGGGATGCAAGCAACTCCCCCGCCTCAAAGGACTTCTGAGGCTGCTTGACGCACTACAGGTTGCGCTAGGAATGGTCATGCAAATAATCGCTCACACAAGGCATGATCTCTCCAGGATGCCATGTGCAGGGTCTCTGTTGGCAACACGCCATGCGCAATGCATTGGTGCACATGTCGATGGTGGGCTTGGAGTGCCCCTCTCCCCTCGGCGCATGTAACTAGACCTGCATTCAGTGCGATAAATGCAGAACTTTTGAAGCGACTGATGAAGTGGTGTCTAGTGTGTGAAAGTAATCAATGGCAAATATTTACGGCGCTACAAGACTTGGGTTTTGTGAAGCAAGAACTGTCTATGGAGCTCATCAGCCTGGAGAGCTCAGTTGGTTAGAGGATGATGCTGATAATGCCCAGGTTGGAGGTTTGATCCTGGTATGGGGCAGCTGTATATTCCTGCAGGTAAAAAAGGGGAGGGGATGTGGGTGGCACTGTGGTCTAAGCGACTGAGCCTCTTGGGCTTGCCGATCAGAAGGTCGACAGTTCGAATCTGCGCATCCAGGTGAGCTCCTGTTGCTCTGTCCCAGCTCGTGCCAACCTAACAGTTCAAAAGCAGGCCAGTGCAAGTAGATAAATAGGTACCGCTGCAGCAGGAAGGTAAACAGCGTTTCCATGCGCTCTGGTTTCCGTCATGGTTTTCTATTGTGCCAGAAGTGGTTTAGTCATGCTGGCCACATGTGGACAAACACTGGCTCCCTCAGCCTAAAGCGAGATGAGCACTGCAACCCCATAGTTGCCTTTGACTGGATTTAACTGTCCAGGGGTCATTTACCATATTCCTTTACCATATTCCTGCATTGCAGGGAGTTGGACCCTACAATTCTATGATTCTGTGATTCATAGCAGCTGCCAGCTGGCCATCTTCTTGCTTTTGGCTGCAGACCTTGTGTGCCCCACTTAAAGGTTTGTTTTCCCAGCATAGGGCAAGGCTGTTGACACTCTGAGGAACAACTAGAGGTCCAGGGAGTAGTTTTGCAGAAGGCACCCCCCATGTCTTTCATACAAACACACATACATACATACCACTCCTTCAAAGATTGAAGCAGCTGTTGTGCAGCCCATACTAGTTCTGAAATTGTGTACATTAGCTGAGTGGACACATGCAGGTCCAGAAACATACATTCATGGTCACAGAAGGTTGGATTAGTTGCATGAGTGCATCTGAATCTTTCAAAAGTCACACACCCAGGGCCACATTCAGACATTACAAATTCCGACATGGGGAATGCTTTCATGTAGGAAAGTGCATGGAGTCAGGGTGTAAAGAAATTGTCACACACACCTGGCAGCCCTGGATTCACTTTGCATGCATGGGGTACACTTGCATGTGGGGTACCTTCACTGTGTACACATTTTGAAGCTTGTGGGATTGCTCAGTTGGTAGAACATGAGACTCTTAATTCCAGGGTTGTGTGTTCAAGCCCCATGTTGGACAAGAAGATTCCTGCATTGCTGGGGATTGGACTAGATGACTCTTGTGGCTGCTTCCAACTCTACAATGAACCTATTATTCTGTGTTGTGCACAAGTTGAAGCCAGCCAATGCACATATCCACAGCAGGTCAGACACATGTTGCGTCATTCGCTGAGTTCCCTGCAAGTTTCGCACATTTGCTCCATGGGGAAGTGGTTTTAGGAAATTGCAGTGTGTGAAGTAGCACAAAGATATATCCTTAATGTCCATTAAGTGTTGGGAATCCCAACAGAAAGTCTCCTGAACAGATCTCCCCAAGTCATGTCCTGAGACTCAAGCCTGCCCACTACAAGCTTTGTTGAACCAGTGAAGGAGCCAATTCCCAGCAGTGAAGTGCATGCTTTGAATGCACAGGATCCCAGATTCAGTTGCAGATATCTTAATCTGGAGGAACTCAGGTAGCAAGGCCTGAGTTTCTAGATCAGAGTTTCAATCAGAGTTGTTGGTACAGAGTTAGTTGGACCAAGACTCTGACAAAGGCAGCCACATATGCTCTCATGGCCCATAATTCCAGATGTATTTGTTCTGCACACTTCCTCATTTTACAGGCACTGCAATCATCTCTGGCTCAAATTCAGATTTGGCCCCAAATATGCAGGAGTTTTGCTTTCCAACCAGAGTTTTCGAAAGTGTGGTTGCTATGGTGGCAATCATGCTCTGACCGTCTTCAGATAGGAAAACGAGGAATGCAGAACTTCTTGTCTGAATTTACCAAGAGAGCATGGTATATTATTAAAGAATATGTTTCCGACCAAGGTGAGTAGGGGCTGCAGTAAGTGGTTGAAAGTTGCTGCTCAGACCCAGTTGACCCAGATATCAGGGAGGTTGGCTTATTTTATTTTCATTTTTCTGCTGTTTTCTGCAATCTCCTCTAGGAACAGGAGGAGAGCCCCATAGATCAAAGATCTGTGGAACATTTTCCAAAAATAGAAAGGGAGGAAAGGAACCACTTGCTGGCAAACTTCTCAGTTCAAATTCTGAAACATTTCCAGGGATCTTTGATTAAACAGATCCTCTGGATTGTGGCTAATTTCTAAGATGAGAGATGAAGGGAGGACTCACAATTATGCCTGGAAGCTTCCCTCTGATCTAAAATCACAATCCCTCTAATTTTATGTGAGTATGCATGTAAATGGGTGTGTCTGTGGTGCACATGATGAAAGACACTCTTTTCTTCTTACTAGTTCCTTTTAAGATGGGTACCCATTCTAGACAGTTTAGAGCAGAATTCCAAAAGCTGGGGTCCTCCAGATGTTATTGGGCTACAACTCCCATCATGCATGGCCACAGGAGACGCAAGTTGGGGATAGGAGTTATAGTCCAAAACATCTGTAGGGCATCAGATTGGAGAAGGATGATTTAGAATGTATGGACTCTCACCAACCAACTCAGCAACAACCTTCCATTCTGAAGATGAACATTCATAGATTCTGCCATGCAATTGCAGGCAAATGTTAACTGATTGGAGGACCAATTCCAACGGTGGCGCCTGAAGAGGAATAGAATAGCATTTATCCAGCTTCTTTCCAAAATCCTTGAGAAGCTTCTTTCCAAAACCCTTGGGAAGGTTCCAACCTGAACAGAATACAGGGAAAAAATTGTAAGGAGATCAGAGGACCAACTCCTTCTAAATTACTTTCACCCAAGAGCCTTTTAGAAGTTCTCCTAGATGGTGTACGCTTGATCAGAAGAGAAAAGGTGACAATACAGGGCTGTGTTGGTCAATTCAGATATCTGCTCTTGCGCACACACAGTTACCCCTTGGAAACCCATTGTGGATCAATGAGGATCTTCTGCTAGGAGAGACTCAACACACTCACTCAGTTCTCTCCTTCCTGGATTCCCTCCTTCCTGGAATTTCACAGCTTCTTCAAGGTGTCATACTTCTTCAAGGTGTCTACGGACAGCCCACTCACTCCAATGACTAGCAATCTGGAACTGGTTGTATACTGTTCCCTGCAGATGTTCCAGAGCAAAACTGTGGCACAGAAAATAAACTATGGCTGAGCATTGTTGGTAGCTTTGTCTGCTCTGCAGTTATTTCTTTAAGAGCATTAAATTCAGATGCTGTCCCTACTGGCTGTTTGTAAAGCATCACGCAGAAAACAAGAAGAATCACTTGATCCCGTGCTGGGGGCTTGTTCTGTGTGTGCACACACACGTGCACCAGTTGTTTAAAACTGTCTGAGTAGCAGAAAGCTATTCATCATTTGTGGGCTGCCTCTCCACTCGTCTGCCCCTGTGCTGCTGACTTTCTAAACATTCATGTAGCAAGCCTTGAGTAAACCAGTTTTGCAAATCGCTCACTTTTCCTTGCCTACCCTGGCCTTGCACAACTTTCCTGAGAATGTTGCAGCTGCAATTTTGTGGCGTTTTAAGGCTCCTTGTGATTCAAGCACAACCAAAGTTTTCCTGGGTGAGCTATTCTGTTTGGGGTTTTTGTTTCATGGGGGGTGCGGGTGGGGAGTTCAAGTGGAGGAAGGAATTCAGGAGGGGAACACAGCTGCGAATGCAGCCTACCCCCCACTGTGTAAATATTAGGCATTCAAGGCTTTACAGCTGCAAACAGCTGGAGTCCAATACTTCTCCACAGCAGATGTTTACTAAGGGAAGCCCTGGAAGGAATAGTAGCACTTAAAGGTCTCAAACAAGGTCTCAGGGGTTGCAATAGGCATATTATCTCTTCGATGGAGAGAATTTCCATGGTCAATGAGTTTCTTCTGATCTCTAATAATTTAATGCCACAGTCTTTTAAGAGCAGAAATCAATGGGATCTTCTCTGACTCTTGGCTCAGCGTTTTTTAGCCGCATGCCATTCGGGGAAATTTTACTGGTTGAGGAGCTGCCTGTCATGGGATGACCTCACACCAATTAGTCTTGTGTCTTGCAAGCTTTGCTGTCTGCATTGGTCCTACCTTGGCTGTGAAACCTGGGAGACATACTCCCTTCCTTGTAGGCCTTTATCCACCTGGCCTGGGAGGGCAGGGTCCTGTCTGACTCCAGCTACAAAAGCTGAGGCTGCTGAGGAGACTCTTGTGCTAAGGTGTTGTTGGGGTGTGTGTGTTGTAAGCCACCTTGAGCATGGGTTTAACTATGGAAAGGTGGCATACAAATGAAAAAGATGGATGGGTGGATGGTCGCCTTCCTAGTGCAGATGCCAGGAAGCACAATTGGAGCTCAGGCCACTTGTGACTGTCAACGATGGGAAATTCAGAATGATGTACCCTCTGAGTGCACTCAGCTTTTTGGAGAATCCATGTGAGAGCAAAGGGGCTGTGAACATCCATCACCCCATTGGTTGCCAGGGTTGATTTGGCTGATCTGAGTGTCAAGAAGAGCTTGCTGGGGCAAGGCAATGGCCCATCCAATCCACCATTTTGTTCTCTCAGTAGCCAACTGGTTGCCTATGGGAAGTCTTCAAGCAGGACATGAGCACAACAGCACATGCAATTCCCAGCAACTAGTATTCAAGGCATAAGGCCTCCAACAATGGAGGCAGAACATAGTGATCATGGCTAGTAGCCATTGATAGTCTTATCTTCCGTGAATTTGTCTAATCCTCTTCTAAAGCCATCCAAGCGGGTGGCAATCACTACCTCCTGTGGAAACAAGTTCCATATTTTAACTGCTTACTGTTTGAAAAAGTACTGTATTTCTCACTCTATAAGATGCACCAGACCACAAGACACACCTAGTTTTTGGAAACAAGAAAACAAGAAAAAAATATTCTGAATCTCAGAAGCCAGAACAGCAAGAGGGATCGCTGTGCAGTGAAAGCAGCAATCCCTCTTGCTGTTCTGGCTTCTGGGATAGCTGCGCAGCCTGCATTTGCTCCATAAGACGCACACACATTTTCCCTTACTTTTTAGGAGGGAAAAAGTGAGTCTTATAGAGCAAAAGATACAGTACTTTTATCTGCCCTAAATCTTCCAACATTCAGCATTATTTGATGTCCAGGAGTTCTAGAGTTGTACCTGCAGCCATTTGAGCACAACTGAGACCCCATCATGGACTCTGAGGGCATTTTTACAACAAGGGAAGATGGCCAAAGCTCTTTCCTAAAATTCTCACTGTACTACTATTTTGTCACCTCTAGCTAGATGATCCTCAGCAATGTTGTTAAGAAAAAGCATTCTGGTTAAAAAGAAAATAAAAGATGGGGCGGCAGGTTCATACTAGCTTAAGATCCTCTTTGGCAAGGAGAAAGTTTGGCCTTTATCCCAATAGCTGTCACCTTTATTTCTGGCTTACTAAAGAAGAGTCCGTCTAGTGCAACATTCTTATAACAGTGGGCAGCCAGGTGTTTCTAAAAAGCTAGCAAGTAAGGCTTATAGGTGAATAGTATGTATGGGGGGAGTAAAGAACAATGTGGTATAGTGGTTAGACTGCCAGGCTAGGACTGTGAAGATCTGGATTCAGATCCCTAACCGGCCACTGGGTATCCTTGAGCCAGTCATGCTCTCTCTCAGCCTAGCCTTCCTCACAGACTTGTTGTGGTGACACAATCTATATATGGAACTCTTCCCTGAGGGACAAGAGGGATAGAGTGGGAAGTACTGGGCAGAAATGTAATGAGCAAAGCACTGGGCCTGGAGACGGTGTTACCATGACAACGATCCCTCAAGGACCGCCTCTCCCATACAAACCGCCCCAGACTCTGTGTTCATCATCTAAGGCCCTTCTTAGTGTGTGTCCTCCTTTGTTAGGTCCGGAGGGTGGCAACACGAGAATGGCTCTTTTCTCTAGTGGCTCCCCGTTTGTGGAATGCTCTCCCCAGGGAGGTTTTCCTGGTGCCTTCATTGTATATTTTTACATGCCAGGCAAAAACGTTCCACTTCAACCAGGCCTTTAATAACATACAGCCTTTTAAGTGTATCTGTGAGAAGGGGTGGGTGGCTATTGTTTTGTTGTTTTGGTTTTATTATATACTTGTGTTTTATCTTGTATTTTATTCTGTGATTCACCCTAAGAACTTTTGATGAAAGGTGGTTATGTTGTTGTTGTTTAGTCGTTTAGTCGTGTCCGACTCTTTGTGACCCCATGGACCAGAGCACGCCAGGCACTCCTGTCTTCCACTGCCTCCCGCAATTTGGTCAAACTCATGTTGGTAGCTTCGAGAACACTGTCCAACCATCTTTTCCTCTGTTGTCCCCTTCTCCTTGTGCCCTCAATCTTTCTCAACATCAGGGTCTTTTCCAGGGAGTCTTGTCTTCTCATGAGGTGGCCATAGTATTGGAGCCTCAGCTTCAGGATCTGTCCTTCCAGTGAGCACTCAGGGCTGATTCAGAATGGATAGGTTTGATCTTCTTGCAGTCCATGGGACTCTCAAGAGTCTCCTCCAGCACCAGAATACAAAAGCATCAATTCTTTGGCGATCAGCCTTCTTTATGGTAAAGCTCTCACTTCCATACATCACTACTGGGAAAACCATAGCTTTAACTATACGCACCTTTGTCAGCAAGGTGATGTCTCTGCTTTTTAAGGTTTTAAGGTTTAATCATCTTGTCCTCTGTCATCCCCTTCTCTTTGTGCCCTCAACCTTTCTCAACATCAGGGGTGTATAGATTTAATAAAACAAACAAGCAATGCTGGCCCTCTACACAAGGGCGGCTCAAAATACTTTGTTGCTTGAGGTAAATGATAAAATGCCTCCCTCTCCAATTCTTCAAAGAAACTGCCTGAGTGGCAGTTGAATCTTATGTCAGCAGTACTTATAGGACAGCAACTTCCAGGACAGTGTGGTAGGTTGGTGGAGGAGCTAGGCCAGGCTGCGTAGCACACAGGGCTCTGTCCTCCAACACCTCACCCCTGCCCCATCTGCCACCTGAGGCAGCCACCTCACTCTGCCCAGTAACAGGGCCATCTCTGCCTCTATCCCCAACTCTGTGATAGTCTGGCCCCCACTGACTGAGATCATGGAGGGTGAGTACAACCTACCTCCTTCCCTATACAAAAAGCAAAGAGAACCGCTGCATGACCGAGGGGGCATTGCAAGACACAAGCCTGCCATTTAACCAATGTACAGTGGTACCTTGGGTTACATACGCTTCTGGTTACATGCGTTTCAGGTTACAGACTCCGCTAACCCAGAAATAGTGCTTCAGGTTAAGAACTCTGCTTCAGGATGAGAACAGAAATCGTGCTTCAGTGGCGCGGCGGCAGCAGGAGGCCCCATTAGCTAAAGTGGTGCTTCAGGTTAAGAACAGTTTCAGGTTAAGTACGGACCTCCAGAACGAATTAAGTACTTAACCTGAGGTACCACTGTATTAAAATGTACATCTTTACTCATTTTTGATATTCAAGCCATGCTGGAATGCTATCCTCACCCACCCAGATAATTTTGGCAAACATCAGGCCAATGTGTGCCCTGGTTTTCCACTCTCTACATCAAGACAGGCTGGCAGAAAAGGTACCTACTTTTGCCAGGGTCACTTACTGCATTTCCAGCTGTGTGCCGCAGTCCTCCTGTTCCTGGCCTGATATCCACCATGTGCTGTAGCTACGCCAACATAGCTTTTGGGACATGCTGTGGTGTCCTAACTTCCTAACTGGGAATTGCTGACATGGAGAAGATTAGGCTTTTAAAAAATATTTTTGAAAATCTGCTTTGAACATAGGTTTTTGTTTTTTGTAAAGGGTCTGTCCTGAGCATGTTCCAGCACTGCTACTTTAATTACAAGGCTAGGACAAAACCTAATTCGGTGAAATACTCTGGGCTCATGTCCAGATTTCAACAACCTTAACTTGCAGATTTGCAAAGACATCTCGAGGGGATCCAGATCTTTTGACTGCAACAGAATACGAAGATTAGAGGTTGGATGCTCAAAGGCATCAAAAGGAAGGGAAGAAAAAGGTTCTTTCATAAAATGGAAAATAACCATTTGGATTACTGTTGCCTGTAGCCTGTAGACAAAATGCACTCCTTTTGATAGGTGAACAATCTTAATAAGGAAATTCCATGTCTCCTTTCACCCACTGCAAACCTTTCCTGTACAAAGACATGAACACAAAAGGAAGTACCTAGGGGGGTCAACCTGGTTTATGGTTGCTTGAGTCCAGCTGGCAGACATATGCCATGGGCAAAGGAAGGGTTAAATGAATAAACCAGCCCTGGTGCCCTCAGATGTTTTGAACTACAACTCTCACCAGTCTTGGCTGGCATGGTCATGTTTTCAGACTACAACTCTCATCAGCAGTGAAAAGGTGTCTGAAAAGAATCACTGCTCCCATTTTTGTTCTGCTCTGTCTTCAAATTGTTATCCTTCCACGAGTTTTCCCCTTGCTGCAGCCTGGGAGAGGGATCATTGGACTGGTTCAGCTTTGGGATGGGGAAGAAATTTAATTCAGCTAACATTTCTAGGCAAACCTACCCGATTCTCAATTTCTGAAGCTGTAAGCAAACCAAGACAAAGCCATCCTTCAAAATTCACATTTTGTGATGCCGTTTTCCAGCCATGTAACGGATACAAAAATGCTTATGCTAGGGCAAAGTATGCATAAAAATACATGTATTGCTGACAGCAGCATGCAAAATACATTATATAAGCAGGGGATTGCTTTGCACAAATGTGTAGTAGACAATACTGCAGACAAAATTGTGCATATGAGGAGAAGATGTAGCACAAAGATGCGGCTGAATTTTCGTGAGGATTTGTTTCAAAAATTGGCAAGCTGGCGTGGAAATGTGGAAAACTGAACTTGTGAGTGGAAAAATGAGAAGCGGAGAGAATCCAAAATTTACAGATCCACTCATCTCTAGTTCAGATTATGGTTTGGCACTATGTGAGAGAACCTTAAGAACCCCCAGCCTCAGGCATTTGATCCTGGTCTCCAGTCTTGATCTGCAAACCTTAGTTTGCTGGTTTCAGATGAAAATTCAGAAACAATGGTTTGCTTGAAACCAGAAAGAGAGGGATGGGATCACAGCACCTGACAGGAAGAGGGAGCATGTAGGCATGCAAGTTCTTAGGACTTTGCCCCCATAGCTCCAAACTTTTATTTTGCAAGTCTGAACCAGTCCCTTAGTGGTTTAACTAAGGCTGTCCTGTCCAGCTAATAGTTGTGCTGAGATTTGCACGGATAATTTCTCACCTACAACGTCTGTTCATTATCGCTACTCTACATTAGCTCTTAACTACATTGCTGTCTCAGAGAACTAAAGGAACCAGGGAAAATTACAAATCTGACTCAGCTGTAATCAATATAATGGAGTTCCACAAAGGATAGGCAGTGACTGGCCTGTTTTATCAGATAGATGTATATCACGCTAAGGCAGATATTTCAATTATAAACTCCCCAGTCAATTTCAGAGTTACAGCAACTTTTAACAGCTGAATGGTATTATCAGCACCAACCTTTAAGAACCCCTTAAAAACAACTTCTTTTGATTGCAGTGTTGCTTTCGTTCGCAGATGCATAATTTCATTCTTCATTTCTGAAAGGACCAGCTGACTGGGGCCAAAGTCAGCAGATAGACAATAGGAATGAGCTGTAGAAAGGGATAAACAATACAGTACCTCCTTCCTGAAACCCTAATAAACTATTCCACCTTGATCATGCAAAGATACATGCATATCTGCTTAATCATAATCTTCTAAGAGCACAATCCTCTGCATGTCTTGCCAGAGGCAAGTCCCATTGAGTTCAAATGACCTCCTTTCATTTGATTGACTGATTGTTCTTATTTATTTCCTGTCTTTCTCTCAGTAAAGGAGTGATTTGCACTAGGAGATATTTGCACTAACATTTTGCTGAATTAAAAAAAAGTTGCAAACTGGTATAGAACTCTGAACTTAAAATTGGATAAGTAAGAAACTGAAATTGACCAATGTGTCCATCTCTACTGACAAAATCTTCATCTCAGTTCAGCCAAAATTTCCTTCACTGCTATTTCCATTCATTGGTTCTTAGTCCTTCCCTTCAGAGCCACAGAAAATGAGTCTGCTTGATCTTGGACTGATGTTCCTTCAGATTTCAGATGTCTGGAAACCATCTCACCTTAATCTTGAATCCTAAATTAATTTTATTTGCTGTTGTGTTTTAACTGTTGTTGGGTTTTTCTTTTAATTGGTTCCGCTGGTTTTCTTGTGGAGTGCATGGAATGCTGCCGTTTCACAAGAACAACAGCACTTCATTATTTTTGGACGAATGAATGAGACCATATTGGACTGAGTCAGCTGCAGCCAGGGCCAATATGATGTTGCCTCATCTGTGGACTCATTGTCTGCTTCCAAATAATCATTTTAGTGACACTGTCGTAGGAATGGCAGCCCAAGTGGGCAAATATTTCTCTCTCTTTCTGGCAGCGTGGCATGTCTCTGCTATTCTGGTAAGTCATAAATTCTAGGTGACGTCAAGCTTCCTATTGTATTTGAGTAATTTCTGGTTTCATTCCTTGGCGCTGATCTTTGTCTCGTGTTTTAAAAGGCAGCTTCCTACATTTGTGTTTTGGCAGTCTGAGCACTTGACTTGACACACTGGGAACAGCGTGAGACGACAAAAGTTGCCGGCTGAATAGACTTCCTGCTAGCCCCCAAATACCCCCGCTGTGCGCTAGGGACTTTAGGAGGTTGAGCTCCATGAGAAACATGGAAGCAAACTTCACCCGAAGAGCTTAACATACAATGAGAGAGACATTGCTCCTTCCCACCGAAATAATAAATGGCAACATTCCTATCAGCCTCAGTGGAAGTGGGGACAGTCATGTTGTCTGTGTGATGCAACCTGCCATTTAGAGCATGCAAGGGAAGCCACTGAAATACATGAGGTAGTGCAAGCTTTTAATGTTTCAAGCATTACTGTAGAGCCAGTGTGGTGTAGTGGTTAAGAGCGGTAGTCTCGTAATCTGGGGAACCGGGTTTGATTCCCCGCTCCTCCACATGCAGCTGCTGGGTGACCTTGGGCCAGTCACACTTCTCTGCAGTCTCTCAGCCCCACTCACCTCACAGAGTGTTTGTTGTGGGGGAGGAAGGGAAAGGAGAATGTTAGCCACTTTGAGATACCTGAAGGGGAGTGAAAGGCGGGATATCAAATCCAAACTCTTCTTATTTTAATATTTTGTTTGGAAGCCGCCCAGAGTGGCTGGGGAAGCCCAGCCAGATGGGCAGGGTATAAATAAATCATCATCATCATCATCATCATTATTATTACTACTACTACTACTACTACTATTACTGGGTTGAAATGGTTGCTAAACTGACTACAGTCATACCTCGTGTTATGTTTGCTTCGCGTTGCAGCTTTTCAGGTTACGAACCCGGCAAACCCAGAAGTGTTTACTTCCGGGTTCGCCCTGTGAGCTTCGCACATGTGCAGTAGCAGTGCTCTACTTATGGACTTTTCAGGGTGCATATGGCACCCCGAAACGGATTGTGTTCGTAAGTAGAGCTACCACTGTATTTGCCTGTCATCTGCAAGCTCCCCCTACTTCAGCAATGGCTGAGCCATTATAATGTCACGGAATGTTCACAGATTCTAATTGCTGGTGGGGGAGAATCAGTCACAGAATAGTGGCATTGTTATAAGCAGGAATGGGCTGAATTTAAGAAGTTGCTACTTTATAGTAATGCTTTAACAATCCATCCACAAGCATTGATATTTAGATTTAATTTTTATTTAATTTTTTAAAAAAGTATTTTCAGAACTAAAAACTGAAAAGATTCTAGGAGAACAATGTAAGTAAGATTACCCAAATGGGTAATAAATCCAGCAATGATAATACTAGTCCAGGAGAGATAGCTCAGTCAGTAAAAAATGAGACTCTTAATTTCAGGGTCGAGAGTTCGAGACCCATGTTGGGCAAAAGATTCCTACATTGCACAGGGTTGGGCTAGATGACCCTAGTGGTCCCTTCTCTACAGTTCTAGGAGTCTTTGATTATAATCCTGCTACATCCGTTTACCTAGTCTAGCATTCTGCTTCCTGATGTGACCAACCAGATGCCTCCGTAAAGTTCATGAAAATCAAGCCTTGTAGGCAGTAACTGTCTCCTACTGCTGCTCCTCAGTGGCAGGTTTCATATAGGTATGATGTCTAAAAACCACTGGTGCCCATTGTCCAGATAATATCTTTTATTGGATCAGTGTTGGTTGACAGCACAATGTATATAGTTTTGAGGTCGACAAAACTATTCCTTGCACTTAACAGAAAAAGATACCTAAAAGCTTGTATGCTAGCAAAGATATCATAGAACATTCTTTGAATATCCTCCCTTCTGGAGCACACATAGCAACTATCACACACTTTTTCTTTCTCTTTCTCTTTCTCTTTCTTTCTCTCTCAAAAGCTTTTGCGATAACCTGGGAGAGCCAGTGGCAACGGGGGGGGGGGGGGGGAGGTGCCCTGGGTTCCATGTCTGTGGGGGTGACAAGAAGTCACCCCGCGGGGGCTCGCAGTGGCGCAAGCAGCCATCGTGCCACCGTAGCCACATGTGGAGGATCCTCCATTCGCGGCTGCAGCTGGGAGCAGAGGATCCCGGTGCCAGCGGCAAACCACTAAGTGCAGCGCATGTGCAGTGTCGCATGCATGTGCTGTACGTAGTGACGCTGCACATGCGCTGTATAGAGGTTTGTCCTGGCACTACTCCAGCGCTGCACGGACACAGCCGCAAGCAGAGGATCCCGGCATTGTCCGTACGGTGCTGGAGTGGTGCCAGCGGCAAACTGCTATACAGTGCATGTACGGTGGCACTGTGTACGGTGCATGCGTCGTACGTAGCAATGCCGTACATGCGTCCTATGTATTTTAATATTTTGCTGGAAGCTGCCCACAGTGGCTGGGGAAACCCAGCCAGATGGGCAGGGTATAAATAAATTGTTGTTGTTGTTGTTGTTGTTGTTGTTGTTACACTTTGTCAGCTTTCGTTGCTGATGCATTCTCTCTATTCTTTGCAGTGTGTACAGTAAATGGTTCCCCTACTTTCTAATTTGCTACATAGTGGCATTTCCCTGCTTCTTACTGTGCTGTTTTGTTTTATTTAAGATTCCTGAACTCCTGAGATTGCTCCCCCCCAAAAAAAAATTTTTTTAAAAAATTGACCTATACTTATACAACACCACATGTAGGTTCTCTGCAGATCTGTGTGCTCTATCGTTCTCTGTTTCTGGTAATCCATTTTCTCATTTTCGGCAATGTATAAAGCAACAACAATTACTTCACCGATTCCTTTCTAGCGGAGTTTAAAGGACCAGGTGACAATAATACTAGACATTTGAGATGGGCTTATTTGAGAGAGGCTTTTTATTGTTTCAAACCGCTTCACACACAAGCCTGCACAGTATGGGACCTGCCAAGCTGGTTGCAACTCACTAGGCCTAACAGGAGCCTGACGGACACGCTGCTTTCGAAATCTCAGGCAAGCAGGAAAAATAGATAAGAAAGTCATTGGGAGGTTGCAATATGTGGCTGGTTGGCTGAGTTTAGCTCAGTGGGCTCCAAGTTGTGTAGGCCTTGAAAGCAAACTGAACAGTTAATAGAGTGAGGCAGCGGCTCGTGCTCCCAAAAAGTACCTTTGAGGAAAGTAAAAAAAAAGACTCTAGGCCAACGAAAGTCGGCAAAGCGTGTTCTCCAATAAATGAGAGCACGTGTTGCGGTGTGGGCCACCGGGCCAGGCCTCTTGTTGCCAGGCTGGTTAATAGTTATTGCCTGGCATCTGTGATTGGATAACCGGGTTGCTGGGGCAAATTGTATGTTGCAAATTGAGTGGGTGGGACCATAGTCTTTAAATATTGGTGCACTCTGGTTTCTCTTTCTCTTTGCAGAGTGCATCGGATCAGGAGCAATCTTCTCATTGTCTGGTTACATTTCTTTATTTCCCCCCTTCTTTTTAATCCTCTCTAGTCCCTTAATTAATTTAATTCCCCTCTCTAGTCCCTTAATTAATTTAATTCCCCTTTTTTCCTGTTTGATTTCCCACCCCACCCCTTTCCCTGCCCTGTGGGAAGATTCTCCCTGTACCTGTGAGCGCTGCCTGTGCATAATCCTCCTGGGCTTGCCTTTCCCAATAGGGAGAGAGCCCCCATTAGGGGCTTTCTTTTGCAAAGAGGTTTCCCCCATTTTTGCCTGTTTAATTGTGGGGCTAGTCAGGGCTGTTCTCAGCCTAGCTAGAATCACTTTGTTTATAGTATCCCCAAAGGTTGGCTTTATTTTGGTTGCATGCAGTGCTGTTGGCCGAGTTTTAATTTAGCCTTGGGCAGGAGCACTATATTGAGTTCCTTTAATATTGCAATGAGACAAAAAAGGCAGAGAGCAGAAGCATGGAGGCCTTCACGGCCTTCTCGGCCTGCACATATCATTCAAGCCTAAGCCTGCTACAGTTAGCAGTACAGTAAATTCCCAGCTTACCTGGAATCACTTTCGTTTATAGTATCCTCATAGGTTGGCTTTATTTTGGGTGATTGCAGTGCTGTTGGCCGAGTTTTAATTTAGCCTTGGGCAGGAGCTCTATATTGAGTTCCTTTAATATTGCAATGAGACAAAAAAGGCAGAGAGCAGAAGCTGGGAGGCCTTCACGGCCTGCACATATCATTCAAGCCTAAGCCTGCTACAGTTAGCAGTACAGCAATTGTTAGTCTCTGTGGCATGTGACTCACTTTCTCTATAAGAATTTATCTGTTTGCAGGCTCACTTGTGGCTAATGTATATCGTAGGCAGACAGAGTGGAGCCAGAGGCTCTCCGTGCCTCCAGTGAGCACTCTGTGTATGCTCTTTAACTATGCTGTTTCTGAACAAGTTTATTTTCTTCAAGTTTGTTTGCCCTGATAGTGGCAACTGCCATTTTAGGGACGAGCCATTGTGGCTTAGTGGCTAGAGCGCAGGACTAGGACCTGGGAGACAGGGTTCATATCCCCCACTTAGCCATTGTTATCACATAACAAAACAAGCTGCTCCTTTTGGACTATTTTGTTGCTGGGTAGTTTGGTGCATTTGTGATATTGCTCCCAAAAAGAATGTGGGGTTTCTTGAGGAGGTGCTTCCCTCTAAAGGGCAAACGGGCACCTGGACAGGCGGTGGGCTGCCTCGAGTTTGTTAACTCATTGGAAACATTTATGTCTGACCTAGCAGGTGATCTTAGGGCTTAGCCCGCTTGGCCCTAGAATTTGATGGACTCTGGCAGCGTTTCCGGCCTGAATAGCTTCCCCATTTGGTGCACAAAGCATTGGTTTCACCAGTTCCTCACATTTAGTTTTTTGCAGACTATGACAGAGCCTTTGCAGATGCCTCCAGAGATTGCTTCTCCTGCAGAGGTTGACTTGCTGATGCCCTAGGTGCCTTCTTCCAGAAGGAAGCGTCTTCAGAGGTGGCGATCCAGGAGCAGGGAAAAGAGGAGCAGGGATGATGCTTACACCTCCTTGCAGGTATGTCAAACCTGGGTCTCTAGGGACCATCCTGGATAGCTCAGCTGGTCAGCGTATGGTGCCGGTAATCCATCAGATGTCTACTACCAGACTTTTAGAAGACATCTAAGGCAGCCCTGTTTAGGGAAACCTTTAATGTTTGCTGCATTACTGTATTTTAATCTTTTGTTGGAAGCTGCCCAGAGTGGCTGAGCAAGCCCAGCCAGATGGGCGGGGTACAAATAGATCATCATCACCATTATTATTATTATTATTATTATTATTATTATTATTATTATTTTGTGGGAGAGTGGACTAGATCATCCTCAGGGTCCCTTCCACCCCACTATTCTTTAAGTTGCAATTCACTATGGGAACGTTAGATGCAGGGCTGCCATTATCCCCTCAGCTTGCTAGGATCGCAGGGACGGGGACATGTGGACCACTTGCGCAGCTCCACATTTCAAATGGAAATTCCCTGAGCAATAGAACCTTAAGCTGTATGCAGGAAGCTGGCCCGGCAGCAGCTTTGTTGGGACTTTTTAGGGTTTCTGGCCGGCGTTGGCCCTGTAAATCTACACGTCATGGTGGCAACTCAAGGCAGGGCATTCTGCCCAAGTGGGGGCTGGCGACTAGCAAGCAATAACTCGATACCTCTCACCCATATTTCCATAAAAATATCTTCCTTGAAAGCCTGGCTAAAAGGTTATCTAGATGGGTCAGTGGTTTTGTGCTTGTGGGAAGGGTTTTCCCAAGGTTTGGGATTCCTCTGGCTTTTCAGCCAGTGGCTCAGAACACAGCAACTCTAAGCCAGTCAGAGAGCTACCTGTGGTAGCAAGTAAGAAGGTTAGGAAGCAGCTTTCATTGGGACGCATGGAGGTATCCCCTTGATTCTCCTGCTATTCCTATTTTCATTTATCCCCTTTAGGGATCGTCCCTAAGAAAGCCCCATATAATCCCCCTTATAATTTATCGCATCCCATAGGCACCTCAGTGAATGACTCTCTGGAATTGTTCCGTGAAATATGCATCTTTGGATCAGGCAGTTGAGCTTACCAACAAATTGGATGAGGGCCTGGTTGACATTATGCGATATTGAATTGGCTGTTAGGCTGCTGCCAGTTCACCCTCTAGATTATAAGTAGTTGGGCTTTAATTGGATGGTCCTTACATTTATAAGGCGATGCCAATATAAGGCGATGCCAATGGGTTGCGCTATAGGCTGTGCAGCACTCAAGTCCTTTCTGGTTTGAACATTGCGAGTCAAGACTCGTTTAACTGGGGGTACCATTATTTGGATTATCTTACTGGCTGGTTCATGTGACATCAGCCTCTGCTAAGGCTTACTGTACGCCCCTTTTATTCCCTGAGGAGCTGGGTGTTCCCAGTGGATAGGTCAGTGGCTCCACTGCCCCTTTAACGTATTTGGGGGCTAGCTGGATACCGTTGCTCATACCTCTGCTTGCCTGTGGAAAAGCTGTTTGCCGTGAAGGACGTTATTCTTGTAATACTTCCTCTGATAGCAAATGTTGCTTTGTCAGATTCTATCATTGCTAGGTCAGTTTAAAAAATAAATAAATAAAATAAAATTGGCATGCAGGGTGGTTGTTCCAGGCTGCCCCTTCCATTCCTGCTTGGCCAGGTGGTCTCTTCATCATCCTGTACAGTGGCCTTGAGCCTGGCAGGGCAAGGCAATCACATGTGACCTAACTTTTCTTGAGTTTTCCCCATTGTAGTGTCAGCGCACATCTGGACTGAGGAGTACAGGGACCGTCGGGTCTGTCTTGGTCTGATAACCAGGCAGTGTGAAGGTCCTGGCAATATGGTCCTCATGCTTCGGCAGTCTCCGCCCCCCTTTTATGTGCTTTCCAGCTGCACTGCTTAAGGTTTAATATTGCGTTTCTGCTCGTTTTATTACGGGATCATCTATTGTTTTCACTGTCACTATATCCCGTTTTCAGTTGGAGAGCTTCAGATCCTGGGCTCTGGACGCCCAGCTATAGCCGGATTTTCTGGAGCTCCTGTGGCGCTTTGGCAACAATTGATAATTTAGAGGAGGAGTAGCTTACATTTCCCCTTCTGCTTTCAGGTCTTATGAGGAGGCCTGGACTGATTTCTTAGCGTTTAGCTGGCAGTCCTCGGCCATTCAGAGGAACTTGCCTCCATTCTCTGAGCAGGACCTGCAGTAATTCGCCCACCTGCTGCAGATCGGATGCACTGTTAAAACTATCAGAATTCAGTCCGCTGCAATGTCTGCTGGAGTAAAGCTTTAATTTTTCAGAGACTCTCCTAAAAGTGTGTCGTGCGCAGGGTCTCGGAAGGTTGGTAAAGGCTCCAGCCTTCACAGGACTGCAGGCAGGAAGCCGGTCAATCTTGACCTATGCAGTATCCGCAACAAGTTAATATTTGTCTCCTGGTTCTAGTTCCAGACGAGACTTCTTTCAGTATTCCATTGTAATTTTGGTGTACTGAGGGTTGGGGAAATTGTGTCGGAGCCAGCACGGGGCTGAGAGTTTGGAGGCTTATTGCCTCTGGATTTTTCCTTATCTGCTTTGGAGCTTGTCATAAGTGTCTGGAGCTCTAAGTCAGACCTAGTGGGCAGGGTTGCCATCATCGGGCTTCCAGTCACAGATAAGGTGGGCCCTTGCCCTGTTATTGTATACTGAAATATTTGGCTTTTCGTTCCCCTGGGGGCTGGCTCGATTCTAGAAGTTGCTGGTTCTCGTGGGTTGCTCCTTCGGGATATATGTGTTTCCCTTTTGGAGTTGAGACTTGTAGTGCGCAACTCCACAAACTGACCAGCTGGGTCGGGGGGAGGTTGTCCGCCTCCCAGTGACTGGGGAGGTGGGCCCGTTCCCGGTCAAGGATGCAAGGATGCAAGGAAGTACTCGGCCTTGAGACCTCCTGAGGACAGCCCCCTACTCATGCAATAAAATGGTCACCCTTTGGCGCGACACCAGTTCACATAAGTCATACGTAAGGCCATCTCTGCTTGTGGGATCTCGGCCTCTGGTTTCGCTCCTCATTCCTTTCGCATAGGGGCAGCGACTATGGCAGCCCATTGGGGCTTCTCAGCCACCAGGATCAAGGATTTGGGGAGATGGAAATCGTATGCTTTCAAGGGTTATGTGCGAAACAAAATGCTGAGTTTGGTACTAATGCTTGTTGTTTCAACCCTTGTAGATCCCACGCTGGTCCACGTCTGGATAGTGGGACACAGCATCGTTCATTGGGCTGGCAGCAGAGCGAGGCAGTCTGCAAGGGGAGCGTGTCTCGGCCTCCCACAGCACGTGCAAGTGTCATGGTTTTCCAGACGCGGAATGTCATGGGGAGAGTTTATGCCGCTGATTGGTCACCGGCTGCTCTCAGACCTCCCCACCCTATGGCCATAGTGGTGCAGCTGGGAAAAAATGATGTGGCAACTATTGATTGCCTTGCTTTGCGCACCTCAATCCAAAAGGGATTTGGAGGCATTGGCAGCCTTATTACCTTCAGTGAGAATAATTTGGTCTCACTGGTTGCAGAGGCAAACCTGGCGCGGTGTTCCCGCCCGGAGGCCGCTGAAAGGGCCAGGAAGCGCATTAACTCTGCTGTTTGCGTGAAGGTATTGGAGCTGGGTGGTTTGGTGATTTCGCACCCAGACATTAATTTTAAGGCTGAGGCCCTTTACCGGGCAGATATAGTGCACCTCTCCGATTTGGGGAATGATGTTTGGCTGGATGTGGTGGCTACTAAATTGGGTTCCTGGTTGGGTTTGTGAGTGGTTGGCGGCGAGCGTTAGAGCTCTTGTGGCGGTTAGGCATTGGTTATAATATGCTGGTGTTGGAGGGGGCTGAACAGGCGGTGCCTGCCCCTCCTATTGCGATGAAGGGAATTCTGTTAAAGGAATCCTGGGGCTTGCCATGATTTCGTCCAATCCCTGTTATGGGACCAGGGCCGCCCAATCCCTGTTATGGGAATCCCTGTTATGGGACCAGGGCCGCCCAATCCCTGTTATGGGAATCCCTGTTATGGGACCAGGGCCGCTCAATCCCTGTTATGGGAATCCTTGTTATAGGACCGGGCAGGCAAGCTTTCGGGGAGCTGCTGGGGAGAGCGGCGTGGGTCCGACGCTTAGCTCAGGTGACCCCCCAGTTTGACTTTCTCTTCTACTGGCTACCGATCGGACCTCGGGATGCCAGTTCTGTCCCAGGCGGGGGGACAGATAGTCATAACCAATGTCTAAACAACCACTCACTGATTTTGTATTTTAATAAAGTTGTGGCCAAAATAGTGCCCAAAAACCAAAACTAAATTACGTGTTATGTGTGAAGTTATTTGAGGGGTGGCCTGGGGACCTACACGCGCAAAGCGTGTTCTCCAATAAATGAGAGCACGTGTTGCGGTGTGGGCCACCGGGCCAGGCCTCTTGTTGCCAGGCTGGTTAATAGTTATTGCCTGGCATCTGTGATTGGATAACCGGGTTGCTGGGGCAAATTGTATGTTGCAAATTGAGTGGGTGGGACCATAGTCTTTAAATATTGGTGCACTCTGGTTTCTCTTTCTCTTTGCAGAGTGCATCGGATCACCCGCCCACCCGCCCTCTTTTCCGGTTGACCTTGCTTTGCCTGTCATGGGGGTCGTCTGCCTTGGCGCAGGGGCCTAGTAGGAATTTTGCCATTTGGTGATTGGCTGTGCCATTTGGTTTTTGCCTACTACTCTGCAATTCGTCACAACTTGTAAGGTTGCGGTTAGGCATTGGTTATAATATGCTGGTGTTGGAGGGGGCTGAACAGGCGGTGCCTGCCCCTCCTATTGCGATGAAGGGAATTCTGTTAAAGGAATCCTGGGGCTTGCCATGATTTCGTCCAATCCCTGTTATGGGACCAGGGCCGCCCAATCCCTGTTATGGGAATCCCTGTTATGGGACCAGGGCCGCCCAATCCCTGTTATGGGAATCCCTGTTATGGGACCAGGGCCGCTCAATCCCTGTTATGGGAATCCTTGTTATAGGACCGGGCAGGCAAGCTTTCGGGGAGCTGCTGGGGAGAGCGGCGTGGGTCCGACGCTTAGCTCAGGTGACCCCCCAGTTTGACTTTCTCTTCTACTGGCTACCGATCGGACCTCGGGATGCCAGTTCTGTCCCAGGCGGGGGGACAGATAGTCATAACCAATGTCTAAACAACCACTCACTGATTTTGTATTTTAATAAAGTTGTGGCCAAAATAGTGCCCAAAAACCAAAACTAAATTACGTGTTATGTGTGAAGTTATTTGAGGGGTGGCCTGGGGACCTACACGCGCAAACGGTTGCTGTTTCAGCACTTCGCGAAGAAGCCATTCATTGCTGCCGATACTGTGAACAAGCAACGCACCTTTTTTCTATGGCAGTGTTAAGAAAATGCTGTAGGTGAAAACATCTTGCCCATGGGACAAGAGAACAAGAACAGTGTCCATTTCTGCTAGCAGTTAAGTTTCTGTCTGTCCTATTATATGAAAATAATAAAGACACATCTCCTCCCACTCTTTTTTAAAATCAGGAACTGAAGGACCCTCAGTTGCAACCAATTAATGATGTATGATTCATTGAGTCCAGGCAGGATATTCTTAAGAGGTTTTCAAGAACTCACATTGGCTTGATTTTCATTATTTTTTTGAATGTTGTATATAGTTTTAAGCTGTTTTTCTCCCTGAGAATTTTGTTTCATCATTTTCATAAACCGCTTTGAGGTTTTGCTGCAATCAAACAGCATTTAAATCTTGTGAAATAAATAAAACGAGTAAGTTGATGTGTTACGCTTCATCTTCTCTCCCCAAAGTCACTAAACATGGCTGCTTCTCAAACACCTGGAAAGTAGCCAGCCGAACGCCATTTTCCAAATAGGGATTAGAGGCTGAAATAAATTACAGGCCCATCGAGGGAATTCCCCCCCCCCCGGTGTTCAATGAACTTTTGTTTCTGTGAATTCCTATGGGAACTGATCTGATCTGCACCACCCGGACTCATGTGGAAATCAAAATGAAATTCTCCTTTGGGTTTCTCGCCTCTCTGGATTTTGCAATACAGTTCTGACTCATACATAACAAAATATGTTAAAATGGCATATTTTAGGGTAAAAGGAGAAACGCACTGTTTGAGATTAATTTTGTATTTGAATAAAATTTTCGTGCACGTGTTTTTTAAAGTGCAGATAAATGCAGGAATGGAAAGGATTTATGAATTAATTAATTTCCATCAATTAGAAGGAAATAAATTGCATTTGAAAATGAGCAAAGGGGAGAGAAAATTTCAGTGAAATTCTTATGGGTGGGGTGCAGGGTTTTTGATGGGCTCATCTTACTTTTGTAGTAGCCAAGGGGTGCTTGTGAGTATCCTTTCTTCCCTTCTTCAAATCATCTCACCCATGTATAGTTTGTGCTCTGCAGCCATCCCAGGTGCCTGTGCTTCAATGAAAGCCCACAGGGGCTTTCAGATCAGGGAGTGTAAGCAGCCAGGGATGCTGCAGAGTGCTGAAAAAGAAAAGAAAGACACACACCACCCTCAACCACCTCTTTACAATAAGGTAACCTTAAAACCTTAAAAAGCAGAGACATCACCTTGCCGACAAAGGTGTGTATAGTTAAAGCTATGGTTTTCCCAGTAGTGATGTATGGAAGTGAGAGCTAGACCATAAAGAAGGCTGATCGCCAAAGAATTGGTGCTTTTGTATTCTGGTGCTGGAGGAGACTCTTGAGAGTCCCATGGACTGCAAGAAGATCAAACCTCTCCATTCTGAATCAGCCCTGAATGCTCACTGGAAGGACAGATCATGAAGCTGAGGCTCCAATACTATGGCCACCTCATGCGAAGAGAAGACTCCCTGGAAAAGACCCTGATGTTGGGAAAGATGGAGGGCACAAGGAGAAGGGGACGACAGAGGACGAGGTGGTTGGACAGTGTTCTCGAAGCTACCAGCATGAGTCTGACCAAACTGCGGGAGGCAGTGGAAGACAGGAGTGCCTGGCGTGCTCTGGTCCATGGGGTCATGAAGAGTCGGACATGACTAAACGACTAAACAAAAACAACAATCTTAAAACAATGGATCCAAACTACAAGAAAGAAGATTCCACCTAAACATTAGGAAGAACTTCCTGACAGTAAGAGCTGTTCGACAGTGGAATTTGCTGCCAAGGAGTGTGGTGGAGTCTCCTTCTTTGGAGGTCTTTAAGCAGAGGCTTGACAACCATATGTCAGGAGTGCTCTGATGGTGTTTCCTGCTTGGCAGGGGGTTGGACTCGATGGCCCTTGTGGTCTCTTCCAACTCTATGATTCTATGATTCTATGATTCTATGAAAACACCACAACCATAGAAATTGTAAAGAAATTCTGAAGTGCCCTGAAAATGAGGCCCAAAAAAATGGAATCCCCTTTTGCAGGGGAGTAATATTTTATTTTTTTAGAAATTGGCACAGTGATAATTGTTAGTGACCAGAAAAAGATGGATCTCTGCCCATCTCTAAGTGCAAGCCATATAAGCCACCACTATCATTATTTCCTCTCTATGCAGCCTGCCTCCTTTGCAAACCCAGGGCGCTTCTCTTTGGGTGAAGTTGCCCAATTTGTCTCAGAATAATTTATTATAGTTGTGACCTTATTAAAAATAGTGCAATATCCTCTGCTCTTCACCTCATGTTAATGACCAGTAAATAAAATGCTAATTTACTTTACAGCTTTGAGTTGCAAAGGTTCAGGTATTCATATGGTTTTTAATTAGCATCCAATTTGCACACCAGGCTGAATGGGTGACTTTTTTTAAAAAAAGACATCTTTGCTGGGAATAGGTAATTGTAATGTATCAGGTGGTGCCATTGTTAGAGGTAGATCTGTTGCTTCTCATATTAACCTGTCTCTTCTGGGAAATTTATACCGTGGCCTTTAGTCACTCTGAGAAGCTACCGCCCAAAGAGTGGAACATAAATGTCTAAATAAATAAATATGTAGTAAATTAGCTTTTTGGGGACAGGATTGTGCTCAGCATTTCTCTTCAGTGTGCTACATACAATTTACTACATACAGGTTGTTTTTTTAATGTGTGGGAAACATTTTTTAAAAGACATTGCTATTTTCAGTCTCAAATAGTATAGTTCAGAAATCTAACAGTCTAGTGTGAGCCTAGCTGCATGCAATAAGAAATGTTCAAGGTGAAATCAAATCAATTAAAAAACACACAAAACAGCTCTCGTTATATAAAAACAGTCTGACCAGATGTGGTGTTTGCCCATTCGTTTAAAAATGTCTATACAGGGGGAGAGAAAGAGTTAATAGGTAGACCAATAGAAAAGCCGGAGGCAGAGCCTACCTGTTCATAAAAGGGCTGAGCCTGAGAGTTAGTTAGTTAGTTGGTTAGTTGGGAAAAGGCAGTTGGGAAAGCAGTTGGCAGACAGATGGAAAGAGAGAGACAGTTAATGCAGTTGGTTCTTGTGTGAGGGGAGGTAGAAGAGTTAGAGACAGAATAAAATAAAATAAGACTAAGAAGGTAAAGAGTAACAAGGATTTGAATGCAGTTGAAGTTTATTTGTGTTTGCAATAAACTACACTCTTCTTAGTTAACTTATGAACCTGACTGAGACTAAGTGATTTACCGGGGAGGACCTGGTTCGTGGCAGCGGATTAGTGGTGTACGGGTCAATAGTCCGTGTGACGACTGGGGGGCTCCGTATGAACACCACACCAAGAAACTTTATACATTTTGAGGCCACACTACACATTTGAAAGTCATCTTGCTTCTCAGTCAGTGGAGGCACCACAGTCAGACAAGCACCTTGAAGATGTCTTCAAATAACACCTTTACATTCTTCGATATGAATGAATGGTTTCAATGAACTCCTATCTAAAGTACTGACCGCTGGGGGACACAATTGCAGTTCGAGTAAAGCTTGCCCTTCCCACCCATCTCCGAGTGGCTCATCTCTGAGTGACAGGGATGTTTAGTGGCTTCCACATGTGTGTACACACACACATGCACACACACACTAACAGTCCTCTCAGTCTAGAATTCCTCCTTCTACAAACATGCCTCATGCAACGTGACAATGTGTGTTTTGCTTATACTATAATAAAATTGTCATCCTATTGTAATTGCAGGGGAGTGTTTATATTCTTCCAGGACCAGCTATGCTTGGCTTGTCAAATCTCAGTACCTTATCAAAATATGTGACTTTTGAAAATAAACATCTTTTCACCCTTGATTGCCATCTTTCTGGTCAAGTTTCAGCTAGATCCCTTTGTGTTGTCATTCAGTCGGTATTGAGGATTCCTCGGTTCAGCTAAAGGTCCCAGAGGTTTTCATTTCTATTCAGCCTTCATCATACTGCATCAAGGTTTTTGTAGTTTTAAGAGTGCACAGGCAATTGTTTTTGTGAATGCATATTTTGCTTGTGCAAATACAGAGAATGTGGCTCAAAAAGTAAATATTTTGAAAGAATGCAAATGGTTTGCTGTCAGTGGCTGAAATATCATAAGAATGCAGGAATCATAAAAATACACAATGATCACTTATATAACTGTGACTCAAAACGTGATTTGTTGATAGCATAGAGGATATTCAGAGTTGGGGCCGATATATTTTGCATCGATACTGGAATTTTCAAGAATGCCATATTTCACCTGAATTCCAATTTTATGCATTAATACAGCAGGCTTAATAATTACCAGTTGTAGTATTTTCACTGGTGAAAAGGAACTTCTGTAATCCTAACTGAATTATTGACATCTGTGTGAGCTGAAAATAACTCAACTGAGAGTGACTGCATGGCCAACATTATCTATCTTCTTGGACTTTGTGGATCTTCATGGATGTAGAATGTTTTCAGTTTCACATAACTCCTGCCAAAGTCCTTCATGTAGTCTATGGTATTTGTATTTCTGAAAACAATGGAAAATAATAGCACATGTTATTGATTTGCTACTACAAAGACATCCATTTTACTTCTGTGTGAAGCCAAAAGAGATGTAAAACAAAACATGTTATTTACAGTGAAGTGCAATAAAATCTAAATATTGCACATAGACCAAAATTGCTGAAGTATGAGATCAGATAATCTGACATCATCTTCTAGCTGTTCAGTTAGTTGCCCATAATTAAAGACAAAGATATTTGACTAAAAGAGTCAAGAAAACTAGAACTGGCATACCTGTGTGTGTGTGTGTGTGTGTGTGAATGAATGAACGAATGAAAAAGTTATACTTAATTTAAGATGGTATTCTATGGAAGTCATTTAAATTTATGTTTAATGATTAACTACATCCTTCCAAGAACCAGAGAAAAACTTGTCTGAAGTGCTGTTTCATGCTTTAAAAATAAATGTTGACACCCAGTATTATCTGCCCACTTGTTCAATGGAACTCTGCTTGTGCAATAAGGATTCAAGACCCCCCCCCCCAAATCTGCTGCAAAGGTTCCCCAAACCCTCAAGAGAATATTTTGGGGTTACATAGGGGACTGTAGGGGAGAGGAACAGAACCCCCACTATGTGAGCAGACATCCTGTACTGGATAGTACACTGGATCTCACTGGATCTCTGTTGATCATGACTCACTAACCCCATCAAATCTCTCCCAGCAGAGATGTAACCAACTAAGCCATAATCAAAGGAACTAGCTAAGCCTTGTACATTAGCTACCACGCCAAGTTCATTATTTTGTTGACATGTTGAGACCAGGCCACCAGCAGACTGCCTCCCCGATTACAGACCAAGACAATCTTTATGAACCTCTCAGGAGACCTTGCTGGTGTTTCTATAAGGAGCAGACTGCCACTCAGTGACAATGTAGAATCAGGCGTATTGTATTAAAGACAACCGCTCGAACTCTATGTCTATTTGTCCATTCTCCGCATGCAGCACAACCCTATCCATGTTGAATCAGAAGTGAGGCCCACTGTGTTCAGTGGGCTTACTTCCATGTAAATGCGTTCAACAGCAGCCTGTGTTACTATTATTGTAAACAATTAAACAATGCTAAGCTATGTGTATGAAAAGTCCAAATCCCTTCGCAATAATTATGATGGATCTATTTGGAATCCACAACTAACATCCTTAAACACACACACACAAAAAAAATACTGGTGTTTCCAACTTAATTTTGAGTCCAGACCTTTAATTAGGCTTGCCGGAGAGAAACGTTGTTGAGCATTTTTTAGTTTTGCCCAGTTTTTTTAGTTATGCCCATTATTATTATTTTGCTGCTTTTGAGCTATTTTTATGGGGAAACGGCATGGGCTGCCATATGCCCCAATTTCCACTCAGACACTGCTGCCGGACACTGCTGCAGGGACAGTCCGGATGTATGGCAACTCTACCTTTAATCCTTGAAATGGAATTTGTACCCCAGGTCTCTTCAACCAAATTGCAAATGATACCCAGTTTCAGAGAGGTTGGATTTATCAACCTTCTACATCCTGTGAATCTGTGTATCTGCTGGGAATTCATGATAAAGCGCACACCAGCAGTTCAAACCTATCAGTCCATTTGTTCCTTCAGCCTCCAATACAAAAATGGAAGGAGGAAGAACTGAGTCATGCAAGCAAAATGTGAACAGTAGAACTTTTTTTTTTTCATTCCCTTTGCTTGTTTAACCGCAAAGACGTTCAACCAACATAAACAAAACTTAAACAGCTGCATGATTTGTTTGTTTGTTTGTTTATTCTTCTTAAACAAATCTTAATTTATAAAAGCATACTTTCCTGGCTGAGGTTAAGGCTGATCATTGAATCTCCAGAGAGCTGGCGTTGTGGCTGAGAGCAAGACCTGGAAATACTCAGTATAAGTTTCAAGTTAGTCCAGGGGATCTGCTTAAAGAAGCTGATGTTTTGGCCCACCCACAAATATACAATGTAGGGATGGCAATATTATTACGCTCTTACAAGGGTAAGAGTAAGGGTTGTTACAAGAGAAGGAACGCTAATCACACAGAAAAGCACTAAACAGTCTTGCTAAGCCCCTTTCAAAGCGCTGCGCAACATTGCACTTTGCAAGGGGCTTCTCAAAACTTGGGTTTTGCAAATCCCCTTTCAAAACACTGTATTGCAGAGCCTCTATCAGAGTCCATCAGCCTTTGAGGGCAGATTGTGGACCTTCATCCCTGCAACCGGGAATAGCCTCTGCAAGCCCACATTTCACCAGAAGTTCACCTTGCACTGCACTTCACCTCGCATTTCAGGGGTTTGGCCAAATGTCCCTTTAGGTCCCTTTCAACTCCACAAGTTTATGATTCTATAGAAAGTGTGGAAGACTCCCTGGTCCTGAATGGGGTAACTGTGCCCCTGAAGCACCAGGTGCGCAGCCTGGGAGTCATTCTGGATTCACAGCTGTCCATGGAGGCACAGGTTAATTCTGTGTCCAGGGCAGCTGTTTATCAGCTCCATCTGGTACGCAGGATGAGACCCTACCTGCCCGTGGACTGTCTCGCCAGAGTGGTGCATGCTCTAGTTATCTCCCGCTTGGACTACGGCAATGCGCTCTATGTGGGGCTACGTTTGAAGGTGACCCAGAAACTACAATTAATCCAGAATGCGGCAGCTAGACTGGTGACTGGGAGCGTCCGCCGAGACCATATAACACCGGTCTTGAAAGACCTACACTGGCTCCCAGTATGTTTCCGAGCACAATTCAATTCATGTTGGTGCTGACCTTTAAAGCCTCGGTCCAGTATACCTGAAGGAGCGTCTCCACCTCCATCGTTCTGCCCAGACACTGAGGTCCAGCGCTGAGGGCCTTCTGGCGGTTCCCTCACTGCGAGAAGCCAAGTTACAGGGAACCAGGCAGAGGGTCTTCTCAGTAGTGGCACCCGCCCTGTGGAACGCCCTCCCACCAGATGTCAAAGAGAAAAATAACTACCAAACTTTTAGAAGACATCTAAGGCAGCCCTGTTTAGGGAAGCTTTTAATGTTTAATAGGTTATTGTATTTTAGTGTTTTGTTGGAAGCTGCCCAGAGTGGCTGGGGGGACCCAGCCAGTTGGGCAGGGTATAAATAATAAATTATTAATATTATTATTATTATTAAAGTGGCCTAAACATGACAACAGGGCAATATCAAACCGTTCTAGTTCAGCCATTGCACTCTGGCACAGGCATACAGTATATGGCAATAGCTAAGTAAAAAAATAATAATACTAACTTTCATCCCCCCCCCCCCCCCAAATCGTGACTTTATATCTTGGCAACAGACTCTCTTCTTCCATTTTACAAAATTAGAGCTTAAAAATAAATTCCAGCAGATGGTGAAGATGCAGAACCAGAAGCTAAAGGGGTAAGAAAAATATTCTGACTTTATGCATCTCCGAGGGCTTTGTTTATTCGGGCAAACAGATTTTTCCACTTGCAATACATGGCAGAAGGCCCTCAATCAGCTGTCTTGCTATGAAGCCAAAGTCTGGCAGGGAACAGTAGAATGACCCAAGTTCATAACACTTGGACATTCAACAGCCAGTTTGTGAGTAAATGCAGGCAGCCCTTTTTCATGCTAACTTACTGGGTGGTGTAAATGTCACACGGAGCAGGCCAAGACATTTGGCAGCCTGAGGTGGAGCAACAAAGGGCACCCCAGCCCCCAATGGAAAGTAAAAGTACTTGGTACCCAAGGCTAACCATGCTATTTCGGAACTGGGGCAGAAAACTCCACAAAACTGCACCTCATTTTCATGGAGTATAAAGACCACTAGCCACAATGGCTATGTTCTGCCGCTCCTGTCAAAAGCAGTAGACCTCAAAATATTAGGTGCTGGGAATTTCAAGTTGGGTGAGTGCTGCTTTCAGGCTCATGTCCTACTTTCAGGCTACCCATAGACATCTGGTTGGCCACTGGGGGAACACAATGCAGAATTAGACAGGCCATTGGCCTGATCTGATCCAGCAGGAGTCTTCTTAAGTTCTCTCAATGACACTGAATAGTATTAAATAATTAACATTTTACTGGCCTTTCACGGCAGGCAAAACCTGTTATGTATTCTGTGGTCTGTGTTTGCCTGAGCTTGAGTCTGGACTAAGGATTCTGAGCCCGTGTTCTGATTCGGTACATGATATCCAATCACAGAACATTTCAGGATTTGGGCTACTGCCATTGGCCCTTAAACTCTGCTTGAGAGTTTGGACAGCCAATCACGTTGAGAGAGGGAGTGGCTCACGCCTTCAGAAATGTATATAAGCAGCTGCTTTGCCCCTGTTGTCCAGTTCTGTTAGTTTAATAAAGGTTTTTGCTGTCATCACTGTGTCTTGCTTTGTGGGAACCCACTTACACTTCAAAACCCTCTGTCTGAGGCCACTTCCTCATTCTGGCTAATGGTAGGACCAGCCATGTGATCACATGATAAGCCAGTCATCTATCTCACATCCAAACACAGACAGAAACCTGGGAAATGTGGTGGTGGTAGCTTAGGACAGAATGTGAGCTTCCAAACCCACTGTTGACATTCTATGATGATAGATGGCCTGCAGATCTCAATTAATTTTTATTTTAAAAATTAATCAACTATAGATTCATTGGATTAATTGAGGAGAGTTTGACCAATAAAGGCAAATTGTCATTGGCAGATATGAGGCTGAAAGACACACTTCTTTATTTGAAGCAATCTCCAAATAATAATAAAGAAAGGCATTTCTCAATCAATTGGAGGCTTTGTGGATTACATTGTTAGCTGTTTATATTTCTTTCCCTAGCTTCCAAAACATATTCATAGCAAGAGGGCAGAAATACAGAATTCTTTAATATTAATGGATTACAAAGCAAGCCATTAATTGACTAGTGTCAGCCACTGTAATGAAAGGTAAGCTATTAATTTTAAAGATTTTGCAAACTACAGGAAAACTGCATTTTTTCTTCAGAGTTACAATTCATATTGCATACACAATTCTTCTAAGGCTGTAATCCTGTATCATGGCAGTGAACAACAAGTAGCAGGGCACAGGATTGCAGCCTAGATTTTGCTTCCCTGGCCTATCAACATCTAACTATACTTCAGAACCTAATATACTGAAAGGTTTTCACTCATTGAACATCAGTGATCTCTGCCAAACACGTCTGATTGGGAAAATACAAAGGCACCAACCTCACCTGTTTTTCTCTCAGGGGTTTCCAGATTTTGGTGGCAGCTTCCCATCTGGAAGAAATACAGGTAGGCCAAGATAATTGTCAGAGCTGAAGACTACAGTGCATGGAGCAGTTCCTTCAAAACTGCCCACAAATCTTTGTTTGAAGCAGTATTTCAAGGACTGAATAGCCAACCAAGTCACACCAAGTTGCTGAACATCAGCACACGTTTTCTGTTGCATCATCGTACCCTTAAGCTTGTAATAAACATTGCATGACAGGAAGGGTTTTAGAAAGATTTCACATTATGAGCCTGGTTATGTGTTACTCTCACCATCTGAGAGAAGCTCCACCGAGCTGACAATTGCGGGAGGACTGTGTTTGAACCAGGGCTGTCCCTCTGATCTGATCTGTGATCCCGATTTAATTTTTTGCAAACTGTATTTCATTGCCTGGGATTTGCTAACGTTTGTTGGCTGCCTTGAAGATTTGTCTCCTTCACTCATCTGGTGTGACTTTGTTTGGGGTCCTTAGACAAGTAGTCGTAATGTGTCAGTAGGGTATATGTGCATTAAAAATCCAAAGCATATAGGAGACTGCGATCAGCATCATAGGTAAAAAACCATGAATTGTTGTGCAATCTGGATTGTATATGCAACTGAAACATGGACACATGGTGACATCAGAAGTGTGATCAGAGGTGTAGCAAGGTCAGGTGGTACCCAGTGTGGAATTATTTGGTCCCCCCCCCCCATTGATGGCTTGGGGAGGCTTGGGAGTGGCGGGCGGCACTCCAAATGTCACCCCCCTCAGCGATGACACCCAGGGCCTCCCATCCCCCCCTTCCTACACCTCTGAGTGTGATAAGTGCAACAGGCCAGCACAGAGGGAAACCACACTCCTGCAGGACAGATATGGGTAAGTATTTTCCAAATCAGGCCACGGTGCATGGATATTGGAGGATAAAGGGGAAAACTGGCACAGTGGAATACGAGCAGCAGAAACAGATTGTCGTTCCCTGAAATGCCACACTTTGTACACACTGAATGTCTGCTAAAGACCCATCTTTGGTGCCTGAAAGTTACAAAGTTGGTGCCCCAAGTTTAAGTAGTTTCCTCAGCCAATACATTTTCTCCCATAATATTGAGAAACAGGAGATCTAGAATCTTGCAGCAGCGATAAAAAGGGGGGGGGGTGACTGAGGGGGTGTGGGGAGAAACTGTGCAACTGCTGTTACTAGTTGTGGCCCCATCCCCTCAGAAACTGTTGATAATTTTCTCCTTCCCCTCCAGAAATTTGATGAAATGTTCCCACACACCTCAAATTCTCTGCTGACAAACATTTGTGGGAAATTCCAAGGGGCTATTTGGTCACAGATCTGCTTTGTGCTGTTTCCTATGGCACAGTTCCCTGCTTTGAAACTTGAGGCAGTGAGAGGAGAGAGTGAGAAATAACATCAGTAAATCCTTCAGAACTCTCCTTTGTGGGAATTGCTTCTTGCACTTTGTATGGCTAATTTACGAAACGTTACAAGGGATTTTAGGAAAATCTATAGCTTCCTCTTCTGCCTCCATCCATCTGTCAGTGGAGGCTGCTCTGATCTGTGAATCGGGTGAAATAAGTCAAGCTGGAAAAGGGCAGGAAGACCGTCACAATCTTTAACCATATTAGAAAATGTTCTGCGGTGCATTGGGGGTACCTACCTACAGCTCACACAAACTGAAGTTCAGCTCAGCTATTCCTCCCAGGCTGCCCCCAAGGCCTCATAAGAACAGCCTACTGAGTCGTGCCATTGGTCCATTCAGGCCAGCATCCTGTTCTCACAGTGGCCTGCCAGATTTCTGTGGGAAACCCACAAGCAGGAACTAAGTACAAGAGTGCTCTCCCTTCCTGTGGTTTTCAGCCGCTGGGATTTGAAAGCACTACTCTCTCCCATCTGCAGAGGCCATCGTGGCCAGCAGCCATCAATAGCCTGCTTTTCCATGCTTTTCTTTTTAGAGACATCAGAGTTGGTGGGCATCCCTGTCTCCAGTGTGAGCAAGTTCCATCATTTAGATATGGAATACTTTTTTTCTGCCACTATACTCCTTCTCAGTCCTTCCCACCCACTGGTGCTGTTGCTGCTACAGCACTGACAAACAGGAGTGGTGAAGACAGAGGCTGTTTCTCCTCTTCCCTCCTCCATTGTCCCACATGCCGATGCTCTGTACACTACCACGTGCAAATGCAGTGGTACCTCAGGTTACATACACTTCAGGTTACATACGCTTCAGGTTACGGACTCCGCTAACCCAGAAATAGTGCTTCAGGTTAAGAACTTTGCTTCAGGATGAGAACAGAAATCGTGCTCCGGCGGCACAGCAGCAGTGGGAGGCCCCATTAGCTAAAGTGGTGCTTCAGGTTAAGAACAGTTTCAGGTTAAGAACAGACCTCCGGAACAAATTAAGTACTTAACCCGAGGTACCACTGTAACCCTGCAAAGCATCATTTTCCCAAGACCCCCTATGACATCACAAAGCCTACGTTTTCCAGGAGCTCTTTGCACCCAGCACAACCCATAGAAGTTTGCCCAGTTCCAAAAGAGATACAGTGGATGCTCTGGTTGCGAACATGATCCGTGCGGGAGGCATGTTCGCACCCACAGCATTCGCAACCCGCGGTGCTGCGTCTGTGCACGTGCAATTCAGCGCTTATGCACATGCGCAAGCACAGAAACCCGGAAGTAATCCATTCTGGTACTTCTGGGTTTGGCGCGGTACGCAACCCGAAAACGTACAACCTGAAGCGTCTGTATGACTGTATTGGGGTGAGCCCTTCCACTGTTTCTCCTTTCTGCTGCCACTGCCAACAACATCACTTACTACACTTTTACGTGATTGCTGATCCATGGCCATTTGATGCACCTCTGGGGACAATTAATTTGAATTATCATTGAAACAGTTCATTATCCTGGAAGAAGTGTTCTGCTGTCTGCTTCTGTGCTCGGAGTACCCTATTGCTACGTTAGGAGCACCTATCATCTCACATTTGCAGGCTATTGACTGTGGAAAGGCATTTTGCCTCCATCTTATTGACTTTTGATAGTGACTTACCACTCCTACCATTCTTGTTCATGGAACATTTATTTGATTCCTATTATTTGTGACATAGGGACGCGGGTGGCGCTGTGGGTAAAAGCCTCAGTGCCTAGGACTTGCCGATCGAAAGGTCGACGGTTCGAATCCCCGCGGCGGGGTGCGCTCCCGTCGTTCGGTCCCAGCGCCTGCCAACCTAGCAGTTCGAAAGCACCTCCGGGTGCAAGTAGATAAATAGGGACCGCTTACCAGCGGGAAGGTAAATGGCGTTCCGTGTGCTGCGCTGGCTCGCCAGATGCAGCTTGTCACGCTGGCCACATGACCCGGAAGTGTCTGCGGACAGCGCTGGCTCCCGGCCTTTAGAGTGAGATGAGCGCACAACCCTAGAGTCTGGCAAGACTGGCCCTGACGGGCAGGGGTACCTTTCCCTTTACCTTTATTATTTGTGACTCCATGCACATATTACATGTCTTCTGTTTATGAATTTTGAAACAGTATAATGTTATAAAGATTTTGTCAGTATATTATTAGCCGGCATGTTGCTTGTTGTTGTTTAGAGCCACTGCCCAAAAAAGACGTAGCAACACCCAGGTAAGAGGAGATGAAAGGTGGGAGGTCAATTTGTGGACCCCAATTTGAACATTATTTCTACAGTATTTAAATCGATTGACTAGCATTGGTAGAAATTGATTTATTTTTTAAACAGGATAGAAAGAACAAGAAAGAAAGAACTGGTAGGTTAGGCATTAGCATTGCAAATAATTCAGCCGCAATGGCACTCAGTAATTATCTGTGAAGGACACCTTCAGCCTTTGCAACCTCTGATCGCTTGTTAAAGTCAGCATGTCAGCTCTGTATTTCCAACACAGTGTACAGCATCTCAGAGAAATGTTTGGATGAGTGAATGAAATGCGAGATCAGTTTGAGAATATATATACCCTGCAGCTCTCTGCCCACATCACAGCGTAGCAAGCTTCCCCGCTGACGATACTTTATCTCCCTTGTGCAGGAACACAGTGGAACATAAATTTTAAAAAGAGAAGAAATAAAGAAAGACAACATCACTAGAAAAATGGATCCATTTTCTTCCTTCTGTATAAAGCAATATCCAGTTGAATACCCAAAGTAATAGAGAAATTGTAGAGCCTTCCGTTTCAAATTTTCATAGACTGAACATGTGAAACAAATGAAATGTCTTTCTTCCTTAGGAGAGGCACTCATTTTGAGTTCTTGTTTATGCAAACATTTTGATGTTAATGGTTGCCATTTTTTTAGTTTTTGGAATGAAGGCCTATTGGATTTGCACATCCACTGAATAACGTCTAGGGCCTTTTCTCTTCCAATGGCATTTAGTAAGGATGTGCAGTGACTGCAAGATTCGCCTATATCTCTGTATCCTGTTTTTATTAGTTATTTGGTTCTGAATCGGATTAGTTAATCTTGGTTTAATTGCATCAGCACCCCTCTAATTCCAAGCACAATTCAAAATCCTGCTTCCAGTCCTTAAGCACTTAGTGATCTGTGCCTAAAGGAGGGAGAGAAATCCAGTGCAGTTCACATTTACAGGTAAATCGCCTTAATTCGCTTTTTCTGAAACACTATGAGAACTGAAGCAGTCACCCTTTGAAAAATGATCTTCTTAGAATTTTGTTAGGCAGTTGGCCAAACAAAAATGTATACAGGAGGGGGAAATGTGTGTATAAAAGCATATATTAGTGAAAATAACGTACGCAAGACTGGCTGTCTTGTGATTGTGTATCAAATTGATCTTTGTGTATATTATATAAAGTATTGTTTTTTCACAAGGGTAAAAATGATGAGCATTTTAATGCTCACACCCTTCTTTGCAGGCAGTGTATATGTCAGTCGTTTTATCAAATATTCGTCACTGTTCAGAGGGATGGTGAAGGAGAAAATTCTCAGAGAATTCAGCAATGAAATTCTTTTCTGAGAAATATCACCTCAGCCCTAGAAAATATTGCCTGTAATTGTTTTAACTGAGGACTGGTCCAAGCAACTCTCATGGGGGGCGAGGGGTCATCTGTCTTATGGCTCCAGGAACTGAAAAACTACCAGTTGCAATTTCCCCATTTACACAAGGAGAGGGATGGTCTTGTGTGAGTTTGCCATCCAGTGTCATACAGCTCAAATGAGCAGATGGGTTTCTACTGGAAGGATGATTTATTTATTTTTGCTAAAAGTCAGCAGGAACTAACTCTCTCTGATTATTATTATTATTTTTTTTAAAAAATATTTCTATAAAACAATCACCTACTCTCATAGTTAATAATGTCAGGGTTCCCAGAAACAGATCTTTCAGTCTTCAGATGCCTGAGTAAACAGGAATTAGAGAGACAGACACACCTCATTAGGGAGGGCATTCCACAAATGGGGAACCACCACCAAGAAGGCCCTGTCATGGTTCAACGCTAACAAAAAAACAACTCCCAAGTCTTTTACTTTTACAGTAGAAGGAACAGTGAAAGGAGGGAAGGGAGGAGAGCTGCAGAGGTTAAATAGGGACAAAAGTGAGAAAATGCAGTCGCATACACTTAGTTGTCTTTTCAGCTGGGAATGAGGATGTTTCTACAAAATGTAAGAGATTTGGGTAGGCTGTTTTGTACCACTGGGATGTGATGCATTATTCCTCTCTTAACTCAGTGTCATTAAGCAGGTTCCTTTGAATGTCTTCCATCTGGCTGTGGGGGAATGTTCTTTCCGAGCCGAATAGCCGCTGCCAAAATACTCTTGTCAAGTTTGCTTAGCCACAAGTACGCTAATTGCACAGACCTAACGACTCTGCAAAGTTCTATCCCCTTCCACCTCTGCAATGTCTCCAAGTTTCTAGGCCTGCTGAATTAGGTGTGTGTGTGTGCCCAAAAGGCATAATATACAGAAGGCTGGAAGGCTTCCATCCAACAGATGGAAGCAATCTTAAGCTTTTCTGGAAGCTGACCCAGTGAGAGTGAGAAGGTAGGGAATGCTATGAAGGGGGTGGGCAATTTCCTCCTGACTGCTTTGGTGCTTAAAAGCAGCATTCCATGCTGTGCTTTTTGGTCCCCAGTTGATACAGGATAGCTGAACTCAGGGAAAGTGGGCAGTAGGAAAACATGATCATTTTTTTGGCTACTGCCATGGAGAATTGACAGGAATGTCTTGGGTGCGCAGTTTAGAAAGCCTTCCTCTTCTCCAAAACAAGCAAGGAACAGGCATTGCTAAGAGGGTCACACAGAGAGGGAGCTGGTTGGGCGTTTAGCAGGATGGAGAAATGACCAGGGATGCATTAGTCGGTAGACATTACGCGAACATTATGCTCACTGTTGTGGAACACCCTTCTTAGGCGCTGCCCTTGGTGATGCATCTCCGAGTCACATCTAGACCCTACGTGTAACGTGGTTTAATTGGAGCAGCCTTGGAAAAGCTTCCAGCGCCTGCATTCACACCATACATTCAAAACACTACAAGGCTACTTGAAACAATCATGGCTTCCCTCAAAGTATTCTGCCGTTTGTTCATGGTGCTGAGAGTTAGTTGTTAGGAGACCCATATTCCCCTCCCAGAGCTACAATTTCCAAAGTGTTTTACAAGCAATCCTTCTTCCTAGGGAAATCTGGGAATTGTAGCTCTGTGAGTGGGATATGACTGGCTTTTTGTTTTTGTCCTGTGAAAGGGCGGCAGATACATTGGGGCATTAATTTCCGATAGTAAATAAATCTGCAGCAATGGGTGCTAAATTAAGACTTTTAAAAATGTTACGTCTTAAAGAGGAAGAAGAAGAAGAGGAAGAAACTTATTTATTTATGCCCCACCTATCTGGCTGGGTTTCCCCAGTCACTCTATTTATCTAATGAGCCATATCTGAATCATAGAATCATAGAATCATAGAGTTGGAAGAGACCACAAGGGCCATCGAGTCCAACCCCCTGCCAAGCAGGAAACACCATCAGAGCACTCCTGACATATGGTTGTCAAGCCTCTGCTTAAAGACCTCCAAAGAAGGAGACTCCACCACACTCCTTGGCAGCAAATTCCACTGTCGAACAGCTCTTACTGTCAGGAAGTTCTTCCTAATGTTTAGGTGGAATCTTCTTTCTTGTAGTTTGGATCCATTGCTCCGTGTCTGCTCCTCTGGAGCAGCAGAAAACAACCTTTCTCCCTCCTCTATGTGACAACCTTTTATATATTTGAACATGGCTATCATATCACCCCTTAACCTCCTCTTCTCCAGGCTAAACATGCCCAGCTCCCTTAGCCGTTCCTCATAAGGCATCGTTTCCAGGCCTTTGACCATTTTGGTTGCCCTCCTCTGGACACGTTCCAGTTTGTCAGTGTCCTTCTTGAACTGTGGTGCCCAGATCTGGTGTGGGCTCCTCTTTCTTTCCAAAGCTGTTGTGTTTTAGAGCTGTTTAGCTTATATTGTGCTGCATTACCTTTGCTGCTGTGTTGGTGGGTTTTAGTATCAAATCAAATCTTTATTGTTACAGTCAATGAGCAGCATTAAGAATCTAGAGAGAAATAAAAGTGGAGCACACAGAACACATTTATTTTTTTTAGTACTACAAAAGTTTGCACTGTTTCTTCTTATAAGCCACAATGGAAACTTTAATTGACATGTGGCGTACAGAACATACACACACACACAAAACACACACATCACCCCAAAGCAGTCCAAGTTAAATCTGTTCACCATGATAACAAATGGGAACCTCTGTCCTCACCAGGAGAAAAACTCCAAATGCCCACTAGTGTGGGGCAGGCAGTTTTCAAAACTCCTGTTGTTCTAGGCACATTTTGCAACAGGGAATTTCATTAGCGCAAGCAGTTTCTGAGCTCTGGGTGCAGTCCTGTGTCTAAGATTTCAAATTAAAACTCCAGAGTGGAAGCAAAGGAGGACCTTTTTCCACCTTCCCACTTCTAGCTTAAGAAGAGACCCTCTTAAGAATACTATGGGAGTGGGCAGGGGAAGGACTAGACTATGTGAAAAATGAACATCATAATTTAGCTGCAGTTAATTCATTTTCAGGGGGACGCGGGTGGCGCTGTGGGTTAAAGCCTCAGCGCCTAGGGCTTGCCGATCGAAAGGTCGGCGGTTTGAATCCCCACGGCGGGGTGCGCTCCCGTTGTTCGGTCCCAGCGCCTGCCAACCTAGCAGTTCGAAAGCACTCCCGGGTGCAAGTAGATAAATAGGGACCGCTTTCTAGCGGGAAGGTAAACGGCGTTTCCGTGTGTGGCTCTGGCTCGCCAGAGCAGCGATGTCACGCTGGCCACGTGACCCGGAAGTGTCTTCGGACAGCGCTGGCCCCCGGCCTCTTGAATTAGATGGGCGCACAACCCTAGAGTCTGTCAAGACTGGCCCGTACGGGCAGGGGTACCTTTACCTTTACCTTTTTAATTAATTTTCAGCTTTGTATTCTCTATATATAAAAGTGTGCCTAGACGTTCCGTGGTTGTGGCCATAACCTTGGTTTAAGGTACCATTTAGCCTCTAGCTTTCATATATCAGTTTCTAACACTGGGGGCAGGCTATGGAGAGAGAATTGCTGCCTTCGAGCCCTGTTTGTGGGCATCTCAGAAGCCTCTGTAACAGAATGCTGGTGTCTCTGAGCCCTTGTTGTGATTCAGACTTTCGTTGATAGTAGGCTCATGGGGAGCAGGCCAGTTCACAGCATTAAAAGCTGTATTAAAGGCTAATCTTTTAGTGGTAGGAACAGCATTTGTCTTCTTCATTCCTTCCCTGAAAATCGTCAGTATCATTTGGAGAGCAGCAAATGTTTATTCTGCAAATATTCATTGGTTCCTTTAATAGACCTGTAGTATTTAACAGATCTCATTGAGATGGGGGTAAGTCTGGTCAGTTGCAGCTTCAGGGCAAAGAATTTGGTGAAACTGAGACTGCAAAGTGATAAAACAGATGCTAATCTGCATTTACAATTACCGAAGTATACTTTTTAATAATCATGCAGAAACGAGTAAATGCCTGCGTTCCATTTCTGTGGCGCCTACCAAAGACTATTCTTAATTGTAAACCTGCCAGCAACTCCCCCTCTCTTTTTATAGGAGAAGTGCTCCGATTTTAAAACTTTTAGTGTTTACTCTTAAAGTGGACCTTGGCCATTGAAACAAGTTGTTATACACTTTACAAGGCATCTTTCATTACAAAGAATGCATAGATAGTTCCCAGAAAAGGTAGGACATAAGTATTTGAGACAGAGTGTTTCCCAAACTGTTTGAGATTACAGTGGTACCTTGGGTTAAGAACTTAATTCATTCTGGAGGTCCATTCTTAACTTGAAACTGTTCTTAACCTGAGGTACAACTTTAGCTAATGGGGCCTCCCGCTGCCGCCGCACCGCGTTTTCTGTTCTCATCCTGAAGTAAAGTTCTTAACCCAAGGTACAATTTCTCATAGAATCATAGAGTTAGAAGAGACCACAAGGGTCATCGAGTCCAACCCCCTGCCAAGCAGGAAACACCATCAGAGCACTCCTGACATATGGTTGTCAAGCCTCTGCTTAAAGACCTCCAAAGAAGGAGACTCCACCACACTCCTTGGCAGCAAATTCCACTGTCGAACAGCTCTTACTGTCAGGAAGTTCTTCCTAATGTTTAGGTGGAATCTTCTTTCTTGTAGTTTGGATCCATTGCTCCGTGTCCGCTTCTCTGGAGCAGCAGAAAACAACCTTTCTCCCTCCTCTATGTGACATCCTTTTATATATTTGAACATGGCTATCATATCACCCCTTAACCTCCTCTTCTCCAGGCTAAACATGCCCAGCTCCCTTAGCCGTTCCTCATAAGGCATCGTTTCCAGGCCTTTGACCATTTTGGTTGCCCTCCTCTGGACACGTTCTAGTTTGTCAGTGTCCTTCTTGAACTGTGGTGCCCAGAACTGGACACAGTACTCCAGGTGAGGTCTGACCAGAGCAGAATAGAGTGGCACTATAACTTCCCTTGATCTAGATGCTATACTCCTATTGATGCAGCCCAGAATTGCATTGACTTTTTTAGCTGCCGCATCACACTGTTGGCTCATGTCAAGTTTGTGGTCAACCAAGACTCCTAGATCCTTTTCACATGTACTGCTCTCAAGCCAGGTGTCACCCATCTTGTATTTGTGCCTCTCATTTTTTTTGCCCATGTGCAATACTTTACATTTCTCCCTGTTAAAATTCATCTTGTTTGTTTTGGCCCAGTTCTCTAATCCCTTAAGGTCGTTTTGAAGTGTGATCCTGTCCTCTGGGGTGTTAGCCACCCCTCCCAGTTTGGTGTCATCTGCAAATTTGATCAGGATGCCCTGATTCTGGGTTAGTGGAGTCTGTAACCCGAAGTGTCTGTAACCTGAAGCATCTGTAACCTGAGGTACCACTGTAAAGCAACACGGTAGGAGACTTGAAAAGGTTCCATATTGTTTCGTGTATAACCCCCCCCCCCATGTATAAGATGACCCCTATTTTGGGGGACCGCAGCAAGAAATTGCCGAAAGTTGTTGAGCTTTTTTGGGGGGGATATTGCCCAGAGTTGTGGAGCTTTTGAGGGAGGGCGCAACCGTCAATCGCCAGCACGCTCCCCACCCAAAGCCCAGCTGCCCACTCAACGCAACCACAGCTAGTTGCACTCACGCCTCGACGCTGACGTAAATCGAACGCCAAATTTCCGCAGCCGCAGCCAATCATCAGCAGGCCTTGCCGCAGCAAACAATCACATGCCCAATCACTGCTGACAATCTCCTGTTGGCTCCTGCCACCAATATATAAGACGACCCGTTAATTTTGCCTATTATTTCTAAGGAAAATATATTGCCTTATACACGGGAAAAAACCAGTGTATATTGTTTTTATTAAACCATAATATATTTGAACTGGTGTACTGAAACTTTTTGACTCCACACAGAAATGAACTCTGCTTTCTGCTCTCACCCCTGTTTCCGATCAGACTTATCATTTGAACATTTGAGAAGGAGTGCACAACTGTTTGCCGGCAGAATTGTGTCGCTATTACTGTCTGAGGTTAAAACTTTCAGATATGTTGTTGTTGTTAATATTATTTTTTAAATAGCTTTCCACATATGGCCCAAGGCGATTTACGAAACATAATAAAGACAGCTAAAACAATTACAAAAGAGCACAAAAAATAACACAAGGTGAGCTTTGAAAAGCCCCTGAGATGCGGGTCTTTCTTACTGCTAGCAAAAGCAGTTTGCATCATTGAGAATGGCAGTGTTAATGAGCCTTTCTGTAACAATCAGCCTCTGCCCTCCTGTAGGAGAGAGGAGTGCTTCTCATTATTTGCACAACTTGTTTAGCTGCCATTTATCATTGAAATGCACACCCCCATTTTACCGGGCTGTTTACACGGCTATTAAAGGTGGTCACGCTGTGTTTCAAGACTTGCAAAATATTGTCTACTCTCTTCTACCGTGATGACAGTAGCATATTTCTGGAGGAGGAGTTGACTGGCCAGATTGTGTGTGTGTGTGTGTGTGTGTGTGTGTTTCAGTGCTAAAAACCACTCTCTGTCTAATCAAATCATAGTAAAATGCTGCAAACTCCAGTGCATTTCAGTTAAAAACAACATGCGTCAGAGGCATGGACTGAGAATCGGGTTCTACAGGTGTGGGCAGCCCCTAGAATTCGCCAGATTGTTGACTGGGAGAAGATTGTACTACCACATAACCCTGATTGTGTTGGCTGCCACTTGGTACAAATGCTGGCAAACATGCCACACAAATGACAATATTGGGGAGCCATCGAGAATCTTTCGCAAAAAGTCAGGATTGTTTTGCAGTAGGGAAAAAAAGGCTCTTCCTTTTAGTACATTATTTCGGAATATTAGATGAACGATGATGATGTTGTATGGCAGCTTGCCAGAAAATCTAGAAGAAAACCCCCAGCAATTATACCACTATAAATGGCAAGTGCAAAAAGGTCCTTGCGTGTCAAGGTCCCTCAAGCCACCCCTAAATAATTCACAATTCATATTTTTGTTTAAGGTTTTTGGCATAATTTTGGCCACAATTTTATTAAAATACATAAATGTGAGTGGTTGCTTAGGCATTGGTTCCAACTATCTGTCCCCTGCCCTGGGACAGAACTGACTTCCGGATTCCAGCAAAAGCCAATCAGGAAAACAATATTGGGGAGAGCATGGAGCCAGGCACCAGACCCTCACCCCTCCCCGCATGCTACCAGGGGCTTGCATGGCCCTAAGCCCCATTCAGGGCTACGGACGAAAGAATGGCAAGCCCGTGGATTCCTTTAACGGAATTCCCTTTCAGCAGCATTGGAGGGGCAGGCACCGCCAATCCTTACCCCTCCACCAACCAATTTTTTAACCAATGCCTAACCACAACCTGTCCCATGGACTGCAAGAAGATCAAACCTATCCATTCTGAAGGAAATCAGCCCTGAGTGCTCACTGGAAAGACAGATCCTGAAGCTGAGGCTCCAATACTTTGGCCACCTCATGAGAAGAGAAGACTCCCTGGAAAAGACCCTGATGTTGGGAAGGATGGAGGGCACAAGGAGAAGGGGACGACAGAGGGAGAGATGGTTGGACAGTGTTCTCGAAGCTACGAACATGAGTTTGACCAAACTGTGGGAGGCAGTGGAAGACAGGAGTGCCTGGCGTGCTCTGGTCCATAGGGTTACAAAGAGGCGGACACGACTAAATGACTAAACAACAAACCGCAACCTTACAAGTTGTGACAATTTGCTACGCAGTAGGCAAAAGCCAAATGGCACCAGCCAATCTGCCAAATGGACAAAATTCCTACCAGGCCGCTGCCCCAAAAGCAGATGACCCCATGACAGGCATAGCAAGGTCAACGCAATAGCCCTAGATTAGGGAGGGTGGGTGGGTGAGCCGATGCATGCAGCAAAAGAGCCCAGTCAGTGCTGCATGACTTGATTTTATAACCTTTGGTCCACCCCCCTAGAATGGCAACACCAAAATTTGCCCATTAACCCAACTGCCCAATCACTGCAGATGATCATCCATACTAACCCGCCCAACAACAGAGGGGGGGGCTGTTAGACCCCACCGCAACACATGCTCTCTATGAAGGAGAACACACTATACTGAAAGCAGAGCTGGCAATCTGTATAAAGAATTATTTCACCCTGGCATCGTGCAGTGAGGAGAAGGAGTGCTGGAGGTTTTTTTGGAGGGAGAAAAGATTGTATTATTCACATCAGGCTCACAACTGTCAAATCAAATGATTAAATGTATTTTATATGATCGCATTAAAGACACTGTTTCCCGAGGTTACAGAGAGCATATAAGATTTGATATTGTTCAGAAAATTAAGTTCCTGTCTTTGTTTCCAGTATCTTTCCTCCCTCTTATCCATGTTGCTCTCTCACAGAAGTTCATCCAAGGATGAACAATTTTCATGCAAGATTTATAGCCTTATTTGTTTTTGAAGACTTCTTTTTCTTACAATGTGAAATGCTTTTGTGATAAAGATCTTTCTTGAGGTCTCCTGCTTAGCATGTATTTATGCATGCTCATTACATAACCATTAAGGGTTGGTTAGATTAGAAAAGATTTTAATTTCTTGTGGATTCGTACGTAATTTGAGTTATGTTTGTGTTATATTCACTGGCAATGGGAATCCGCTGGTGGTGAACCAATTCCTTTTAGCTGTATTTGCAGGACAGTTTGTTCCCAGTCCATGGACATTCTGGAGAACTTTTGGCTACTATTGACCAAGCAACATGAGCTGGCGGCATAAAACTGTATTTCAGTTGGTTTCTCAGAAACAGTTTTTTGTTTCCCTTGCATATCAGCAAGAAAGGTGTCCATGATGCACTGCAATATACTTTTACCAAAATCAATGGCACAACTTTGTTTGTTTGTTCATTTTTGCGCCTGGTCACTTTTCTGTTTAAAAACTAAATAACGAAAGCAATGTTCATGTGAAAAATACCCGATTTAAATGTAAAAATATATCAATAAAATTGACAGCTGATATGACCTCTCCAGAAATATAAAAAATAAGATTAACCCAAAATACTCTAAACCACTCTTCTCCAATGTGGTGTCCTCCACTTTTTTGGGGGTGGGCTACAATTCCCATCAGCCCCTGCCAGCACGTTCAGTGGTTAGGGATGATGTGAGGTGTAGTATCAGGCAACCCAGAATTCCCTATGGAGAGGGATTTATTGTTAAACCACTCTGAGAATTGCAGCTCTGTGAGGGGAATAGGATAAGGTTACCAGATTTTTTTCAATGAATCTGGGGACACTTTTCAACTACAGTAGGAATGATAGGATTTTGTCAGGGGACTGATTTGTAAATCCGGGGACTGTCCTCGGGGACGTCTGGTAACCTTAGAATAGGGGTCTACAAGCAACTCTCAGCATGTTTAACAAACTACAGTTCCCAGAATTCTTTGGGGAGGGAGGCATGATTGTGGTATGATGTTGCTCTAAATGCATAGCACTGATGGAGTCAGTCTTCCAGGCATTCTGATGCCCTGGTTAGCAGCTATAATTGTATTACCGTATTTTTCGCCCTATAGGACGCACTTTTTCCCCTCCAAAAATGAAGGGGAAATCTGGGTGCGTCCTATGGGGCGAATGCAGGCTTCGCGGACCTCTCCGCAAACAGCAGGAGCGCTCCCGCTGCTGGCGGAGAGGTGCCTGCATGCCGAAGCCTGCGCGCGCTGAGCTCAGCGCGCCCAGGCTTCGCGGACCTCTCCGCTAGCAGCGGGAACGCTCCCGCTGCTGGCGGAGAGGTGCCTGCATGCGGAAGCCTGCGCGCGCTGAGCTCAGCGCGCCCAGGCTTCGCGGACCTCTCCGCTAGCAGCGGGAACGCTCCCGCTGCTGGCGGAGACGTGCCTGCATGCCGAAGCCTGCGCGCGCTGAGCTCAGCGCGCCCAGGCTTCGCGGACCTCTCCGCTAGCAGCGGGAACGCTCCCGCTGCTGGCGGAGAGGTGCCTGCATGCCGAAGCCTGCGCGCGCTGAGCTCAGCGCGCCCAGGCTTCGCGGACCTCTCCGCTAGCAGCGGGAACGCTCCCGCTGCTGGCGGAGACGTGCCTGCATGCCGAAGCCTGCGCGCGCTGAGCTCAGCGCGCCCAGGCTTCGCGGACCTCTCCGCTAGCAGCGGGAACGCTCCCGCTGCTGGCGGAGAGGTGCCTGCATGCCGAAGCCTGCGCGCGCACTGAGCTCAGCGCGCCCAGGCTTCGCGGACCTCTCCGCTAGCAGCGGGAACGCTCCCGCTGCTGGCGGAGAGGTGCCTGCATGCGGAAGCCTGCGCGCGCTGAGCTCAGCGCGCCCAGGCTTCGCGGACCTCTCCGCTAGCAGCGGGAACGCTCCCGCTGCTGGCGGAGACGTGCCTGCATGCCGAAGCCTGCGCGCGCTGAGCTCAGCGCGCCCAGGCTTCGCGGACCTCTCCGCTAGCAGCGGGAACGCTCCCGCTGCTGGCGGAGAGGTGCCTGCATGCTGAAGCCTGCGCGCGCTGAGCTCAGCGCGCCCAGGCTTCGCGGACCTCTCCGCTAGCAGCGGGAGCTCTCCCGCTGCTGGCGGAGACGTGCCTGCATGCCGAAGCCTGCGCGCGCTGAGCTCAGCGCGCCCAGGCTTCGCGGACCTCTCCGCTAGCAGCGGGAGCCAGCACTGGGCTCCCACGGCTTGCAGAGAGCTGCCTGTTTGGGGGCTGGGGTCGGGGGAAGCTCGGGCTTCCCCAACCCCGCGCCTGGGGGGGAAATAATTTTTTTCCTTTATTTCCCCCCCAAAAAACTAGGTGCGCCTTATGGGACGGTGCGTCCTATAGGGCGAAAAATACGGTATGTACATTGGATGAATCTCTCTCTCTCTCTCTCTCTCTGGAGATGGGCAGGGTATAAATAAAGCAAGCAAGTAAGCAAGTATGACAAATGTTAGCATGGCCATTCTGGTAATTGTGTGGTCAAGGAGGCAGCCTATTGAGCTTAGCCCCCCCACCCCCACCCCAGGGCCTAATAGTGTCACTGAGTGCCCTGTTTTACTCTCTTCCAATCTCCCCATGTGGAAATCTCAAGCTCTGCTTTTGGGAACACTGGCGCAGTGAGGGCAAAATCTGCCCTCCACCCCTGGTGTTCTCACCCACACTGCCAGGAATTTTGCAGAGTGCAAACTTCACAGAGACTGCACTGTATTCCTCTCTCTACCTGCTCCAAGGTTCATGCAATATTTGAGCCTTCCCTTTGCACACATCTTACCAGGGCCAGATTTAGATTTGATGAGGCCCTAAGCTACTGAAGGTAATGGGGCCCTTTATATGTCCAGCTGTCCTTTGTCAACAACAAATTGTCACTATTTTTTGCGTTGAATATATGCTATATAGTAATGTATGGACCTAATAGGTATCTAAAGCCATTTGCACAAAACAAAATATATATTTTATCAAAGTAATTGTTGAACTTATGCTATATTTTCGAAATGTACATCCAGTTTTATTTCCTTTAAAAAAATTTGGGGCCCCCAAGAGAGTGGGGCCCTAAGCTATAGCTTGTTTAGCTTATATGTAAATCCGGCATTGCATCAAACCCATAACAGCAATGAGCATTTTGCTAGCGGTATTCATTTTTTAAAAAAATAAAATAAAAACGTTCCCACTTAAGATTTGCTATTACAGTGGTGGGAATCGGTCTTTCGCAAACCATTTTAGTCAGTCTGTGTAACATTAGAAAACCTTATGTTTCTCCCACTGAATACTGTATACTAAATTGGCACATTTTAGGAGCCCCAATATATCAGAATTTCCTGAGGAAGTCTCAAGTAAAGCTGTTCCGGTGAACTTTCCCCTACATCCCCGGTCCTACATCTGTTTGCTGGGTGACGGCTGTAATAAATAATCATCATAAAAGGCCTTTGAGGTTTTCATGTCTCAAAAGGAGCATTCTGACATTTGGCAAGGGATAAAAAAACAACTTCAACACCAAGGGTGGGGTTACCCTTGGCTTTGAAGGACAGAAGCACGTTTCTGTATTTGTGAGCTGCCATGTAAGAATATAAATTTTGACACCACCCAAATACTCTCAGCGTTCACTTATAACTTAAGCTTCTTTTGTTGACTGAAGGGGAAAGCCTGGTTCCCCCCCCCTCCACTTGCACATCCCTAGATACACATGTGTGGCACACTCTTAAATATTGTTCTGATTATATTTCATGAATGCAATGCTGTCACATCATGAAAATGTGCTTCAGAACCCTGCAGTGAGGATGCAGATGTCCCTGTGTTCATCCTGATTCGTTATAAATGTTAAGTAGCATTTATTCCGAAACAGACCTTTAGGGGAGTAACTTCCCTGAAAGCTACCCATTCATTTCTACTTACAGTGCTTATCAATACGCACATGTGTATGCGTAGTTTGCTGCAGCTGTCAGTTCCTTCAGCACACTTGTTTCATCAATACACACCAGCACATGTGTGCATCAGTAAAACTGTTAAGTTGTGGGTGAACATATCAGACGACACAGCGATTCTTCAAACAGCTCTTGTTTATTCACAGGCCAGAACAGAACTGAACTGAAGGGTTCAGTCAGCCTGCTTATATAGAGCTCTAGTACAATGCAACAGTAACAACTTTCTGTAACTATCCAATCACTGAACGTCACTTTCAATTCCTTATTTGCATATGTGGACCTGAGTGAAAACTATCTACAGTATCCCCCTGCTGGCCCAGGGTGAGAACTTCAGTACATAACAAAAACACTGCACAGAAAGAACCCTGGCGCATTCCTCTTTGTTATAATCACATGAAGGCTGCTTCTTTGCAGTGCTTTATGGATGCTTGCAGTTTGTCGAAGCTTTCAATTTCTTCGGCTTATTTGTTTTACCAGTGCCAAAGAGTGCGTGTGCATATCAGTAAAACACCCCACAAAAAGAATCCTGGTGCAATAACAATCACATCAACATTCCTTTTTTGGTAGGGTTTTTTTTAAACAACAAAATCAGTATTGACCCATGTGTGCATCAGGATTGGGGAGGGAGCAGGGAGTTTCCGTGCACTAAGAGAAGCTGAAAGCTACAGCAAGTTTTGCATGTTCCAGTTGTTAATTTTATAAATTCCCCTGGTTAAAATGGGAATCCCGGAGGTGTGTGGGATATGGGGCAGAGGAAAGCTAACGGCAATAGCTGCCAGTGGGGCTGCATTGCTTAACCTGCTTTCCCAATCCCACGCACATCACTGCCCCTTACTGAGAGGGGTAGGGGCAAGGCAGGAGGAGTTTGGGTCAGTGCAGGTGCATCATGGGAAATCCTGAACAGGCCCTGCCACTGCACACACCATGCTAAGCCCATTCTGCCTTAGCCCCCTTCCCCTTGCTAAACAGCAGCAACATGTGGCGCTGGGAAGGCAAGTGTCAGGCAGCAGAGGAACATAGCTGTCAACGTTTCCCTTTTTTTAAAGGGAAAGTCCTTTATTCCGAATATGATTCCTCGCAAGAAAAGGGAAAAGTTGACAGCTAGGGAGAAACACCCCCCACGGCCGGAATGGACAAGACAAGGAAAAGTCCTTACCACCCACTTTTATTCAATATTCACAGAGAGAGGCTTGGGCATGCAGCCTCTTGGAATAATGGTGTTGCCCTGAGTGAATCTCCACCCCCTCCATCTTTCCTACTTCCTCATGCATCATCGCTACGGGTGCAAAAAGGACCCGTCTTTGAGCTCTTTGCTCTCCTACTTTCAAGGCTCACTGGGTTCTGGGAGATGGAGGGTCTGCATTGCTTTCTAAAGGCACTGTGTCCATCAGTTAAGAGCGCTAGACTCGTAATCTGGTGAACCGGGTTCGCGTCTCCGCTCCTCCACATGCAGCTGCTGGGTGACCTTGGGCCAGTCACACTTCTTTGAAGTCTCTCAGTCCCACTCACCTCACAGAGTGTTTGTTGTGGGGGAGGAAGGGAAAGGAGAATGTTAGCCGCTTTGAGACTCCTTCGGGTAGTGATAAAGTGGGATATCAAATCCAAACTCTTCTTCTCTTCCTCCTCCTCCTCCTCCTCCTCCCCCTCCTCTCCCATTATTTCCCAGCTTTCCCCCTCATCTGCCCCTGAGCTGTGATCTCTGTCAAACCCCTGTTGTAATTCTGAACTGCCTTCTTCTTATCTGATAGGGTCAGGCCACCATTCCTTCTCTGCCCAGTCCCTGACAGCGGATGAGCAACACTGGCTCATTCACACTGCCCCACCAGCCACTACTGGCCAACGGAACCATCAGCAAATGAAAGCAGAGACATTTACTTATCCTTAACATTGGTTAGAGAAATTGCTCCTTGTTGAATTTCTTCCCGCCCCACATGTTTTTAAGGCACAGATCCTTGGCCAGAAGATATATAGCTATTTTAATTGTAGGTCTCAGAAGTAAATGAGGTATTTTAGGGGAGAGGAAGAATTAGCAATAAATGTGCCTACATCCAACATTGCTGTCCAGGCAGGCAGTGGAAAGGAAAGGAAAAACAGGCAAATCAGAAGGCTGTTCAATGTACATAACAGAGTATGAAATGGTTAACTTTATGGTTTACACGGTGCAAAAAATTACAATATTTTAAATGGCAGGTATGAACTCAACCTTTGCTGCTTGCAGTTTCTGGGCTCCTGCTATTTAAATAAATATATTGATATTACATTTGCTCGTTTCTGTTTTCCTGTTACCTACCCAGTTCCCCATGACATTTTAAAAATAAATTGTCCATGGCTCAGTAAGTTTCATTAATCAATTCACTCAACGCTCTGGAATGGCTTTTGCATTGTGTACTAATGACCTGAGAAATTCAATTAAGAAATAATACGCTAACCCTTTCTCCAAGGAGCTCGGAGCAAGCGTACACGGGTCTTAAGCCATCATCCTCACCAACAATCATGGGAGGAAGGTTAGACTGTGGCTGGCCTTATACATACAATTGATTGAATTGGGAACAAAGTGATAAGAATTATGAAGTTGTAGAATTATGAGGGCAGGATTGCCATTTTGAACTCTCCTTTGCAGAAAAAAACTCCCTGCAAGACTACACCTAATCTAGCAGGGAGTCGACTGAGCTAGAACCAGTGCTGTGTGGTCAGTGGACTAGGGGAATTAGGCCTGTCCCCTGGGACACGGGTGGCGCTGTGGTCTAAACCACTGAGCCTCTTGGGCTTGCCAATCAGAAAGTCAGCAATTCGAATCCCTGACATGGGATGAGCTACTGTTGCTCTGTCCCAGCTCCTGCCAACCTAGCAGTTCCAAAGCATGCCAATGCAAGTAGATAAATAGGTACCACTGCAGCGGGAAGGTAAACGGCGTTTCCCTGTGCTCTGGTTTCCGTCGCAGTGTCCCGTTGCGCCAGAAGCAGTTTAGTCATTCTGGCCACATGATCTGGAAAGCTGTCTGTGGACAAACACCGGCTCCCTTGGCCTGAAAGCAAGATGAGTGCCGCAACCCCATAGTCGCCTTTGACTGGACTTAACCGTCCAGGGTCCTTTATTACCATCACAAACTGGCACCTCTAGCCCTACTGGTTCCCCTACCAAAAAAATTGACCACATGCCACTGGCTAGGACTTATCTCCTCAATTGGCTAGGGTTGTTGTTTTTTATCTGCGAGGATTTTTTAAAAAAAATAATAATACTGGAGAATATTCTAAAATTACCTGCAGTAATGTGGTCCATTCTACCACTCTAGACCAGGCCTTGGAGACAGAATCATAGAACTGTAGAGTTTGATGGGGTCTCAGAGGCAGAGCAAGGACATCCACTGCTACAGCTTCCATGATAGGTGGTCATCCAAGTTCTGCTAAAACTTGTAACTTGATCCTATTTGTCTAGACCAGGCATAGCCAGACCTGGACCCCCAGATGTCTTGGGAATACAATTCCCATCATCCCTGACCACTGGTCCTGTTAGCTAGGGATGATGGGAGTTGTAGTCCCAAAACAGCTGGAGGGCCAAGTTTGGCCATGCCTGGTCTAGGATCCTACCCTCTGAACTGGGGTGGTGGTGGTATTCTCCATTTTATCCTTTCTAGGTTAGACTTGGGGATGGGGGGTGGGGATAGCTTAAGGTTGCTCTGTGAAATTCCTGGCTGGGTAGCGAATTGAACCTGGGTCTTCTGAGTCCTAGCCTGAAATCATACCACACTGGCTCCTAATTCTCCACTTGAAGCTGTTGCCAGGAGCCAATGATAAGTTATGACTTTCAAGAAATTCTTAGTACAATAACGGTGGGATCAGTGTTCTGGTCTGGTTGAAGGCATCAGCTGTGGATGGACTGCCCTGTCTTTTGGAAATGTCAAACAAAACCCACATTTTGGTTACACCAACTAGTTACGCAAACACGAATTATATTCGGTGCTTCCAAGTACATTTGATGTTGTTCCCAACAAAGCGATTAGCAAGTCCATATTTCCCCATGCAAATTGCTTCATTTGTAGTCCTGTCGCATTGCATGACGATGCACACAAGAGCCTCTCCTTCTAAACAATGCTCTGGAACCGTTTTTGATTGACACCGACTCGTATTTCTGAGCAAATCTCTCTGTGTGTACATATGTATACAATTAATTGGGGCAGATTTGACTGCAAGCAAGGAGAGAAGAAACAGACGGGCAGACAGTTAAAATGAAAGCAAAGATTTTTGCTGTTGGAGGTTTACGCCAACTGCTGTCACTCAGCCTCCCAACTGGTTATTGACTAGAGATGCCTCGTTGGTATTCCTAAAGCTATGGAGCTTTATGCAGCCATATGTCAACATATCAGTTATCATGGCATTGGCATGCAGGAATTTTGGAGTTTAGTTTCTGTCAAGCCTCTTCATTAACACACTTAAGCGTTATGGCACTCGATTTGTTATGCCATGGCTGAATCACAAGACTTCATTCCAGCTGATCTCATAACAAATCTCCTACACAGGCATCCCTCCTTTACATGCGACAGTATCTTTAAAATGTAGTATAAACACCGACAACTGGGAAACACTGGCCTGTGAGCGCTCCGATTGGAGAACAGCCTTTACCAAAGGTGTCATGGTAGAGACGCTCAAACTCAGGACGCAAGGGAGCAACGTGCAAAGAGGAAGACACACTTGGCAAATCTTCACCATGATCAACTCCTGCTCGGAAACCTATGTCCCCACTGTGGAAGGACGTGTGGATCCAGAATTGGCCTCCACAGTCACTTATGGACTTACTGTTTAAATCATGTTCATGGAAGACAATCTTACTCGGCTATGAGATCGCCAAAGAAGAAGAGGAGGAGGATGTGGCACAGGGAAATCAACAATTAAGTTCAGACCTGGAAATGGTGGGAGAGAGCTGGAAAGTCCTTGTAGCTCATGAGGAGACCCTCCCCAGAGCCCAAGGAGCATTTCAGCAAGCCCAAAGTCAATCTGGGGGTGTCCATGGAGGAAGGACACCCCATAAAGGACTATAAAGAAGGCTGATCGCCGAAGAATTGATGCTTTTGAATTATGGTGCTGGAGGAGACTCTTGAGAGTCCCATGGACCGCAAGAAGATCAAACCTATCCATTCTTATGGAAATCAGCCCTGAGTGCTCACTGGAAGGACAGATCATGAAGCTGAGGCTCCAATACTTTGGCCACCTCATGAGAAGAGAAGACTCCCTGGAAAAGACCCTGATGTTGGGAAAGATGGAGGGCACAAGGAGAAGGGGACGGCAGAGGACGAGATGGTTGGACAGTGTTCTCGAAGCTACCAGCATGAGTTTGACCAAACTGCAGGAGGCAGTGGAAGACAGGAGTGCCTGGCGTGCTCTGGTCCATTGGGTCACGAAGAGTCGGACACGACTAAACGACTAAACAACAACATGGAGGAAGGAGATTGGGAAATCTCCATTCCAGTAGCAGAAGTCCTAGCATGGACTTCTGCTAGCAGAAGCATAGGGTTGAATTCAGCCCTTTTCTGTTTACCAGCCATCTTAAGCTAAGAACACAGATGTCTTCTAACACTGTGGGTGCCCCCACTGAACATCTCCCAACATTTCTTGAGCTGAACACTTCTTTATACACGCGATGCTCATTAAATAAAAAGAGAGAGGCTCTTTGGGGAGGGGGTATGCTTTATAAAAAAAATTAAAAGGAAAAAAATGAATTTCAAAAGCATTTGCTTTTGGGCTCAGAAGCTGCAGAGCCCTTGAATGGAACCTCTGATGGTCTCATTGCTAATGTGGCAATTTCTCCCTATTTCCTTTCCATGAAACATTGCTTAGAAATCAATTTTTCCTAGCAAGATGAGAAAATGAGACCAGTTGTACTTCAGAGCACCACTTCAAAGATTGTATTGATCTTCGGGGTTTTACTGAACGTTTCATCAAGGGCTTTCTTCAAAGTCATTTCTCTCGTGCTTTTGTTGGGATATGTTCTTCTTATGAGGCAAAATACCTTCTTTTTAAAGCGATTGACCTTCTAAGGCAGAAGCATCGACGATTGAAGTTTTTTGATGTTCTTAGAGGTTGAGGCATGTACACGACATGTATTTGGCAATGCAGACTTGATGCTTCCGGTGTTCAGACACCTATTTAAAGTAGTTAAATATTTCATCCTAGCCTGCAATCTGTCATTTGCGACAGGCAGGGTGTGTGTAAAGAGAGGGTGTGCATTTTGCTGGTTCCCACGAGAGACAGTGAATCATGATGCTATCTACATGATGCATGACACCAGAGCAGCCCTTTTCATTGAGGATTATGCCGTCTAGCATTCAGGTTGGAGGAGACACCCTTCATTGGAAATTAAACTCTAACATTAGAAAACTTTACTTGCAGAAACTTATAGTTATAGATGAATTTAAACAATACTGACAGTCACATGCTCATCCAAGCATGGGTTTACAGTCTCTTCTAACTTCCAAACAACTGTATTTTCCTCTCTTTCCAGAGCTCATCATTCAGTGTTCTGTATCTTCAATTAAGCCATGCCTTGCAGCTCCTATGAGAGATTTCCCCCTTTACCTTCTCCTGCAGCTTTTGTTCTCTTTCTTTCAAGCAGAGAAGAAGTACTACAACACTCTATTCAATTTAGCAGTGTTCACAGTGGATTCTAAAACACAGTCATCTCGCTTCATATCAAATGGAGCCTCACCTTCACCATGTGACCAATGCTAGCCAATCACGTGAGAACTACTAGAGATCCCTCTAAAATTCAGTTACCAACCAATCAGATTTAAACACATAGTAATGCATAAAAGCGTTTACAATTTCAGTGAATAAAATTACTATACTTAACAGGCTTCCCACTGAGGCATTTGATTGGCCATTGTGAAAACAGGATGCTGGAGTAAATGGACTTTATAGGTTCTTGCATGGAAAAAGGGAAAAGTGTAGTCAGGGGCAGATTGTGGTGAGTGCTACTCCATACTAATGATGACACCTGCCGTTAATCCTGCTCTAATCTGAATGACCCTGCCTCTTTATTTCCGTAGCTTCATCCTGGGTTTTCTTCATTAGTCGTGCTAATTCTTAGACATGCAATGGAACATCCAGAGCTGGTTTTTAATATCCAGCCACAGGAGGGCTGGTGAAACTTGTTGGACCTCCAGATGTTGCTGGACTACAACTCCCAGCATCCCTGGTGATTGGCCACACTGCCGGGGCTGATGGGAGTCGTAGTCCAACAACATCCGGAGTGCCACAACTCATCCCAGGGACAGTATGACTAAGGGGGCTGGCCCACTGCAGCAGCAGAATCATTCTACCATTATAAACCCTGAACGTTTTTCGCATCATAAAAGCAAGACACATTGTTCCTTCCATGTAAAGACTGCCTTGATTGCAGCAGTTTATACATTTCCTTTGATGTGATCATAAAAATATATCAAGAGCTGAGACAGACTTTCTCGGAAAAGTTTTGCCTCCTGTGGGGTCGGGGCTGAAAGGAAGATTAAGGGCACAGGGTTTCAATGCCCCCCCCTTTCTTCCTCAAACCACACTCTTCCTCCCTGTTTCCTCAAACCACACTCTTCCTCCCTGTTTAGCCTGGAGAAGAGGAGGTTAAGGGGTGATATGATAGCCATGTTCAAATATATAAAAGGATGTCACATAGAGGAGGGAGAAAGGTTGTTTTCTGCTGCTCCAGAGAAGCGGACACAGAGCAATGGATCCAAACTACAAGAAAAAAGATTCCACCTAAACATTAGGAAGAACTTCCTGACAGTAAGAGCTGTTTGACAGTGGAATTTGCTGCCAAGGAGTGTGGTGGAGTCTCCTTCTTTGGAGGTCTTTAAGCAGAGGCTTGACAACCATATGTCAGGAGTGCTCTGATGGTGTTTCCTGCTTGGCAGGGGGTTGGACTCGATGACCCTTGTGGTCTCTTCCAACTCTATGATTCTATGATTCTATGATTCTATGATTCCCTTTTGGCCCCCTCCCTCTAAAGTTCAGATTTCAATCCAATACTTCAGCCCTCTCTTAGTGCTATTTGCGCTAGTAACATGAAGCATGGGATGAAGAGTTGAAACAGGGCCTGTTTCTAAGCACCACTTATTATTTATGCATTTACAAGGTTTATATGTTGTTTAATCCCCAAATGTGGTGGGGGTTTTTTACACCATATATATCTATATCTATATATCTACAGTGGTACCTTGGGTTACAGATGCTTCAGGTTACATACACTTCAGGTTACAGACTCCGCTAACCCAGAAATAGTACCTCAGGTTAAGAGTTTTACCTCAGGATGAGAACAGAAATCGTGCGGCAGCAGCGGGAGGCCCCATTAGCTAAAGTGGTACCTCAGGTTAAGAACAGTTTCAGGTTAAGAACGGACATCCAAAACGAATTAAGTTCTTAACCAGAGGTACCACTGTATATCTTAAAAATAACTGACAAAATCATTCAGGGCGTGCAGTGCCACCACAAGGCATTGCAAATATTGAACTTCCCAAATTAAAGATGCACATCCTAGGAACCTCCTAGCAACCATTGTGGTGTGGGGAGAGGGGAGGGGGAAGTGTGGGGGAGAGAGAACAAATATACAAAAGCCCTATAGATCTGAACTCTGGGAACTGGCTTGCCCTATAAAAGGAGAGGAAATACGAACACGCAACAGAGGAAAGGGGAAAGAGAACAGGGTCATTCACAGTCAGGAAGCAGATAGATACAAAAAACAACAACAACAAAAAAACCCACTGCCATCACTGCCCCAGACCAAATGGCACAAAATGAAGGAAGGTGTAGAAGAAGAAAAATATATATGAAGGGTTGTTTCCCCTTCCTCCTGAAAGGATTTTCAATTGACAGGAAATATCTCAAATAATTAGACCTCTGCTTTATAAAGATGTGTCTATGTGTGGTGCACAGGTTTTTATTGATTAAGTTTATTGAGAGCCAGTGGGATGTAGCAGTTAGAGTCTCAGACTAGGACGTGGGAGACCTGGGTGCAAATCACTCAGCCACGAAGCTCACTATGTGGCCAACCACTGCCTCTTGGTCAAACCTACCTCACAGGATTGTTGTGGGGACTAGGTGGGTGAAGAAGCATGTACACCACCTTCAGCTCCTTGGAGGGAAAAGTAGGATATAAATGCAATAAATTAATAAATGTGGCTATTGTAATTGGTTTTAGCATTTCTATTGCACGTGTAAGTCACTCTGAGTCATTTTGATGAGTAACATGGCATCGTTGTTGTTGCTTCTGCTGCTGTTTCCAAAGCTGTCCCCCAAATAGGACAGCAATAGCTTAGCCTCCCTGGTTGCTTCCCTGCTGATAAACACAGAATAAAAAATTGCTCTCTGCTCTCACTCACCCAATATCAGTCTGCCCTTCTCCATTTTGGGCTTCTTTGCTTTGGTTTCTCCCAACCTTCCCATCCCCAGATTCCTCTTATTTCCAATAAGTTGCCATGTGAAGGGGGAGGAAGAAGGGAAAGAGAAGAAGAAGAAAAAGAAGATCCCATCCAACATTTCATTTCAGCTCAGTGTTCTCCCTCCATCAGTGAGGAGAGGAGAGGGCCTCCACAACCTCGTCCCTTTATTGCTAGTTGTCTGTCTGGACTGGCTCCCACACACCATGCTTGATAAGATCCTGGATCAGAAGAACTTGGCAGACCATGTTATAGAAAACCACTTGTGTGTGCTGTAGTCTCACGGCAGCACCAAATGGGGTGTGTGAGAGTGAGTGAAAGAACCCAACAGGCATGCATTCTTGTTTATTCTCTGAATACCCTTCCTATCCCTTAAAACACACACACAAATCAATACACGGCTGTATCTTGCTTTTACAATGGACAAGGACATGCATGGTGTGGGGGGGAGCACATTTTTGAAGAAAGAAGCAGAAGCTGCTGAAACTTGTGTTTTTTTGGATATAGAGCTGAAGATTACTTTGCCTCCTGTTCCTACTGGAAGCTGAGACCTTCACTGAAATAAAAGCTGGCATGAGATCCATGGGGAGGGGAAGGTCAATATCTGTGCTTTTGATGATAAGTTATGCTCTGGAACAAGCATAAAAAGGGGAACATTTTGGTATTCTGCATTTTCCCCCAGAGGGAAAACTGAATGAATGCTTTTTTTTTACAAGCTAGGACAAAGATTTGGGAGGGGAGTAAGGAGGGTCTGCCTGAAGTTCTTCTTCTGCCAGTTAGAAAAGATGCAGCATTTTAGAAAATGGTTTCTCCACTGACAGGCGGCAGCTGCCAATTGAAATGACAACTGCTATATCACACAAGCGCCTCTCTGTGTGTGTTTAATGGAAGCACAGATGATGAGCTGAGGGTGATGGCTGGGCAGATAGCATATCAGGCACGGTGTGGGCAAACCTGATAGCGAGCTAATCCCCCTTCCGCCTGCGTCTTCCAGGCAAAGACTGCCTTTGCGGCAGAGGTGATGTTCTCAGCCAATGGCTCGCAAAAAAGATGTGTCAGGACTCAAGACAAGCCTGGTGTCAGTCGCAGAGATTGCCAGACCTTTGGCTCGGGACATCAGGGCATGGGAGGAGGCGTTTGAAGCTTACATGGGAGAGGGTTCAGAGCAGGCCTCGTACAAAGCGTTTATCATAATTCTTTGGCCTTGCTGGTGCATTGGGCTGACTCTGTCAGAAAACTTTCCTGTGTTTTTGGAATTAACGTGAGCCTTCAACTGCAAATTTCAGCAGGCAGATCTTACCAGTGTTATCCTCACTCCAGTTCTTCTGGTGGTGAGCAGTTCTAGCAATGCAACGCTTACCCAGTTTCTTTTCTAAGGAAATCAGTTGAGACGTGCGCCATTTTGTAATGGTTGTTTCTGTTTACAAATATACATGCTGAGCATTGGTGGAGGCAGACTAGCAGCTTAAAGACTCCACAAAGTCCACTGCTCCCACATTGGATCTGAGAGCACCCAAAGGATGCTCACAGACTCCCAAATTCTGTCCTCTGACCCTCCTAGTCTCAGACTGCAGATGGCCCTTTGCTTCCTTTTCAATCACACCTAGATTACGTTATTCTTAACTGGGGCTGGGAGGGGAAGTAGCTTGCTATCAGATGCTGCAGTTGAAACAGACTATTTAAAGCTGCAGTCCCATAGCTCCACCACTGGAGAGCAGGATCCCAGAGGGACACAGTTTTCCCTCAAAGAGGGTGATCTGATGTTGAATGCCTCTTCCATGAGACAGCTAGTTCATCCCTGATGTCAGAGATGACAAAGAAGAGACCAGTTGGGGGCATGCCAGGCGAGGGGATCCTCAGTACTCCTAAAGCATAGACAGACTGTTGGTTTATCTAGCCAGAGGCAGATTTAGGGCTGTGCAAGCTGTGCAGTCACACAGGGCACACATCCTTCTCAAGGTTGCCTTCTCAAAGCCTGGTAAGTGCTTGCCCAGCTTTGGGAAGGAGGTGTGAGGGCTCTGGCAGGGGACCTAGAGCCCTCCTGTCTCCTTCCTGAAGCCAGGCAAGTGCTTACTGGGCTTTGGGAAGGAGGTAGGGGCTCTAAGACCCTGCCAGGGTGAGGGCTGGAGGGAGGGAGTCAACTGGCCTCTCACAGGGTGGTATATTAGCAAATTCCACCCTGATCTAGCTGCATACTTTCTACACTGATTGACAGTGCCTCTCCAGGATTCCAGCTAGGGGTCATTTCCAGCTCCACATGAACTGTAGATTGAAACTGAGACCTTCTGCATGAAAGCAGATGTTCTGCCATTGGACTACAGTCCCTTCTAAGGAAAACAAGCCCAGCAAGGCACTTGAAAAAGAGGGTTCTACCTTGGTTTGCCCCATACCTCCTTTGTATTTATTTGTATTTTTGATGAACACTTTCCCTTAAGATATGCATTTTGCAAACATTGGGTCGTTTCAGAATTGCACCACAAAATTCAGATCAGTGCAAATTTCAAAGGATGGCTGTGCTTTGGTTCTCATGTTGTTTTGCAAAGTTCAGATTTGGTAGATTCAACTTCAGATGCCAACGGAATTGAATTTCTCCTCCATCTCTTCCTAGCACTGATCTATGGCCCTTTCCCTCATCTCATAAACCTGCAGCTACGTATGTGCTGGGGGCTGATTGCAATCGGCTGCGGTCTGACTAATGGCAGCATCAACAGAGATCTACTATAATCCACAGAACAATTGACTCCTGGCATCAGTGCCCCGGCCTCCCAATAGATAATAGAAAAGGACATGGAAGAAAGAGAGAGGGGCAGAAATGGTATGTCCTTTTGTTGAGAAAATACCAGGCATCATTAGCAAACAGGGTTGGGGTTTTGAATGCAGATCCTTCCCCCCTCCCCCATCGCCACATTCTTTGTGGCTTTTTTCTTTTTGTTTTTTAACCTTTTCCAAAGTTTGCATTCCAGTGCTCTAAGCATTACAGAGCATATTGCAGCAAAATTGCCCAAATAGCCACATGGCATGCCTTGCTTTTGTAACTACAGACCGTCTCCCTAGTGCGCTTGGTTCTTAAGCCATGCTCTTGATTAGCATAGTCAAGTGCAAATTGGCAGAGCAGACTTCTCTTTCCCATCCTTTTCTTGCCTCTTTCTCTCATTCTTGTGCCAAGGTTCTCGCCATTCAGTTTGGCCTTTACCGTGCCTCACCAGAGTCACCTTCTGTTTAATGCATTTGGGAAACCTGGTGTCTTGGACTGTCGCTACATGGCGATGGTTAGCAGAAGCTGATTTCTTAATAGCTGCCATAATTGTTACAGTGTGAGAAGAGCAACCAGGCAATGGTATTTCATCACCGTTACAAACAAGCTGCGATTTCCCCTCTCAGATTCCTGCTGTATGACATAACTAGAGTTGACTTTCGCCATCAGCTCAGTCAAACACAACCTTTTAAAGCCCAGATTTGGAGAGTCTGCTACCTTTGGATCCATTCTGAATCAAACCAAGATCTAGGGCTGGTATGAAATGGATCAGGATTGGGCTTATCTATACCTCCAGGCTCCTACACATCTCAGCTATTACATTATAAATCAGGGTCTGGTGGCCCAACCCCGTCTAATGGAAACCAACTTTTGAGATCTCTTGAGGGCACTTGAGAGTTCATCCATGTGCCTCAGATTCATTCCAGATCAGATTCAGAGGAACCCTGCCACCCATAAACAGAAGAGGAACTTGTCCAGCTAAAACAAACAGAATAGAAGGATTTATGTTATTTGAGGTTCTCAGTTGGTCATAATCCCTGGCTTGGAACATAATCATATATAGCTCCTTGTCATGTACTCACAACCAGTATTGAGTGTTACTAGGCCAAAGACCCCTAAACAAGCCCTACATTACCAACAGGTTAGTTCCAGAACTAGAATGCCAATTGGACTACCAATTCTGTATACCATACCAGGAAGAATAAGGATGGGGAGCCTGTGGCCCTCCAGAGATTATTGGACTCCAACTCCCAGGGATGATGGGACTTGTAGTCCAACAACATCTGGAGGGCCACAGGTTCACCATCCCTACTCTAATAGGAATACTGATGTGCAATCTCAGCCCATTCACATGGCCCTCTTCTAGCAGCCAACTAACTTTTACTCAGAGTAGACCCATTGAACCTAACTGATGAGTAAACATTAGTTGAATACTGTCCATGTTTCTGTGACAGGAGGCAAACATAGTTCAAGGACTATATGAATTTCCTCTATTTTTTTTCTGCTGTGCCAAAACTGGCATTGCATATGCAGGACATTCATCCACAAAGAGTCACTATGCAATTTTTGCAAAGACAGGGTTTTCAAAATGGTAATTTAATTTGCATGGTATTCCAATTCGAAACACAACGGTGCTTTTGTTTTCCATTTAAGAACACATACCCAGCTTAATTGCATAATTCCCAGTTTAGAACTGAGTGAGCACCCTTGTTTTATTTTAAAGTATTTTCTATTGAGGCACAGCTGGAACATAATTAGCTATGTGAAAAATAAAAATGCACAGCAGCATTTTATTAGAAAATTAAGGAGGGTTATTTGCCCCAAAAAGTGGACCTTGTAAATCATTGGAACATGAAATATCAAGCTAATATTCAACCATATATCTTATTTTCACTAAAAGCTTGGGGTACATATGTTATATTTATATTTTATTGATCTACTTCAATTTAAGGATTGGATTATTTGAAAATTAGGATTATTTCATTGTAGACATATCTGTATCTCTTCATTCTAGCGATAATCATGATAAACAAAAATACCTTTGGGATAGTGGGATAAAACATTTAATTTTTCAACTATTCAAAAGAACTGATGAGACTATTGCTTTACCCTTCCTCATACTGTGTGATAGGCACAGTTTTGATTTCACAACTGGTTGCTGAATTATTATTATTATTATTATTATTATTATTATTATTATTATTATCTGAATTTCTTTCCACATATATATCCCGTGGCAATTTGCAAACATATCCCTAGAAACAGCTAAAATAATTTCTAAAACAGTTCAACAACTGGGTATAAGTTTAAAAACAACACAGAAACTGTTCCTTCACAGAACTGCAATAACTGTTCAAAAATCTGATTTATCTGGCAATTGCATGACAATTATCTGCAACCATGAATATGCAACACTTGCTTTGGGGAGCGAACAAAGGAACATATATTTTCAGTATTGCCATTTTTTTGGCTCACAAACACAACTAGTCTGTTGACTGTGTACTGTCAAGATGAAAATTCATTAGTGGTTCTGAGTGGTTATGTTCTCTGAGGGGTCAAGAGAATCCAAACACACACACACACACACACCCCTCAGGTTCTTAAGTAGCATCTGCTTCTTGAAGACAGCAGGTCTTTGAATATCAGTTAACAGAAGTCATAGGTAGAAAGAGTGCTGCTCCACTCAAGTCCTGCATAAGCACCTGTCTGGCCACTATGTGAACAAGAAGCTGGACTTTGGTATACAGAGGTACCACTGTATACAGGACTGAGGCCATTTAGGGCTTTCAAGGTCAGCACCAACACTTTGAATTGTGCTCGGAAATGTACTGGGAGCCAATGCAGATCTCTCAGGACCGGAGTTATGTGGTCCCGGCAGCCACTCCCAGTCACCAGTCTAGCTGCCACATTCTGGATTAATTGCAGTTTCCGGGTCACCTTCAAAGGTAGCCCCACGTAGAGCGCATTGCAGTAGTGCAAGCGGGAGATAACCAGAGCATGCACCACTCTGGCAAGGCAGTCTGCAGGCAGATAGGGTCTCAGCCTGCATATCAGATGGAGCTGGTAGACAGCTGCCCTGGACACAGAATTAACCTGCGCCTCCATGGACTTCTGAGTCCAAAATGATTCCCAGGCTGTGCACCTGGTCCTTCAGCGGCACAGCTACCCCATTCAGGACCAGGGAGTCCCCCACACCCGCCTTCCCCTTGTCCCCCCAAAACAGTACTTCTGTCTTGTCAGGATTCAACCTCAATCTGTTAGCCACCATGTTTGCACCATGATGAATACTACTCCTTGGGAAACTTGAAATGTGCATTGCCAAGGGCTTTCTGGTTTTTTTCTTGGCCCAACAATGCATAATCTTTGCCTGAGACTCACCTGTTATAGACTTTTCAATCCTCCTTAGACCCTTCTTCATTGCGACTTTCTGTCAGAAGCCTGGAGACTAATTCAGCACTTGGGCATCTCTGTGGCAAGAACATCTCTTTATCTGGTCTCCAGATATCTAGCACGCTCGTCGTGAAATGATAGATGCAATTACTTTTTTTGTTTCATGGGGGGAACACCTGTGAAGCATATGCTGTGTTGTGAGTTGCTCCAGAGGTGCTACCTGAGATACTTGGAACACTTTTGACAGCCCTGATAGGTTTACAAAATGTAGCTGACTTGATGGTCTCTTCATGCTGATAACCTGAGTACCTTTGTTTACCCCAGCTGAATATTTATAACCGAAACTATGTGCCTGCACATATGAAAATATCTGTCCATAATAGCTATGTAGGGAGCAATTAAACTGTGGATTTCATGGATTTATAAAAGGCCTTTAGTCATGATAAGCAATTGGTTCTATGTTCAAAGTCAACGTGCAAATGTAAGAGCACTGTGGTCTTTGTGCCTTGACTGTACATTTTTAGAGCAACTTTCCCTAACCTGATGCCCTTCAGATGTTGCAGGAGTCCACCATCTGCAGTCAGCATGGCTACTGGTCAGTGATACAAAGAATCTACTAGATCAGGCCAATAGGCCATGGAGCCCAACATTTTGTTTTCACAGTGGCAAAGCAGATTCCTGTGGGAAGCCATGTAGGACCTGAGCTCTGCACTCTCCCCTCCTGAGGCTTCCAGCAACTGGTATCCAGAGATACACTTTCTCCAACAGTGGAGGTAGAACATAGTCATCAGGGTTGGTAGCCATTGGTAGCTGTATCCTCCATGAATTTGTCTGATCCAAGTTGGTGGCCATCACTTACTCTTGGGCACTGTGTGAAGAAGACCTTTCTTTTGTCTGTCCCGAACCCTCCAATGTTCAGCTTAACTGGATCACTCTGGGTATTACGAGGGAGAGGGAGAAATGATAGGAAATGGGAGGAGACTCTTGAGAGTCCCATGGACTGCAAGAAGATCAAACCTATCCATTCTGAAGGAAATCAGCCCTCAGTGCTCACTGGAAGGACAGATCATGAAGCTGAGGCTCCAATACTTTGGCCACTTCATGAGAAGAGAAGACTCCCTGGAAAAGACCCTGATGTTGGGAAAGATGGAGGGCACAAGGAGAAGGGGACGACAGAGGACAAGATAGTTGGACAGTGTTGTCGAAGCTACCAGCATGAGTCTGACCAAACTGCAGGAGGCAGTGGAAGACAGGAGTGCCTGGCGTGCTCTGGTCCATGGGGTCACAAAGAGTCAGACACAACTAAATGACTAAACAACAACAGAATCTGGAAGGAACCAAGTTTGGGAAAGGCTGTTTTAGAGGCAACTGGATGGCCAGCAACCAGAACCAGGATACTGGACTAGATCAGAAATCAGCAACCTTTTTGTGCCTGAGGCTATATATGCTGGTGGATGGGCATTTGGGGGCCACTGGTCATTGCTGATTTCCTGTGGCACAATGGATCAGTGCATCTGGCTGGTTATGTGTTTTTCAGTTACAGTCGGTTATAGTCAGTGGCGTAGCGTGGGTTGTCAGCACCCGGGGCAAGGCAAGTAATTTGCGCCCCCTAATCCGTGGATTTGCACCCCAAAACCCTTACCCCCAGATGTTGCGCCCGGTGCGGCCGGCCCCCCCTGCACCCCCCACGCTACGCCACTGGTTATAGTTATTCCAGTTGCATCCGTCATCTCCTATCCCTTCTCGCCTGGACTTCTCAGCCTATCTTCCCTTGACATCCTAACCCAATCACTTTGGGTTGCTGCAGCTCCTAAAGCTTTCCACTCCTTCTCTCCTCTGTCTTTATACTGCTTCTTTTTAGATGCTTCTCTAGTTGTCCCCACTCGCTTAACATTGTTTCTCTCTTTGTATTTCTTATTCTGGCCATCACTGTGGCTAATTCTACATATTTTATTAGTTTAAGCAACCACTGGTCTTTGGTCGGGGTTTCCCTCCCCTTCCACATTTTAGCGTACATTACCCTTGCTGCCGCTGTTGCGTAAAGAAAGAGGTTTTGTTTTTTTACTTTATCTGGAATTTCCTGTCATATTATAGCCAACAGGAATGCTTCTGGCTTCTCAGGGAAGGAACATTTAAGCATCTTGTTTAGTTCTTCATAAATCATTCCCCAGTATTATTATTTTTGTGAGTTCGCATTGCCACCACATGTGGATTAACAAGCACTCCTTCTCTAAACATTTCCAACATAAGTTTCATCCTCTTTTATACATTTGAACCAGTTTTCTGGGTGGTAGATGCCATCTGAAGATCACTTTTTGGATGTTTTCTCTGCTTGCATAACATGTTGGGAATTTTATTGTGTTGTTCAATAATAACTCCTATGCTGATAATTCTAAACTATAGCCAAAATCAGACACCCAATGAATCATTGCCTCCTTCACCAATTCGTCTTTGGTCTCCCATTCCAATAGTGCATCTGACTGTTGACCAGAAGGTTGGTGGTTCAAGTCCACCCAGGGACATCTGTGGGCTAAATTCCTGCATTGCAGGGGATTGGACTAGATGACCCTCAGAGTTTCTTCCAACTCTACAATTATGTGATTCTATGATTCTATATCTGGGGCTAGCAGTGGGTGGGGCCTGAGCTTGTGATGAGTGGAGCCATTCAGACGCACATCTGCGCACAAACACAAAGATTCATATGCTTCCCCACCATCGCATGCATACATTCTCTCACACATACACTCTCTCTTTTTTTGGCTTTTCTTGGCTTCATTGCTACGGCAGATTTAGCTCATTGAGCTGTTTCGAAACAGTCAATAATCCTAGCGGCAGTGTTTTGAGAAGTTGTTAGAAATGAATATGGAAAGCAGATCTCTCTGGAAATGTGACGACAGATGTAGAAACTTGCATTGTATCTAAATATTTATATGCTCAGACCGAATGCCTGGCAGGGGGGAAGGAAATGACTGTCCCAGGGTGCACATGAAATATAGCAGTGTCCTCTTCACCTTTTAATTAAAAGGGCTCACACCCAGATGGAGAAAGAAAGGCATTTTCACACATACTCGCAACTCAAGCACAATTCACTTAGAAGCACTTTATGTTAGTTATTACATGGGGCTACATTTGCACTTCCAGAAGGGAGGATTTCACACCAAAAGTGTATGTGATGCAGTGCACTCCATATTCTAACATACCAGGCTAATAAAGTGACTATTTGCGGACCCAGGTGCAGGGACCCCCCTGCTTGCCAGGGGTTTAGGGGGCGTAGAAGCAGCAAGAAAGACAGGACAGCAGCTTTGGGTCAAAATGGCCACAACTTTATTGCTTACAGATGTCAGTAGGCTTGGATATGTATCCTAAATAAACCAGTTCAGTTGCTGGTTGGTTATTCCACCAGGGTCGTTCCTGGGTTTAAGCCCCCTATGACTCAAATCAAATGTGGCAAACGCACCAGGATGCCATTTGTGAAGTTCTGTGGCCTGTTAGCCCTTGTTTAAGCCTTCAGACATATACTATCCCCCCTGGACTCCTTTACTGGGCTATCCTGAAAAGTTGCTCCAGTTTAGACTAAGGACCAACCCAATCCCTTTTTCCACCATAAAGTTGTCGCAGTTGCTACAAGGTGGGCAAAAAACCCAGGCGGGCCCAATTTGTCTGCAAGTGAATTCCTCTCTGGCTCCCAATATGGTGACAGAATTCCATAGCAAGGTCATGCATGTGCTCTACCTGCTTACCTTTGGCCGGCCAGGCCCAGACATCGAGGATGGGCAGATGGGGTGTCCATTGACAAATGTGCTGCCCACACTCAGTGCAGCAAGTATATATGCTGTGGAGGCAGAACTGAGTGGAGACAGGTCCGCTTCCAAAGCTGTGCCTCTCAGATCAGCCATGATTGGTCAATTCAAATTATTGGCAGGAATACCCAGAATCCTCTACGACCCGCCACAATTGCTACTGACGGCAAGCGGTCTCTACTAATCAGTAAATTGCAAGAGTGTACATGCAACTGCTTGGTAAGCCAGCAACCTGTAGCATCCTGCCAGGTGGTTTGGAGAATTTCAATAACACAAAATCCCAAGCATCCCAATGAGTCATCTTAGTGGGGCTAATTATTTCCGGAGGATGCCTCCCCCCCCCCCAGTTGCTTATGGACACAATTTCATTTGGCTTGTTGTAGCCCAAACCATACATCTGTTTACTCGTAAGTTAGCCTGCGTTCAGTGGGGGCTTATTCCCCGTGGAAGTGTGCACTGGCTCGTTCAACAAACAACTAATTGAGGGATGCTATCTGGGGAAAGAGCTGTTTATGCTGGGCCTGCAAAACGACAATCCTTGTGACTCACTGAGGCTCACATTTGCTGTGGATAAACAGGAAGCTCAGCTTGTGGCTTCAAACCAGTCTGAGACACTGTCCTTTCAAGGGATAATAAAAATATAAATGGCAAGGCTTTTCAGTTATAGAAAAAGTGCTCTTTAAAACTGCCCAGTCTCTAACGGCTGTGTCTGCTTGTAGATTTTTGTTCAAGGTTTCCATTGTTCTTGCGGTTTCTCTGGCATATCACTGCAAGTTCTTACAACTTGCCTTAGCACCTTTAAGAACAATTAATCCATGCAGTTTTAAGGTCATGCCTCCTCCGGTCAGAGTTTCCTTTTATGGAGGCATCCCTTGGGGAATATTTTCACTTTGTGCGTGCTTAATGCCAGCAAGATGATTTAATACATGCCTTGTGTTTTGTTTCTGATTCCCTGGCCATTGTACTGCATGTTCCTATAAACAAGAAATCATTTCTCAACCGGCAATTACCTGCCGTGGCATTGTAAACTAAGGCAGTTGTTTACTGCATAATGGGGCTTGATAATTCAGCTCAATGAAACGGGCTTTTGGGGTGGAAGTTTGATGGGGTCCTCTGCATTTATTCTGAAGTGAGTGGAGTCTCTGGGCACCCCTCAGAAAGCATGTGATACCATTAGTCTGGCATAATTACAGTATGCTACCAGCACTATAACACTCACACACATCCTGTGGCAACGGAGTGACTTCTTCCCAATGTTAACATTGGGAATTTAAAGAGGCATTATGTATAAGCCCTAGACCAGAGAGATGCACTCTGAATTAGTATTTCCTGGAACGGAGGACTGATTAAGAAACACAAGAAGAAGAAAACACAAGCTCCTTTCATATGTTCAGTGGAAGTGTATTGATGAGGGGAGGGCAGAGAATTCCTTAATTTAATCATGCACTGGGTGAAAAAGTTATTTCTTTTATTGTTCCAGCACCTTCCAGGAATCAGCTTTAATGGAAGTCCACAAGTTTCTGGTGTTAAATGAGAGAGGAAGAAAAAAATTCCATGCTATGCATGATCCTACTTGCCTTTTCTCTCAACTAAGAAGTCCCATACTCAACTAAAAAAAAGTCACATACCCTCCAACATTCCTCAGGTGAAAATAGGTACATTTCTCACTCTCTGGCCCACACTGACCTTCCTCACCCCACCCCCCATTGTAGCCCCCCAACCCACAGAGCATTGACTTTCAGAAGAAGGGTGAATGCTGCCACCACTCCACCAGCAACACACAGCATCCGTGCCCTCCAATATCCTGAGAAAACGCCTTAGTCCCAATTTTATTCTTAGGTAGATTTGCAAAATGAAAAACACACACCAATAAATACAGTATTTTTTGTTTTATATGACTCACTTTTTCCCTCCTAAAAAGTAAGGGGAAATGTGTGTGTGTCTTATGGAGCGAATGCAGGTTGCGCAGCTATACAGAAGCCAGAACAGAAAGAGGGATTTTTTCTTGTTATCCTCCTCCTCCTCCAAAAACTAGGTGCGTCTTGTGGTCTGGTGCGTCTTATAGAGTGAAAAATATGGTAGATTTTAGGAAGGGGCAAGATTATAGAGATGGATGCACAAAGTGGTGTTTGTTGGTTCTTGGTTTTTTTTTTTTAATTAAAAAAGACTCCTTGCACTCTGCTCCCACGTATTCCTCCCACCCAGAGTGGCTCTGCTGTCTGCCTGCAGATAAGAGCCAGTGTAACATGTGAGGCTAGGCCTCCTCCTTAACCGATCTCCAGTAGCCACTATGAGCTGCCCAAGGGAGGAAGCCAGTAGCAGTGGCCATGGAGAGGCAATCGGGTGCTCCCTCGCAGCTGCCACTGCCACAATTGCTCAGGACACAATTGCGCTGGCTCATCCTCCTCCCCGAGCTCAGTGCTGGTTGTGTTGGTGGGGAAAATAAGGACATTCCAGGATCAAATCAGAAGCCAGGATGACTTTCGTGATTCCGGGACTGTCTGTGATGGCCTGGGACTCAGGCTCGGGCTCGGAACCAGAGGAGACTCAGTCTGCACCAGATCCTTTGCCTCAGGCTTCATCTGAACCAAGTCTGGGGCCTGATCCTGAAGAGTCCCAGTCTGCACAGGTTCCCCTGCAACAAACACCAGCTGGGCCGAGTCAGGGGCCTGAGCCTGCCCTGGCTCCAGATGCGGGGATGACCTCGTTGCCTTCAGCTGGACCATCACTTACAGCTGCTCTACTGCCGGTTTGGTCAGGGAAAGCTGAGGCAGCCCCTGGGTCTAGTAACCCACCGACGTCTCCCGAGCTGCAGAGACTAAGGTTTGAGAGAAGGAGAGACCTGAGTACTTGCAGGAGGAGTGCTCGCCTTCAGGAGGTGATTGGCCGGGGGATCAGGACTGGCCATTACCCCAACAAAGATAAAAGGCTGTCAGACCCTGCCCCAGGTTGTAGGAGCAAAATTGCTGTATACTAGATCCTTCCTGATATCTTGTACCTGTCCTTGCCTGGTTTCCTGCCTCGTGTCCTTGGCCCTGTTGGACTGACTCCTAGCAGAGCCTTTGGATTCTGGACCGGTCCTGGACTGCATTTCATGGGGCCAGCACAGTATACAATGTTCCAAACTGTGGTAGATTTGAATAACACACAACCTCCCTCCTCCCTCTCCCAGTAAGGAGCAAAGCCTGCCTGCTGGGAAGCCCTGCACTTCCAGCTGCAGTTCTACGCACTTACCTGGGAGTAAGGCCCATTGGGCACAATGGACCTTTTAAGTTGCCTGACCTGCTATAAACAGAGCAGAAATCCCCACCCCCCACTACCATCCATTCATGAGAGGCTGCTTGCTTTTCTGATCAACCTCTGTTGTCAGAAAAAGCACAATATGATACAGCCCTAAAATATATATAAAAGCAAGCAAAATCAACCACTCAAGAAACTAAAGATCGCTGTAATTTGAGTGAACACCAGTACATATTTTGCTTCAGAACATGCAATTTCACATCTGAGAGATTTTCCTGCCAACAAAGTGGGTTTGGAAGAAAGAAGAAGAAAGAAGCAATTACTGTCAGATTCAGTCTGATGTTAAAAAATATACAAATAGAATGCTCCAGCTTTTAATGTGCTCACTTATCTTCTTGTTCAGGTTCACAAAAAGTAGCTGTAAAACAGCAGGAGATAGATTAGATAGATAGATAGATAGATAGATAGATAGATAGATAGATAGACGATAGATAGATGATAGATAGATACATGAAAGATAGATACAGAGTGAATGATACCGACTGATTGAGTCACCATGGGAGTATTAAATACTGATGCAGAAGCAGTTGTACAATCACATTCTTTCCTCTTTCTGTTACCCTCCTTCCATTTCTCCCCTCTCCCTATGTAGTTTTGAACTGGATTTGCCATGCTATAATTGAGTGTCATTTCTCAGGCAGTGTTGACACTGTCAGAGCCAAAAGAGCTATCAGTCGTACCAAGGGCTGCCAGATCTCACGGTTTGACCTGGAGGTCTAAGCTTTTCATTTCAGATTCCTTACAGAAGAGGCTAATGTTTAAGTTGTGAAGCTAAAAACTTGGTGCTGGTAATGGCTATTCCCAATAGTGCCCAATCCTTCTCTTTCCCATTCCAGAGCTTAACCTCCTCTATTTCCCATATGTCCTTCCAGGTCTAGCATCTTTGTCTCTGTTTCCAGGTAGGAAGGGACACCAAAAGGGACTTAATAAATAGGCGTGGAACCTAAAACTGTCCAAGGAGGTATGAGCATGCTCAGCTAGCATGGAATGGTCCACGTTTTGATGTTTTATCATGTTTTTAATATTCTTTTGGGAGCCGCCCAGAGTGGCTGGGGAAACCCAGCTAGATGGGCATGTCACGCTTGAGGTCTTTGAGGGCAGAAACTAGAAAATACTGGAAGTTTCTAGAAGATTCTGGAATGTACTGGAAGATTCTGGAAGGTTCATATTGTTTTGACTAACTCAGGGTCACGTGGAGCCAGGAGAGATAAATTCCTGGGCTCAGCGAGCTACTCTTTGCTCTCTCTCACTCTGCTTGTATATTGCATGGAACAAAGTTTTTGCCTCAGTTTTTCTTTTACTATGGATCTTTGACTCTGCGTGGTTCTTTTTATTTACTGCAAGACACTGTTCGTCAGGGCGGGGTACAAATAAATTATTATTATTATTATTATTATTATTATTATTATTATTATTATTATTATTATCTGACAGCCTGTTCTGTGTGGGCAGCAGGGAAGGTATGATGTGGAAAATCAAGAGGGAGGAAAAATGGAATAGAATATCCTGGAAGAAGACAAGGCAGGCTGGCTGTAACCCTGAACAGGAGCATTCCACACTTGTTGCCTGTCCATCTTGTGAATTCCCAACAATAAACCTTTCAGTGATACTGATGAGCACCCATTCCCCCCCCCCCTTCTTTGCATCCTGCTACTGCACTCAACCATTTGCCTTTTCTTGCATCACAATAGCTTGAAAGCTTTTCTTTTTGAAATCACGAGATGATAATTCGAAAATGTCTTGACAGGCTTTTCTTTCTCTGAGGAAACACTACCTTCAGGTTGCCACGTAATGAAAAGTGGTGTTCTATTGTTGCAGAAAAACCATTCTTCATCAGGTGGCTGGATTATGTACTCAGATATTAGGCGTTACCTTTTGGGATAGCTGTGGATCCACGCATCCATTCTCTTCCCAGCTTGGATCGTGAAGAGTGATGTTGGAGAATTCTAATGGAAATGGAAGCAGAAATTGCCAGTGTTCATTTATTCATCCCGTGTCCAGAGTGGAAATCAAGCCAGAAAATGTGATCAGTATTTGTTGTTTTAGCGTTCAGTCTGCAAATGATATGTAATGGATTATGCGTCTCCCTGCCCCGATTGCATTGTTTTTCCTTTGAACAAAAAAAAAAAAAAAAAAAAAAAAAAAGCAGTGGGAAAATGTAATGATGAAGCAATTACACAATTTATACAATTAATTATGCAAATTAAGCAAGTTACGTAATCTTTCCACAGCGGACAGTGCGGCAAATAATGTAGTTTTCGGCAGAACACAAACTGCAGCAGAATGGATGCGCTGCCGCATGCAACTACTAGAGGACGGAAGGGGGAAATATGCCTTCATATATTCCAAATCATAAGTCATGAGTCAAAACATACACCGTCATGTAATAGACAAAAATCCCATGACTGCAATCACGGAGCAGGAATTCTAACATGAATGTGTATATTACACTATATTATAAGAGAGCACTGCTACTCTGTTCTGCTTGATTGTTGAATTGAGATATCTGCATGTTGCGCAAAACAACATCCTGTCCAGCAGGGTTGGGGGAGGAATTCCTTTGGTGCTGTTTTCCAGGCAGACCCTCCAACTGAATGCTCCTGAACCTGCTTGCGGATTGGAATGGCACTGCCAACCAAAAGAGAAACTGCTTTCTCTCGTTGTCTAAAAGACACAATGCTCAGCAAGTTCAGAAACTGGGACAACATGCATCAGTTTGTTGTTCTTCCCAGGCAAAAGAAACAGAGTAGAAAAGACCTGGAGCATCGTTGACATTCCAGGGGCGTTGCAGACGCTTTGGAGATAATCCATAACATTCCAGCATAGCTGCTCCTTCAGCCAAAAGGTAGGCTCATAATGGGAATACTAGGAAGGAAGTGGGCTTTATATTGTTAAATATTTATTTTTCCAAGCTCTGGGAATGTTTGTGATAGGTTTATGAGCTTGCAAAATATTTAAAGAATTGGGGTATTGGCCATTAGTTTACATGGCCAGAGAAGCAGCTGCTTGTAGTGATGCCTGCCCAATCATGGCTATATTCTACTTCCACTGTCAGAGGCAGTAAACCTCTGTTTACCAGCTGCTTGATGGGGAGAGAGCTGTTGCACTTGGGTCCTGCTAGTGTGTTACCCAGAGGCACCTAGTTGGCCACTGTAGGAACAGGGTGTTGAACTAGGCGAGCCATTGGTCTGATCCACCAGTGCTTTCCTTGTTTTCTTTGTTGAGAATTCCGTTCCGCCTTAAGGAACAGACCTGGGACTGTTGTGTGTCACATGTCTGTAGCACACACCAGCATTGCATGCTGGGAACTTCCGTTTGTATATAGCTTTCTGTTTTGCTTTGTACACGAAGGAGATCAGACATGTTTCCTTTTGTCCTGATCTACCCTGAATAAACCTGCTTGTAAATGTGCTCACACAGCCCCTCGTGCCACTTCTGTTTGCGCAGTGTTTTCTCTGCTGAGTAGCGTGCACAGGCTTCTAAAGCCTGTGTCACAGATTTATGCTGCACCAAGGACCGGAGTTTGCCCGGCACACTGGCCTGTGGGCTGGAGCCAGCTGGGGGCCTGCCAATTGCCCCCGTTTTCTTGGATGCATGCCAACGCTCTTATGGTTTGGGATGTACTTACAGATCCTTCAAGTGTCCCTATTTTCCAGGGACAGTCCCAGATCTATAGAAGCCATCCCGGTTTCTGGTTTGATCCTGGAATGTCCCACTTTTCCTTAGGATGCCCCCTGTTTTCATCAGAGAAATGTTGGAGGGTATGGAGTCATGCAACCCCTTGAGCCAAGGAGATAATTAACTATACAATAACTGTTTAGCAACGGAAGTTGTTTAGTGTTTAATGTTTTGTTATTTTTTTTATGTGTTGGAAGCTGCCCAGAGTGGTTGGGGCAACCCAGTCAGATGGGTGCGTCATTATTATTATTATTATTAAATTGTTGTTGTTGTTTAGTCATTTAGTCGTGTCCGACTCTTTGTGACCCCATGGACCAGAGCACGCCAGGCACTCCTGTCTTCCACTGCCTCCCGCACTTTGGTCAAACTCATGCTGGTAGCTTCGAGAACTGAATAGGATGTCCTTATTGTCATTGGAGAAATGTTGGAGGCTATCGTCTTATTTTCTCCAACACCAATTTTGTCCGAGGCTCCTTAAAAGATGTCAAACCTACAGCATCAATCCTATATGTGCCTTTGAGGGTGAACCTCTAGTAACATCTCAGATATAATAGTTGAAAATTTGTCTTTTGTATTGGTTAGAAATAAAAAGTCAATCTAAAATGGGTCCTATATCAAATCACACCCCAAGTGAAGAGCTTACTTGGCACCCCTTTCCATTTGTACAACTGACTACTTTGTTTTTTAATTATTCTATTGAAAGGCCATTCAATAGCTTTGATGCACAATTCCCATACATGATTTATCTCTGACAATGGATTTGATGTATTGATTAGGCTTATTGACATTAGGGATATCAGGGGAGAGGCCCTGAACTCACCATCATGATCCTGCCTCAACACACATGTGTAGAAAAAGACAACAATATTAAGCAAATGTGCAGGTCTCTAGTTTTTTGTTACTTGTGGGTGTTTTGTTTTGGTACCTGAGGGAGCATTCAAAAATGTGATTTAGCAGGATTATGCGTAAGTGGTATTTGGCTGATATAGTAGTCTTGATTAAACCAAAATTTTAAAAAATGGAGATTTGAGGAAGGCAGGTCACACCTTAAGAGAGAAAGGATTGTGAGAGGGTGAAAGGTACCTCTTTAAATCAGACAAATCAATAGGCTACAAACCGGTGCAGAGATGTGTAAATAGACACTACTTTAGCATCACGCTACAGAGTGGTTATTCAGCATAGATGTCAGCTACTTAATTATAGTTTACGCCAAACGATATTCAAGGTCATCACTGTGGTTCCTCTTATAATTACAGGCTACGCTGTAAAAATAGAATGCATTGTCCCACAGGAACCTTCAGACATATCCATTGCCACTTCATTTTATTCAGCTAAGTTTTTTCTTCTTCTCTTTTCCAAATAATTATCGTTCCATTTTATTTATTTATTTTATAACCTCAGTCAGGGTGGGAGGTGCGGAGAAAGAATAACAGCAAAGGTAAGGGTTTCAGCAGCATCCCTCGCTAACCAGAATGATATTTATACGAGCCTGACTGGGGCTTTAGTTGTCTGGCATTTGTCTTGAAATGGTAACACTGAGGGACATTTGTACAAGAAGGGAGCTTCTCTCTGCTGCAATATGGTACAAGCACCCATCACTGCAGAGAGCCATGGTCTAGTATTGCAGCTACACACTTTGCAGGTATCAGGTGACACAAAAGGGCTGGTAGGGTTTTACTGAACCCTTCAAAGATCCCAACTTTTCTGTCTGGATAACTTGTGGGCCCCCACAATCTTTTCCAGAAGTTGGCACTTCTGCCTGTGGTGGTCTAGATTAAACCTATTAAAATAACCTTTTCAATACACATTAGTATTGCACAATGCACATTAGTATAGCACATGTGTCATAAAGTTTCCATCTCTGTTTGAAGGCTTGAGCCTGTGGGTGGAAGGATTTGAGTCTGCGTGTTTGTGAACTTTTAGTTTTTTAAAATATCAATTAGCCTTTATTGGGTTGCACCCGTTTTGTATTTATTCTTGAATTTAGATGTAATAGAAGACTGGGATCAGTCTTCTTCAACCTCAAGTTCTCATATGCTGTTGAACTGCAACTCCCGTTATCCCCAGACAGTTGGGCCCAGTGGTCAGGGATGATAGGAGTTGTAGTCTGACAGCGTCTGGGAACCCAAGGTTGAAGAACAGTGGCTTAGAGGATGCACAAGTCTGGAAGCTAGGCAATAACTTTGCTGTCTCTCTCCATTAACAAGAACAAAATGGCAACAGGAAACTCCTGGCTCCACCCAGATACAACTAATTTTAGTACCACCTTGTGATTAAACGATATAATGGCACTATCCATGTAGTGGATATATATGAGGGAGAGATCATGGAATTCTACTCAGTAGTGATCCTGAGCAGAACTCCGATGTATAGTTTTCATAGTAAAAACTTAAACACGTTGCAGGATTCCCAAAAAGTAGACCAGAGGAAATTATATTTCATCCAGCAGAGCTACTGAAGGCAAATGAGCATAATGGTCATGAATCCAATACATTCAGAATTATCACTGTCCATAAGAAATTCAGTTGCAGCAGACTTAACTTAAACTTGCAATAACTTATAATAAGTCTAAACCTTAACACTAAGCATACTATGTACAGAACACCACACCAGAAGGAAATGAGATAGAAAGTGAAAGTGAAACCCAGGCTCCTTCTAGCCCTACTTTTATAGTCAACATGACCTTTACAGAAAGAGATAAGAGAACCAGTTTAAGCTTCTCAGCTCCTCTGAAGGAATAACCCAAACATCATGAACCTTCTGCTTGTTTCTTTCACACCCAGAAGCTTCCAGAACCCTCCTGAATTCATCATATCAATACTTTCTGTACTAAGAAATGCAAACTGACAGGGTTGCAATTGTGAAGAAATGGAATATGCTGCATAAATGTGGATCAGACTTTTTCTTCTTGTTGGTAAATAGGAATACCTGTCAAGACTTTTAATAGACTGAGCTTTCTGAATGGAATCTGAACATGGTTGTTTAATCCAAAGCGGCGGGGGGGAGGGGGGAGAGGAACCCAAGCAGCTTTTGCCAAAATCTAGTTAATGATTAAAATGCACCTTCTTATTCCCACATCACCCAACAGCCAATTTTCCTCAGCACAATAAGCACCAGCAGGAAGTGATTACACATCAAATCTCTTATATATCCTGGTTTTGTCTATTTTCTATCAAGCTAAACCCGTCTCTTTTTTCTTCACGTAAAACATCTTTTTTAACTTTTGTTTAGAAAAATGTGGAGGCAGAAGATTAAACTTGGCAAGACTGAAGTGTGAAGTTTTTGTATTTTTTGGTCTTCCTTGATCAAAATACAAGGAAGTGTTTTCATTGTCCCTAAAATTATGCTGGAGATGTATGAGAATATTTTATTTTAGGCAGGAATGTGATGGAGTTTATTCTCTTAATTAGTAGCATCTGGCCACACATTTTTGTGGTTAATGTTGTAGCACATTTGTTCTGTGTACTTTGTACTTTATTGGCCAGTGGGAAATGAAATAATCAACTTGTGGCATGATCTTAGGAGCCAGCGGGCCAGCACAAAATCTGTTTTCTTTGTTTTCTTAATGAAAACCTTATTAATCACTTTATATTAAAACTCCCACGCCAATATACACATTTCAAACACTCAGTAAAAAAGAGGGAAAACACACACAACAGAAATGATCTGCACCATACGTTTTAAACTCATAGGTTCCTCCAAAGAATGCTGGGAACTGTAGTTTGCCCTCACAGAGCTACAATTTCCCGGCACCCTTAACAAACTACTGTTCCCAGAATTCTTTGGGGGAAACCAAGCACTTTAAAAAGTGTTTAGCATGTATGGAGCTCTTGCCCCTTCTCATGGTTCACGCAACATGTCATTATTCTCCAGGAGAACTAGTCATAATTAAGCACTTTTCCTTCCACTGATTGCAATGAAGAGTTGAGCACTTAGGTAAATATTTCCCATTGTAATTTGTCAAGCTGAAAAGTGCTTAATTTGGGATGGATCACTCCAGAGGCAGCCAATAGGAAAGCGGGGGGCATCACATACCTATCTTCCCAGCAGCAGCATCACAGCGGCTTAGCTGCAGGGATAGAGACAAGGTGGTGGGATATTGCCACTGTAGAGATGTACCGCCAGGAATGCTGAGTTATCTCTGCTCAGCAATATCAAAAGCAACACGATGGCCAGAAACAATTACAATGTGAAAAACTTTATGGAATAATTCAAAACATCAAAACTAACAAACTGAAGTCTCTGAAAGTCCTTAAATGAATCATGGTGCCAGACTTTACCCAGCGGACAGCAAGCTGTGAAGCTTTGTATAATCAGCAAATGTCCAATTTGGTTGTCCAACTCTGAACTCTGCTGAACAGTGGGGTTGGCTATATATATTTTCCAAAAAAAAAATTGTTAGTAACAGTGATTACATAATTGCATGAGCACTGTTCTAGCGTATTTTTCATTCTCATGTATATTATATCTATTCGAAAAAAGTTTGGGTATGTAACTTTTTTATGTTACAGTTTATAATTTCTACGCTATTTGAAGTTGTTGTTATGCATGTGCAGGTCATCGTTTGAATATTTTATTTTCAGCTAATGAAGCAATTACATATCTGTCTACTTATGGGTGTTGAACTAATTGGCTGATGAAGAATTCAACGAAACAGTAGTTGTTATCTGGAAACACTGTTCAGCAGAGTTCAGAGCTGGACATCAGAATTGGACATGTAAAGTCCGGCACCGTGATTCATTTAAGGACTTTCAGAGACTTTCAGAGACTTCAGTTTGTTAGTTTTGATGTTTTGAATTATTCCATAAAGTTTTTCACAATGTTATTGTTTTTGGCCATCGTGTTGCTTTTGATATTGCTGACTCATATTTTGCAACACAGGGGTTAGTTCTGCTGGCAGTGTGGTGTAGTGGTTAAGAGCGGTAGTCACGTAATCTGGGTAACCGGGTTCGCGTCTCCGCTCCTCCACATGCAGCTGCTGGGTGACCTTGGGCCAGTCACAGTCTCTCAGCCCCACTCACCTCACAGAGTGTTTGTTGTGGGGGAGGAAGGGAAAGGAGAATGTTAGCCGCTTTGAGACTCCTTAAAGGGAGTGAAAGGCGGGATATCAAATCCAAACTCTTCTTCTTCTTCTTCTGGCATGTCCTCACAGTGCCAACATCCCCACCTCTTCACCCCTTCACCTCTCTCCCAGTAAGCCATGGTGATGGTGGTGCCGGGAGGACAGGTGTGTACTGCACCCCCTCCCTGCCAGGTGCTCCTGGCATGATCCAGCCAAAGTTAAGCACTTTTGAAGTCCAAAGAATTACAGCGCAAGAGATTTAACTCCCTTGCGCAAGTATCTTCTTGTGTTTATGTGGTTTTTAAGATACACAGGTAGCTACCCGAAGAGACTGTTTAATATGGAAAGCCAAAGAATAACCATGGGCACACTGCTGATAGAAAAATATTAGATAATAACAGGATGGGAGGAGAATAACTGGGTCAAGTTGGTTACCTGGATTAAGTCCTTTCTTGCTTCCACAATTCTCATTGAAGGTGAGAAATGTTTGGCATCCAGTTTTCTGGTAAGGTGGTTCGCCAACTCAATGAGCGTTGCTGCACTGATGATAGTGTAAGGAATTCAAATCTGCTATAATTTTTGTGACTGGGCAACATTCAGCTTGGTAAATCTTTGTTTGATTAAAATGCACATAAAGTTATCTCAGAAAACCAAACCAATTTTAATTTTACCTTCTGAAAATGCCAGGTAATTTAATTTAGTTTTCTCTACATAAAACATACCCAACTAAGCATACAACGTTACCTTGTAATCATAAAACAACATTAAAAGTAATGACATCAAAGAAATGAAAACAATTTAAAGAAATGAAAACAATTTTGATTGATTTTATGGTGAAAAGTTTTTAGAATGTTGGATTGTTTTGATTGTTGTTAGCCACCCTGAGCCCAGCTTTGGCTGGGGAGGGCGGGGTATAAATAAAATTTATTATTATTTATTTATTAGAGAAATTTAAACAAGACGTTCCACCAAGCCTTGCTTTGATTCGTTCTAGGATATCAGCTGCCAACTTGCTTCTTGGCTTCTGATTTTGCCCACTGATGTAGATCTCATGTCCCTGTCTACTGCCTCTGTGACGTGTTTCACACACCTCTTTATAGACTAAGCATGACAGGGCATGACAGGGCCACTGTGGGATTTGCATGGGCCCATCAGAAAACTTATTTACTTCCTCTGGAGCATAGGCACCAACTCCTAGGGGCCAAGGTCCCTTCAGCCCCTCCAATAAATATATTAGTAGGCTGGGTCTCCCCAAAGGAGGTTCATATACCCCATCAGACCAATCTATCAGTTCCAACAGGAATTATGCACAGGGGCTGGTCCAAGTTGTCTTCCTTGGACATACAGAAATACTCCCAAGTGTGTCATCATCTCCACCACTCAAGTCAATGATCTTTTGGACACCAGCTCTCCTCTCCTCACTGTCACCTGAGCATAAGAGTATCTGGATTATTTCTGATTAATGGCACAAGTTTGTTATTATATTTGTTCTTTGGCTGGTATTTCCATTGCGTCTGTTGTCAGTTTCCATTTCACTACAGGTGGGTGGATGTGTGGGCTGAATTTACAGCACCTCAAGAGATTACTCTATGGATATATTTAAGATAAAATGACAGCCATGAATTTAAATGCCAAGTGATGTGGATACTTTTTTTAGACCTCATAATAGCTACAGCAATATTATCAAGTGAGATCCGTACATCACTAGGGATGGACTGGGCAGCTACCTCCATCTCATTTTCGTCTTGCTGGCACTCAGTCATAGCATTCCATGGAAGGAGAACAACCATGAAGGCTTCCTGGTAGACAATCACTATTGCTTATTGGGAAGCAAACTAGTGTGGTGGGAAGGAGGTTTGTGTGCTGTAGATGCACTGCCACAACCAGTGCTCCTGCTGATGTGTTTGCACCATGCTGACCTCACCACTATCTAGCCCCTCCTGGTAAGCCAAAGCAGTCCAACTGCTGAGAAGTTAGCATAGTTGCTCTACCTCACCTGGCAAGCCACTTTGGGCATAATACTCATATGAGGAAAAGGATCAAACACACAGAGAGAGAATCAAATAAGTTCTCCTCCAAGCATATTTTGGTTTCTTAGCTGCATGTCAGAAGAACATAAAACATGAGAAGAACACTGCTGGATCAAGCCAATGGTCTGTCTAGTCCAGCATCCTCTTCTCATGGTGACCATGGACTAGAGCAGAACTGTCATGGCAAGTAGCCATTGATAGCATTGAAAGTCAGCAATGATGGAGTTGGAGAGCTGTGAACCAGAAAGCCCCATTCCATCTACTTGCCATGCCTCAGGTTCCAGATGTTCCTTAAGATATCCTGCTCCCACACATTTAGGTCAATGGAGTACAAATTAAAATATGGCTTTCACAGGACATTTGCTGTGAAAAGGTTTCAGTGCTTGTAGACGGTGTTTGCAGTCCAAGAGCTCTGTTGCAGTCAACATTTTTACCCCTTACAGGTTGGTTCCCTACAATGTATACAACATATATACAATCATGTAAAGTAGGGATAGGAAATATGATGCCTTCCTGATGTGATTAGGCTGCAGCTCTCAATGCATCTGGCCACTGGCCATGGGATTTGTAAACCAACAAGAATTGGAGGACATCACCTTGGCTAGTTCTCATCTTTATTAAAAGTAATTTAAAAATTGAAGGAAGGAAACAAATGAAAATTGGTCTGTTATTTACTGGCTTGGTTTTTAGTGGTCTAAATTGAATTGTTAGGATTTTTTCTTTCAATAAAAGCTTTTTAATGTTTGGGGGAGGTCTAGATGTTCCTAGTATCTTTATAATTAATTTTGGAGACCATCTGTTGGGCATCTTCCCAGCAAGCTGCATATCCAGATATCCTTGAGGGTTTGTTTGTTTTGTTTTGTTTTTTAAGTTTTCTCAGGGGAGACACAGCATTGGCTACCTAAGCAATTGTCGTGGGGTTTTTTTTGAAACCGTTGTGTACGTCTTCCCACAAGTGTCATGGAGAAGTTGATGAGGTTTATTTGTGGGACTGCTTTTTGTTCTTGTTTTTTACTTTAGCACCAGTAGTCTCTCGACTAGTGCCAAACAGCTGTTTTCAAAGAATGACCCCAAGATTCAGAGAAGCTAAGCTGAGATAAAATGTACCAAGTCAAGAGCATTTCCTCCAGAATTGATCATCTTTCAACCACGGGGAAATAGCTGGCTCAGTTTCCATGGAATGGTCTAGAGGCACAAGGGGCTATCACTTTGCTAAAGCTAAGCAGGTTTCGGTCTGGCCAGTGCCTAGATGGGTGACCACCTGAGAACTACATATATGCCACATTGGCTTCCATGATGGAAAAAAGGTGGGATATAAACGTATTAAACTAAATTGATCTGACACAAATTCTGCACCAGGGACATTTGCCCATGCCAAACCATTCACATGGCCTAGGACCCTCGTACCTACGGGACCGCCTCTCCTAGTATGTCCCACGGAGGACCTTACGGTCTTCAAACAAAAACATCTTGGAGGTCCCGGGCCACAGAGAGGTTAGGCTGGCCTCAACCAGAGCCAGGGCTTTTCGGACTGTGGCTCCAATCTGGTGGAACGCTCTGTCACAAGAGACTAGGGCCCTGCGGGACTTGACATCTTTCCGCAGGGCCTGCAAGACAGAGCTGTTCCACCAGGCCTTTGGCTAGGGCACAGCCTGACCCCCTCCTGTGGCAATCCTCACAGAACTCTAGCCCAATGGTTGCCATTAATCTGATTTGAACTGATTTTATAATGAACTGATTTTAGAATGTTGTATTATTTTACTGTTGTTAGCCGCTCTGAGCCCGGCTTCAGCTGGGGAGGGCGGGATATAAATAAATTATATTATTATTATTATTATTATTATTATTATTATTATTATGTGTAAACAATAAAGCAGTGGCTTGTTAGAGCTGAATTATATATTGCTGTCTTTCCTGACTATTCATCGCTTAGGGAGCAATGGGGCCTTGAAACAAATTCACTTTATCATCATCATCATCATCATCATTTATATTTTACCCTTTCTCCAAGGAGCTCAAGGTTGTGTACAGTGGTACCTCGGGTTACATACACTTCAAATAGTGCTTCAGGTTAAGAGCTTTGCTTCAGGATAAGAACAGAAATCAGGCTCTAGCGGCGCGGCGGCAGCGGGAGGCCCCATTAGCTAAAGTGGTGCTTCAGGTTAAGAACAGTTTCAGGTTAAGTACGGACCTCCAGAACGCATTAAGTACTTAACCTGAGGTACCACTGTACATAGTTCTCCACTTCCTCATTTAGACAACAGCCTTGTGCGGTAGGTTAGGCTGAGAGACAGTGACTGGTCACACAGTGAAATTCCCAAACCAATGCATGACCCAAAAATCACCTGTCCTTGGAAACTGACAATTCCCCAAATTTCATCATGCAGTTTTTGAACAAAAGAAACACGAGTAGAAAATTGTGTGCATTCATTTATTTTGAAGCATTAAAATGTATTGTATATGGGGAAATTGCTTGCAAAAATGTTCATACTAGGCAAAATTACATGAGAAGGGGTATATTGGAAGAAACACACATGGAAGTGTGTGTGGATTTTGGGGTAGGCTTTGAAAACTGATTTGGTGAGCTGGGCTGAAGACTGGGAAATGGAGAAACGGAGAAAAGCCATAACTGGACAGCTTCTTCCATCTATACTTGGCACACCAGCTGATATGGAAAAGTTTTTTTAAGATTGGGAGGCTGAAGACGGTTAATCTATACTGGGCAGAGATGGGATATTGTGTTACCACTGCTGGACTGCAGCCATGAGCATAGTGCTAAAGGAAAAAGGAAAACACAGGTTCTTTAATCTTCTGAAAAGGTCATTCAGGAGCCAAAGCTATACTCCGGGAGGCAGGCAAAGACACAGAATAAAGTCTGCTATGGAAGCAGCATGCAGCCAGAGTTCCTGATTAACTTAAATAAAAACAAGTAAAGGGCTGATTTCTCTTTACACAGGTTGGAGAAAACAACTCACAGCAGTGATTCTTGACCTCCCTCCATTCACACTGTGAAAATGCATGGATATACTAATAATAGTAATAAACAAACTTTGGTTCTTAATTTAGTCTCGAAATTCAAAACAGCTGCACAGCCGCTTGGGATTTCTGTGTGAGCGCATCGCAAATTGCTTTTCCCAGTGCTGTGGCACTGCGCTAGAGAAATGTTTTTCAAAATATACATAATAACAGGGTTGATCTCCCAATGGATGAAAGCCGTATTGCAAGCCATATAGAAAAGATGCCTGTTACATAGCAAAATCATTGTTCTTTATTTAATTATGCCCCCCCCCCTTACAGAACATCCCAGAGGTTCTGGGGCAACTGTGAACACAGCCCCATGTAATACAAACATGGCATTCCAGCTAAGCCATCGCTCTTGGTTGAGAACAGAGACACACCAAGTGGTGATAATTAACTGTGAGCTAAATCATGGTTGGAGGGGAAGAGAAGGTACAGATCTTATTTTAATTCTAAGAAAGAAAGCAGCAACAAGCTTTTCCCATGCAAGCTTAGAGACATTGCTTTGCCATGAGAAAACAGGATAAGTTCCATGCAGTAATGAAAACAGTAACAGTGTGCCTGGACCACAGGATTCAACTTCATATCTGTAGCTTTGGGAAGCAGCTCACTTGAGTTTGCAGTTCTAGTTCTAGTTCAACTTGTTATTCGGGATCTGATTAGATATGTTAGGCTGGAGTCTTAACCCCCCCTTAAGTGTGGGTAAGCCCCACTGAATTCAGTAGGACTTAGTTATAAATAGTCATGCCCTGTTAAAAACAAAGCACTGTTTTCCCCTGCCTCATGCATTACAATGGGGAATATAAGGACTCAGCTACACTGGTCAATGATAACGTTAAAAATGCATTATACAAATATGGCACCAGACGGTGCTGTAGAGCAGTGATCCACTGTGAATGGTAAATTGAATTGGGATCCAAATTTTATAGCGTTTTTTAATAGTGTTTTTCATATCTGTGTAGATCCAGCCTAAGAATGGTGTGCGCACTCTCTCTCTCTCTCTCTCTATATATATATTTATGAAAGTGGATGAAATTTGTAGGCACAGCAGGTCCTCCAGAGTGGATTAAGTCTTCCAGCTTGCGGTGAGAAACAGCAAAATGTTTTTGTTTTTGGGAAACCCAGCCAGATGGGCAGGATATAAATAAATTATTATTATTATTATTATTATTATTATTATTATTATTTTGTGCAGAGCACTATTAAAATAAAAGAGACTGCCCACCTCACAAGGTTCCCCCCACCCACCACCACCAATTGAAATGTGGCTACAGCTGCAACAGGGGCCAAGTGAATGCACTTATGCATGTAAGGTTACTTTCGGCGGGATGTGGGTGGCGCTGTGGTCTAAACCACAGAGCCTTTTGGACTTGCTGATTGGAAGGTCAGCAGTTCGAATCCGCGCGATGAGGTGAGCTCCCACTACTCTGTCCCAGCTCCTGCCAACCTAGCAGTTCAAGAGCACACCAGCACAAGTAGATAAATAGGTACCGCTGCGGCGGGAAGGTAAACAGCGTTTCCATGCACTCTGGAACTTGTAACTGTGTCCCATTGCACCAGAAACAGTTCAGTCATGCTGGCTACATGACCTGGAAAGCTGTCTGTGTACAAACACTGGCTCCCTCAGCCTGAAATCAAGATGAGCACCACAGCCCCATAGTCACCTTTGACTGGACTTAACCGTCCAGGGGTCCTTTACCTTTCACCTTTACTTCCCATGCATAAAAAATGCCTGAAGAAGGCTACCATCTCCATGGATGAAGTTGGAAGAATGCAAGAGTTTCCTTCAAGGACACTGAGACTTAAGCCTGCAAATCCTTAAGGATTTGTCATGTGGCGCTCAGCTTTTATGTCACCAATGTATTCTGACTAGAGGAGTCACCAGAGGATGAACTACTAGGTCTTACAATAGCATGCAACAGCCAGAATGAGGCATATGAGAAAGGTCCACATCCTGTAGGATATAGGTTACCTTGTTTGTTTGTTTGTTTAGATGGAATAATTGAGGTACAGTGGTACCTCGAGTTAAGTACTTAATTTGTTCCGGAGGTCTGTTCTTAAACTGAAACTGTTCTTAACCTGAAGCACCACTTTAGCTAATGGGGCCTCCCGCTGCCGCTGTGCCACCGGAGCACGATTTCTGCTCTCATCCTGAAGCAAAGTTCTTTACCCGAGGTACTATATCTGGGTTAGCGGAGTCTGTAACCTGAAGCGTATGTAACCTGAAGCGTATGTAACCCGAGGTATCACTGTACTAGGAAGCCACAATAAAACCACATGCTGCTGTCTGGGCTGTACCAGAAAGAATTCAGATGGGACTTAACCATTTTGGAATGTTTCGCAATATCAAATTTTTTTCTGCATGTGGAAACGTAGCATGGCAGGGTTCTGTGAAAAGAGGGTGCTGGACTTGATGGACCTCTGGCTCCGCTTATGTTCTGTGTCACCTGGTCCAGGTTCTGCCAATAACTCCACTCCATGAACCTTGCCAGACCCCACAATTCACCAGCAATGGCTCTGTGTGATAGAGGGGAATCCACTCAAGCGAACTTGAGACAGGTAACACGCCAACTTCCATTAGAGCAGCTACTCTTGCGTTCAGTGAGGGTCACGGTGCAAACAGCTATCTTTAAAAGGAAGGGCATGAATTACTAGGCTCCCTGGCACCATGGGAGATCCTTTTCCTCAGAAGAGGATAGTGATGAAACACAGTGTTCAGTGGCTTTGATTCATGCAATTGTTTAGAGTCACACACGTGAACAAACATACCATTTTACCAAGGGAAATAGTTCTGCAGTTTCAGATCACTCTGTATTTCCCAAAAGCTTGATGCAATGATGCAATTTGCACTGTTGGCCACGAAGCACAGCCCCTATGCAATCTGTCTACATTCTTTCTGATTTATAGAGTCCTGAGCGTAACCAAAGGGAAAAAGAAAAAAGAATCCTGCTTACTATGGGAAAATTGGATGGGCAGGGGAGGGGCTGGGGCCAACAGAACTAGCTGTACAAATTCAGTTTATTTTGCATGCCTCGACCCGAAAATGAACTGTTCTGTGGCTTCGGTTCAAAAATGCTTTTCTCTCCTTCGCTTTGGAACTCTTCGGACGTAACTGGTTAGATCTTGCCAGTTGCCAAGCTAAAGAAAATGAAGGGGGGGGTGGGGAGCTTATCTGCAATAACAACAACAGCATGTGATGTTGACAGGTGTAGGTGTGTAATGGGTGAAACAAATATGGAAGGTCTTGAGGAAAAAGCAGGATGCACCTGGAAGAACACAGCAGGAGAAGTTAATGTTTCTGTTGTAAAAACACACAATAATAACATGAATCACACACACACACACACACACCCCAGTATGGGGCTCATGTTCTGTGTCCAAGACGTTTTGGAAAGTATAAGATGGTGTCTCCTCCTCCCAGAAATCACCTGGACTGGAAGTTCTGTCTTACTTTGGTCGCATCCCACACCTCCAATCGGAGCACATTTATGTCATGGAGAATGCTGGGAACTGTAGTGCTTGTGAGGTCATAGGTCTGTGAGGTCAGCACTCTTAACAAACCATTGTCCTTGGGGATACTTTGGCCGTTAAAATGGTATAGGAGCTCGGCACCGGCAGCACTGGCAGGGGAAATAGGGACAATTCCGGGATCAAATTAGAAGCTAGAATGGCTTTTGTAATTCTGGGGCTGTCCCTGGAAAATCCGGACACTTGGAGGGTATGCTGTTGGGGCTTTAGTTAGGAAACTTTGGGGCTTTCTTTGACCTTATGTGGCCTGTGGTTTTTGGCTTTATAATTGAACCTCTTTCTTTTAATTCATTTTCAAGACCCGGTCATGCTTTTCAAGTAATGAGGCCAAAACAAGTAGATTTACTGTCTTCCTTCTGCTGTGTGTGTGTTCTTTTGTGGGAAGCAGATGTATTTCTGTGGCAGCCCCTTGACAAAATTCCCTTTTAATAAAGTGCGCCGTTGAACATTCTGGATGTCTTTGGGTGGAGTGCATGTGTTCAGATTTCTATGCCAACCATCTCCCTAAAATAACATTTCTGTTACCAACTTCAACATATTACTTGGATGACATTCAGCAACACGGAATAGTTTTATGCTCGTCATCTTTCACTTATTTCCATCTCTGTTGCTGCTTTATCTCCAAAATTGTATTAGGCGTTAGTCTTATTTCCACATAGCCACTGAGTTGACATGAACAGGGTTACACTGAAAGTTTCTGAGTTGTTAAAGGCAATGGATAAGTTGTATTGCGTTTATCCATTTGAGCAAAGGGCAGTGACATGCTTAGCTGGTGTTAATTTGTGGTTTAATTTGTGCCTTTTTTATAGTACATCAGTTTCCCTGAACAAATTTTATTTTCTGGTATTAAATTATTGATTTTATGCTGGGTGTTGTATATTATGCTTGATTGCAGGGGAATTCAATAAAATTGGGCGCCCAATGCTAAATGCAAGGCTCCTGCTGTATACAAGCCATACATCTGAGCCATGGAGGACCACAAATGGTGACTCCTGCAGATACGTCCATGATCAGGCAGGGATATAAGGGATTTGGTAGTCCTTGTGGTATCCCGAACCCAAGTTCTTAAGGTCCTTGTGAATTAATGCAATAACCATCAACTTGGTCAGAGAGCAAACATTGAGGAATTCTGCTATTCCATCAAGGCATCGGAATGTCAAATTTCAGGTGGGCAGCGCAAAGGACTTCCATGTTCTAAGCATTTTAACCCTGGAATTCTTTTTAACTGGGAATTGCAGGTGGAGCCTTAGCAAACAAAACATAAGCAATGGCTCCCATCCCAGCACGATTAATGGTGTTACCATTTCCAGCAAAATCATGTTTTCTTTTCCTTCTTACTTGTGAGAAAGAAAGAAAGAAAGAAAGAAAGAAAGAAGACAGAGGGGGAGAATGTGCAATATTAAGGTTATTCAATGGACCATTATCTTCCCATTTTGCTTTGACCACTATTGGCCTCCTCTCCAGCGAGCTTCCCAACACTGCCGTAAATGTCTTTCTCATAAACAATTACTCTTCATTTCCCACAAGTTCCAGAGGGGGGGAATGAAAAAGAAATGAAAGCACTAAGGTACTTCTGGGTAGAAATGAAACACTGAGACTCTTCTTTCAACGCCTCAGTATGTCATGTTTATTTCTTATCCCGTGCACATATGCATTATTCAGAAGTAAGACTCAGGTTTTGTGGGATTCTGTGAAGGCATTGTGTTTTCCAGCACTGACCTGAGTTTGATGTGTTCGGGAATCTCAGAGCACAATGCAAATCTTCCTTTGCCGAGAGATGAAAAGGATGGCACTGTGCTTATCGCGCACGTGGTCGGAGAATGCTAGCGTGCCTTCCTTTATTAGCTTCCTGGATTAAACTCACATCATCTTTCTTTCCCAAAGCATTATGAGGCTCAATTAAAACCATATTGCCTCTGGCAGTCTCTTCGCAGCGGGTTAGGATCTCAAGTGTAAATGTACCTAAAGAATAGGTTGGTGAGGGGAATATTTCAGCTTGAAAAACAGAGAACGCTTGCCTAATAGAGAACGTGAAATTAGCAAGAGATAAGGGTGGTGCTGTGGTTGAAACCACAGAGCCTAGGACTTGCCGATCAGAAGGTTGGCGGTTCGAATCCCCGTGACGCAGTGAGCTCCTGTTGTGCAGTCCCTGCTCCTGCCAACCTAGCAGTTTGAAAGCACATCAAAGTGCAAGTAGATAAATAAGTACCGCTCCGGCGGGAAGGTAAACAGCGTTTCCATGCACTGCACCAGAAGCGGCTTAGTCATGCTGGCCACATGACCCGGAAGCTGTACGCCGGCTCCTTCGGTCTGTAAAGCGAGATGAGCACTGTAACCCCAGAGACGGCCACGACTGAACCTAATGGTCAGGGGTCCATTTACCTTTACCTAAGGTTGTTATATAGCTGCTCTAAATGAGCAGCAAATTCAGTAGTTTCATGCCAGTCAATGGAATGGGTCCGCTTGCAGGAAAAGTAAGCCAGGATCGCTTTGGGTGGACTTGACCCAACCTGGGGTGACGTGGTGCTGCTCTGACCCAATCCAGCCAAATCCCAGGTTAACAAAAATCAGCCCTATTCAGTTTGTGATCTGGGATTTGGCCAGAACCATAGCACAGTCTTTGCTCAGATACCAAAATACGCAGATCATTTGTTAAGTGCAGAGAATAGCAGGCATATAAAGTCTAATGTGTCCATTTGAAGTACTTACATACAGCTATGGGATGTGTGTGATTAAGCCCATACCCCTGCTGTACTTCTACCTATATTAAAGAGATGCCAGATTTTACATGTCTGCTTGCTTCATGCAGACCACCTCTGTGATTCACTTTAAGTGGCTGATGGAGACTTTTTTTTTATTTAATCGTAAGTGGATAGATTTCACTTTAGGAAATTTCTAGTGGGGAATACAAAGTGAACAGCAGATTGAGGGTCTATAAAATGATGCAGCTTAATCACTTTTCTAAAAAAAAAGTCATTATGACAAGCGCTTGGGCTTCTGTCATATATATTTTTCAAGCTGTTTTTGCAGATAGAGTTATTCGCTCTCTAGAGAGGTAGTTGATGGACTGCTGACATACATTTCTAATGTAGAATTTGATGGATGCGGATATCAGCAGCCACCCACCTAGTGGAAAACAGCCCAGGGGAAGAGAAGAAATACTTACATTTGTATTTCTAAGTGGATCTGAACAAGAGCTCTGAGTTTTGACCTAAAATTCACTTTATTTCCCTCCTAACCATCAGTGATTCAAAAGCCTCGCTCAGTCAAAGGTTCCTCCTCATAATTTATTCTTGTTCTGTCAATAAAAGTTGCAGAAGGAGCAAATCTGTCCCCGATAGCTAGATGGATATATAATACAAACATTCAAAACATATATGTACTTCTGTTTTCAAACCATTGCTAAGGATGAATAAAATATACAGTGGTATCTCTGGTTATGAACTTAATTCGTTCTGGAGGTCCGTTCTTAACCTGAAACCATTCTTAACCTGAGGTACCACTTTAGCTAATGGGGCCTCCCACTGCAGGAACATGATTTCTGTTCTCATCCTGAGGTAACGTTCTTAACCCGAGGTACTATTTCCGGGGTTAGCGGAGTCTCTAACCCAAAGTGTTTGTAACCCGAGGTGTTTGTAAGCTGAGGTACCACTGTATATCAATCAATGGCAACTGGGGACCACCTGTGGTCCGATGGTTTCATTCAGGTGGTCAGTGCTGTGCCTGTAACAACACAATTAAAAATCATATAACATCTATCAGAGCATGTTGCAACTGCTACAGCAGAAATGTCATGGTTCATCTGCAGCAGAACAACCGGATGCCTTCATCTGCCCTAGCAGCAACAAAACATGTCTCTCTACAGCCACAGCAGGCACTGTAACCTTCCAGCAGTTTGACTTCACCCCCAAAGGCGCACTCCTCCATTGTCACCAGAGAGCTGAGGTTTGACTTGCAGGGAAATGAATCGGGGCTTGCACAGTGCATGACCCAGCTCTGTGCAAGTCCCAGTGGTCAGCTGATTGAAGATGCACCCAACAGTCTGAAAGGGAAAAATTCCGAACCATCTCTACGTGGGAACCCCGCTCTAGACCATCTCTATGTGGGAACTCTGCTTTAATGCAAGCTTTCCACCCATGCTTCTTCAGCTGGTGTACATGCTGAGAACAAAATCAAAAACAAAGTAGGTTCCTATCTCCTTGTTGCTAATTGCTTTGAGAACAATGGTGGGAAGTAATGGTGGAAAGTTACTAAGCGGACAGATGTCAACTGAATCACACTTCAAGTTGACTTTGGACAAAGAGACAATGATTCATGGTGAGGCCAGTTTTTAAAACAATGACCAAATAGTTCTGTGACGTCTGGTCTCTCCCAGCCCTACCTGAATATGCTGGGGACTGAACCAATAATTTTTACACTCATATCAGATGCTCTCCCACTGAGCTTTGTCTCCCCTTTGCAGATACCCGTTGCTACTCAGAGCAGTTCCTAAAAGACTTTGCCCAACCTGGAGTGTTCCTCTATCATAACATAATGATAATGTAATCAGAAATAAATACCGTAACTACGGTGCTATATCGTCACCTCATGGATGTGTGGCATATCCGAAGTCCTGCTTTAGTATAGCACAGTCAAATCTTGGTTCCCAAATGGCTTAGTTGCCGAACAAATTGCCTCCGGAATGCTGCAAACCCAAAAGTAAGTGTTCCAGTTTGTGAATGTTTTTCGGAAGCCCAACATCCGACGCAGCTTCCACTTGAGTGCAGGAAGCTCCTGCAGCCAATTGGAAGCTGCGCCTTGGTTTTCGAACTGCTTCCGGAATCGAACAGACTCCCAGAACAGATTAAGTTCGAGAACCAAGGTTCCACTCTACTTAAAAATAAACACTCAAAAATTATGTCATGTTAAGTTTACATGCTGTATACGTATCTGAAAAGCCCTTTTCTAGTAGCCATAGGTTTGGCGATGTGTTGACCAGGATATATTTGTATCCAACACTCCCCTTTGGTTGGACCAAGGCATCAAAGGCTCTGTGAGTGGTAGACATCTGAGCTCTTAGGCCCAAAGTATATGAAAGACTGCCTTGATCCCTACCAAACTTCTCAGCTGTTAAGATTAGAAGAGACGTTCCTCTTCAAAGCTCTGTTGCCCTCAGGAGCATGGGGTCTGGTGGCCTGGGAGAGGACTTTTTGTGGCAGCTCGTACCTCCCAACAGAGGTGCATCTAGCACTGAATGCTGAAGATATGTCTCTTTACCCTGACCTTTGACAGTTGCTTTGTTTTGTCTTGTCTTGTCTTGTCTTGTCTTGTCTTGTCTTGTCTTGTCTTGTCTTGTCTTGTCTTGTCTTGTGGTGTAGAGAGCCAGTGTGGTGTAGTGGTTAAGAGCGGTGGATTCGTAATCTGGTGAACCGGGTTTGCTTCCCCGCTCTCCTCCACATGCAGCTGCTGGGTGACCTTGGGCTAGTCACACTTCTCTGAAGTCTCTCAGCCTCACTCACCTCACAGAGTGTTTGTTGTGGGGGAGAAAGGGAAAAGGAGACTGATAGCCGCTTTGAGACTCCTTAGGGTAGTGATAAAGCAGGATATCAAATCCAAACTCCTCCTCCTCCTCTTCTTCTTCTTCTTGTCTTGTTTTGTGGGACTCACCCCTTTGGTTGAAATTATACGGTTCTCTTCTATTTGGTATGGTTATATGTGTTTTATCGTTGTAGTGGTATCCTCTTGGTTGTTCCACTGCTCTTAGAAGCTTGAGGGGTGACAGCCCAGGAGAGGACATTCTCTGTGGCATTCCCTAAATTGTAGAACTCCCTCCGCACAGAGGTACATCTGGCACATTGATTAGCATCCTTCCAGCGAATGCATCTCTTTGCCTGGCTTTTGACACCTGGGATGTATATTTTTAGGACACAGATTATTTTTGGCATTTTAAGTTGTTTTAAGTGGTTGTTTACATTGTATAACATTGTGTTTTAGTATTAATGCTGCGTTTTACTTTTTGTAAAAGATCCCATGGACACCCTTCCAGTGGCCACAGAACTGCAACCTTGGGGGTTATTTTTACTGAAACACTGGGACATTTGTATATATGACAACTCAATAGCATGCACTTTCTATACCTAAAATTTTATAGCTGGTGATGAGAGAACTGGAAACTGTTAGCATGCTTGTTTTACCATTTCTGAAGAACTGTACACATAAAAATAGGGACTTCCTAGGGTTGGTCCCTAGAAATTGTTAAATGGTTTTAAAACTGACTGGCATGGTACCTTGATTTAAGAACAGCTTAGTTTATGAATAACTTGGATTAAGAATGCTGGAAACCCGAAAGTAGGTGTTTTGGTTTGTGAACTTTGGCTTGGAAGCAGAACATGTTCCGCTTCCTGTTGAGTGTGTTCCATTTGTAAATTGAGTCCCCCGCTGCTATGGGAAAGCACGCCTTGGTTTAAGAACACTTTGGTTTAAGAACAGACTTCCAGAATGGATTAAGTTCATAAACCAAGGTTCCACTATAACCCAAATCTTGCAATGCAAGTTCTCCAAACAAACAAATATGTATATATTAGGGGAAAGTGGTGCATGAAAATGTTAGTAAAAATATTATTCAAAAATGCCATATATGGGGAAATTCCTTGCAAAAATGTGTCCATTATATAAAGTTGCATATAAAAATGTGTTTTTAGGAGAAAATGACCCTAAAATGTTTTGTTTGGTTTTTGGAGAAAATGACAATAAATCGCAAATTGTTGCTAGATATGGAAACCTGAATTTAAGTCTGAAGAAATGAGAAACCGAGAGAAGCAAGGTGGACAGATCCTTGCATCCCTACTGATGAGCCAATGCTCTGACTCAGTATAAAAGGCTGTCATACAAGCTTTTTGTGCAATCCATCTACTATATATTTTGGAAAGTTGTGGTTGTGTTGACTGTACATTTGGCCACCTCTTAATATATCATAATGAAGTTTTGCATGATGTTTCCCAAAATCAAGGAGCAGTATTTCATCTGTTTTGAATGAGAAGAACACAGGAAACTGCCTTATATCCAATCAGACCATTGGTCCATCTATCACTTACACTGACTGGCAATGGCTCTCCAAGATCTCAGGCAGGAGTTTCTTCCAGACCTACCAGGAGATACCAGGCCTAATAGGAGATACCAGTGATTGAATGTAAGGCATGTAAGGCAGATGGCAGCTTCCAAAATTGCACTGATTCTAAGCACTGGTTTCAACACTACCCCAATGTTTTGTTTCTTAGAATTCTTGAGTAGCACTGGGTACGAAACTGTTAGCGTTCTATAAATGTAAATAATGTTGCTTTGCTGATTTCCCCTCCTGAACTACATACTAATCTCTACTAACAGAGAGCAATCACCTCACAGCCTTGTACCGGAAGGAAGAGACCATCCGCGTCTTGCGCAGTGGTGAGATCCACAGCCCTCGTTTTCCTCACAACTATCCCAGGAACCTGTTACTGACGTGGAGGCTGCTTTCGCCAGAGAATGCAAGGATACAGCTGGTGTTTGATAACCAATTTGGACTGGAGGAGCCAGAGAATGATATCTGCAGGTGGGTTGTGTGAGAGTGTGCAGAGGAGACAGTCGTGAAGTGTTAATGGCATCAAACAAAGAGAAAAACCAGGCAAAAATAATTACAAACTTCTTCTTCTTCTTCTTCTTCTTCTTCTTCTTCTTCTTCTTCTTATTATTATTATTATTATTATTATTACCCCACCCATCTAGCTTGGTTTTCCCAGCTTCTCTGGGCGGCTCCGAACAGAATATTAAAAGCATGATAAAACATGAAACTTAAAAAACTTCCCTAAACAGGGCTGCCTTCAGATGTCTTCTAAAAGTCAGAGAGTAGTTTATTTCCTTGACATCTGGTGGAAGGGCGTTCCACAGGGCGGGCCCCACTACTGAGAAGGCCCTCTGCCTGGTTCCCTGTAACCTCAGTTCTCACAGTGAGGGAACTGCCAGAAGGCCCTTGGAGCTGGACCTCAGTGTCTGGGCTGAATGATGGGGGTGGAGACACTCCTTTAGGTTTACGGGGATGATGCTGTTTAGGGCTTTCAAGGTCAGCATCAACACTTTTAATTGTGCTCGGAAACATACTGGAAGCCAATATAGGTCTTTCAGGACTGGTGTTATATGATCTTATCTGCCTGGCACATTTAGAGAGCTTGTGGGAACTCTGTTTCACTTGAGCAATATGGCTCCATACACCAAACACCCATACTATCACAGGAGGCTTCCTTGTCCCAAGCAGTTAGATTTACCCCACTTGGGGTACCCAACTTGGTGCCCTCAAAATGTTGATGAACCTCAGCTCCTACCACCCCTGATGACTGACTCTGCTTGCTGGGACTTATGGGAGCTGAAGTCTAACAAGATCTGGAGGACACATTGGCAATCCCTGATTTAAGGTAAAGGTAAAGGTACCCCTGCCCGTACGGGCCAGTCGTGTCCGACTCTAGGGTTGTGTGCTCATCTCACTTAAGAGGCCGGGAGCCAGCGCTGTCCGCAGACACTTCCAGGTCACGTGGCCAGCGTGACGAAGCTGCTCTGGCGAGCCAGCACCAGCGCAGCACATGGAAACGCTGTTTACCTTCCCGCTATAAAGCGGTACCTATTTATCTACTTGCACTTAGGGGTGCTTTCGAACTGCTGGGTGGGCAGGAGCTGGGACCGAAGACGGGAGCTCACCCCACCACGGGGATTCGAACCACCGACCATACGATCGGCAAGTCCTAGGCACTGAGGTTTTACCCACAGCGCCACCCACGTCCCATCCCTGATTTAAGTGACTGCAAAAATGTCATGATGCTGTGTTGGCTATCCTTGTTTCTGGAGTTCAAGGACCATAGTCAGACTGATACTATTCCCTCTAAGGCAGTTTTTCTCAACCTGTGGGTCCCCAGATGTTGTTGGACTACAACTCCCATCACCCCTAGCTAGCAAGGCCAGAGCTCAAGGATGATGGGAGTTGTAGTCCAACAACATCTGGGGACCCACAGGTTGAGAACCACTGCTCTAAGGTATGAAGTTGGGGCTTTCATCCAGGCTCAGAAAACTCTGGACAGCATCCAATACATTTTTATCTCTGTAGAGTAGTCAAGAAAGGAATGGGAAGGGGTAGGCTGTGGAATAGCTGTTTGACTAGGCTGCTTGCCCCTATGCAGAGTTTGTTCTTTTTAATGTTTATTTTGAGTAACGATACAATTTGGGCTCATTTGGGCTCACAAAGGAGCCATATTCCTAGCTGCACCGGCTGCTTTATAGCTCTTTTGCTTCCGCAGAGGATTCAAAGCATATGGATGAATTTCAGCCCGTCATAAATAACCCACAAAGTCCTGTTTGGGATTGGGAGGCTTGTCGCCAAGGAGAGAGGCATGCCTAAACTTTCCCTTGACAGGCTTTCCAGACAGATCTACACGCTACCACACTAGGATTTTTAAAGTGTCTACAGCTATGAAGTATCAGGTTGTGGCTACTCTGCTTTGCCACATTGCTGTCCAGAGCAGTCAGTGATTGGTGGCGGGTAATGCTGAAACAAGCTTCCACAGCAATTGTCTAATTGGCCAGCCCATTTCATAACTGTAGTTAACCATTACAGAGTTATGGTTCCACCTTCCTCCAAGCCAGCACTGTAACAGTTGAGAGCCTTTCTGGCCCTCTAGATGTTGGGAGTGACAGACAGCATGGTAAAGAGACTGGAGCAGTGGCGGTGGCAAAGGAGACCACCTCAGCCACCTTGTTAGTTGCTGGGGCAAATGGTGGGAGCCAAGATACTTCCATGCTGGGGCAAAGTCCCATCTGGTTCCAGCCCAAATATAGGCCCATTTTATTATTTAACATCATCATCTTATCTAAACTGCTTAATTAAAAAAAGTCAATATACAATATTTACGAGCCATCTTTATAACCACATGCTAACAAGCTTGAATTAGTTCATTCACACTGCGAAATAATTAGAGCTGTTATGAATCACGACCATGGAAAGAATGGGGTTGCTGCAAGCCAGGAGGTGGGAACTTGTGGGTCTCCAGAGGATTCTGGATTATAGCTCCCAGCAACCGTGCTCAACAGCCATCTTGATTCTTGCGGTAGTGGGGGGAAGTGTCCTGTGGTAGTTGTAGCTCAACAGCATACCCAGTGCTATGGGTTTTAAGCCCAAACCATTAGTGAATGTGGCTTATACCAAAAGGAAAATAAAGGAAAAAAGAAGAGAAGAAAGAGAGGAGAATTGCTTTGGTTTTTATTGTATCATCTGTTGAAAACTCTTAATACATTTGATTATTTTTTTAAAAAAAAGTGAATGTGGCCTATTATTAGGCATGGCTTACCTTCAAGGAAGTTTCTAGATAATATTGTGAGAATGTACTTGTGGACACTTCCCCCCCACCCCAGTGTAGTCAGCTTGATGCTGTTTCTTTCACAATAAACATTCTACATAAATTCCTGGTTTTTTAATGCAATGTTGCGATGTATATTTGCATTTATAAATCCAGTTTTATTGCTGTCATTATGCTGTTTGCCACCGTGTTGTTTATTCTTAATGTTGGCAGTGCAAAATCCCCAGAGTTCCCTGGGAAAAGGCGCTGACTGCTAAACCACTCTGAGAGTTGTAGCTCTTTAAGGAGGAATAGAGGTCCTCCAACAACTCTCAGCATCCTTTCCCAGGATTCTTTGGGGGAAGCCATGACTGTTCCAAGCAGCATGACACTGCTTTAAATGTATAGTGCAGATGGAGCCCATGTGCTGTAGCAACCTTTGAATGGAGGTTTCTGAATAAAGGCAGCCTAAAGAAATAGTTAAAGAGATTGTTTCACAGGGGTGGGGAAATGGCGGCCCGACCGGGTGATGGCCACTGGTAGGAGTTCTCCATGCCTTGCGAGTTTCGACTCCTCCAATCTGAATATGTTCATCCCAAATTTTACACACCCTAAATCTTGACAGCAGATCTTGGCCCGCTTTCTTCCCTCAATGTTCATTTAAGTGGTGAAAGTTCCCAGGAACTCAGCCCTAGTCCCGTAGCATTGTATAATAAACATGTCCATTCTAACTTCCAGATATGACTTTGTAGAAGTGGAAGATATATCCGAAATCAGCACGCTCATCCGGGGACGGTGGTGTGGGTACAAGGAAGCTCCTCCAAGAATCACATCGAAAACAAACCAGCTAAAGATCACCTTCAAGTCGGATGACTTCTTTGTGGCTAAGCCTGGATTCAAGATTTATTATTCCCTGGTGGTAAGTAACACAACTGCTTGTTTCAATGGAGTGGAGATTGTAGCAAGAAAGAGCTAAAGGAACATTGGGGATGGATGGAGCAGTAGTTACCTTAGAGCAAAGAGTGGGGGGGGAGTTAGCTGTCCGTAAATATTTCCTCTCCGAGAATATATCCCAGATCAAAGTAGGTTGATCATCCTCTGAGTAAATCAGAAGTTAAGGGGAAACTATAAAACTCTCTGCCATCCTCTTTAATAACGTGTTTCAACCCCTGCTATCACTTTGTGGTCTGGAGCGACAAGCTGAGAGCAGTGAAAAAAGGTCTTGAAGAATAACACTGGGAACGGCTGCTCTTTCTAAGCAAAAGTGAGGTCAGAAAGGGGAAAATATACCTTCAGGGGTTGTAGCCCATGAATCTAGACAAGACACACACAGGTCATATACAATAAATGCTGCAGACAGAGCACAGAGTGCCTCAGCAGGCCGTTAATTTGGGATCCGTGGTTTTTCTGCAGGATGAAGGTATTGCATGCATGCCTGCTTGCCATACTGATGAAAATGAAGAATTTGAGGGAGGGAGTTAGGGGAGGAGGCAGTTTCCCCCCCTAGTGGACTGGGCAGATCTGTGTAGAGACCATGTGGCATAGTGGCTAGAGTGTTTGGCAAGGAGTGGGCAGAGCCAGATTCACTGTGGCTACATTCACACCATAGATTTAAAGCACCACTTTGTTCATTATTCATTTAATTTGTACAATTTATACTTCTTGATCACAAAAAACAAAACAAAAGCTTCCAAGCAGTTTGCAAAAGATAAAACAGAAAAATCAAAAAGGATTTGCAACTCTGCTTTAAAACACAAAATTAAAAATACCTCAGCTTTCTAAGCACCTGGTTAGGCTTGTCTGAACAGGAATGTTTTTAGCAGGTGCCGAAAAGAGTACAGTGGAGGGACCTGCTTGGTCTCAATAGGCAGGGAGTTCCCAAGTGCAGGCGCTGCCACACTAAATAATAGAGTCCTACAAATGCAGAACAGGTTTTATGTGGCATCTGTAGCAGTACCACTTCCAGTGATCGAAACAGTCATGGCTTCCCCGAAAGAATTCTGGGAGCTGTAGTTTGTTCAGGGTGCTGACAGGAGACCCCTATTGCCCTCCCAGAGCTACAGGTCTTAGAGTGGTTCAATAAGCAATCCCACTTTCACAGGGAACTCTGGGAATTGTCTTCATGCAGAGAAGTGATGATTGATTGATTGATTGATTGGACACAGGGAATCTTTGAAGATTTATGAGCCCTACATTCTGGGTAAACAACTACTCCCTTCTTCTTATTTTCCATTTGGCTCATGATTTACCTATTTAATTCTCATGTCCACCCCCCAAATGTCTATTTTCTTAGAGCTATTAAAGAAATTTACATTTTTACAATGGTGCATCTGGTTGAACTTGGTTTCTACTCAAATCTGTTTGCAATCTTAGTCATGATTTAAGTTTACCTGTGCCTCCTAGAAGCTGTTAGCAAGCGGCAGTGTCCACACCACAAGTAACGGCTTTGACTGGCAACCTAAATTTGGATAGACAATGGGTCTCAAGCCCTCAGTGAGTTAGTGGCTTGTGAAGACAAGCTCTGGCTGATTGAGGGAATGAGAGCAATAGTAAGTCCAATGGTCAAGAAGGTGGTTTCTGCAAGGGCTGTAGAGGGAAGTGAGGAGCAGATGGGGGTCATCAACCTGGGAAGGCAGCCCATCTAGTAGAAGGACACCTCTGACCCTCAACCTGTGATGCCTTGCGAGGTAAGTTGGGGAGAAGAAAAGGCTAAGGAGTAAATCCTTCACAATCTGGAGTAGAGTACCTAAGACTGTTGTATGGCACCTGAAGGAGCGTCTCCACCCCCATCGTTCTGCCCGGACGCTGAGGTCCAGCGCCGAGGGCCTTCTGGCGGTTCCCTCGCTGCGAGAAGCCAAGTTACAGGGAACCAGGCAGAGGGCCTTCTCGGTAGTGGCGCCCGCCCTGTGGAACGCCCTCCCACCAGATGTCAAAGAGAAGAACAACTACCAGACTTTTAGAAGACATCTGAAGGCTGCTCTGTTTAGGGAAGCTTTTAATGTTTAATAGGTTATTGTATTTTAATATTCCGTTGGAAGCTGCCCAGAGTGGCTGGAGAAACCCACATCAGTGAGGCCAAGAATGGGGGGTCTTGTTATCTGGGCAACTCTGAACCTCCACACACACTACCCAGGCTTGATGCCCAGGGAATTCACTTCAGTGCTGCCAGTGCAGTGGTTTGGTTTTACCCCAGAGGCCTACTCCATTGTCTCTTGAGACAGATGAATGGGGAAAAAAAAGTAATTGTCTGCTAAACACCTGATAAAAGGGATTGAGAAACATAAAATTAAGTAGTATTATTGGTTACCAATGTGGTGAGAAGTTCCTGAAGAATCTGAGCACTGTTGGAGACAGGATACTGGGTTAAATTGACTATAGGGATAACTCAGCAGAGCCGTTCTTCTAGGTAAATGACTACACCGCATAAGCCTTTAATTTGAAGGCAATTTAACAAAACAACAATTTATGATTTCCTTTCCCTGGAGTACCGCAATGCATAAAAATTAAGCAATGCTGCATTGTGTGATATTTCCAAAGGACCTCTCTTACAATTAGCCAGCTTTATGAGAAACTGTGAGCAGCTAATATGGGACCCTGGGGGTTTAGGGAAAAAACAAAATATATAACATTTCAACAGAGCAGCTTTTTCAGCAGCGGGAAATGGATAAGTGATGTTGCTGAGCATCTATCATGTTGCCAGCGTGAACAGAAATAAAAATATTTTGCATCCTGGACAACTTTTATGTGAGAATTCCAGGAGCTGTAGTTTGTTAAGGGTGCTGGGAATTGTAGCTCTTTGGGGGTAAACTACAGGTCCCAGAATTCTTTGGGGGAGACATGTGGTTTAAATGTGTGGTGTGGATGTGATTGTCACAATGTACTCTGAAACCAAAATAGCCTTTCTTAGCTGCTAACCTGAGCATCACATACCAGTTGGGACTTACTAGAAAGCGATATATATATATATATATATATATATATATATATATATATATATTTAAAAAAGTAATCAAGCAGAATTAAAAAACCCTATTAAAATATAAACAAAAACAGCATACCACTGTCAGTTCCCAAAAAGTTTAAATGTGGGATATGCTGGAGGTTTGTAGAATGTGAATTTGTCGTGGTGGTTTTAATTTAAAAAAAAAAAAAAAGATTTGCCACAACAAATCTGAAGCAATAATCAAAGCAACCATGAAGGGAGTGGGTTTCAGAAAGCCAAACTATGATGCTGGGAATTTGAAAGTCATCTTTATTCATCTGAGATTATCTCTGCAAATTTCGGTGCATCAAAGGTGGGTTGCAATTACACTCAGCTCTTGCAACATTGGCGATGTAGCTCCCCCAGATGGCATGAAAATCACCTGGCGTTCTCCCCTTATACATTGCTCTGACCTCCTGCACTCACTGCTCCATGAGTGCTATCCAATTCCCCTCTTGATACCAGCATCTTGGTCTCCAGTCTTTCTCCCCTTTACCAGTGTGTTTGTGTATCAAAGCGATTTATATTGTTCTCCAGGCTATAAACCTGCAAGAGAACACTGTTAGTTGTTGTTTTTTAATTTATTTAAGCCGTTCTTCCCTTTTGTTCTTTACAAATAAGCTTAAAGCATCTTAAATTATTAACAGACACTGAATCAATAAAAGCAATAATAAAAACAAATCCCAACATTCTTTTTTTAAAAAAACACCCAGTATCATATAATAAGGGGAGGTGAAAAGAACTGACTGAGCAAAAAAGCTAATGCAATCTAATGCTGCTTTAATAAATGCAGAAGAACAGAAGTAGAACCTGCTGGATCAGACCAAAGACCCGTCTAGTCCAGCATCCTGTTCTCACAGTGGCCAACCAGATGTCTGTAGGAAACCAAGGAGCAGAAGAAGTTTAAATGAGAGCCAGTGTGGTGTAGTGGTTAAGAGCGGTAGTCTCGTAATCTGGTGAACTGGGTTCGCTTCCCCGCTCCTCCACATGCAGCTGCTGGGTGACCTTGGGCTAGTCACACTTCTCTGAAGTCTCTCAGCCTCACTCACCTCACAGAGTGTTTGTTGTGGGGGAGGAAGGGAAAGGAGAATGTTAGTTGCTTTGAGACTCCTTCAGGTAGTGATAAAGTGGGATATCAAATCCAAATCCAAACAAGAGCATAAGAGCCCTCTCCCCTCCTTTGGTTTCCAGCAACTGGTATTCAGAAGCATTGTTGCCTCTGACTGTGGAGGTCTGCCTTGTAGCCAATGTCTTGTAGCCATTGCTAGCCTTATCTTCCACGAGTTCTTCCCATCCTCTTGTAAAGCCTTCCAAGTCAGTGACCATCACTGCCTCATGTGGAGTGAGTTCCATAGTTTAACTATTTGTTTCATGCAGAAACACTTTGTTTTATCTGTCCTGAATCTTCCAACACTCAACTTAATGCCTCTCTGACAGTAGAGGAAGAGCCTAGTGGAGGCCAACAAAAGAGGTTCAAAGACTCTCTTGAGGCACATCTAAAATAAATGTACAGTGGTACCTCGGGTTACAGATGCTTCAGGTTACAGATGCTTCAGGTTACAGACTCTGCTAACCCAGAAACTGTACCTCGGGTTAAGAACTTTGCTTCAGGATGAGAACAGAAATCGTGCTCCAGCAGCGTGGCAACAGCAGGAGGCCCTATTAGCTAAAGTGGTACCTCAGGTTAAGAACAGTTTCAGGTTAAGAACAGACCTCCAGAATGAATTAAGTTCTTAACCCAAAGTACCACTCTAGTATGTTGTTGTTTAGTTGTTTAGTCGTGTCCGACTCTTGGTGACTCCATGGACCAGAGCATGCCAGGCACTCCTGTCTTCCACTGCCTCCCACAGTCTGGTCAAACTCATGTTGGTAGCTTCGAGAACACTGTCCAACCATCTCGTCTTCTGTCGTCCCCTTCTGCTTGTGCCCTCCATCCTTCCCAACATCAGGGCCGTTTCCAGGGAGTCTTTTCTTCTCATGAAGTGGCCAAAGTATTGGAGCCTCAGTTTCAGGATCTGTCCTTCCAGTGAACACTCAGGGCTGATTTCCTTCAGAATGGATAGATTTGATCTTCTTGCAGTCCATACCACTGTAGTATAAACACCAACAACTGGGAAACACTGGCCTGTGAGCGCTCCAGTTGGAGAACAGCCTTTACCAAAGGTTTCATGGGCTTTGAAGATGCTCGAATTCAGGTTGCAAGAGAGAAACATGCGAAGAGGAAGGCACACTTGGCAAACACTCACCATGATCAACTCCCACCCAGAAACCTATGTCCCCACTGTGAAAAGATGTGTGGATCCAGAATTGGCCTCCACAGTCTCTTACAGACTCACTGTTGAAACTGTGTTCATGGAAGACAATCTTTCTCAGCTACGAGTGATCGCCAAAGAAGAAGAGTGGAGGTAGAATGTTCTCCTTCTGACACACCTCTCCTCTCTGTCACCTGGCTTTCATCCAGAATTCTACCCACCCATCCTGTCTCTCATCCACTTCCCAAAAAAACTCACAGTTCACCCACAAAGTCTCACAAAGAAGAGGGTTTGCCAGAAACTGCTAGCATAACCCCATTGCAGATATTAATACTGAGCAATTGGATGCCTAAAACTTCAAATTGCCATGAAGTTCACTGGGTGACCTTAGGCCAGTCACTGCCTCTCAGCCTAACTCAACTCACAGGGTTATTTGGGGGATTAAATGAGGTGTGGGGGGACCTTTGAATTCCAGTGGGGTGGGAAGATGGGATGGAAATGCAATCAATAATTCTGGGTGGTGCTGTAGAAAAGGCTCTGTCTTGCATTTCAACCAGCCATGCTTTGGAAAAGGCCAGGAAGCATTGCAGGGCCTCCGCTGCTGAACACACATCATTGCAAGTTTATGGATTATTTCTTCCTCTCCCTCCATTATTGCAACTGCTGCAGAGTACCTAGCCTCGTACGGATGACCCTGTCTCAAATAAGCCATTGCCATGTCTGCAGTTGCTGAATGGAAACTGTGTAATAAATTTCATTTGATTTTATTGGATTGGATAATCAAATAACATTGGCATAATTCAGCATTTGGCTTACTGCGGCGCAGTGTAATTTTCGCTTTCGACAGAGTAAAAAGGTGTGTTCGAATAACGCCCAAGGTCTCTCCTGTCATTGTGTTTTTATAGGTTTAGCAAGCGGTGCAGGTTTTATCAGACGTGCTAACTGCACATCTTGCTTTTGATGTCAAAATCACTGTGGCAAATCAATTTCTACAATTTCCCCCCATGAAATTACGCCAAATGATTGCAGTGGTGTTTGTTATACTTAAAAGCTCTATGACACTTCACAGGCAACTGCTGAACCACTTAAGTCAGTGCAGATAACATCACGAGCCAGACAATAAACTTGAAAACAGACTGGATTTTTAATAAATGAGTTATAATCACTCCCTGGAAATGGGAAGACAAATATCATACCAGGTTGTGCCCTTAGAATAATAGAATCATAGAATTGTAGAGTTGGAAGAGACCCCAAGGCATAGCTGTCAACGTTTCCCTTTTTTCTAAAGGGAAATTCCCTTATTCCAAATAGGATTCCTCGCAAGAAAAGGGAAAAATTGAAAGCTATTCCCCAAGGGTCATCTAATTCAACCCCGTGCAATGCAGGAATCTCAGCTTGATAGTGACCTCAGAGGTGGAACTTAAGGATGTTTTCAAATTAGGGACGGGGAAGGTGAATTTTCCTAATTTGCACTTTCCAAAACAATACATGAATCAAAACCCATCCAGCTGTCAGGGACTGGGCAGAGGAGGAATGGTGGAGACCAGCTCCCCAGCTTGATCCTTCCATGGAGGAGGAAGAGGAAGAGAGTTTAGAGTTACAACAGGGGTTTGAGGGAGGTCACAGCTCAGAGGCTGCGGAGGGGAGAAGCTGGGAAATAATTGGAGAAGAGTGGGAGGAAGAGGAAGCACCGGGGGGGGGGTGACACAGTGTCTTTAGAAAGCATTCCAGACCCCCTCTCCTCTCAGAACCCAGCGAGCCTTGAAAGCAGGAGAGTAAAGAGCTCAAAGACAGAGGGCACATAGCAGCACCCATAGGAGAGACAATGCAAATAGTGAATGAGGAAGTGGGAGAGACGGGGGTGGAAATTCACTCGGGACAACACCATTATCCAAGAGGCTGGGTTCTATAGCCTCTCTCTGTAAATACTGCATTAAAAAGCGGACGGTAATAAAAAAATTTCCTTGTCTTTGTATCTTCCTGGCAACCAGCCGGGAGTCACTGGCAGCAGCCTGGCGCAGCCCTTGAAATTTGCAATTCACTGAATTTTGCAATGCAATTCTCCAGCTAAGCAATGTGTAGAAAAATGCACATACTAACATCATTTTAAAGGCTTGTTTGCCCTCTGCCAGGGTTAGGATGCTTCAAACATCAGTAACTGAGTGTGTTTTGGATCCGGTGTAACTTTATGCCAGCTTAATTCACACTGTTTTGTTTTATGGCAACTTCTGGTGTCTAGGATTGCTCCCTTAAAGATCCATTAATTCTTGCCTACCAAAGTTACCATATGATTGGAAAATGTAGTTTTCCAAAATGTGGAATTATGTACAAAGTAAATCACCACCCAAGTCTTGTAGTGATGAGAAGTAACCACTGGAAGATATTTACAGGGTTAGGTCAAAAAATGCAGTAGAAAATTCCATAAGCTCTGGGCCTCTCTGCTTTGCCTGTTACAGTGATCATTAGAGGGGAATACAGAGCCCGGGACTAAAGATCTGAAAAAGCTATTAGGACATCTCATTAAATGATCTCTCGGGGCAAAAATCTCTCCTATTGTCTGTTTCTTCCTTTCAGTCCAGTCTTGTTTTAAAAGCCCCAACAAATGGAGCTTCTATCACTCCTTCAGGGAGATCATCATGGAGAAAAATCTCGCTGTCAGGAAGATTTGTCTTCAAAGCAAGCTTATATTTTCCGTTTCTTTAATGCTGCCACATTATTCTTCCTGTCTTCGACCATTCTAAAGATCTATACTCTGTCTCTCCCATTCTCTACTCCCCACCTCAACATTTCCTCTCTTCTCTCAAATATCCTTGAAGCAGCAAGCATTGCAATGAGTTTGCAAGTGGAATTTGCACTTGGGTCAAAAGTTGCTGGAAGGACCACACACACGATTCCATTTGCCTCATCTCAAATGCCATAGAGTTTCATATGCCAACCTGGCCTCACACTGGGACAAAGTGTAAGACCTCTTGTCTGGCTGAACCCAAGTCCTTCACTTCACTGCATTGAAGCTCCCTGCCCCATAGGAAGCTGCTTTTTTCAGCGGATGTTTGTCCTTTGGAGCAAATGGGGCATTTATATTTCTACAGGGTATAAATAAGGGCTTGCCGATCAGAAGGTCGGCGGTTCGAATCCCCACGACGGGGTGAGCTCCCGTTGCTCGGTCCTTGCTCCTGCCAACCTAGCAGTTTGGAAGCACATCAAAGTGCAAGTAGATAAATAGGTACCACTCCAGCAGGAAGGTAAACGGCGCTTCCGTGTGCTGTTCTGGTTCGCCAGAAGTGGCTTAGTCATGCTGGCCACATGACCTGGAAGCTGTATGCTGGCTCCCTCGGCCAATAAAGCGAAATGAGTGCCGCAACCCCAGAGTTGGCCACGACTGGACCTAACCGTCAGGGGTCCCTTTGCCTTTATAAATAAAGAGAATGGGAGCACATAAAATGAATGGAAAATTAAATAACACTCTACAAATGAAAATGATTCTGCTGCCTTGGGAGACCCCTAATTCTATTCATTGGGTCCCTATCCCTCGATGAAGCTGCACTTGCTCCTTTTCAACCCTTCACTGTTGTGTCTTGTTGTAGTTGAAACTTTTTATCTTCTCATGAATGTCATCCTGGTATGCTCTCCTTGTCCAACGAAACCTCCATTTTTCTCTTCGGCCTTCATCTCATGAGCAGCGTGTTTTTACGTCTGGCAGTGTACAAGAGCTTCCATCTACAACAGGACTTCCAAAACAGATTTATTTATACTTGCTTCCCCAATCCTCCCCCTGTGCCTTTTACAGTATGTGGTGCTTGCTAAGTTGTAAATCATGGCTCTGTAAATCAAGGCCTAGCACAACATTAGGCCATTGTCACCACCATCAACACCATTCTTCTTGAGGAGTGAATACTTTGAAGTCGTAAGTATCCCTATCCACTTTATTCAGCCACTCCTAGATAGACCTACTCTGCCACATCATCATCATCATCACATTCATATACCACTTTTTCTTCCACGGAGCTCAAGGTGGTGTACATGGTTTCCCCCCATTTCATCCTCACAACAAGCCCATGAGGTAGGTTAGACTAAGAGATGGTGACTGGCCCAAGCTCACCCAGTGAGCTTCATGGTTGAGTGGGTATTCAAACCCTGCTCTCCCAGATCATAGTCCAACACTCTAACCATTATACCACTCTGGCTCTTCCTCACTATCTACTGTTGGTTCCCTCTCCTCATTCTATAAAACTCCCTTGGACCCCATCTACCAATCAGCAAACATTCCTTGATCCTCGAATAAGCCTTTTAAAGTCATACCTTGGTTGTCGAACTCCCTGGAACTCAGACGTTTTGGCTCCTGAATGCGCGAAACCCGGAAGTGACTGTTCCAGTTTTCGAATGTTATTTTGGAAGCCGAACATCCGACGGGGCTTCCGAGGCTTCCAATTGGCTGCAGGAGCTTCCTGCAGCCAATCAGAAGCTGTGATTTGGAAGTTGAACACTTTGGAAATCGAACAGACTTCTGGAACAGATTCCATTTGACTTCCAAGGTATGACTGTATATGCAGAAGTTTATGCAGATTCAGTCTGTATTGATAGCATTTTACTGTGAATTTCTCACAATATACATATACATTTTTATAAAGCAATTTCTCCTAATAAAAAGCAGCAACACTATTTTATATACGTTTTATGCTGCACTATATATATATATATATATATATATATATATATATATATATATATAAAATGTTACTCAGCTGGAGAACTATTTTGCAGAATGGTTGTGTTTTGGTCTGGGTAATCTTTTGTTAAGTGTGAATTGTGTGGCTTCGCCTTTAAATGCAAACTGAATTGGATTTCTCACCCATCTCTATTATTAAACGATGGTAGACTGATAACCATCTAGCCAGGACATGTAAATCTTCCCCTAGGTGAAACCTTTTTTATTTGAAGCTGGCCAAGGAAGAAATGCCTTCAAGCCAAGGACAATAGGACAGTGGATAATCAGTCTATTCCTCTTGTGAGTGATTTATCTCCTTCACAAATATGAGGAAGTAAAATGGTCTGCTTTCTCATTTTAACAGCAGCTCCTGGAGCCTGCAAGGGCCATCGTGGTGCTGGTTCAGGTACATTTGCCTGGTGCATTCAAAAAGAGATTAAAGCTGGGGAAAGTGTTTTTCCACGCAGCCAACCCAACAGTGCACATAAGCCAGCAACCACACAGGTGTCTATTCTTCATTTATAGAGGCTTACATGGCACTTCCATCCGTAACGCAGAAGGAAAGTGTGAGAATATATTTTGGTCAAAAGCAAGGTTGAAACGGAGGGAAGGTCTTTCACAGGTTGGAAGAGTTCCATCAAAAACGGAAAGGAGAATGGAAATTGCCTCAAATTGCATGTTCATTCAAGGTCACACATGGAAAATGATGTATGCTACTTTGAGCTTCTTGGAGGTAAGGTGGGATATAAATGTAGAAATAAATACATTAATAAATAAAATAATCACAATAACTGCTCTTTAAAATATTGCTAGCAGCAAGGGTGTAATCTGGCAGTTTGACTTAGAACAAAACCAAGATCAGGCATTTTAACACTCACCAAATATTTTCCCCATGGTAAAAGTGTCTTTGTTTCCGGCTCTTGAACTCTGAAATAGCATCCCTAGTTGAATTCACCATGATATCTGACTTCAGATTAATTTATAAAAGAATGGGGGGGAAATTTACAAGTTATTTTGGAGACTACTGTAAGCAGATGGAAACAAGAGTAGGATTTTGACTCACTTGTAGTGTAAAAAATATTATGGATGATATGGTTGGATATAATAACTGGAGTACAAACTAATACAGTGGTACCTCGGGTTACATACGCTTCAGGTTACAGGCGCTTCAGGTTACAGACTCCACTAACCCAGAAATAGTACCTCGGGTTAAGAACTTTGCTGAAGGATGAGAACAGAAATTGTGCTCCAGCAGCGCAGCAGTAGCGGGAGGCCCCATTAGCTAAAGTGGTGCTTCAGGTTCAGAACAGTTTCAGGTTAAGAACGGACCTCCAGAACCAATTAAGTACTTAACCTGAGGTACCATTGTATGCAGTTGTAGATGTTTTAAAACAAGACTCTATGGACAGGATGGGGGGGGGACTCACAAGATTCAGAGAATCTCCACATATAGCGTTACTTTATCGATGTGTGTTTGTATTTTTTTATTTGTAAAATTAATTTTAATTTTTTTAAAAAAAGAATTCACCAGATATCAGCATCTGCAGTTAACTAGAACGGTATCTTGTAAAATGAATAACAATCGTTTCTTTCATTTAAATATCTCTTTGCAAAACAAAAACAAAAAGCAAGACACAGATGTTGCAAATTAAACTGGAATAAGGAGATGCCACTCTTTCACACACAAAAACACACACTTCCACACACCTCTTCTAACCATCTGGCTGAAGTCAGCTGAACACAACCCAAATAGGTGGTATTATTTCTTACTGTTTACAGAAAATCAGCATCTTTTGAGCCCATCAGTAGCCAAAGAAACTTGGCAGAAGATCATCCTTCTAAACTTCAGAGACTGGAGGAGGGGTTATCTCTTGTTATTTGACATTGTTGTTCAATTTTTAGGAAGTCTACAGACAGTTCTTGCTTTTATGTTTTCATTTGAAAATATATGTACCCAGCCACCCCTTAAAAGATGCATCATTTTCCAGGAAGGGAGTAAATTGCTTAGCCCTTTGCTGCATCTGTAAAATATTATCCACATTTCTGTCATAAGTTTCCTGCAAAATTAAGTGGGGCCCACAGAGACGGAGCTTTTAAAATGTCAATGAACCATCATATAAGATCAATAAGACAAAGGGAGCTTTGCAGCAAGTAATCACAGGCACGATCCCTTCCAAGCATAGGCAAAAACACTGTCCCTGTAGGGCGCACATATCCAATATCCTCATTCAGTCATTTGTGGAACACTCTTCGAATATTCATCTCTTTGGATATTTGTGTCGAAGGTGCAGTAAAATAACTAGGCCAGGGTGAGGAACTTCTTGCTGGGAAAACCTCCTAGGGCCACATGCTGGTGGTGAGTGAGGCCAGAGGCAAACATAGGAGGAGCAACAAATGTTAATTTAGGCTTCATAGAATAGGCTAGTTTCTAGACACACTCACACCCAGTCAAGCAAAAATCACCTATCAGCCTTCAGGGACACTCAAGGAGAATGTGACGTAGGGGGTCATGATACAGGGAGAGATGTGGCTGAAAAGGGGGTGTGGCCTGGGGACAGCCCTGCATAGGGGTAGGGGAGCAACTTACCCATAATTCATCTTGCTTCTAAAGGCAAACTTGTTCAACGCACACTTTCTGAAACAATATACAAACCAAGTTTATACTAGGGTAGGTGTAAATTTAAAAGCATATATTAGCAAATATCGAAACAACGAATTGTGTAATATTGGGGGAAATTGCTTTGCAAATATGTGTATACCGGACAGAATTGCATACAAATGTTTATATTATGAGAAAATCACATTTAAATGCCAATGAATTTTCATGAGGACTAAAATCTGAACTTACAATAGGAAAAATTAAAAAATGAAGGGAAGTCAAAATCAACAGCTTCAGCTCTTCTTAAATCAATGGGGACTGCTTCTGAGTAAATGCATGTAGGATTGCGCTGTAAAAAATACATGCACATTTTTTCCAGGAGAAGAAAAAGAAGATGTCCTGCCCCATAGGATTTAACTAGCTTCAACAATATCTGGGGCAACATGAGGAATGCTTTGTATTTGTAAAAACTGTGGGTGGTATTCAATGCTTGTCCTACACAGACATTGAAGTTAATGGGCATGACAAGCTTTAGGTTCATTGATTTCAGTGGGTCTACTCTGAGTAGGACTTAGGTGACTACAACCCATTGCTTTGTAATGCAGAAATAAATTTAACTCTCCGGGTAAGTCACTTGAAAGTACCAAATAGGCCTAGGACTAAATTAGGATGTAATTATATAAATGTGATGTAGATTGGTAAGAAAAGTGAATAAGATAGATAACAGTTGGAAATACTTTTGTTTAAGAATGATATTGGAAAGCTGTTACATGCAGATACAAGGAAATTCAGAAGGGAGGGAATAGAGGAAGTCAACCAACATGTAATTAAGGTTGGGTTTTCAAATAATTAAGTTCATTTTTATTTTTTCTTTGTATTGTGGTGGGTAGGATGGTGTTTTTTGTATTGTTTTCTTCTTTGATGTATTTTCTTCTGAGATGTATTTTTCTGCTTTTCTTTTTCTCTTTGTTGTTTTGTCATGTGCTATTTGTTATAACTGTGGAAAACCTAATAAAATTTATTTTAAAAATAAATAAATTTAACTCTCCAGGTAAACACTTCTCTGTCCCAATCCCCAGTAGCAGACTGTTATGTTGCTTGAGAAACACTCAGCCCTTATTTACAGGTCAGCTTCAAAATGTCACCCCTCAATGTCAAGGGAGGAAGGATGTGGGAATGACCACATTGCTTCACCCACCCTTCAGTTATTAACCTCCCGTAAATTCTGAAGGGCTGTTTTTCTGCTCTGCTGTAGTCAGGAGAGACTACTGAAGCATCCACTAGTCTCTCTCTTTTTTTTCTTTTTTCTTTTTCTTTTCTTTGCAATTTCACTCAAGGCATTTTCTTGTCTTACCAACGAGGCTCATGCTGAAATTTGCCAGTCAGCATGGCAGAAGTTCACAAAAGCCCTCCCAAGGGCACTCGATTTCGCATAGGGAATAAGGTGAGATTATCAGAGCCAAGGGGAAAGGCTGAATCAAAGGGCAGAGCTACACCTTCTGTGCATATGGGGAGGGATGCACATTTAGTTCACGTTTAAACCTTAAGTAATTTGCAATTTGTGGACCAAAACATAGCCATCCTATGAAATTCGCGCTTCTCTGAATTTTGCCATGGAGCCCATTACACGGGCAATGTGTACAAAAATATATATGCATGTAGTAGGGTAAAGTCTGCCTAAAACTGCATATGTTAGTAAAAGAATAAGATGCAAAAAAATGCATATCGTTGGGGGAATTAGCTTTACGAAAATGTGTAAAAGAGTCAAAATTGCATTCAAAATGTGTATCTTAGGAGAAAGTCAGTTTTTAAAATTAAAATAAATGCAAGCTAATGTGAAGAACTGAATTTAAGATTGGGGAAACTGTCAGGATTTCCCCTACCAGTCACCTAAGAATAGGGATGGAAGGCTCCATCAGGTTCTGTTCTTTAAGTTCCCTATTTTTGCAGTCATGAATTGAGTTCTCCACATTTCTATAGCATTTTGTGTTATTTTTTATTTTTTAAGAACTTAAGGAAATTCATCAACATTTTAGTGCAGCTATGTCCTAATCAACACATTTCATTCGGTTTTTGACTAATGCATATGTTTTTGTGAGCACTTTCCCCTCAATACAACACGTTTTGTGTGTTCTTTTCATGATTAAGTTCATTTTCATGCACCATTTACCCTCACATTTCCAAGCATTGTTTGGTTGAAAAGCTGCACTTAAAAAACTGGGTAAATGTGAATTGAAAAGGGTGGCTGCGTTTTGCTTCATGCATCATTTCAGAAAGTGCAGATTTAGTAGGTTCGCCTTTAAATGCAAACAGAATCAGGTTTCTCCCCCATCCTTCTCTGTGACCCTACCTGTCTTAAACTTAAAACATACCCATTACAGTAGATGCTAACTACTCCCTTTTATTTTTCTTTTAAAGGAAAGTTAATAATTCTTCCCTGTTTACCCACTGCACAGTTTCATAAATAAGGAAGCAATCCAAGCCCAAGATCTACCTGGCTAAATAAGGATCCAATAGGTCTCTGGTTCAGTAAAGCACGAGACACTGAATCTCAGGGTCATGGGTCATGGGTTCGATCACCAAAAGATTCATGCATTGCAGGGAGTTGGGCTAGTTGATCCTTGTGACCCCTGTTAGAATTCCTGCTCTGTGATTGCAGTCATGGGATTGTTGTCTGTCACATGACGGTGTATGTTTTGGCTCCACAGAGTGGGAAGTGGCGGAGACAGGATGTTTGTGTTCTTGTGTTACGTGAAGTGGGACTGTCCTTTGTTCTTTCTCTTTGCTGTCTGATGCTAGAGAGAGAGGGAACCATGTTGCAGTGCTCCATGTGTGTTTTATATGTAAATAAAGTAGATTAGCCAAAATGCTGAGTTGCTGAGGTCTGTCATGCAAAGCTGTGAAGACTCTGCGGATCCCTGAGTGTGCCAATGTCTGTTGGCATCGGTCGCTGTGATGTTTGGGCTGAAGAAAGCTTTTGAATTGCCCGAATGAACGACCGGGAGGGAAAGATCATGCCAGTTGGGCATGTGTCTCTACCAGGGTCCTACTCGAGCGTAGGAAAAGCTCCTGACAGCCCCATCCAACTCTACAATTCTATGAATTGCTGGTGCGCCTGGGCTATGCAGGTGCAAGCCACACCTTCTGACTGAGCCAGAGATGCCCTGGCACAACTCTCTAATCATGGCTCAGCTGGGGCTCAGCTGAGACCAGCAGATCTTATGTTGCCTTCAGCAGCGGAGCAAGCTGATTGGGAGCCTGGGGCGGTGCGTGTGTCCTGCGCCCAGGAGCAGGGCCAGCTGCCCACGGGGGGTGGGGCCAGCCGCCCGTGGGGCTGGGTGAGCCGGGGCAGGACACTCCGCGGGGCCTCTAGGAGTCTGCCTGCCTCCTCCCACTCAGCCGCCCTACAGCTGAGGGGGAGGTGGCAGGCGGACCATTTGGGGCAGCCCGGAGCCTGCGGGCACCCAAACCATCACGTCACTCCCCGGAGTGACGCGTGGCTCGGGCGCACTGCAGGCCCTGCGGTGAGTGCCAGCCGGCATTTTGTCACCCCCCTCAGTGGTGACACCAGGGCAGCCCACCGCACCCCCTTCCTCTGCCCCTGGTTGTCTTAAGTCCTGAAAAAGAGATATTCTGGAGCAGTGGCAGGGACAAGCAGGGGTACTCACAGAGTCCTCCCTCTGTTCAGATCAGTCACGTGACCCGGCAACCAGTAAACTCCATTTTGAAAAGCTTGCTTTCCCTCTGCCAGTCTCGGGCAGCAGCAGCTCTGTTCGTGAATAAGTTTGGATGTGGTGTACATTATGCCATCTTAATTTAAGCCATCATAAATTACGCTGGCTTCCCATAGTTCGAATCGTCCCCAAGCCACGCATTTGGACATCCTTCTCCTGCTAACATAATAGCAAGGAGCCAGAGAGGTGCAGACCAAACTCGCCTGCTACTTAAAGCCATTTTGCACCTTTCACTTTTCATAAATAGACAAACCAGGCTCAGACTGACCTTGACTGTAATTACAGCTGAAAACCTTCATGTTTCTTTGACAGAGTTTGGACTATCATGCTCTCTCTCCTATTATAACAAGTGACTGTGTCAGAATGGATCAGGAGGCACCCACTACATCATTGTGCCCTGTTATTAACATAGTCATCACCAATAATGGAATTATAGCTAGAGATGTATTGTGGCAGCCAGCCACACATCCTCTCTCTTTCTCTGTGGCTCCTGGTTATTTAAGGCTCAGCTCAGGCATTGTGTCTTGAGAGGGAGAGGAACTCATTGATTTTCAAAGGTTACACCTGAGCCACAGGTCCCCTCATGCCATTCTGCAAACTACTTTTCGCATTTTCCTCCATTCCAAAAGATTTCTTATAGGGATCGGTGAGGAATTTGATTGGATTCCAAAATGAAGTGACCTGATTCCCAACCTCCAGCTAACTGGAATTTAGTTATCCACCAGCTTCTCTGTTTTCAGGATGTTCTGATGCTATTCTATGTTATATATATGCATTCTGAGAGTGGATCCTTTTAGAAAAGGCTATGCTGAGAGAATATGCATTCAGAAGTGAGTTTTGTGGTCGAAAATGTGTTTAAAAACATACATTTAGCTGCCTCTCCCAGCCCAAAAATGGAAAGATGACAAGATACCAATGAAAAAAGAATAGCAAGCCAAACTTATGGAATATGCAGAAATGGCGAAACTTACAGGAAGAATCAGGGACACGGGTGGCGCTGTGATCTAAACCACTGGGCCTTTGGGCTTCCCGATCAAAAGGTTGGCAATTTGAATGCCCACGACGGGGTGAGCTCCCATTGCTCAGTCCCAGCTCCTGCCAACCTAGCAGTTCGAAAGCATGCAGAAAGTGCAAGTAGATTAACAGGTACTGCTCTGGCGGGAAGATAGACGGCGTTTCCGTGCGCTGCTCTGGTTCGCCAGAAGTGGCTTAAGTCATGCTGGCCACATGACCTGGAAAAACTGTCTGCGGACAAACACTGGCTCCCTCGGCCTGTAAAGCGAGATGAGTGCCACAACCCCAGAGTCGTTCGTGACTGGACTGTCAGGGGTACCTTTACCTTACAGGAAGAATCAGACAACAATGACAATGAAGATTTTTAAAAAGACTGGGAACCCTTTATGTTCTACATACAGAAATACTGTAAAGAAACGGACTCACTAGCAGGGTTTGATTAAACATTTACAACTAAGAAAACAAGTCCAAAGGTTAAGAAACAATAATATGAAAGGTAATTGAGTGTAAGAGGTAACTATGAAAGAAAATTTTATATAAAATTGATAAGAAAATAAGAGCATTTAGATGTAAGATCATAAAAATAAGACAACAATTAAGCAGAAGGAGTAAATATTTTAAGAACCAGAAGGGGAAGTTAATGGAAGTCATGGGGGGGGGGTTATATGATAAATGTTATATTGTGTCATGTGGTTGAATATTAAATTGTAAAATTCAAGAATTTTTTTTTAAAAAAAACACACATATATTTAAATGCAGTGGTGGCTAACTCCCTCTGGGAATGGGAGGCAGGAAGACTGACAGTGAAAATTACCAACTGAAATAAAAAAGGTGTTTCATGATGTTTAGGCACCTACTGTAGACATTTTTGTTTACAAAGAATTTCTCCAAGGTATAACCCAATCATCTATGGAATATCGATTGCAGATCTGCAGAAATTGTTTTATTAGGCTGGATCCAACAATCTTTGTCCACTAGACAAATATTTGGCCACAAAGAACAAGGGCTCTTGTGCTAGAAGGCAGGTGACTTTTAATGCTAAACAACAGAGGAATCCTATGCAGCAGTTGCACTAGTGGAAACTGGTTGTGCAACCTGCTTATGCGTTCTCTCATGCAGCAACGTTCTGCTGGTGCAAAACATTTCACAAGTGGAACAAGTATACCACTACGTGACTTTAATTTGCACTGTATTAGATGCAACCCACTGCTTTGAGCATTGGAAAAGAACGGAGCAAAATCTTGTGCTGCGAATTGAAATGCCCAGCGACCATATAGTTCATCCTTTGTATATATATTTTTATAAAAAGACATGTACAATAATGTTGTGACTCTAATACCTGCCCTTCCCCGTCCTTTATTTTTCTGTTTGATCTTCAGGATGATCTCCAGCCTGCTGCAGCTGAAACCAACTGGGAATCGGTCACAAGCCCCGTCTTGGTAAGTAAAATGTGAAATATGCATTTTAGAGAAAGAATTGAATTCAGATTCCCCCCCCCCCATAATTTATTTATTTTTTTGTATGTGTCCCCTGGACATGGAAGCCCATGGAATGGTCATGTTTTCATTTTCTCTCCCTCATGTATCACCACCACATAAGGACACATTGGAAAATCTGAATAACTGATTTTATTTAGCAAAATTTATATATGCATTAATTTAAAAAAAAAACACCAACACCAAGCTATTTACCTATGCAGTAACATATGCATCTCTAGATGGTTTTCTGTACCTTTTTAAACCTTGGCTAAATCGCTTTGCTAGATACATACCGATGGACATGTGCAAGTTCATTCGGAATTAGTTGTTATCTCTCTGGAGAATAAGAACATCACACAATGGCTTGGCACTCATTAGAAGGGAGCTGCCAATGTTTGCTACTGAGGAGCAACCTATTGAAAGTTGCTGAATAGCAACAGTGAGGTCAATAGCCTGGCAAGTCTTAACCTTGTCCCATTAAAACAGTTCTCCATTGTCTTCTTCTCTGGATGCTACGCTCGAGTCACAATACGCTTGGCAAAAAGCTTTTTCTCCTGAAACTGGTAATTCCCTTTTTGCAGAACAAGCTCAAGTTTGTTAGGCTGCCATTTATTCATTTGCTTTTCCTATGCATCTGCCAGGGCCAGCAGGTTATCTTAGGGTGTGTGATTGTTCTCTTGACTTGTCCTTCTCTTTCAGGAGAGCTGAGCTTTCATTTTGCTGCATAGTAATTGAAATGGGAGGGACGCGGGTGGCGCTGTGGGTTAAACCACAGAGCCTAGGACTTGTCGATCAGAAGGTCAGCGGTTCGAATCCCTGCGACAGGGTGAGCTCCCGTTGCTCGGCCCCTGCTCCTGCCAACCCAGCAGTTAGAAAGCACATCAAAGTGCATGTAGAGAAATAGGTACCACTCTGGCGGGAAGGTAAACGACGTTTCCGTGTGCTGCTCTGGTTCACCAGAAGCGGCTTAGTCATGCTGGCCACATGACCCAGAAGCTGTACGCCCGCTCCCTCGACCAATAAAGCAAGATGAGCGCCGCAACCCCAGAGTCGTCTGTGACTGGACCTAATGGTCAGGGGTCTCTTTACCTTTTTAATTGAAATGGGGGGTAAAAGTTTTATATAAAAGAAAAGCAGCATTGTACGATAGGGCCATGGCTCAGTTACTGAGCATCTGCTTTGCAAGCAGAAGGTCTCAGGTTCAATCCCCTGTCAACCCTACTTCAGTCCCCATCTGAAACCCTGGAGATCTCTCTCACTTACTTCAAATCCCTCTTCAAAACTCATTTTTTCCATGAAGACTTTGGTACAACCCTTTAATTCCCACACCCCACTATAACCAGACCTAACTGTGTGCAGTTGAAATAGTGAAAGTAGTCTTCTGTTTACCCCTGTGTCCATTTCCTGCCCTTTATCTCTGGTCAAATGTTGCTGTCAAATGTTGGGCAGGGACTTATCCTCTTTTACTTTGTAAAGTGCCATGCGCACACCAATGGCACTACTTAAATAACACATGCAAACATAGTCAGCTGGTTAACCATGATCTTATATATGCCTAGAGACAGATAGTCAGGTCATGGTATCCATAGCAGTGATCAGAAAAGTAATGACCACTGGGAGGAGTGCAGAGAGAAGAAATGCCATGGTGCATCTGCATTAGCACATCTGGATGCCTTCGTCTGCCCCAGCTGCAACAAAACATGTCTCTCCTATGTTGGTCTCTACAGCCACAGCAGGAGCTGTAACTCCAATGGTTTGACCTCACCCCCAAAGGTGTACTCCTCCATTGTCTCCCGAAACAGACAGATGCCAACCATAGATAGATAGATAGATAGATAGATAGATAGATAGATGATAGACAGGCGGTGATAGATAATAGATAGATAGATGATAGATAGATGATAGATAGATAGATAGATGATAGATAGATAGATAGATGATAGATAGATAGATAGATAGATAGATAGATAGAGGTGATAGATAGATGATAGATAGATGATAGATTTGTTGTTGTTTAGTCATTTAGTTGTGTCTGACTCTTGTGTCTGATCCACGGACCAGAGCACGCCAGGCACTCCTGTCTTCCACTGCCTCCCGCAATTTGGTCAAACTCATGTTTGTAATAATAATAATAATAATAATTTTTTATTTATACCCCGCCCTCCCCAGCCAAGGCCGGGGTCAGAGCGGCTTACAAGCAATAATAAAAACAAGATGAATGATTACAACTTAAAACAAAAGTAAAGTACAACATTAAAATAATGGAACGTTAAAATATTAAAATGTAGCCTCATCGGAGGAGGGGAAGGAAAAGAAAAAAGAAAGAGAGGGAGGGAATCAAATTGGCTCCAAGCCAAAGGCCAGGCGGAACAACTCTGTCTTACACGCCCTGCGGAAAGAAATCAGATCCTGCAGGGCCCTGGTCTCATGAGGCAGAGCGTTCCACCAGGCCGGAGCCAGAGTTGAAAAGGCCCTGGCTCTGGTTGAAGCCAATCTAACTTCCTTAGGGCCTGGGACCACTAGGGTGTTGTTATTTATGGACCTTGAGGCTCTCCGTGGGGCATACCGGGAGAGGCGGTCCCGTAGGTACGAGGGTCCTAGGCCGCGAAGGGCTTTAAAGGTAAAAAGCAGCACCTTAAATCTGACCCTGTACTCTACCGGGAGCCAGTGCAGCTTGAAAAGCACTGGGTGAATATGCTCCCATGGCAGAGACCCCGTGAGGAGCCTCGCTGCAGCATTCTGTACCCGCTGGAGTTTCTGGGACAGCTTCAAGGGCAGCCCTGCGTAGAGCGAATTACAGTAGTCAAGCCTGGAGATGACCGTCGCATGGATCACTGTGGCCAGGTCGGGGCGGGAAAGGTAAGGGACCAACTGCTTGATGCGGCGAAGGTGGAAAAATGTCGCCTTGGCTGTTGCTGTAACTTGCGCCTCCATGGAAAGGGAGGCATCAAGGATTACACCCAAACTCTTAACAGAAGGCAATGGTGCTAATAAGGCCCCCGCAAGAGAAGGGAGTTGGTCCCTCATCCCCATGCCATCCCGACCTAGCCATAGGACCTCTGTCTTTGAAGGATTTAGTTTCAATCGGCTCCCACGAAACCATCCAGCCACAGCTTCCAAACATCTGGTCAGTGTGTTCAGGGCCGAGTCGGTGTGGCCATCCATCAACAGATAGAGCTGAGTGTCATCAGCATATTGGTGACAGCCCAGCCCAAAGCTCCGGATAATCTGGGCAAGGGGGCGCATAAAGATGTTAAAAAGCATCGGGGAGAGAATTGCACCCTGCGGCACTCCACACACCAAGGAGTGGCGCGACGACATTTCCCTCCCTAGTGCCACCCTCTGTCCCCGACCAGAGATAAAAGAGCACAACCAGTTCTTGTAGCTTCGAGAACACTGTCTAACCATCTCGTCCTCTGTCATCCCCTTCTCCTTGTGCCCTCAATCTTTCTCAGCATCAGGGTCTTTTCCAGGGAGTTTTCTCTTCTCATGAGGTGGCCACATACTGGAGCCTCAGCTTCAGGATCTGTCCTTCCAGTGAGCACTCAGGGCTGATTTCCTTCAGAATGGATAGGTTTGATCTCCTTGCAATCCATGGGACTCTCAAGAGTCTCCTCCAGCACCATAATGATAGATAGATTATAGATAGATGATAGATAGATAGATGATAGATAGATAGATAGATAGATAGATAGATAGATGATAGATAGATAGATAGATAGATAGATAGATAGATAGATGATAGATAGATGATAGATAGATAGCTAGATGATAGATAGATGATAGAGTTTTCTTGTTTCTACAGTTTCTACCTCGAGTTAAGTACTTAATTTGTTCTGGAGGTTCGTTCTTAACCTGAAACTGTTCTTAACCTGAAGCACCACTTTAGCTAATGGGGCCTCCCGCTGCTGCCGCGCCGCCGCTGTGTGATTTCTGTTTTCATCCTGAAGCAAAGTTCTTAACCCGAGGTACTATTTCTGGGTTAGCGGAGTCTGTAACCTGAAGCGTTTGTAACCTGAAGCATATGTAACCTGAAGCGTATGTAACCCGAGGTACCACTGTATATGTGTTTCCATTTACACACACAAAACATACATATATTGAGGATGCAGCCCTTTTTTTTTTGCAATGCACAATATTAGCCCTGTATGAATACATTCTGTGAACGAGATCTGGGGAAAAGTTTTATTTGAGATGTTTGTCACTTTCTACCTGCGTTTTTCAAAGTACACCACACTGTATGTCACTCTTAGGGCGTTTCCTATCACTCTCCGTCAGTGACCGACCCTACTCTTACGGCAGAAGCTCTGGATCAAACCGTTGCTGGATTTGACACCGTGGAGGAACTCCTCAAGCACTTTAACCCTGACACGTGGCAAGAAGATCTCGAAAGTCTGTACACAGACACTGCCCCACATCGAGGCAGAAGTTTCTATGAAAGGAAATCGAAAGGTAGGAAGAAACCTGTTGAAAATTTGGTGTGCATTTTGTGAATTTTGCTAGAGGGTAGCCTTTACCCGTGTGGCACTGTGGGTTAAACCACAGAGCCTAGGACTTGCCGATCAGAAGGTCGGCGGTTTGAATCCCTGCAACAGGGTGAGCTCCAATTGCTCGGTCCCTGCTCGAAAGCACGTCAAAGTGCAAGTAGAGAAATAGGTACCACTCCAGCGGGAAGGTAAACGGTGTTCTGGTTCGCCAAAAGCGGCTTAGTCATGCTGGCCACATGACCCGGAAGCTGTACGCCGGCTCCCTCAGCCAATAAAGCGAGATGAGCGCCGCAACCCCAGAGTCGGTCACGACTGGACCTAAAGGTCAGGGATCCCTTTACCTTTACTAGCTTTTACCCATATCAATTGTGCACTCAAAGATCCTTTTGGAATAAGAAAGTAATGAAGTTGTTTTATACAGGAAGTACATAACTTGGATAGGAAAGGTTTCGAGTTCTAAGATGGCTAATCTAGAGAAGACAAAGATCGCCATACTTGTTCCTTAGTTTTCAGAGGATAGGCCCAAGACCTCTCATCCTCAGATCTGAGAGAGAAGTGTGAGGAGGAGGAAATTGTAAACAGATTAGGGAATGGCAGTTTCAATTGGTATGCAGAGTTCAGTCACAACTTGAGAATCCAGTTCATCAGAGAATACACTTTGACAAGAGAACATCCTCGGCAAACAGCTGAGAGATTCTCCTAACGGGGGAATTATTACATTGACTTCATTGCTGTGTTGTGTAAACCTGGGTAACGGTTAACAGCAACAAAAGCACCAGGCAGTATTTTTACTGCACATTAATGCATTCTGGGGAAGTTTAATGGGATTCAGGCCTTATTGGCACTGAACTGTATTGTACTGTTGCAGCAGCTTTTCGGGGAAAATAATTAAAATTAATGGCAAAATTAGCAGGATGTAAGAGATAAGAAAAGCCGTTCTGTTCTCTGAGAGGTCACTTTCTGGTTCTTGTGGAGAAGCCGTTTTCAATGGAGCCCAGCAACGGAAGCACGCAACTGTATTCAGGCAGTACTGGGGTTGAAATTTTGCACCCTTAACAATTTTGCACCAGGGGAAACGACCCCTGTGACCACACGCTACACCACTGGTTCTGACACTTTGAGGTTTCTGCTTTGAGCCGGGTTCAGATGTACCGTATTTTTTGCTCTATAAGACACACTTTTTCCCTCCTAAAAAGTAAGGGGAAATTTGTGTGCATCTTATGTGACATGGGGGGGGGGGAGTGGGTGGAAACCTTAATTGGGAACACCTTCATTCCAAGAATGGCTGCTGTGATCATTTAAGACTCTTTAAGCGGGTGGCGCTGTGATTTAAACTATTGAGCCTAGGGCTTGCCAATCAGAAGTTTGGCAGGTAGAATCCCCGCAACGGGGTGAGCTCCTGTTGCTCAGTCCCAGCTCCTGCCAACCTAGCAGTTCAAAAGCATGTCAAGTGCAAGTAGATTAATAGGTACCGCTCCAGCGGGAAGGTAAACGGCATTTCCGTGTGCTGCTCTGGTTTGCCAGAAGCAGCTTAGTCATGCTGGCCACATGACCCAGAAGCTGTCTGCAGACAAAAACTGGCTCCCTCGGCCTATAGAGCGAGCTGAGCACCGCAACCCCGGAGTCATCCGCGACTGGACCTAACGGTCAGGGGTCCCTTTACCTTAAATGGTAAATGACTCTTTTCGCTTTGTCCTGATTCCCAAAGCCTGACAGATCATCTACCACTTCACTCCTTCCCTGACTCTAGATTATTGGCCACCATTTCACTCCACAAGTCGCTAGGGATTGCACTGTCAATGTATCTTTACCACAATACTAGAACTCAGGGTGTGAAGCTGAATGCTGGAAGGCCCAGGACAGATAAAAGAAAGTACTTCACACAGCACATACTTAAATTATGGAATTTGTTTCCATAAGTTGTAACGATAGCCACCACCAGGTGGCCTTGGCCCCTTCCAACTCTACAATTCTATGAACAACTCACCAAACACAATCTGGACACCTATAATCATTTCTCCAGAGGACAAATGTTTTTTGGCTGAACTTTAAAGCCAGTTGTTCTATATAAGCCACAGGTGTCCTTAATTACCAGTAGTAACTCCTCTTCTTCTTGCCCTCTGCCGCCATGTTAACTGTCCCGCTGTATATTAAGGACTGGGATAATCATTTTTATCCATTGCACTTAGACGAACATCTGGCGTCAGCACCTGTCAGAGCAGGTGGTTTTTATGGGCTGCCAACATCTCACCAATTTTCATTATGTAGACCGGGTGGTTAAGCATTTTAATTGTAATTGAATGAAATGCAGGATTTTGTATCATGCACCCGCTTCCCTTCTTCTTAAGTAGCATCCAGTTGGAAGAAGTGAATCGGTTGGGAATCACTCACTAATTTATCAGATTTCCCGATGGCTCAGTAGAGAAGCTCCCTGAGCAGTTGATTTTTGAAAGCAAACAAAAAGAAAAAATAAGTCAATGAAGTCTGTGGGGTCAGAAATTTAGGGAGAAGAGAAGTGGAGTTGCTGCGAACCTGAATTCAAGATTGCAGCATTTTCTTGCAGGTCCCCCTTGTTATCCTATAATTCGTTTTGTTTCACCAAACAACTCTGATCTTGACAAAAGTCTTTTGGAGACATTCAGTTCATGGATGTGCTATAGGATTGTGACCACATTGACTAACATATATGTGTTGGATATCATGCTTGCGTAGGAGCCTACCTGCATAGACTCTGTGTAAACAATGGCCCATCCCATCCAGCAACCTGTTCTCACAGTGGCTGCCCTGATACCTGCAGGAAGCCCAAGCAAGACATGAGCGAAACAGCACCCCACTCACCTGCAATTCCCAGCAACTAGTGTTAGGAGGCATCATGTCTCTGACAGTGGAAGTAGAACATGACCCTCATGGCCACTCATGTCTTTAATGTGGTCTGTGATTGGCCCTGAGGGAGTCTCAGACATGTATGGATCATAAAGTGTCTCTGGAAAGCTTTCCCCTGTTAGGAAAGAGAACACCAACTCCACACCATGCTTCTCCTTCCAGGAGAGGAAAAGTGATACTCCTGAAGTGATCAAGGGACTCTGCCATCTCCATCTTGCTTTAAATGTTTCTGAAGACAGTAGATACTTGACCACTATTGGTCTATAGCCCTTACGTTGTACAGGCCTACAGACCCTCTAAGTGTCCCTATTTTTCAGGGATTTATAAAAGCTGTCCCGGTTTCTGATTTGATCCTGGAATGTCCCACTTCTCCTTAGAACATCCCTATTTTCATTGTAGAAATGTTGGAGGGTATGGAGTTATGTGACACCCCCCCCCCCCAAGCCAAGGATATAAGTTACTATACAATGGTACATCGGGTTAAGAACTTAATTCATTCTGGAGGTCCATTCTTAACCTGAAACTGTTCTTAACCTGGGGTGTGCTTTTGCTAATGGGGCCTCCCCTTCTGCCGGCACACGATTTCCTTTCGCATCCTGGGACAAAGTTCACAACCAGGAGCAGCTACTTCTGGGTTATCGGCGTTCATAACCAGAAGTGTTCATAATCAGAGGTTCCACTGTACAATCTTTAGAAGACATCTGAAGGCAGTCCTGTATAGGGAAGTTTTTAAAATGTTTAATGGGGGGGGTTATATGTTGGAAGCCACCCAGGGTGACTGGAACAACCCAGTCAGATGGGTGGGGTATAAATAATAATAAAAATTATAATGGAACAGGATGTCCCTATTTTCATCAGAGAAATGTTGGAGAGTATGGGCCTAGCCTTTATCAGCTAGTAGGACAAGTTCCCATAGGCATGTCACCATGAGACACTGTAATTAGGAAGGGATGAACATGCATGTGCATACTGGGTGCTTTTCGAATCGCCTCCAATGCACCGCTTCCCAATGGGGTCACTTTACACTTTCAAGTATGAATCTCCATGTATTGAATAGCAAACTGAGGAGAAATGCATGTAGGAACATAATGTTCAAAGAGATGTACTCAGACCAAAGAGAGTTAAGTGTGATTAAACTTCCAATGAAATCAGGAGGATGCAAGTGTTATCTGGATTGTACTCACAGGGATTGATTTGGCCTTAACGGCCACATTTCTGCTCTGTACATTATGTTATGCCATAGTATGTAAAACTCACACAATAGTAGGTAACAGCTGCAGAAGATAAATTAATCAGGTGGGACATTCTTGAAATAACATCAGCCTGCTATGATGGGTTTATAAGCTAAACAGAGGTTGCCGTCTGCATTCGGATTTGATTTTTTATGGGGGTTGGAGCAAAAAAAAGGTGAAAGTACAGGGACATTGCACCTTGGAGTCTTTCCAAAGTACGTGGAATGCACACTGAACATTCACATTTCATGTGAATTCCCTGTGTCCTTACCAATCCCATCCATCTATCATTAATGAAAAGTATTTGTCAAGACTTTAAACAAAAATTGAACAGTGGAATCTCGTATCTCTAGGGTTTGGAAGGAGACGCCAGTAAATAACTGTAATCCTCCATGTACTCCTCTTTGAAGGGTTCTGGGCCATCTGCCAGTAAATTCAGAATGCATTGACTGCTGAATACAGATATCACACACATGCTCGCTCATGGCAAATGCACATTCTGGGTTCTGAAAAGACCCCTTTGTACAATGGTTAATCATCACTCCAAGGCTGTTGTTTTCAAATGTTCCTCCTTTGGCGGACACGTTCCATTACAGCATATCTGTTGAGCAACTCCTCTGTGTTGCACTGGGTTCTGGGGCAAGTTCATAGGTGCACAGTTAGCCTGTGCAGAACCACTTAACCAGGTTCGTTGTTCCACAGCATCACATGCGTGAACTGAGAAGTGGAGCATTCAACAAATGTAGAGTCTGTGTACCTGTATAAACAGTAGTTGAGCTATGTTCTTGCAGTCATTCACATGTAGCATTCAATGAGTGTAGAATCAGTATACCTGTGTACAGGTGTGTCCCCCAAACACTTATTAGGAGGGGCCATGCGAGCCCACGCGCACATAAGGGAAATCTCACAAAGTGGGGCGCACTCTCTTAAAAGCCTCCAATTCCTATTTCCCACACTCTCTCCCACTCTCTCTTCACACAACTCTCTCTTCAACTAGAGTTGAAGCTCTGGTGTTGACTGGAGACTCTGTGGGAAAGTGACTGCTGCTACTTCACTGCCCCACACGACAGCTGTTGGGCGAGGAGGCTGAGCAGCCTAGACAAAGTCCCACTGCACCTTAGATCTCTTGGGAGCTTCCTCCACCCTCACTCACATCCTCTTCGGGCTCCAGGGAGAGTCTCCTCATGAGACACGAGGACTCTACAGCTCTTTCCCACCATTTCCTGGTATGATTCTGTTGATTTATTTATTTCCTGGTGTCACGCATATGCGTTATCGTGTGCAAGTAGAACATGCGCAAGTGGGGAGAGGCCTATACACAACAGATGACCTTTGCAAATCAACAAGTGTATATCCTTTCACACTTGTACATGTGTAAAGGCAGCTTGCACCTGTGTTCAGTGTAACATGTGAACACCCAAGACAATACCCAACATTCCCCTGTAGCCGTACATTTTGAAAGAAAGTTGCTTTTTGGAGAAAGAACATAAGGGAATGTGATGAGCCGTGCTAGATCTGACCACAGACCCATCTAGTCCACCATCCTGTTCTTACATTATCTAGCCAGTTGTCCACAGGAAGTACACAATCATCAGCAGACCCCTTCCAGCCCATGATTCCCATCAACCAGCATTCAGAAACATATTGCCACCAAAAGTGAAGGTAGACATTATGGCAAGTTATCACTGATGACCGTAACATTCAGGAATTTCTCTATTCCTCTTTTCAAGCTGTCAAGGAACAATCTGGGTGCAGCCAGAGAAACACATATGCATTACATAAAAAATCCATCATATTTCTGAAACTGCAAAGGAAAGTACAAAAGCTATGGAATAAAGTTTAGAGGGAGAAAATGAGAAACAAAGCATTTCATTCTCTAGATCCAAGAACGTTATGGCTGTGGAATAACTACCCATTAAACTAGAAAGCTGCTCACTCACATCTGCATGCAAGTATGTAGCCAGAGAGGTGGTACTTCTCATGTGGGTGTGTAATGTGTGAAGCAGCCCATAATAATAGCAAAAAGGACGCACATGTGCACACCCCGTCACTGTGAGGTAAGCTGTTGCAGGTCACACACAGAGACAGCTCTGTGGCATAAATCCTTTCTTTTTTAAAAAATTAAATTGTCAGAAGAGTTGTGCAAAGGCAGATTCATCACTGGCTCGATTCCATTGATTTCAGCAGAGATGCGCCCCTTTATGACAGCAGTAATTTCATCGTGCTTAGACTACTTGACCTTCCTCTTTTGAAGTAATTGGCATGCCAGCTTGTATGAGCCACAGCCCTCGCTCCATGTGACCGGTTATAATTCCACTGACAATCCCAGCCCTCTTGAACTTTCACTTTAAGAAGCAATCTTTGTGTCAGAGACACTTCATCTTGAATTTACAGTCCAACTGAAGGACATCGCACATGCATGAACACACACACACACACACTTTTTTCAGCACAGGGGGGGGGATATCCTAAAAAGAACACATTGTGATTTGCTTTACATGTGGGATACTGGGAGCAGTCAAATACAACATTCCTTGTTTTCCTAGAGTGGACATGCAAGGGGATGTTGGTCCAGCCAGTCGATACTTCCTGTTCCTCCTGGCCTGGCGCACCCTTCCTTGCATGTGACTAGTGGGTGGGCGTGACCTATCCAGACCTGATAAAAGAACAAGGCATGCTGCCACTCTCTCTCTCTTTTCCATCTTCCTTTTGTCCTGTGAACTGCTGGACTGCTAGCCTGCAGACACTAGGTAAATATCCCTTAAGGAGTAAACCTGTTTGTATATGTTTGAAACTTTAAGCCTAAAGCCTGCCTTCAGGGATCACACTCTGCCTGATCGTGAGTAAACTTGCTTTTAATAATAATAATAATAATAATAATAATAATAATAATAATAATTTATTATTTGTACCCCGCCCATCTGGCTGGGTTTCCCCAGCCACTCTGGGCGGCTTCCAACAAAGATGAAAAATACGCTAAAATGTCACATATTAAAAACTTCCCTGAACAGGGCTGCCTTCAGATGTCTTCTGAATGTCAGGTAGTTGTTTATCGCTTTGACATCTGATGGGAGGGCGTTCCACAGGGCGGGCGCCACTACCAAGAAGGCCCTCTGCCTGGTTCCCTGTAACTTGGCCTCTCGCAGTGAGGGAACCGCCAGAAGGCCCTCGGAGCTGGACCTCAGTGTTCGGGCAGAACGATGGGGGTGGAGACGCTCCTTTTTGTTACTTATGAATAAGACTGTGGTGTCTTTATTCTTTTAGGAGGGATTCAAGGGGTCTTACCAGGAAAATATTAGAACACCTTTCAATCTGAACAAGCCAGACTGAACTGCGTATTGTCTTAAGAAACTCACACGAGTTTGCAACAAGTTTTTTGCTGTGTAAAGGTGAATGCACTCTGAGAAGTAAAGGAACTTGCTAGCACAAGTTAGGAAGGATATTAATAAACAATATATCCTCTCCTGCCACCCTGAACATCCCCACACTAGATAGCAGGACCCAAACCAATGGATTCAAGTCACAAGAAAGGAGGTTCTGACTATGCTTCAGGAAGAACTTTCTGGAAGTAAGAGTGGTTTGACAGTGGAACAGACTCCCTCAGAAGATGGTGTACTCTCTTTCCTTGGAGGGTTTTAAGCAGAGGTCGGATGGCCATGTGTTATGGATGCTTTAGCTGAGATTCCTGCATTGCAGGGGGTTGGACTACAGGTATATGAGCCTCAGGGTCCTGTACAATTCTACAGTTCTATGAGTCTATGGTTCATTTACTCTTAGCAAACTCATTTTAGTCAAACTTTTAAAAACAGCTTTCTTGACACTACAGCACTGCTTGGAAGCTATGGCTGCAGTTTTGTTTCTATTACTGGTGAGTAAACTCCCATCTCGTGGGACGCGGGTGGCGCTGTGGGTAAAAGCCTCAGTGCCTAGGGCTTGCCGATCGAAAGGTCAGCGGTTCGAATCCCCGCGGCGGGATGCGCTCCCGTTGTTCGGTCCCAGTGCCTGCCAACCTAGCAGTTTGAAAGCATCCCCGGGTGCAAGTAGATAAATAGGGACCGCTTACTAGCGGGAAGGTAAACGGCTCTGGCTCGCCAGAGCAGCGACGTCACGCTGGCCACGTGACCCGGAAGTGTCTTCGGACAGCGCTGGCCCCCGGCCTCTTTGAGTGAGATGGGCGCACAACCCTAGAGTCTGTCAAGACTGGCCCGTACGGGCAGGGGTACCTTTACCTTTAAACTCCCATCTCATTGAATCATGGGCCCTGACTTTCCAATTCCATGCTTTCTTGGAGATCATTCAGAGAAGATTTGGGTTCCTCCTAAGGTTTCTCCATGGGAGAGAAATAAAACTGGAAGGGAAAGGGAGAGAATCATAGAATCATAGAATCATAGAATCATAGAGTTGGAAGAGACCACAAGGGTCATCGAGTCCAACCCCCTGCCAAGCAGGAAACACCATCAGAGCACTCCTGACATATGGTTGTCAAGCCTCTGCTTAAAGACCTCCAAAGAAGGAGACTCCACCACACTCCTTGGCAGCAAATTCCACTGTCGAACAGCTCTTACTGTCAGGAAGTTCTTCCTAATGTTTAGGTGGAATCTTCTTTCTTGTAGTTTGTATCCATTGCTCCGTGTCCGCTTCTCTGGAGCAGCAGAAAACAACCTTTCTCCCTCCTCTATGTGACATCCTTTTATATATTTGAACATGGCTATCATATCACCCCTTAACCTCCTCTTCTCCAGGCTAAACATGCCCAGCTCCCTTAGCCGATCCTCATAAGGCATTGTTTCCAGGCCTTGACCATTTTGGTTGCCCTCCTCTGTACACGTTCTAGTTTGTCAGTGTCCTTCTTGAACTGTGGTGCCCAGAACTGGACACAGTACTCCAGGTGAGGTCTGACCAGAGCAGAATACAGTGGCACTATAACTTCCCTTGATCTAGATGCTATACTCCTATTGATGCAGCCCAGAATTGCATTGGCTTTTTTAGCTGCCGCGTCACACTGTTGGCTCATGTTAAGTTTGTGGTCAACCAAGACTCCTAGATCCTTTTCACATGTACTGCTCTCAAGCCAGGTGTCACCCATCTTGTATTTGTGCCTCTCATTTTTTTTGCCCAAGTGCAATACTTTACATTTCTCCCTGTTAAAATTCATCTTGTTTGTTTTGGCCCAGTTCTCTAATCTGTCAAGGTCGTTTTGAAGTGTGATCCTGTCTTCTGGGGTGTTAGCCACCCCTCCCAGTTTGGTGTCATCTGCAAATTTGATCAGGATGCCCTTGAGTCCATCATCCAAGTCGTTGATAAAGATGTTGAATAAGACCGGGCCCAAGACAGAACCCTGTGGCACCTATGGTTGGAAACCTATGGTTCTCCAAATGTTGTTGGGCTCTAACTCCCATCAGCCCCAGCCAGCATCATCAATGGACAGAGGTGATGGGAGTTGTAGTCCAACAACAACTGGAGGGCTATGGGTCCCCTCCTCTGGTTTGAAGCCCAGTGCTTGAGATTGAGTGGACAGGTGCTGGATCCAGACAAGGTGGTGGTGATACTGGGTGCTTCTGAATCTGTTTTGATCTGGGTAAGCAGATAGCAATGATGGCTGACATTGGAAGTGTTTAGGTGACAGCGTGGAGAGAGGAGATATGGCCGCACTTATGGGGGGAAACTTGGGGGGAAACTGTTTGGAAAGCACTGTTCTTCCTTTTAAGTGGGATTAGCTTGAAGGGTCAGGCCTGAGAGGCAGTAGCTCTGAAAAATAACAACAGAGCACTAAGTTTCATCTGTTTGGGAGAGGAAATCAATAGCTTTCTATTCTCCTCACTGTTTGCTATGTACACTAGGGTGACTTTGCTTTCAGTGCTTGAGTGCACTGGTAACTCCCATTGATTTTGTGGTTAGATCTCGAGCAATACATACTTCTTTGTAGAGATTCTGGCACTTTGGGGAAAACAGGGGTGAATGTTCATAGTGAGATATGCATAGGGAATTGCTACATGTTGTAATGTCATGCTTAGACCGCGGCAAATCCTATTTAGCTTCCTTCCTTCCACCACCCACGCACATCCCCGCAAAGAGCACGTTTCTGAAAATCCACTAGGAATTGCCTCCATACCTTTAAGGCTATCTTGTAGCCTTATGGTCTAGAAACTTGGATTGTGTTTTTATTTTTTGAGGACAAAAACGGAGTTCCTTGGGATACTGTATTTTGTACTGGATGCCAGTAACACACAGTGCAATTGCAGAGGGAATATGCAGTTCCATATTTTATTTGGCAAATGTACTTTCCCCCCCCTTTTCCTGCAGAGAACCAATGAAGTGCAAGCAACATACACACATCTCCACAAATCTAGGAATCCTAACTCGATCAGGGTCCCCATTGGATTCCAACTCCCATCAGTTCTAGTCATTGTGGGATGATGGAAGTTTTAGTTCTACAACATTTGGAGGGCCACCTGTTCCCAGCCCCTCCCTCTGTTTGATAGTTATCTCCCTATCCCACCCTTTGCTAGCAAACCCTCCTCCAACCTTACTTTTCGGTGAATGGAGGAAGGCCTTGGTTCCCCAACCAACAAATTCCGGCTCAGGACCAACGTTGCCTGCTAGGAAAATCACAGGTGCCATGATTCCTTCAGGAAATGGTGGTTTTCAGGATTCCCAGAGCCACCATTTTCTACTGGAAGTTGGCCTGCTACCATCCAGTGCAGTCAGCTTTGGCACATATGAATGGGAAGGATGCTATCTTGTACTTCGCCTCAGCAAAATGTCTTCAGCCAGCCCCTATTGATGGGTGGAGGAATTTGATCCTTGCATAATTCCAGTATGAAAAGACATGATCCACACCTCTTGGACAATGCACAAAGCAGAGTTTATATACAGTTGATTTTGCACTTTTTCAAATGTTCTTAGCAGCCATTTTAAAATATGTATCTTGAATGAATGCATTTAAATATGTACTTAGAGATAAAACAGATATTAAAATGCATATCCTGAGATAAATTGCACATGTAAATAAGTACTTTGAGAGACATCGCCTATTTGAATATATATTTTGGAAAACATTTACCTGAAAATATGTTCATTAGGAGAAATCACACCTTTACATAATTATTATGAGAAAAAAATGTACGTTTGAGAAACATTCTTTGAGGTAAATCACACCTTTTGATACATATTTTGAGAAAAATACACATTTAAACAGTATTAAAATATACATTAAAATATGTATTTAAATACTACTTGAGAAGATTTATAAAAGGGGTTGCTTAAAGCAGAAATGGATATTATGAGTAAAAGCACGCAAAAGTGACACAAACCACAAATGAACACATTCATCCATCCATACCAATAATGGGGATGGGTGGAATGCACTTTGCATGGTAAAAACACGTTTGAGCATTTGTTGTTGTTGTTGTTGTTGTTGTTGTTGTTGTTGTTGTTGTTATTTATTCCCCACCCATCTGGCTGCCCATCAAACATTAAAAACTTCCCTAAACAGGACTACCTTCAGATGTCTTCTAAAAGTCAGATAGTTGTTTATTTCCCTGACATCTGATGGGAGGGCATTCCACAGGGTGGGTGCCACTACTGAGAAGGCCCTCTGCCTGGTTCCCTGTAACCTCACTTCTCACAGTGAGGGAACCGCCAGAAGGCCCTTGGCTCTGGACCTCAGTGTCCAGTCTGAACAGGCTAGTATTGTTTGATAATATAAGAAGAACCTGCTGGATCAGGCCAAAGGCCCATCAAGTCCAGCATCCTGTTCTCACAGTTGCCAACCCGATGCCTGTGGGAAGGCCACAAGCAAAATCTGGGTGCAATGGTGTTATATCCCGCAAATGGTATTCAAAGGCACACTGCCTCTAACAGTAGAAGCAGAATATAACCTTCATGACTAGTAGGCATTGCTGGTCTCATCAACCATAAATTGGCCTCTCCTTATTTTAAAGCTTTCTGAGTTTGTCGCCACTTTATCTTGCGGAAGTGAATTATACATGTGGAAGCATGCTGCCAGTTCTAAGATTTTTATTAGCTTTACAGGTATTGTGATTTTAAGGTTTGTACCACCTGTTCCTTTTGGTTTTAGAGCTTTATATATTTTAGGAATTGCAATTTGTATTGTGTCCCCCCCTCCCCGCCTGCCCCTTATGAGGAAGGACAGGTTAGAAATGTATTAAACAAATAAGTTTTCTTTACAAATGCCATCTCTCTCCTTTTCCATTTCAGTTGACTTGGATAGGTTGAATGACGATGTGAAGCGATACAGCTGCACTCCAAGGAATTATTCTGTCAACATAAGGGAGGAACTGAAGCAAACCAACGTTGTTTTCTTCCCGCGCTGCCTTCTGGTCCAGCGCTGTGGGGGGAACTGTGGCTGTGGGTTCAACAACTGGAAATCTTGCACGTGTACAGCAGGAAAATTGGTGAAAAAATATCATGAGGTACCTCGGTCTTTACTTACATCTATAGTCTTCTAGGCTCAAGATAATCTGTGTTTTAAAAGCAAGCCCTCCTAGGGCAACTTTTTCCTTGACAACGCGATTTAGTTATTAATTTATTATCTTTAGCTTTTATTATTATTCTTTACAAGAATATATGAAGGTGTTTAATGCAATCTACTCCAACAGTGCTGCAGCAATTATCATTACTGCTTTACAATTTCTAAAATAAACATACAGTGGTACCTTGGAAGTCGAACGGAATCCATTCTGGAAGTCCGTTTGACTTCAAAAATGTTCGGAAACCAAGGTATGGCTTCTGATTGGCTGCAGGAAGCACCTGTAGCCAATCAGAAGCTGCGGAAGTTGCATTGGATGTTTGGGTTCCAAAGAACGTTGGCAAACCAGAACATTCACTTCTGGGTTTGTGGCACTCGGGATCCAAAACATCCGTCTCGCAAGGTGTTCAGGATCCAAGGTACGACTGTAATTTTCATATTTCTAATAAATGATTACACAATCAATCATTAAAATAAAGTTAAATATTCCTACAAACCCTAATGAAATGGGGGGGGGGGAGCATGGCAATGAACATTTTCCAGTTTAATTATTTCCTCTCCCTACTCTTCAGAACAGAAGATATTGATTGTTCTGGAAGGTGATTTATTAAGCATCTACAGGAGAGACATGGTCTCAGTGTTTAAACTACTCCAATGACAAAAAACACACCCTATATTCTTCTCTCCCCCCCCCCTTTATTTCATGCAAAACAGTGAACATTAAGGACAAACCAAAGCAGAACAAACCCAACCTATGATTAATAATTACACGTCAACTGGGCAGTGGTGAAGGAGGGATGGAGGGCAGAAAGAGAGAGAGAGGAGGGGGTGGTAGAGAGAGAGGCAATGGGGTGGCCCCACATACTTCAGCCTCTATCCCAACCCACTAATATCCATTAGGGCAACTTAATGGATATTGCAGGACTTATTCCCCAGCCTGATTCAGCAGCCAGATGGCACTCAGATGGCCCTAGGCTTGCCATACATCAGGAAAATTCCTGACATGTCCTGGCAAAATGGCAGGGGAAACCCGGATGTATGGCAGCGCGATGGAAAAAGCAGTGTAAACAGCTTCAAAAGCTTCAAATCATGAGGCAGAGGTTTCTAAAAAAAAACCAACCTCAGTTTTCAGGAAGTTTTTCTTTTTGAAATATGGCAACCCTAAAAATACCAATCTCACCAAGCAGCTGCTGGAAGGGATTTGGGGGCCTGAATTCAAGTGCTCCCTGCTTCTTCTCCTTCCTTACTAAACATCTTATTGGTGGAATTTCAAAATTTATAACACATGCTCTTAATTAAGAAAGTTAAACACCTGAGAGCTCATCTCTATATGGGTTGATTGAACTGGGATGTGGAGGGGAGGCTTTTTTTAGCAGCATTTGTAAATAGTTGCATCCTGAGTGCGATCAAATGAAAACAGGGCAGCTCTACTTTTTTGTGGATGCTTATGCAGCACCCAGATATTAATCTAATGGTGGTGATTTATGGGGAATATTAAAGGTCCAGGATAACAGATTATTTGGCCACTGGGTAGGCATGATGGGGAGATACCTGAGTTCCACCGGATGAGAAAACCTGTGTGTGTGTGTGTGTGGTGCAGGAGAGGGAATTTGCTCACCGAGTCCACCACAGGAATTGCTATTAATTCCTTCCATTCTTTTTATCTCGCAGACTGGAATTAATTAAGGACAATGTTCTAGCTTGAGCTTCGAATGACCTGGCTTTTGTAAATGTAAATGTAAATGTATCCTTTAGGGATGAATTAACCGTACAATGAACATAGATTTGGATATTAGAATTAATAGGCACTGTGAAGTTTAATCTATATTGGGTACATGAAAGACCAGAGTGATGTTAGTCCAGCACATTCTTCCCAGGCAAAATTCTTGAATTTTTCTGAATCCTAGGGCTAAGCACTCATCCCTAGCTTTGTTCCACATTTATCTAGCTATTTCCTCTCATTTTAAAAAAGGTACCAGCAAGGGCAAGAGGGGCTGAGAGGAACCTTTCCTTTCTTGGGATCAATTCCAACACTGAGCAAGAGGCACAATGGGACAATTCTCAAGGGACATGTGCCTGAGTGCATAGTGTGGCCATACACTCTATCATAAAAAAGTACCTATGCAAAGCTAACTTATTAAGAGACCTTCATACAGATAGGCAAATGTACTGCATGTACAAAACATTCAATGTTATACCGCAGAATATTTTATATAAGACATTTGTGTACTGTCCTTCAAAAATATTTCTCCTAGGTAAGTTCACAATCCAAAACTGTAAAAGTATGCAGTGCAACATGGATATAATTTGGAACAGAAGCCTAATCTGAACATTTTCTTTTGTCACTTTTTTTATTTTCCAACCAATATTAATGGTTGTAACTTTGTTTGGAGGTTTTCAAGTGTGCCCCACCATCAAGTCCTCCATTACAGGGATGGGAATGTTATGTCTGTCCAGATGTCAAAGACTCTAATTCCCACCAGCCCCAGACAGCTTCTGAGTGCCAGTGGCTGGAAACCACAGGAGGGGAGATTTCTGTGGCACTCAGGTCCTGCTTGCATAGACATCTGGGTCGGTTATTGTGAGAACAGGATGCCGGACTGGATAGGCTATTGGTCTGATCCAGCACCACCTTCTTAGAAGAGAAATTCACTCCTTTTTTTATGCATAGGTTAAAAAATATTGATTGGTTAAAAGCCGAGAAATTAATCATCAACTTAAAAGAGATAGAGGACTTTACTCAGCCTTTTCATTCTCAAGCATGTTTAGTGACCCCAGATTACTCCATAGTCACCTGAATTCCAAACAAGGTCAGGAAGTGAGATGCAGGTTGCATTAAAAGCCCAGAGCATTTATCACCCGAGGAAATGTGTCACAAACACAACCCCTTGATACCCTTCGATAAAGTTACAAGGCAGGAAGCTCAGACCTGCATCACATTCACCTGCCTTTCCCATATAGTCAATTCTATGAGAACTTTTATAAGGCCATCATAATCTTTTACATTCTTATAAACACTGTATCTGGCTCAACAGTTGCATTTTCCATCTAGTTTTTTTATTAACAGGGCTCCGTATACAGGATTGATTCAATCTCTGATATACGAAGGGATGAGGGGAGGAATATTTTCTGCGGCACAGTTTTATTTTCTTCGTACTTAACGTCCTACGGATGGTAAAGCCAATGTAAATGTTCAAAGCAATTGCATAGCAGAGTCCCTGAACTACCCTTTCCTCATATGAGGTCAGGAAAGAATTTTCTCTCTGTTTCCCCAGATTTCCTCACATTTTCTTGAGAGCTCAGGAGGGAGGGAGAGAAGGGATGCATTCAAGCACTGTGAGTGCCACACTCTGTCTGCACAGAGGTCAAACAAGGGTGAATTGGCTCTGATTCTGCATAATGGAGGGCACAGATCTGGGGTGCACTCAGATATCCTATTAAACAACCTTAGCCTCCCCCCAAGCTTCTGCATCCCATTATCCCATGTTCTCCTCTAGCACATACTCAAGAAAGAGATCAGAAACCACACTCAAGATGAGCAGTGGGGAGGGGAAAGTGGGCAAGCCCAGGGTTCACTGTGACTTGCACTTGTAAAGCTATTATGGTGGTTCAAACTTACATCTGTACTTGTCTAGGGTGTTCAAAGAATATGTGTGTTGGGGATGACATTGTTGGGATGTGTACAGCAAACAGGATTCATGAACAAACACATCAATGCTCCATGCTATGAACATCTGCCCAAGCTTCACTAATCCCTCTAATAGCAAACTCAGGTTGTGATTGCCACCAGAAGCGGATCTCAAATAGGACCATTGAAAAACAACAGGCGATCCTAAAAAGAGCCTGCTGTATCAGGCCACTGGCCAGCCTAGTCCAGCATTCCTGTTCTCTGGACAGCCAGATGCCTGTGGGAAACGGGAGGAAACAAGAGGAAAGTATCAGTCTGCTCAGTGGACCTCTGAGGTTTACAGAAGGAAACAAAAACATTTGAAAGCCTAAGGGGGCAAATGAGGACTGAGCATCTTCAGTAGCCTCGAAATGTTGATAGTTCGTTGAAAAGGAAGCTGGGAAGGTAGGGTAGGCAATATTCTGCATCAGCCTCTAGCAATTTATAGTATTCTGAAAGAGGATACTTGGCTGGCTGGCTGGCTGGCTGGAACCCTGAACAGGAATACTCATGTTAGGAGGTGAGAAGGATACCTTTTTGATTCAGGTCCCAGTTGTGTTCCCTTTTGAAGAATAGGCTCCACATTAGATAGCTTCCTTTCAGTAGGCTTGCATATTTGAACAAGCCTTGTGCCTGCAACATGCAAATGTGAGCTTTTATTTTAAATACACAGAGTTCCCTTTAATATACGGTGACTATGGCAGGCGACCTTGCCTTTTTCATCCTTTCAGGTCTGCTGAATAAACCTGAGCCTAAGACTATTAGATGGAAGCTTGGATTGAAATGTTAAGCATCAGTCCCTTGATCACTTAGTAAAGCCGCCCAATTTCTGTGTTGTTCAAACACTGCTTTCCGGCCTTGGATGGGAAAGTGCCTGCCAATTCATTTCTCTCCCGTTATCAGCAAAGTGCATATACTGCGCTCATGTTTCTTAACGGAAAATACAGAGAAGACAAAATCCCTAAACTGTCAGGAGGTCTGCTGGCTTAAATGCTGGGCAGATCCTCATCCCTTTGCATGTGCTTTCATTCGAAAAGGCCGTGTTCGCTGAACAATGCTGGTGAATTTCAAAGTGCATTTTACATTAATTAGATTTTGAGAAAGGGCTTGAGCACGATCCATCTTCTCCACTCAAAAAGCTGCATGTGGAAGAGGTGGTGTCTATAGAGCAAGGGTGGAGAAGCTTTTCCAAGCCAAGGGCCACATTTGATCTTTGAGAGCCAGTGTGGTGTAGTGGTTAAGAGTGGTGGACTCGTAATCTGGTGAACCGGGTTCACTTCCCCGCTCCTCCACATGCAGCTGCTGGGTGACCTTGGGCCAGTCACACTTCTCTGAAGTCTCTCAGACTCACTCACCTCACAGAGTGTTTGTTGTGGGGAAGAAGGGAAAAGGAGAATGTTAGCTGCTTTGAGACTCCTTAGGGTAGTGATAAAGCGGGATAACCCCGAAAGATAAAATTCAGCATCTGAATGTCAATAGCCTTCCTTTATAGGAAGGTTTTAACACTTTGATGCAACACAAGCAAGAAGAGTGCTGCCCCGTGTTCTTCCAGCTTAGGGTCACATGGGGGGCTCAGCTGGTGCTCATAGGACAGAGGCCACATCCCAAAGAGGAGAATCACAGCAAGGCTAGCTTGGAAGTTCAGTCAAATCCAGTAAGGCACTGCCAGATCAGAAGCAGAGTAGCAGGGCAAAAAGGGAGCTTGTCAGCACCATGGAGAGCTCACAGTTGTTTAGTCATTTAGTTGTGTCCGACTCTTCGTGACCCCATGGACCAGAGCACACCAGGCACTCCTGTCTTCCACTGCCTCCCGCAGTTTGGTCAAACTCATGCTGGTAGCTTCAAGAACACTGTCCAACCATCTCGTCCTCTGTCGTCCCCTTCTCCTTGTGCCCTCCATCTTTCTCAACATCAGGGTCTTTTCCAGGGAGTCTTTTCTTCTCATGAGGTGGCCAAAGTATTGGAGCCTCAGCTATAGGATCTGTCCTTCCAGTGAGCACTCAGGGCTGATTTCCTTCAGAATGGAGAGGTTTGATCTTCTTGCAGTCCATGGGACTCTCTAGAGTCTCCTCCAACACCATCATTCATGTGTTGCCAAATACAAAACTTAACACAACATTGGTCAAGCCCACGCCTCGACCATTCCCTTTCCTACCACATTGGCTGGGGAAGGGCCTTGCATGCACATTGTGAAAGGACCGTAGCTCAGTGATGTAGCATCTACCTTGCAAGCAAAAGCTCCCAGGTTCAATCCCTGGAGTCTCCAGGTAGAGCTGGGGGAAACTGCTTCCCAAAAGCAACTGGCAGTCAGTGTAGACAATACTGAGTTAGATGGACCAATAGTCTGACTCCACATAAGGCAGCTTCCGGTGTTCCAGTGCCGCTGACAAAACGTCTATTTTCTTTCCCAGGTGTTGAGGTTCATCCCTGAAGCAGGTCACATCAGGAGGAGGGGCAGAACCAAGAACAATATGGCGCTGATCGATATTCAACTGGAGCACCATGAGCGTTGTGATTGTGTCTGCAGTGCAAGGCCACCTCGATAAAAAGAGACCATGCCATCCCGTTTGCAACTGAAAAGGACCTCTTTCCCTTGAAAGAGGAGCAGTCTGCAGAAGTTGGCCCAGTGGCCACTGAACTTTGCTAACAGCCTGGCTTGTAGCTGGTAGAGGCGCCCACAGCCTCCCAACTCCAAGTACTAAGTGCCATGACAGCTAATCATTAATAACACTGATTTATGGTATCCGACTTCAAATATGGGATTAAGCAGTAGAAAACAAGAGAAGCCAAAAGCTGAAATCTTCAGTGCATGCAGTGAGCATGATAGCAGTATTCTTTTGGCTGAATTTCCCAGTTGGCTTTAAAAAAAAAGAATCAACCTACATGTTACACAGTGAGTAGGCATGCAGGTATTCATATGCTGCTGCACACAGCCCTTTGCGCACACAGCCTATTGACTTAAGCACACTTAAAATGTAAATAAGGAAAAATCTTATGGGCATACATGTATTCCAAATAGCTAATCTCAGTTTATACATATTCACCCAGTCCAGCATATGTACACCATGAAGAAACAGTTGCCCACACATGGATCTGACGTAATGGATATACGTTACAGAACATTAGTGCTGTATGGGGGAGCAAGAGACCACATCCACCAATGTAAGAGACATATCCATGCCCATTATTTTGCATGCCTTGATATATCCATTGCAACACAGAGACCGCCAGAAGCAGAGTAAGCAATTGCTGCGGCCTGTGCATAGCCTTCTGCTTGCTCATAAAGTATTCTGAATTATGTTGAAGAGCTCCCCCTTATCCCTTCAAAATACAGGTTCAGATTCCCAAAAGACTATGATGAACAGAATCATATGCAATGCATGAAGTCTATTTTTGATTGGACTAACAACCACCAGTGTGCCATGTTGTAGCCCAGAGCTGCTAGACATCTTAAGTTACATTTAGTGTAGGGATGCATTGTTGGGAACCGCACTTATTCTACAGATAGTCATCGGCATGGTGGAGCTTAGTGGAATCCTCCATGGTGTTTCTGAAGAAAGTTTGGGAATCTTCAGCTGTTTCTATTTGGTTCTAGAATATTCCTTCCCATCCCACAATCCACACACATTTCTAGACCTAGGACTGAGGTCATGAGCACAATGCTTTGTCCAAAGACAGTAGCCTTAACAATGAGGAATAGCCTTAACAATGAGGAATGCAAGATAGGTTCCTCTGTTCCATGCAGAATTCTCACCTGGTTGGGTGGAAAAGCAAAATAACTTCCCTTCTTCACTACTTCATCTCATCCCTAATCTGCTCCTGTGTTTAAAGTGGAGCACCTTAGAAGGTTCCTTAATAATAATATGTATCATTTGTATAGTGTGTGTTTTTTTAAGTGTTCAAAGTGCTTCACATACATTATATCAGCAATTTATTCAACAACCCCATAAGGTTGTTATACTTTTGTAAGGCAAATCAATATTATTATCCCCCATATTGAAAATGGGGGTGAGGCTGAGACTGAGAAACCACTTAGTGGTTTGACTAAGGCCATTTAAGTGAGGGCCCATCTGCACTATACATTAAAAGCACTATCATACCACTTTAAACAGTCATAGCATCCCCCAAAGAAACATGGGAACTGTATTTTGTTAAAGGTGTTGAGCTTTGTAAAGGGCCCCAATTCCCCATCCAGAGCTCCAATTCCTGGGCTGGTTTAACAGTCAGTCTCTGTTTGCAGGAGCTCTGGGAACTGCATTCTCTGGGAGGGGGATAGGTTTCCCCTAAGAACACACTTTAAAGGGACGTGGGTGGCGCTGTGGTCTAAACCACTGAGACTAGGACTTACTGATCAGAAGGTCGGCAGTTTGAATTCCCGCAATGGGGTGAGCTCCCATTGCTTAGTCCCAGCTCCTGTCCACCTAGCAGTTCGAAAGCACACCAGCGCAAGTAGATAAATAGGTACCACAGCAGAGTGAGCTCCCGTTGCTTGATCCCTGCTCCTCCCAACCTAGCAGTTCGAAAGCACATCAAAGTGCAAGTAGATAAATACTTGCACTTCCAACGGGAAGGTAAATGGTGTTTCCGTGCGCTGCTCTGGTTTCGCCAGAAGCGGCTTAGTCATGCTGGCTACATGACCCGGAAAAACTGTCTGCAGACAAACGCCGGCTCCCTCGACCAGTAAAGTGAGATGAGCGCTGCAACCCAAGAGCCGTTCGCGACTGGACTTAACTGCCAGGGGTCCCTTTACCTTTACCGTTACCTAAGAACACACATAAGAACATAGGAAGATCCTGCTGGAACAAACAAATGGCCCATCTAGTCCACATCCTGTTCTCACAATGGCCAACCAGATGCCTCCTAACAACTCTCAGCATCCCTAACAAACTACAGTTCCCATAATTCTTTGTGGAAAGCCAGGTCTGTTTAAGGTGGCATGCTACTGCTTTAAGTCTATAGTGTACTTAGGGCTTGAGTTAATGTCAGAGGTGAGATTCAAACTGGGGATCTTCAGTATCTTTGCCACTACACTAAACCAGCTCTTCCTGCATATGTACGTATTCAGTGGGCAAGAGTTGAGTTCTACCTTGTCTGTATTCTTTTAGTTGCATATAAAATGCCATACTTTTCTCATTATATACTATAGCATCTATACTAACTGCATCTAGTAGCTTCCATAGCCAAGTTTGAACTTTTGGCACTTAAAAAGAAAAAGATCATGGGATTGAATTTTTGGTGAGGCATATTAATGCCTTGAGCCTCACCTGATTCTTGCTGAGTAATACTGAATGCTTATTATTTTCACAGAATATAGATATGCATTTACTGCCTGCCTCCTGGCAAAATAACATACTTTTAAAGGCTACTTCCATAGCCAGCTTTTGAACATATTATGAGAATGTGCTTTTGAACTTATGAGAAAGTTCTTTGATTAAGGTATGGAAGAGGATCCTTTCCAATCATGTTTTTGATTTGATTTCACCCACCCACCTAATGCGACTTGTCCAGTGCAAAATGTAGGCCAGCTTAGGAGTTCAAGGCAATGAACTCTTGATTGTGGATATAATGGGGAAAATAGGGTGGAAGATTTCACAGACAAGGATTTATACTTAACAGCAGTCTGAAGCTGCACTTCATTTTTATGGGTTGCTTTTTCGTGCCTGTCTCTAAGGACGAAAGGAATGCTATTTTACAATAGCATTTCCTGCATTAAACTGAAATTGGCTTGTTATCAGGTAATATTGTGAACTTTTAAACCGCCCCTGTTCTGCTGATTATATCAGTGGTAGAGTTCTAAAATTATCTCTGTCCTCTAGATTGGTTTCTTTTATCAAGTTGAATGCATTATCTGCTCCCTGTTTTTATATCTCTATCAAAGCCTTCTTGGAATACAGTTTAAATACTGAGTGAGTTGCCACTTAACATTCTGGTGGAACTCGTGGGAAGCCAAACATGGCTTGTGGGATTTCTTGGTCTTCTTTTATTCAGCTTGGGTGTATTTTTTCCCCAGGATGCCTCTTTAAGATGCTTAATTCATTATGCTCCTATACTCAGTGAGCAGCTTTGAAGCCAAAGATTCTCAGCTTTATTACTTATTTTGAAAAAGGTTCTTCACAATTCTTCACTTGGGCAAAACTTCCTAGAATTCCATGTTAATACCAAGAAACTAGAATGTGAAATATATGTGTGTTTATAAGCCTTAGTGGACACTATTAACTATACCGTTGTCCATGTAGGGCAACTGCATGTTTTTTCACAAGGTTAGAGTTCCATTTAGTTTGACTTTTTCATTGAAACTTGACTCTTTGCTTCAGGCATGTGGTGGGCTGTTCACAAGGGTGAATTTCATGCATTGGGATGTGTGTGTTTGTGTGACAGTGCATGTGAGCTCAGTCATAGGATCTACCACAGCCTTCCCCAATCTGGTGGCCACCAGATGTTTTGAATTGCAATTCATTTCTCACCATTGCTGAACTACAGAAACTGGAAGGTTACATGAGCCTGAGATTTGCTCCTGCCTTGATTTGGACCTTCCTTGTGAACAGTCCTGATAACCTGAATTAGCAAAAGTCATATTCTGCTTTGAAGGTGGGTTGGGTTTTTTTAACAATCAAGTGGATAAATTTATCAATCAATCAATAATATTCACAAAATGAACCAGGTTGGCTCTGCCAGCTCCTGTGCCTTGACACCACCTTTCATGTCCTCTGAGCTAGCAAAGAACATGATGCTCGTGTAGAGTGGACCATGCAAATGTGTTCATGTGCAACGTCTACAAAATCTAAACATCCCAAAGGCTAGGTCAGCACACCAGGTGTCGGGACTGGAGTCAGATACAAGTAATCACAAAAGAAACAGAGCTCTGTTGTCAGTCAACTCTTTAAGGAAACAACACACAACTCGGAAACACTTCTCAGTTGGTCTTGTCCCTATGGCACAGTTTCCAGGCTTCCCCTCTCCCGGATGTTTTCCAACAGTCTCAAACGGTGTCTGTGCACCTCTGGCCTCTGTTCTGCTCTCTTCATTATTCTGCATGTTCTTTGAGACCAGGGAAAGGGGAGCTTGTCACAGCAGGAGGGGGAGACTCCTGGGATTCTTCAGTGTCTGAGTAGAGGAGGGAGGATAAGAGACTGCTGAACTGCTCCCTGTCACTGCTCACTAAACTCTGCTGCCCCTTCAGCATCCATCACCTTCTCCCAGTCTTCTTCCTCTGAAGAAGATCCCTCTCCTCAATGCCCCACCACCAATCCCCTGGCACCTCTGGGGTTTCCCTTGGGGATAGCCCAGCTGGTGCCTTCCACCATTCCTCTTAGCCCAGCCAGTCCCTGACTCCAGGTGTAGCTTGCTCAACATGTAGGTGTTCCCCTCCTCTCCAGTGAGCTGACACAACTGGTTTTGAGGAATGAACTGTCAAAAAACAATGGCAGGGTTGATGCTAAGGCAATAACAAAGGAGGTAAGCAAACAGAACTCACATGTATTCTTCTCTTCTCTCTCCCCCCCCCCCCAATTATATTTGATACAATTTCTCTGGACACAATTCACTAGGAAGTTCCCCTGCACACACTCAATCAGAATGATTGTGAGCTGCCCAAAAGGACATTCGATTGCAGCATTTGTATGGAAGTTATGAGCCAGACCTCTCGTTTTCATTTGGTTCAAACAGTATCAAATCCATTGCACAAATATTACTTTCAAAGAATCATGAAATAGACCCATGCTTTCGAAGTGACTCTGCTACTTGGGAAGATTGCTTTTCAGAAAGAAAAGAAAGAGCGGAAATCACTGTATTCTTTAAGATAAGACTCTGCTTTTTTGAGGTGTGATTTATATATGTATTGTTGTTTTTGTTGGTGTTATATCCCTAAAATGCTGCCTTTTCTAAACCAGCCTTTTGACAGTTTAGCACACACAATATTTTGCCTCTTATGGTCAATTAAAAATAAACTCTAGCTTTTGAAGGAGGTGGTTCCGATTCATTAATACACATTGACACGATTTAACATATGAAGAAGAAGAAGAGTTTGGATTTGATATCTCGCTTTATCACTACCCGAAGGAGTCTCAAAGCGGCTAACATTCTCCTTTCCCTTCCTCCCCCACAACAAACACTCTGTGAGGTGAGTGGGGCTGAGGGACTTCAAAGAAGCGTGACTGGCCCAAGGTCACCCAGCAGCTGCATGTGGAGGAGCGGAGACGCGAACCCGGTTCCCCAGATTATGAGACTACCGTTCTTAACCACTACACCAGCTGGCATTCTTTCCTTTCCTGGAATTAGTCTCTTAAGTTTCTCATGCAGATCCCAGGCACCCATATGGCATAATGGGACCCCATTCCCCCTTTGTCCTTCCTGGCCAGCCCTCAGCTGGAGTGCACAGTCAGGCTCAAGGATTGGTCAACATGACTCTCCATAAACACCAATGGGAGAGTCTCATCTATGAAGATGTGGGATCCTTTTCAGCTGTGCTGAAGAAGAAAAAGAGTACCGATTTCCAGCAATTTCCAGCATTCTTTTAAAAAACAACGTTCACTTTTTCATTTAGATTATGTTGTTTGGTCAAATAGGATTGGTCGCAGTAATCCACATGATTCCAATCAGACCAGCCCAAGACATTTTGTTGCCTGAGGCAGAGCAGAAAATGGCGCCTCCAGCCAACCCTCCCAGTCAAGATGCACAATTCTCAAGTCATCTGCTAGAAAATTATACTTATTATTAATTAATTAATTAATTAAAACTGCATACTGACAATAACAGGGCAGTTCACAAAATACTTATTACAACTTCCTCCCTCTCTTTCTGGGTGTGACTTTAATTTATTAATAATAAAAAAATGGAAAAAATACTGCCCTTTCATAACACCAAAAATCTGCTACCTGAAGCACTGCCTTATTCTATCTAATGCTAGGGCATAAACTGCACAGTCGACAGGCAAATCCCTGGAGGAAACACCGAATGGGTTCCGATTTCACCCACCCTTGTGAAAAAAATCGCACATGACATTCACAATAACCTTTCCATCTTCAACACAAAGAGGCTTCATCCTCTGTAGCAACAGTAATCTCTTTCCAAAGGTCAGGCAAGGATTTTCATGTGCTCCTAAAACAAATGGCGAACAAAGGCAACTTCTAGTCTCAACAAGCCAAAATATTTCATTCCCTCTGCCCCCCACACACCCTTCCCAATTACACAACATCTGAAAGACAATTACACTTTTTGGTTATTCAATCAAGATAAATGCTGCAGGATTGTGTGTGGGAGCGATTATTTATTTCTCCCCTTCGATTTTAATGAAGGCACTTGGGTCCAATTTAAATCTTTGACAAGGAAAGGTAAGCAAATTAGCTTTCCCTAAGAAATGCATTTTGCATACAACTGAAATCTTTGAGACTGAAAGATTTTGTTAATTAAACGAAATCCCTCTGTAAGTTTTTTCTCCCCCAACAAAATGCTAATTGAAGGTACAAGAGAAAACAAAGCTTCCTCATGCCGGTAGGTATCAAATTTAGGACAAGGGAAAACACAGGAAAAGGCCAGAAAGATCTCTGCCAATTTTTCTTGGTTTTGTTGCTGTTTTTTTTTTTTTTTTTTTTTTTTAAAAAAAAAACAAAAAACAAATTTGGTTGGTTTATAGCAGAGGTAATAGCTTGGAAGCTGGAGCTACACAGTTCCTCTACCACACATCACTACCATTGCTTTAAAAAAAAGAGTAAATACAACACACTGAGGTCCCATCAGTAAAGAAAAAAAAATGTTCTTATAGATTTTTCATATTTACAAGGATGGCTTTTGATTCTAAGCTTTCTCATTGCTGCCTCATGCAGTGGGGAGAGAGGGAGAGGGAATGAGCTTGGGAAGTTTAGTGGGAAACCACAAAGTTTATTTTCCCTGCTCTCTGCTGACTTGAGGCATGCAAGGTTGTTTATAGCCAGCAAATCTTAGATACCAAATTCGTAGCTATGTCTTTATTATACATTTATTTTTTTAATCCTGTTCCCCACCCTTCTTCCCAAGCTTACTACAGCTTGAAATAATGAAAAATTAAGTTAAAACAGACAGCAATAACAACAACAACAGCAACAACAACAACAACAACTTATTTATACCCCACCCATCTGGCTCCCAACAGAAAATTAAGAATACAATAAAACATCAAACATTAAAAACTTCCTGATATAGATCTGCCTTCAGATGTCTTCTAAAAGTTATGTAGTTCTTTATCACCTTGACATCTTCAGGGAAGGCCAGTACCACTACCAAGAAGGTGTTCTGCCTGGTTCCCTGTAACTTGGCTTCTCGCAGTGAGGGAACTGCCAGAAGGCCCTCGGGGCTGGACCTCAGTGTCCGGGCTGAAGAATGGGTGTGGTGATGCTCCTTCAAGTATACTGGGCCAAGGCCATTTAGGGCAGGAGTCAGCAAAGGGGGCCGGTCCACTGTCCCTCACACCTTGTCGGGGGCCAGACTATATTTTTTTTGGGGGGTGGGATGAACGAATTCCTATGCCCCAAAGAGATGCATTTTAAATAAAAGCACACATTCTACTCATGTAAAAACACCAAGCAGGCCCCACAAATAACTCAGAGGTGCATGTTAAATAAAAGGACACATTCTACTCATGTGAAAACGTGCTGATTCCCGGACCATCCACCTGCCGGATTTAGAAGGCAATTGGGCTGGATCTGCCCCCCTGGCCTTAGTTTGCCTACCTATGATTTAGGGCTTTCAAGATCAGCACCAACACTTTGAATTGTGCTCGGAAACGTTCTGGGAGCCAATGTAGGTCTTTCAGGACCGGTGTTATATGGTCTCAGCGGCCACTCACAGTCACCAGTCTAGCTGCCGCATTCTGGATTAGTTGCAGTTTCTGGGTCACCTTCAAAGGTAGCCCTACATAGAGCGCATTGCAGTAGTCTAAGCAGGAGATAACCAGAGCATGCACCACTCTGGCGAGACATTCTGCGGGCAGGTAGGGTCTCAGCCTGTGGACCAGATGGAGCTGGTAAACAGCTGCCCTGGACACAGAATTGATCTGCGCCTCCATGAACAGCTGTGAGTACAAAATGACTCCCAGGCTGCGCACCTGGTCCTTCAGGGGCACAGCAACCCCACTGAGGACCAGGGAGTCCCTCACACCTGCACCATGAAATCAATCTTCATTAAGGGCATGTGGAACCACAATGTGACTTTATCCACTTGTTGAAACGCTTGTCTTTTTTCCCATTCCACTTGAGGAGATGAAGTCCAGAATGAGGTTTGAATTTCACTTCAGGCAAAGTATAGCGATTACCTAAGGGAGTTTGTACTTTCACCTCTCTGGGACAATTTTTCTACTTTAAAAAAAGAGAGGTTTTTTGTGTTCCTTCCAAATCCCTCAGATGTTCTGCCTGACGGAAATAATCCCCGCATTAGCATCAACATCTGCCATCCTCAAAACTTGGCGACAGCCTGAGGGAAATGTGGCGCTCTCGTAAAACGCTGCAAGTTTACAAAAAAAAAAAAAAACCCTCATTTTGGCTTCTCTCCTTTAATGCCCTGAAAAATTTAGCCTCAGAAAAGGAACCTTCAAATTAGTTTCAGGTTTCGCTTGAGGTAAAATTTCAGTACGAAGCTGAATACTTAATAAGCAGCAAGAGATCTGTACTGCACAAAAAGGTTTGTCGAATGAAAATATTTTTGCCACAGCCCTATTTTGAAAAGCTTGGGAACCTTCAGTAAAATGATATAGCTGCCTGCTCAGAAGTAAGTCACTTTGTGTTAAATGGATCAGTCTAGAGCAGCGGTTCGCAACCTGTGGGTCCCCAGATGTTGTTGGACTACAACTCCCATCATCCCTGAGCTCTGGCCTTGCTAGCTAGGGGTGATGGGAGTTGTAGTCCAACAAGAGCTGGGGACCCACAAGCTGAGAAAGGCTGGTCTAGAGTTTGGTTTATGGCCAGCATTTGGGAAAACCAGGATTCCTGTGCCTTCAGAAATCCTACAGGTTAAACCCTTTCTAGAATGAAAATGCAGTTGTGGAGATAGCTTCACAATGATTGTATTGCCTAATGTTGTGTTATAGCTTGCCCTGATGGCAACCACTTTGTGATTGGTACCCACAGCACTTGTTCTTGAAATTCCAAATTCTTGAAATTTGTGCTTGGTAGTCGTAAAAGGTTGGTGACTCCTGAGCTCCCAGGGCACTATAGAACACAAAAGACCTCAATGTTTTGAAGTAGCTAGAAGATGCAGAGATGATATTAAAGCCCACCACAATGCTTTCTCTGTGGCCAGTCCTTGAAAATGGTCCAGAAACTTCAGTTGGTCCAAAATGCCACTGTCAAAGTTCTATCTGGGATTAGCTAGATGGTGGATATATTCCAGACCTCACCTGGAGTATTGTGTCCAGTTCTGGGCACCACAGTTCAAGAAGGACACTGACAAACTGGAACATGTCCAGAGGAGGGCAACCAAAATGGTCAAAGGCCTGGAAACGATGCCTTATGAGGAACGGCTAATGTTTAGCCTGGAGAAGAGGAGGTTAAGGGGTGATATGATAGCCATGTTCAAATATATAAAAGGATGTCACATAGAGGAGGGAGAAAGGTTGTTTTCTGCTGCTCCAGAGAAGCGGACACGGAGCAATGGATCCAAACTACAAGAAAGAAGATTCCACCTAAACATTAGGAAGAACTTCCTGACAGTAAGAGCTGTTTGACAGTGGAATTTGCTGCCAAGGAGTGTGGTGGAGTCTCCTTCTTTGGAGGTCTTTAAGCAGAGGCTTGACAACCATATGTCAGGAGTGCTCTGATGGTGTTTCCTGCTTGGCAGGGGGTTGGACTCGATGGCCCTTGTGGTCTCTTCCAATTCTATGATTCTATGAAATTTAGGGGTGCGCGACCGGTTCTCCTGCACTTGATGCCGAAATCTTGAACTGACAGCTTCCCTTCAGACTCCTAAACTAGAATATTTTACATATCCTTGCAAATGGGATACAAATCAATCAATTAATAAAACAGACCAATCAATAAACGTTTAAATAAATAGTAAATAAACAATATGACTTGGTTTTGCAACTTGGTGCTGACAGCTTTCCTGCAGACTCTTAAACTAAAATATTTTGTTCATCCTTGTAAATGGGGTTGCTTTCTGGTTAACTGGATAAATGCCTCAGAAAACAATGAATTACACCAAAGACTGAAGGAAACCATTTCTGACTTGAAGAAAGAAAGCCCACAGCGATGTAATAACCAGCTGCTGCAAACTATATAAAATACCAGCTGCCAGCTCTTATCCATAACAGTATTTCTTCAGTTTTCTTCATATAATGCAGTGTGATGAATCTCAACGCTGTTCAAAAAGCATAGATCCACAGCATACACTATCTACTCAGACTTAAGCCCCACTGGGTTTAATGGTGTTTAGTCCTCAGGAGGGAAGGACTGTAATATTTAAAGTGCCATATAAATATATTTATATTTCACGTGTGTTTTGACTATGGTCCATCAATTAGTGAGAAAATGAATTGCGGAATGTGGGTTTATTGTGCTAACCTTGTTTTCAATATGGCTGGTGAGTCCGGTCAGTTTTCTTTCATTCGACAAATCGTGTCTCAGTGTTCTGTATTCTTCAGCCTCCTCATGTGTCCAGACTTCCTGAAAAATCCATTATGTCCTCAGCAAGATTGGCATATAAGCATGGGAAGTGGGAGGGAGCTGTCTATCACACTCCTAGTGGTTTTGTTTTTAAAAACAGACTTTTGAACTTTTAAAGAAATCAGTGGAGGGTTTTTTTTTTAAAAAAAAGAAAACGCTTCCCTTAGGAACAAATTCAATGATCATGCCAGTCTCAAGCACTTGGTAATTAGCCTCCTGGACATTCCACCTATGCACACTTTGGTTGGTCATTTCATAATTACCTTCCTCCTCCTCCTTTTCTTTCTTTCTTTCTTTCTTTCTTTCTTTCTTTCTTTCTTTCTTTCTTTGGTGATCACTTGTAGCCAAGTAAGATTGTCTTCCATGAACATGATCTTAACAGTGAGTCCAACCTCCTGCAATGCAGGAATCAGAGCTATCAATAACCTTAACCTCTGTGCAAAGTAGCACTGTGACACCTTAGGTAGCTTTCTGCCAGCTGCTGCCACCACCAGGTAAGTCCGATGCGACCCACCAGCACAAGATGGGACTTAAGGAGAAGACATTTTGCTGCACCTCAGCTGGTGCTGTTCAGCTTCCACTGTAGACTTCTGATACAGTAAGCTCCACCCAACACCCATCAGAATTATACAGAAATCCGAATCAAGTTCTAAAGTGCTCTGCAAATGAGGCACGCTCTTCCATTGTCTCCCGAGAAGGATGGATGCCAGCAAGTAGTTTTATTTCTGTTTCTGCTACTTTTATGTCATTGTTGTTGTTTAGTCGTCTAGTCGTGTCCGACTCTCCGTGACCCTATGGACCAGAGCACGCCAGGCACTCCTGTCTTCCACTGCCTCCCGCAGTTTGGTCAAACTCATGCTGGTAGCTTCGAGAACACTGTCCAACCATCTCGTCCTCTGTCGTCCCCTTCTCCTTGTGCCCTCCATCTTTCCCAACACCAGAGTCTTTTCCAGGGAGTTTTCTCTTCTCATGTGGTGGCCAAAGTATTGGAGCCTCAGCTTCACGATCTGTCCTTCCTGTGAGCACTCAGGGCTGATTTCCTTCAGAATGGATAGGTTTGATCTTCTTGCAGTCCATGAGACTCTCAAGAGTCTTCTCCAGCACCCAAAAGCATCCATTCTTTGGCGACCAGCCTTCTTTATGGTCCAGCTATCTCTTCCATACATCACTACTGGGAAAACCATAGCTTTAACTATATGGACGTTTGTTGGCAAGGTGATGTCTCTGCTTTTTAAGATGCTGTCTAGGTTTGTCATTGGTTACTTTTGTACTATACACTAATAGTGAACTCATTCTCTGAGTGTGCATTCTTCTCTTGTGAAAGTGGCACCACCCATGCTCAAGATGAAGGAATTAGCACCCTATGGTTTGGAGGAACCCTATGGTTTGGGGATGGCTTGGCACCCCACTCAGTCCCGCTGCCAATGCAGTACAATGAGGACTGATCATGCCTTGTTGCCTTTCTGACTATTGGAGGGAGGGGAGAGAGTCCAGAAAGTCAGAAGAGGGAGAGAGAAATTGTACTGATTGTTTTTAACATTTGCTCATTGCTTTATATAAAAAAAGGCCTCAAAGCAACTGAGCAAGATAAAATACAACCGATAAAACCAATTAAACCTAGAATGTTTAAAACATTGTATTGTACAAAATACATAAATTGTTCAAATAAATAAAAAATAATTAAAATTCTCCAGTAGCACCTTAGAGGCCAACTAAGATTGTTCTGGGTATAAGCTTTCGTGTGCATGCAGACGACAGAACAAACTTAGTTGGTCTCTAAGGTTCTCCTGAACATTTTTTTAATTTTTTAATTTATTTTGACTGCATCAGACCAACACGGCTACCTAAGGTAAAGGTAAAGGTACCCCTGCCCGTACGGGCCAGTCGTGTCCGACTCTGGGGTTGCGTGCTCATCTCGCTTAAGAGGCCGGGAGCCAGCGCTGTCCGCAGACACTTCCAGGTCACGTGGCCAGCGTGACGAAGCTGCTCTGGCGAGCCAGCACCAGCGCAGCACACGGAAGCGCCGTTTACCTTCCCGCTATAAAGCGGTACCTATTTATCTACTTGCACTTAGAGGTGCTTTCGAACTACCTGAATAAATTGTTCATTCATTGGCAACGTCCTACACACCCCATTCAAAAAGAGCATCGCCGCAGAGTTCAGCTTCTTTACCAGAAGCCTAAGTGAATAAAAGAGATCTCGGTCCGGCACATAATCCGGCAAGCTGGGATGCTGAACTAAATAAGTCCATGCTCCAAGATTTTGATACAGGCCCCAGTGGCAATATTTTGCTGCTTTTGTCTATTTCTTTGTAAGCCACCCACCAGGAATGGCGATGGGCTGTTGAAGGGTGAGAGGTAAGTTAGTAAATGCAACGTGAGAGAGAATGCCATGGGAAATTTCCGAGCAGGCCAACTTTCAGCCGCTGAGCATGGGGGGGAAAGCACTTAGCAATCTCTGATCACACCTCAAGTCATTGGAGTGACCTTGCTCTGCACTGCTCTCCTGGAATCAGATACAGTTCAGCCAAGTGGAACAGATGCCAATGAAAAGAGCACCGAAAAGGAGACGAAGAGAAAAGACCTCCGACATCTGAGTGAAAGGCCAATATTGCACAGGCAGCAGGAACAAATTGGCTTTTGAAAAATGTAGAAGTTATTTTTTTTTAAAAAAAATAATAATTTCCATAGTCATATCAGTGCAATAAGATTCAGGAATCAGTGGGAGAGAGTAATTTCAGAGAAACCAGGAGAGATATTTTCTTGTCTTGGGGGAAAGATCCTCGGAAAGTATTCAGAAGTCTACAGTGAAAGCTAAACAGCACCAGCTGAGGTGCAACAAAATAAATTATTATTATTATTATTATTATTATTATTATTATTATTATTATTTCTACCCCACTCATCTGGCTGGGTTTCCCCAGCCATTCTGGTTGGCTTCCAACAAAAGATTAAAAATACATTAAAACATCAGTCATTAAAAACGTCCCTAAAAATGCCTTCTCCTTAAGACCCATCCTGTGCTGTTGGGTCCCATCAGACTTACTTGGTGGTCGCAGCAGCTGGCAAAAATTTACCTAGGTGTCACAATGCTACAGGTGCTTTGCACAGAGGTTAAGGCTATCAATAGCTCTGATTCCTGCATTGCAGGAGGTTGGACTATATCAGTGTTTCCCAAATTTGCGTCTGTAGCTGTTTTGGGACTACAGTTCCCTTGAGCCCTGGTCCTGCTAGCAAGGGATGATGGGAGTTGTAGCCCCAAAACAGCTGGAGACCCAAGTTTGGGAAACACTGGACTAGATGATCCTTGGAGTCCCTTCCATTGCTACAGTTCTAAGATTCTACAATTCAGTATCCACCAATCACATGTACTAACTCCTGCGTCAGAGTTGGAATCAGATAAGTGCTGGAGATGGAATGAGGTTGATGGTGCGTTTTATCATATGTGGTGGACTTGTAAAAGGGTAAAAGAGCATTAGGAAATGATATATAATGAACTGAAAAAAATGTTTAAAAGTATCTCCCCCCCCCCCCAAGTCCTTTCTGTTGGGGATAATTCAGAGGGAAATTCCCAGGTGTCAAAAAAGACTATTTATGTATGCCACAACTGCGGCCTGTGTTTTGTTAGCGCCCAAATGGAAAATGAGCGAGGTCCCAACCAAAGAAGAATGGCAACTTAAACTGATGGAATATGCGCAGCTTGCGGATTTAACATATAAAATGTTTTTTTAAAAAAAGAGAGGCGGTCTACGATACAATAATCTTTATTGTCATTGTCCCATACAGAACAACCAAATTGAAAATCTACATCAGATGTTCAGAAACCAACAAGCCTGCTATCCCAGCATGGTTAGGCCCCTAAAAACTCTGATACCCCATAATTAAATACAATATAATATACTCCCATAGAGACTCCCTTACACTGCATTTAAAACCAAAATCGCATTGAATAGAAACTGTTTCTCAGGCTGCTAGTCCTATTCTTTATAACCTTGTACCTTCTTCCAGAAGGCAGAAGCTGAAAGAGATCATTTCTGGGGTGCGCACTACAGTGGTACCTCGGGTTAAGGACTTAATTCATTCCAGAGGTCCATTCTTAACCTGAAACTGTTCTTAACCTGAAGCACCACTTTAGCTAATGGGGCCTCCCCCTGCCACTGCGCTGCCAGAGCACGATTTCTGTTCTAATCCTGAAGCAAAGTTCTTAACCTGAGGTAATATTTCTGGGTTAGCGGAGTCTGTATCCTGAAGCGTATGTAACCTGAAACATATGTAACCCGAGGTACCACTGTATCCTGCACTATCTCTGCAGCTTTCTTATGACACCTGGAAGCATAGATATGATCCAAGGTAGGGAGAGTGCACCCACTTATTCTCTCAGCAGTCTTTACAACCCTGGACAACATTGTTTTTTCCCTGACCGTGCAGCTCCCAAACCACACACACACTACCTTATGAAAACCAGTTGGTGGGGGTCACAGATGGGGAGAGAACTGTTGCACTCAGGCCCTGTTTGCAGGCTTGCCAGAAGACCTCTGGATGACCACTGTGACCACAAGATGTTGGACTAGATGGGTCTTTTCTCTAAGCCAGCAGGGCTCCTCTTATGTTCACCGACTGCCTCTTACAAAGCGAAATGAGGGGAGGAATAGGAACAGCATGTGCCATTAACAGGCTCTGTTGAAAGTGCACTGTTAGCATGTGTTCAAGCCAAAGAACCTCGGGTGGGATGAGACACAAGAAGCCGCTCGGTTTATTTGTCCAGCAAACCTATTATCAGCCACTCCTAGGGCAGCCAATATGGTGCCCCCCGCCCACCCACAAACCCATTTCGAAGCTAACGCAATAGGAGTGCAAAACTCAAAGCAGAGAGTTGTAAAGAGATCCATTCATTTCCACCCCCAGACCGAGAAAAAGCTATTACAGGGGGGAAACAAATTATTTAAACAAAGATGTATCTGCTTTAATGTCACGATTGAAGAGCATCTAGGAATAATACCGAGGGAGGTAGGAAGGTTTTGTGGCAAATGAATATGACTAAGAATATTGGTCTGGGTTATTTTATGCACCAGCAGCCTCATTACTCTCCCTGCACAGTCTGCTTTCTGCAGCATGCACTAAGCTAAATTCCATTAAAATCAATGGTGCAATTGCTCTCTATTGGGCGCGGTAGTATTATGAGAAATGCAAATATTATGGAGAGAAAGTAAAGCTGAAAACACACATATCTCCGGATTGCTCATCTTGAACCAAACGAAGGGTTCAGAATCAGCCTCGGTATGTAAGTACGCTCATCGACTGCACGCTAATATTTCTGTAATGTTGTCTGTGCAAACTTTATCTGCCTCTCTGTTGCCTTAATGTACTATTCTAGTGGTAATGTTTGAATTTCATCCTAGGAATTGAGGCAAGGACACAACATGGGATTCCCTTTTTTATAATTTAATTTATGAATTGCCTATTAACATATGCATAGAAACCATTTGCAAGCACATAATAAAAACAGCTGAAAAGGGTCTGGAAAACAATTGAAGATACCTTTGAAAACAATACATCATCATCCAGCTGGAAAAGTTTGTTAAAACAAAAATGTCATTTCCCCCCCCCCCAAAAAAAAAGTACGGGTTGCGGATGACTGTCATAGCTTTTATTTAAAATGCATCTCTGAGTTATTTGTGGGGCGTAGGAATTCGTTCATTTTGTTTCTCCAAAATATAGTCCGGCCCACCACATGGTCTGAGGGATGGTGGACCAGCCCCCTGCTCAAAAAGTTTGCTGACCCCTGCTCTAAGGTCTTCATGTGGGTTACACCATTAAAAACAATATTCAAAGCCACTTAGAAGTATCAGTGTGTGTGCTTGTTTTCATGTGTGAACAAGTCCTTTCCAGGAGCACAGATTTGTTTCATTCTGCTCATGTTCATCAGCATCAATTAGCACTTGTCATTTGCCAACCTGAAATCAGCTTGACACTGGTGACAGGTAGAAGGGGGGAAAAACTGCAGAGGCATGATATGAAGGTTTCTAAAAATGCAAACAACATCAGCTGCAGGGTGGAGCTTATAATTATCAGGATTTCAGCAGAGATGGAGAAGGGAACATTATGTTTCCTCCTCTGCCAACGACCTGAGGAAGATCCCTACCTGAAGCTGGTATTTGCTCAGGGAAAGGAAATCCCTCAATGGACAACTTCCTCCTAATTCACATAATATTTTTAGAGGAGAGATATTCTGAAGGCCTGCAAAAGGTCAAAGGGGTGTATTCCTTTATGCTTGCTGCAATCTCAATCATTATCAACCCGTGATTATTCAATTTGCATCTACCTAATATGTTGCATCAGTGCAAGGATTTACACTTTCTCATTGGCTCTCCCCCATCCCCCCATGTAAGCCCCCCCCCCGTGCTCCCCAAATCTGATCTAGAAGGTTGGAGAAACCACAGCAAAAGGGGAGTGCAAAAGGGGAGAGAGGAGGTTTTGTTGCAGAAGCAGAAATCCTTGTATGAGTGGAACACGTTCATTGGGTGCCTAGGACTTGCTGATCGTATGGTCGGCGGTTCGAATCCCCGTGGCAGGGTGAGCTCCCGTTGCTCGGTCCCAGCTCCTGCTCACCTAGCAGTTCGAAAGCACTCTTAAGTGCAAGTAGATAAATAGGGACCGCTTTATAGCGGGAAGGTAAACGGTGTTTCCGTGCGCTGCGCTGGTGCTGGCTCGCCAGCTGCAGCTTCGTCACGGTGGCCACGTGACCCGGAAGGTAGTCTCTATGGGAGTATATTGTATTTAATTATGGGGTATCAGATTTTTTAGGGGCTAACCAGGCTGGAATAGCTGGGATAGCAGGCTTGTTGGTTTTTAAATGTCTGGTGTAGATTTTTCCAATTTTGTTGTTCTGTATGGGACAATGCCAATAAAGATTATTGTATCGTATCATATCATGGGCGGCACGTATCGTAATGAATGCATGATTTTTCAAAAGGATGTCTGGAGGGGCCCCAAATTGCATTAGGTAAATGGGAATTTTAATGTAGGGTTGATTTAAAGGTTGGCAAATGGAAAACAGAAATGAGGCAGATTAAATTTAGGGTGGCACTCACGGGAAAAAATGTCATTGACCAGAAATAGGCTTATCTGCCAACAACCCTACTTCACAGCAGCTTATCGTTCAAGAAAAATAGTGAAGGCTGCAGTCCTATATGCACTTACCTGGAAGGAAGTCCCATGAAACACAATGTGACAGAGCAATCCTATGCGTGTTTACTCAGAAGGCAGGTCCATTGTATTCAATGGGACTGATGCTCAGCCTAAAATATCATTTAAAAAAGCTATAAATCAAAATACACCCACAGTAAAGGATAAGCAAACAAAGGCCAACAGCAACAATGGTGCAATAGACTCTAACATTGCTCAGTTAAAGCCTGAGAAAACAGGAATCTAGAAGCCTGCCTGAGTTTGTTTATTCAGGCTGCAATCCCATCATACTCTCTTTAGTAATTTGATCATTAAGAGGTTAAATTCAGAACCTCTGGGACAAGAGTCCAGCCTAAGACTTTTCTGTCAAGTTCATTTCTGCTTCTTATATGCTGGGAATAAACAGTCTGTTTTGTGAGCCGGCAAATGAAGTGAGTAGGATTTTTATTTAGATAGATTAGAAAGAGCTTGCTGTGTTATTCTGAGTAAAGATTCTTAGCATCATGGTAAAGGTAAAGGTACCCCTGCCCATACGGGCCAGTCGTGTCCGACTCTAGGGTTGTGCACCCATCTCACTTAAGAGGCCGGGGGCCAGCACTGTCCGGAGACACTTCCGGGTCACGTGGCCAGCGTGACGAAGCTGCTCTGGCAAGCCAGCACCAGCGTAGCACACGGAAACGCCATTTACCTTCCCGCTATAAAGCGGTACCTATTTATCTACTTGCACTTGGGGGTGCTTTCAAACTGCTAGGTGGGCAGGAGCTGGGACCGAAAGACGGGAGCTCACCCCGCCGCGGGGATTCGAACCGCCGACCATGCAATCGGCAAGTCCTAGGCACTGAGGTTTTACCCACAGTGCCACCCGCGTCCCTAGCATCATGGTAGCAAGGAGGTATTCTGGGGGGAACAGCTCTGAACCCACTGGAGCAAAAATGATAAGGGATCACGATTATAGAAGTTTGCATGTATACCCCAGATCAAGTTAGCTGAGCCTAAGTGACTCGTCTCACAATGTGTTGATGTTCATAAAGAACTTTCAGCGACATAGTGTTCATAAGTGAGAAACACTCCCCCCAATTTGGGGAGTTGGTTTACTCATTTGCTCTCTCAGCAGTTAATGGCTGGATGTGTCAACTGACTCCAGGTGCAAGTGTCTATGAAGGTTGTACTTGCAGAATTAGATAAGTGGTCACCCATTCACATGTGCAAGTCATCAGCTGATGTTAAGAACATAAGACTATTGCTTTTTTGGTATCACACAGGGTCCCTGGATGTTTGACGGTCTATTGATCCCTGTGCCACCACTATGACCACTTCTCCGCTGCCACCAACCCGTTTCTCTCGGGTACACACTGAGTCCAGACAGTTGTTAACATTAAAACAAATAATCAAGTTTATTTTATAAGCATGAACAAGTTTATGGTTTCAGTTAATTTTTCTTGTCAGTTTCTTATCCTTAGTTTCTATACCGGCCTATACCTTCCTAATAACTGCTAACTGATTATCCCAACTGTCTATCTGACTCCTCCTATCAGTTTCCCTCACTCTCTCACATCAAAACTCGACCAACCTACAGACTTATCCTCCCTCTTCCTTCTCCAACTCTCAACTGACTTCCAAACAGCTCCAACTCTAACTCTAACTCCTCCCCTTGGGTTCCCACTGGCCAATCACTTCACACTCATTTAACCCTTTCCTTATGACCCACCTAGGAGGGCAAACGCCACAGCTGTCATCAAGCAAAGTGTAAATCAACCCATGATCTTGAACTGGATTTTGCAAGATTCTTGGATCATTTCCATTAGCAGTGTTGGCTGCGGGAAATGAGAACTGTAATAAGCCGAGACCTCATTGGGTGGTTGTACACGGGTTTCTCAATCTCTCCTCTGAAAAAAATGAGAATATTGCCTCACGGCATCACACCAGCACGGATAAAATATGAATCACAGCAGACTCTACCGAGCGAAAGTGCTTTCGAATCTGCTATTATTTATAATGAGAAAGCTGGGAACTTTGTAGTTTTTGAACATTGTTCTTTAAAGAGTTATCGCACATCCGGGAAGCATGCACAGAAGTGTGTTCAGGCTTCCAAGCAGCTGAGAAAAGGCCTGTTTCCTGGAAAATGCATCTTGCATTAAATAATATTTCTAGTACTGCTGGAATAGGAAACCGCCAGGAGAGAGCTCTGTGACTTATATGGGGTGTTTTGATGATTTTGAAAAATGAAGAGTAGCTTTTAAGAACCCGCACCCGTTAATCAACCTCTTTTCTACTGTGCACAAAAGCATTTAAAGGATGGTTTGCCAGGTTTCACATATATTGGGTATCCTGTCTTTCCTCCACTCCTAGCAATGCTGTGTTTACTTCCAACAAGAGGAAGAAGAAGAAGAAGAAGAGTTTGGATTTGATATCCCGCTTTATCACTACCCGAAGGAGTCTCAAAGCGGCTAACATTCTCCTTTTCCCTTCCTCCCCTACAACAAACACTCTGTGAGGTGAGTGGGACTGAGAGACTTCAGAGAAGTGTGACTAGCCCAAGGTCACCCAGCAGCTGTATGTGGAGGAGCGGGGAAGCGAACCCAATTCACCAGATTACGAGACTACCGCTCTTAACCACTACACCACAATGGACCATAGCTCAGCATCTGCTCTGCATGCAGAAGATCCCAGGTTCAGTCCACAAAAATCGCCAAGGAGGTCTAAAACCCTGGAGAGTTTCTGCCAATCACAGCAGACAATACTGGGCAAGATGGACCAATGGCCTGACTCCGTATAAGGCAGTTTCCTATGTTCCTATGGCAACTGCTGCATCTGTATTTGTGCTCCATGTAACCCAGTCCACATCTGAGGTGCCACTACAAATGCTATGGCTGACCTGCTGTAAGCACCAGGGTAAAGTCTCTTTGCATTTGAAATTCTATCACATGAAATTCTATCCTGGGAATTACTCTGGGGACATGGCTGCCGCCGCCGCCACCCCCAAAACCGCACCAAATTTTTTAATTGAGAAGCTAGGTATAGAGATTATAATCAATTATCCTGATAACTGTAAATAATAGTGATGGTAATTATGATTCTTCAGATTCTCTGGATGACTGCCTAGGCAATTTGAATAATTGAGCTTCTACTGAACTTAGATCCAATCTGTGACTCTGAAAAAGAAGAAGGAAAAAGTCACACATGCTATGTTTTAGTTCTATTTTTTAAAAAACCTGGTTTTGCCTATGGTAAGAGATTCCAGCTCTGTGTTTTCAGAGCAAACCTAAAAGTTATCGTTCAGCATAAATTTTAATAAGCACATTCTCAGGAGCAAAGCTATACCCTAATTAATGGACAAAATAATTATGCCCTGTATGCAATCTGGCTGTCAGCCCCTAGCCTTTGTTAACTGTATGATTGCTTTTTTTTCTTTTTTTTTTTAAACCCTCCTGTATTGAGAAATCATGCTATTACTCTTTGGGGATAATCAGTATTTGCTGTTAACTCACAGCGGATAAGCAGTGCTGAGCTTTTGTACACTGGAGTAAGCCTATGAAACGTACTGCATTGCAGCAAGCTGGCTAAGAAGCCAGTGAAGCAAAGCATATTCTTGACTGCTAGGAACAGAGCTTCAGAGATGCTGTAATCAGGAAGCGCAGGCATTTTAGCAGGAGGATTGGGAAGAATTAAGCACATTTCACGTGCTTAAGCAGTGTGCTCAGAAATGCATGCTCTTTGTCAGGGATGGGCAGTTTTGGTAGCCTTGGCTCCTGGAAGGGCTGCACGTACCTACAAAATCTATACATTTACGGCTGTTGCTTCAGCAGTCTTCCATTTCAGACTAATGGTTAGATAAGAGATGGAGGCTCTGCCAGATTCTAAGCCTGACCCTCACCTAGGCAAGGGCTTGGATGAGCTTCTCTTTCCTCCTAAGTAGACTTGCATGTGCCCACATCTCCCTATGGCCATGGGGGATGACATAGGCAGGGGGCAAGGGGCAAAGTGTTTGCAAGAGTTGACCAGCAGCCCAGGTCAGCAACAAAACAATCAATCAACCATTTCCAGATGTCAGGGATTGTTTAGACGATGAGGAATGGTAAGAAGCTCCAGCCAGAAAACCCCCTAGGGAAGCTTCAGAAGAGGATCAGAGCATAGCTGTCAACATTTCCCTTTTTTTAAGGGAAATCCCCTTATTCCGAATAGGATTCCTCACAAGAAAAGGGAAATGTTGACAGCTATGGATCAGAGCCAGGAGAGTAGTGGTGGGACACGGAAGACAGGTCAGAGGATGAAATGGGGGGCAGAAGGGTTGGATGCTGAGCAAGCAACAGGCTTGAGTGAGAGAGATGAGGCAGAAAGTACTGCAGACATAGGACCAACTGCAGAGGAGGAGGTGGGAGCTGAGGCTGTAGCAGATTCTTACTGTATTCAGCTCCTCTCCCCACTTGTCTCCAAGGGCTCGGAGACTTTTGCATGTAGCAGAAGAAAAAGCACAGAGAGCACATCCCCCACAATGGAGTTTAAGATTTCAGGGGAAACAGCCAAATGGGGAGGAGACTATGGCAACTGCTTTACCAGGGGGTAGTCTTCACATGGGTTTCACTGTTTGCATTCTGTTTCTCTGAATAAAAATAAACTTTACCGCTCATCTCTGAGTCTCCATGCTGAGCTGCAACTGAACCAGCCCTGACACTAGTGTTGTTAACTCTTCATTCAAGGAAGCAAACCACAGAGCTCAGGCCTAGTGGTCTCAGCAACTCTTCCTCACTGAGTTGTATGTGGCATATACTTAAGTAAATTGCAGCCTGAAGAATTTAGCATAGGATTAGACTGTACAAACTTTTAACAAACAGCCACGGAGCCAACATTACCCAGGTCTGACTCATGAAGCTAATACAGGCATGCATCTCTTTCTTTCTTTCTTTCTTTCTTTCTTTCTTTCTTTCTTTCTTTCTTTCTTTCTTTCTTTCTTTCCAGCAGAATTTCTATACTCCCTATGGCAAGTTAACATAACCCTAATTGTATAACCAGAGGGCAGACAGACAGCGTCAATTCCTCTAGGTGAATATGTGTGTTGATCCACTGCATATAAACAACAGCTAGGGTGGACCAGTTTGCATATGCAGGGAGCCATTTCTGTTCTCATATTCAGTTACAGAGGATAAAGAGAAAAAAAGTGTTCTTGTGAACCTGATCTTGGAAGCCACCTTCCTCTCCTGTCAAACTCAGCCTGCAAGCCGTAAGGGAGATAAAGATCAGATGCATCCAACTCTTTAAATTCAATGTCCATTAATTTCAAGGTGGCTATTCAGAGTAAAACTTAACTGAATACCACCCTGGCTCCTCCAATGTCCTGATGCGACGTCACATACAATCTCCCTCACCAGTTGGCGCCTCCGGTCCTAACTTACTCATGCTTATTAATTCCAGTCAGCTCTTCCCCAACTAAAACAGCCTTTCTCGACCTGTGGGTCCCAAGATGTTGTTGAACTACAACTCCCATCACCCCTAGCTAGCAAGGCAACAGCTCAAGGATGATGGGAGTTGTAGTCCAACAACATCTGGGGACCCACAGGTTGAGAACCACTGGACTAAAACTTAATTGAATAGCACCCTATGCGTAAAACATAGAATCGTAGAATTGCAGAGCTGGAAGGGGTCCAAAGGGTCATTTATTCCAACCCCCTGCAACATCCTGGTGTAAATTAAGCCAGCATAAAGTTGCATCAGATCCAAACCCCATTCAGTTGTGGGGCAGCAGCTGCTGCTCTAACGGAGCCGGGCAGAGGGGAAACAAGCCTTTAAAACAGGATTCTATGCTGGGCTGCCAGCTCACATGACTGTACTCAATGGGCTTAGGATCCAGTTTAATCCCCGCTCTGTGGTCCTGCTTCTGCCATACCTCCAGAACTCTCCCTTTTGAGAATTGCACCAGCTTCAATTCAGCCAGTTTCAGTTCAGCTGGGGAGCAAATTATGCCAGTGTACCTTCTGCAGGGGACGTGGGTTAAACCACAGAGCCCCGCGACAGGGTGAGCTCCCGCTGCTTGGTCCCTGCTCCTGCCAACCTATGCTAAATCACGTCAAAGTGCAAGTAGATAAATAGGTACCACTCCAGCGGGAAGGTAAACGGCATTTCCGTGTGCTTCTCTGATTCGCCAGAAGTGGCTTAGTCATGCTGGCCGCATGACCCGGAAGCTGTACGCCAGCTCCCTCAGCCAATAAAGCGAGATGAGCGCCACAACCCCAGAGTCAGTCACGACTGGACCTAATGGTCAGGGGTCCCTTTACCTTTTTACCTTCAGCAGAGCTTGGTCAACTTAATGCCAACTGAGCCTGTCTGAGCCTGAAATCAGGCAGCTGAGCCAGGGATCCCAGTGCATCCAAAGCTGCTCATCCCAAAGGATCTTGCTATAGGATTGCCTCCGAAACAAATATCTATGAATGGGTTGTGTGGGGGGGGGGGTTTAAGAAAACACCTATAGGCAAAACCATGCAACTCAACAGTTAAAGTGCCTGAAAGCTCAATCTCAAAATGCACCAGAAACCTGCATATCTTAATTCTTATAATTAAGGAGGAAACCATCACTAATTTTCTCCAGAGTTTTCTTAATCAGACAAACGGACTTGCGTTAAAGTAAGGTTAATATCAGGCTTCCGTTAATTTGCAGGTGGGGAACCTTTGGCCCTCCAGATGTTGTATTGCACCAAGTCCCATCAACCCCAGTCAAAATGGCCAGTGGTCAGGAGGGATGGGAGTTCTAGTTCAACAACATCTGGAAAGCGACAGGTTCCCCAGTTAAGGTGTATGCGTAAAACGCCAGTAAATTGTAGACAAGCCTAGACTCTAGATCCTCTTTCATGCTGGCAAGATCACGGAGGTTAATTAATGGGAAGGGAACTGGAGGGACAACGCGGAAAGGGCCTTAATTTCCCTGTTGCTTCCTGCCGCATCGAGAAAGAATTAGGGGGTGTGCTTGTGGGGTTGCTAGGCAACAAATTATATACAGTTCCACACTCATTCCTTCCTTTCCCTATACCAGCCTTAGCCCTGCATAAATCTCGCCCTATAGTGAATTTAAAGAAGAGGCAGCTTCAGGCGACACTTTTCGGCAGATGGGGAGGGTGGCCAGAGAACAAACTGCCCCCGCAAAGCTTGATTATCAGTTGTTCCTCAGGCCAGTCTAGCTGCAAACTATGACACTGAAGCAAGTTGTGGGCCCAGGTACTTTCTGCTCCTTTCCCTTTCTATTGATTTCGTATATTGATTGATTGATTGGTTGGTTGGTTGATTGATTGATTGATTGATTGATTGAACTTATATGCTACCCTACATCTGAGGAACACAGAGTGGCTTACATTGCTTATGTGAGTTACAGCTAAGGAGAAACCTGAGCTTGATATAACAACAACAACAACAACAAATAATTTCATTTATACCCCACCCTCCCCAGCCAGAGCCGGGCTCAGGGCAGCTAACACCCGTAAAAATTACAGTAAAAACATAATAGGGGAAGAAGAAGAAGAAACAATTTAAAATACAGGTTAAAATACAATTTAAAATGCAGCCTCATTTTAAAAGCAGCCCATAGATCACATAAAGGGAGGGAAACATAAGGGTCAGACTGAGTCCAAACGAAAGGCCAGGCGGAACAGCTCTGTCTTGCAGGCCCTGCAGAAAGAAATCAGATCCTGCAAATGGACTTTACTCTGTTTAAAGTCAGGGTCCTTATACGCCATTAGGCACTGAGCGAAAACTTTCTTCAACATGGCGTTTGGCTGATTAATATTCTATAGCCTTTAGGTAAAAGGTAAAGAACCCCTGGACAGTTAAGTCCAGTCAAAGGCAACTATGGGGTGCCGCGCTCATCTCGCTTCAGGCCAAGGGTACCTGTGTTTGTCCACAGACAGCTTTCCAGGTCATGTGGCCAGAATGACTAAACCACTTCTGGCACAACAGGACACCGTGACGGAAGCCAGAGCACACAGAAACGCCACTTACCTTCCTGCCACAGCAGTACCTATTTATCTACTTCCACTAGCATGCTTTCAAACTGCTAGGTTGGCAGGAGCTGGGACAGAGCAACAGGAGCTCACCCTGTCACACGGATTCGAACCACTGACTTTCTGATCTGCAAGCCCATGAGGCTCAGTGGTTTAGACCACAGCGCCACCTTCATTTTTTAACTACAGCATTTACATGTGTTTGTGGGATGGGATTATTGGTTTTTTCCTGTTTATTTTGTGCTTCTATCCTGTATTTTTATCTTGTGAACCGCCCTGAGATTTTTGGGTGAAGGGTTGTATATTAAAACAAACAAACAAACAAACAAACAAACAGATGTTATTTGTGACAGTTACCCTTGCAGCTATATAGTAATTGCATTCCTAACATAGGTTCTATTATTACTATTATTATTATTATTCCCAACCTTCATTGTGAGGTCCCAGTTCTCACATAACAAGGGGGGGGCGTGTTTCATAGGTTACCTTATACCTGGGTACAAGTTATCTGTACCTGGGTTCAGCCACTCCCAAGAGTCTATACATTTGTAGCATCTTAGAAGTGGAAATGACTCCAAGGATCATATAGTCCAACACCTACAATTAAGGAATTACAGCTAAAGAATCCATGACAGATGACCATCCAACCTCTGTTTAAATACCTACAATGTAGGAGAGTCCGGTACCCTCTGAGGGAGTCCACAGTGGCAGACTTTGGTCACTAAAATTTCAGTGGTGCCCTGCACAATGCCAACATTTGACGATGTTCTAGAGCCCTGCAGCGCCCTCTAGTGTTAGCTCCCAGAGTGACGTAACCCAAATCCGCCTCTGGAGCCCAGTCACATCTGAATACCACTGGGTGGGCATTGCAATTGGGGAAATTGCTGTTACATTGTTGTCCTGCTAGAGGGCTTCTCATAGGCGTCTGGGCGGCCACTGTGAGAACAGGATGCTGGAATAGATGGGTTGTTGGCCTGAGCCAGCAACCCTCTTCTTTAAAAGCATAAGATCTACCAGCCTAAAAAAGTTACATAGAAACATAAGGTAAAGGTAAAGGTAAAGGAACCCCTGACCATTAGGTCCAGTCGTGGCCAACTCTGGGGTTGCGGCACTCATCTCGCTTTATTTGCCGAGGGAGCTGGCGTACAGCTTCTGGGTCATGTGGCCAGCATGACTAAGCCGCTTCTGGCGAACCAGAGCAGCACACAGAAATGCTGTTTACCTTCCCGCCGGAGTGGTACCTATTTATCTACTTGCACTTGACGTGCTTTCGAACTGCTAGGTTGGCAGGAGCAGGGACCGAGCAACAGGACATCACCCCATCGTGGTGATTCGAACCACCGACCTTCTGATCAGCAGGTCCTAGGCTCTGTGGTTTAACCCACAGCGCCACCCACGTCCCACATAGAAACATAAGACGCTGCCTTATAGTGAGCAGACAATCAGTCCAACTAGCTCAACTGGCAGCAATTCTCTCCTGTTTCAGATTGAGGACATTCCCAGCCCTACCTAGACAAGCCAAGACTTGAACCCGGGACATTCTGCCTGCAAAGCAGATACTTTGCTCCTAAGCTACCTTTCCCCAATCACGCCTTTGACTGGTCCTTCTACAAACATGAAAGCTGCCATGTGAAGCTGCAGTCGTCAAGGGACGCTATGCATGTATGAACCACCATTCTATAGGATTCACCTTGTTGACTTGAATGGGATGCGATGCTGGAGGGTAAAAAAGAAAGAAAGAAGCATGTAGCAAGCTGCCAAAGAACCCCATCCCAACAGCAACAAAATGGCTTAAATCTTGATTCTCATGGTTCAGCCACGTCCCACTTAAATGCCCGCCATAGCGAATGTGAGGCATGTGCTGATTACAAGATTTGTGCTGTTGGAGAGCCAGCAGCAGGCCTGTGGTTCAGGCGTTAAACTCAGCGGCCGCCGTCAGTCTCTGAGACATTTAACTCGTTGCCAATTTGTAAGCTGCTCAGCGTCTATCGGAGAGGGTGGAGTTTGGAGAACAGAAGGATCAGCCAGGCAGAGACGATGAAATGAGCTATCGTTTAAAAAGAGAAATTGCATGACTAACGGTTTAGGAGAAGAGGAGAAAACAAACCACTTCATCTCCCCAGCCCTCCTTCAAACTGACAAAGAAATAGTCACGATACAAAATGTATCTCAGGGAAGTAAATGGTAGACATGGGTACCGTTATTTAACTTCACTTCCACACACCACGGGGTCACCATTGGAGTCCTTGATCAACGCTCGTTCCTTATTTCAGTTGGCTGCTCCCACCAAATATACAGCCACGATCTGGATTGCTTCTTTACAATGAGATTCTGTGATGAAAGGGTATTGAAAGGCTCAGCTCTTGGGCTTTTAGCTCAACAACCCCATTCATGAAACAGAGCACAGAGGTATGGAGCAAAACATGGAATGAGGCTAGAAGCAGCATAGAATTGCTAGACCAGTCTACCTGTTTGTCCATTTGATGCTTTATACCTGAAGGAGTGTCTCCACCCCATCGTTCTACCCAGACACTGAGGTCCAGCGCCGAGGGCCTTCTGGCAGTTCCCTCACTGCAAAAAGTGAATTTACAGGGAAACAACCAGAGAGCCTTCTCGGTAGTGGCGCCCGCTCCATGCAACGCCCTCCTGTCGGATGTCAAGGAAATAAACAACTATCTTGACTTTTCGAAGACATCTGAAGGCAGCCCTGTTTAGGGAAGTTTTTAATGTTTGTTTTGCTGTGTTTGATGTTTCAATTTGTTGGAAGCTGCCCAAGGTGGCTGAGCAACCCAGGCAGATGGGTGGCATATAAATAACAAATCGATGATGATGATGATGATGATGTTTGCAACATTCAGTGATGCTGAATGTTGGAAGATTCAGGAAAAACAAAAGAATCAGACAAAGCACTGTTAAACTCTGGCATTTACTCCCACAAGCTGTAGCAGTGATGGACACCAACTTGGATGGCTTTGAAAGAGGATTAGACAAATTTGTGGAGGGTAAGGCTCTCAGTGGCTTCTAGCCACTATCAGAGACAGAACGCCTTGCAATACCAGTTGTCAGGAATTGCAGGTGGGAAGAGTGATGTTTCTCTCAGGCTTCTCGGGGGAATCTGGTTGACCACCATGAGCACCAGATGCTGGACCAGATGGGCCTTTGGCCTGATGCAGCAGGCTCACATTGGTACAACCCAGGAAAAGCTTTCCTGTTCCTGTCAAGCAGACCTGCAAGAAGAGCAAAGGGAGGTGGGGAAAGATAGCTTTTAGCATCTTGGACTTTGGACCTTGCATTAAGTCCACCTGGGGGCTGGAGTTGGTCACTTTGGTTTGTTTGTTTGTTGGTTTGTTTGTTTGTTTAAAACGAAATGCCAGACAGGGAAAGGAGGCATAACTAAGGATAGGGAGAGATCTTGCTGATTCAGGGGTGAAGCCAGAGCAGAATCTGGAGTGACAGATTGGGTTGAGTTAATTGCAAATAACCTTTTGCCATTCTAGCTCTAAACATCAGTGCCTGTTCAGACCTGGCACTGACTTCCAGACACTACTGATTTTTAACTGAAGGGCCAATAGAAGACAGGCAGCAAACAAGCCATTTATTATGGTCACAGACCAGTAAAATTCAATACAATGATAAAAGGCACATTGAGGGGCAAATACAAATAATTATGCATTTTTCTTTTCTCATGAATGATTTTGTCCTGATCAGCATCGAGGTCAGAAAAAAACCTGGTAGCCCTCTTAGTGGCACAAAAGGACACATTCTTTAAACAAATGAGCACCAAGTTTGCAGGAGATATAACTGTCTTTAGAGGGAGAATTAATCTTTCTCTACATTCACTGTACGGGTTACAGTGTTCAACAAATTCTACTGCTCTATCTCGACACAAACGTGTCCATTCATTAGTCCAGGACTTATTAATTCATCTATTTAGCAGTGCTGATGGCAGCACATTGAAGCAAGCCAGAGTTAATGTGGTCGTAGAATTTCAGATGGTTAATGTATACAGATACAAAGCTGTGGTGATTCCCTAATTTATAGGAGAACAAGTTTTATTGGCTGAAGTTCTCAGATCCTGTAGATCTAGGTCTACTAGTCTTGGAGCAACCAAAAGTTGAGCCTTCTGTGACCCATTATTTCCCAAAACACCATAAGAAAAGCCTAGCCTGTGTTCCTTGGGAAGTTTCTGGGCCTAGTAAAGTAAAGCTCAAATTGATGCATTTACATTTCTTAGCAACACTTGATAGCTCTCTTCTCTTTTCCTTTTTTTCCCTTTTTAAATTTTTTATTTTATTTGCTCAACACATAACAACAACAAAAAGACATATTACACCATAATAAGAATACCATCAGTCACACATTACATAAAGAATTAATACAAATTCCATAATCCATAAACTGTAATGGTCTCTTCCTTTTAAATCCGACTTCCCATCTACTCCATAAATCTAATTACCATTCTTTTCTGCCAATACATGTTATTGCTATCATCTCAAATCAGTTCAAAATGTATTATATCATAGACAGCTATCTCTTCTTAGTGCTCTCACATTCTTTTGTTCATCATTGGACAAGAGGGATCTGCAGCAAATTGTCGCAGTGTGAAGTTCTCCCATTCTATCTCCCATCTATCCATTCTGCCTCTCCCTGGTTTTTCACCCCTCCCTATAATCCAGCAACTGTGGCCACTGAGCTATTTACTGTCTCTGATTCCCATCCCCAATTTGGGTTGTTCCCCCACCCTTTATTTTATTTTTCTATCTCTGCAAATATTGGGGTTTCCCCAAGTCTGCTCACTCCCCTTATGCGTAGATGGGACCATTTTAGCAACAGAAGGTGCCACACTCATAGAATAAGTTCAAAAACTTGTATATATAGGATTTATTATGCAGCCTAAAAAGCAGAGACATTACCTTCCCAACAAAGATCCGTATAGTTAAAGCCATGGTTTTCCCAGTAGTGATGTATGGAAGTGAGAGCTGGACCATAAAGAAGGCTGATCGCCGAAGAATTGATGCTTTTGAATTATGGTGCTGGAGGAGACTCTTGAGATTCCCATGGACTGCAAGAAGATCAAACCTATCCATTCTTAAGGGAATCAGCCCTGAGTTCTCACTAGAAGGACAGATCCTGAAGCTGAGGCTCCAATACTTTGGCCACCTCATGAGAAGAGAAGACTCCCTGGAAAAGACCCTGATGTTGGGAAAGATGGAGGGCACAAGGAGAAGGGGACGACAGAGGACAAGATGGTTGGGCAGTGTTCTCGAAGCTACCAGCATGAGTTTGACCAAACTGCGGGAGGCAGTGGAAGACAGAAGTGCCTGGCGTGCTCTAGTCCATGGGGTCACAAAGAGTCGGACACGACCAAACGATTAAACAACAACAACAGTTATCCAGCCAGACTTGCGTCTGGATTGCATCCACGGCTACTGGACACAAAGACTAAATTCTACCTCTACTGCCATTATGCTTCTGAATACTAGATGCTGGAAATTGCAGGGGGCGGGGCAGAGTGCTGTCACTCTGAGGCCCTACTTATGAGCTTCCCACAGGTATCTGGTTGGGGTCTGTCAGAATAGAGCACCAGGCTAGGTGAGCCATTGGTTTGCTCCTGCAGGTCATACGTCTTCTGTTCTTATGCTTATCATCTCCTCCCAGCCTGAACATTTTGAGAGAATTCTGTGAGAAGTTACCAGTTTCATCAGCGTTCTCCGTTCTGAAGGAAACTTTCCACCAGGGATGGGGTAGAAACCTGATCCGATTTTCATTTAATGGCAAACCTTCCTCAACTGAACTTTCCAAAAACACAGACATCCTTCGAAACGGGCACTTCTCCAAATTTTGCAATGCTGTTCTCCAACCACTGGGATAAAAATGTGCATTAAAATGCATATATGAGTGAAACGAACACATACAAATTATTTATATGGGGAGAAATGGCTTAGCAAAAATGTGCAAATTGGGAGAAACGGGCACCTAAATGAGGATGAATTTTCATGAGGACTCAAAAGAAAAATCGCAAACCGATGTGGAAATGCTGAGAACTGAACTCAAGGATGGAAAAATGAGAAACTGAGAGAAACCAAAATTGACTGCTGCACCCACCTCTACTTTCCACACAAAGGTTGCCTTGAACTTTCCAGTGCTTGGGGAAAGACCAATGCAAGAGTCATAAAAACTTAAATTCTAAAGAAAACTGCAGATAAAACAGAAGAGGGCTGTTTTCCCTTGTCCAGATGAAAAATGACAGTAACTCTGATAATGAAGTAGCTCTTGGGCTGCATCTCATCTATCTTGCCAACATTCTGCTTTCTTTGTGCTGACCCGCCTCTGATGCAATACCACATAATGGAAAGTCTGGATGTGCAGAGAGGTAAAGGATGTTCTTGGGTACTTTCTCTGTTTCTTTGTGTCTTCTTACTTTATTTGTTTTCTTTCCAACCAGTTGCCCAAACGGAAATACCCACCAACTTCGGTTTTGCTATCAAAATAAAATCAATATTTAAGAACGGCCAATTACATTATTATTATGATTATTGATTGGTTTTATATACCGCCCTATACCCAAAGGTCTCAGAGCAGTTCCCAGAATAAAATCAAAATATAAAACCACAAAATACACAATCAAAATAAAAACAACAACTCAATAAACCCCCTCCCCCACAAAAAACCCACATTTTAAAAGAGCATAGGATGTCAATCAAATCAACCAAAGGCCTTGTTAAAAAGGAATGTTTTTGCCTGGCGCCTAAAGGTGTATAATGAAGGCACCAGGCGAACTTCCCTGGAGACAGCATTCCACAGACAGGGAGCCGCTGTAGAGAAGACCCGCTCTCATGTTGCCACCCTCTTGAGGAGGAGGCACATGAAGGAGGGCCTCAGAAGATGATCTCAGGGTCCGGATAGGTTCATATGAAAAGAGGTGGTCCTTGAGGTATAGTGGTCCTGAGCCATTTAAGGCTATATGGTCAAAACCAGCACTTTGAATTGGGCCTGGAAACTAATTAGTAGCCAGTGCAGTCAGACCAGGATCGGTGTAATATGCTCAAAGTGTCTTGATCCGGTGAGCAACCTGGCCATTGAATTCTGCACTAGCTGAAGTTTCTGAACCGTCTTCAGAGCACTAACAGTGCCTCAGTTTTATCTGGATTGGGTTTCAGTTTGTCAGCTCTCATCCAGTCCATTACCAAGGCAAGACACTGTTCCAGCACTTCCACTGCCTCACCTGCAGGTGTAAAGGAGAAATAGAGCTGAGTGTCATCAGCATACTGTTGACAACGTACTCTAAACCTCTGGATAACCCCACCCAGCAGTTTTGTGTAGATGTTAAACAACATAGGGGATAGGATTGAGCCCTGTGGGGCCACACTGAAGGTTCTGTGGGGCTGAAAAGCATTCCCCAAACAACACCCTCTGGGAATGACCATGCAAGTAGGACTGGAACCACCACAAAGCAATGCCACCCACCCCTAGTTTGGACAGTCGCTCCAGAAGGATACCATGGTCAATTGTATCAAAAGCCACTGAGAGGTCAAGAAGAATTAACAGGGACATGTTTCCTGTATCTCTCTCTCAACAGAAGTCATCATACTAGGTGACCAAAGCAGTTTCTGTGCCAAAACCGGGCCTAAACCCCGACTGAAATGGATCCAGAAAATTGGTTTCTTCCAAAAGTGCCTAGATCTGGTCTATGTCCACTCACTCCAGAACCTTACTCAGGAAAGGGAGATTAGCAACTGGCTCCGGTAGTTAGTTAGGTTTTCCGAACCCAGGGAAGGTTTCTTAAGGAGTGGTTTCACCACTGCCTCCTTCAAACAGACGGGTTATATCTCATATAACTAGCAGCAGGCCGAGAGAGGATCAAATACTTAAGTCACTAAGACTGCAGGATTTGTGGATGGCATAGCTGAAATCATCAGAGCCACATAGGAATCTGCTTACTCTGTCAATTCATTTCATGAGAATTTATATATACAGTATATTTATATAAAGCCTTGCTGGATGGGACCAAAGGCTTATCTTGTCCAGCACCCTGTTATCACAGCGACCAATCAGATTCCCACGCAAAATTCTTCTAATATACATTTTTGCAAAGCGATTTTCCCTAATGTAATGGATTCATTTATCTTTTCCCATTCATATGTGCCTTTCCAGTTGAGTCCCAAAAATGTCCCCATTTAAAGTTCTTTCCAAGCTACCTCACTTCCCTAGCATAGAGATAGACCACATGTTTGGCAAGTTAAAAAAATTGTTTACTTACTAAACTCTTCAAAAGTCAGATTAATGTGTCTTTAATTACAGCAGTCAGAAAACATGCACAGGCAGTCAAAATGCTGCTTAGTTACAAAAGGTAATAGTTTCTAAACGATGGGTATGGAGAAAGGCTAGATTCCACTCTGATGTGAAACAAAAGAGGCTAGTTAAAGCAATATGCTGGAGCAACGGACTCAGAGATACCAAAATCCACATGGAGAGAGAGCGATAACAAAGGCTTGGTGACCCATTTGCTCTCAAGGTGGGAAGTGATGTAGGATAAGCCTGGCAGGACAGTGTATTCTATGGTTTAACTCCTTCGTGCACTAACTAGATTCAAACATGCTAGGGTTATACGAGGCTAGAAACCTACATGCAGAAGGTCCCAAATACAATTCTTGGTCTCTCCAAGGAGGGCTGGTGGGACCCCCTGCCTAAAACTTCAGAGAGCTGTTGCCAGTCAGTGTAGACAATACTACAATACTATATGGGAACTTCCTATATACTTTACTCCAGTCTCCTTGTAAACGTTTCCTATCTGAGTTTCAAACAAAAGCAAAACAAAAAAAATGGAATAGAAAATAATAGCCCAGTTGCCCTAGAAATCTGAGATAATAATAATAATAATAATAATAATAATAATAATAATAATAATAATTTATTATTTATACCCTGCCCATCTGGCTGAGTTTCCCCAGCCACTCTGGGCGGCTTCCAATCAAGTGTTAAAACAATATAGCATTAAATATTAAAAACCTCCCTGAACAGCGCTGCCTTCAGATGTCTTTTAAAGAGAAGATAGCTGCTTATTTCCTTCACATCTGAAGGGAGGGCGTTCCATAGGGCGGGTGCCACTACCCAGAAGGCCCTCTGTCTGGTTCCCTGTAACCTTACTTCTCGCAATGAGGGAACTGCCAGAAGGGCCTCGGTGCTGGATCTCAGTGTCCCGGCAGAACGGTGGAGGTGGAGACACTCCTTCAGGTATACAGGACCAAGGCCGTTTAGGGCTTTAAAGGTCAACACCAACACTTTGAATTGTTCTCGGAAACATACTGGGAGCCAATGCAGATCTCTCAGGACCGGTGTTATGTGGTCCCGGTAGCCACTCCCAGTCACCAATCTAGCTGCCGCATTCTGGATTAATTGCAGTTTCCGGGTCACCTTCAAAGGTAGCCCCACGTAGAGCACATTGCAGTAGTCCAAGTGGGAGATAACCAGAGCATGCACCACTCTGGCAAGACAGTCCGCGGGCAGGTAGGGTCTCAGCCTGTGTATCAGATGGAGCTGGTAGAGAAGCAACTTTGACCAGTTCCTGCAATAACACACCTTCCTACCTCTAGATTTGAGCTTGCCACTTTCACCGCCTTTAAATGTCATTAAAACCACAGAAGAGCAATGTCCAGCCACTTTTGATTGATGGGGTCTGTGTGGAGAGGGTAACAACGTTCAGATTTTTGGGCATTGAATTACAAGAGGATCGGTCCTGGAGTGTCAACACAAGGGGGCTTGTGAAGAAGGCGCAGCAGAGACTGTACTTTTTGAGAATACTAAGGAAAAGCCATCTTCCGCAGAAACTGCTGCTTGCCTTCTATCACTGTGCCATTGAGAGCGTGCTCACACGGAAGCTGTACTACCCAGGACAGGATGGGGTTGTGCAGGGTTGTTAAGGCAGCAGAGAGCATTGTTGGCTGCCCACTCCCCACCTTAGAGCAGATTTATGCCACAAGGTGCCATAGGAAGGCACTGGACATAGTAAAAGATCCATCACATCCTAGTCACTGTCTCTTCAAGCTCTTGCCGTCAGGACGGAGATACAGGACAATGAAGACAAGAACGAGCCGTCTTAAGAACAGCTTCTTCTCCAGAGCAATCTCGGCCCTGAATGGGAAGCCCGGACTTTGAAAGTCATCTAATCTCCCTTGCTGTATTATACTGTATTGTTTAATTAGTGTTTTTATGGAGCAGTCAAGTAATTTCGTTGTCCCCGAAGGGGGCAATGACAATAAAGATATTATTATTATTATTATTATTATTATTATTATTATTATTATTATTATTATTATGCTGCAGTTCTGCGTATGGAATAGCTTCCATAGGATTGATTTTATTATATTTTCATACAGGGGAAAATAACAACAGTAAAGCTGGAAAGAAAATGAACAAGCAGACTCAGCCTAAGGCCTGACTGTGCCTGGAACAAAGGACCGACAGCAGGCGAGGAGCAGAAGCAGAGAAACAGCAACTGCAAAGAGAAAAGGAAGGATTCCTTCACTAGCAGCAACCGAAGAATGCAATCACTTCTTGGCTAACTGCTACCCCCTACCTGGTACTGCTGAAACCTGCACTCGGATATCATAGAATCATAGAATCATAGAGTTGGAAGAGACCACAAGGGTCATCGAGTCCAACCCCCTGCCAAGCAGGAAACACCATCAGAGCACTCCTGACATATGGTTGTCAAGCCTCTGCTTAAAGACCTCCAAAGAAGGAGACTCCACTACACTCCTTGGCAGCAAATTCCACGGTCGAACAGCTCTTACTGTCAGGAAGTTCTTCCTAATGTTTAGGTGGAATCTTCTTTCTTGTAGTTTGGATCCATTGCTCCGTGTCCGCTTCTCTGGAGCAGCAGAAAACAACCTTTCTCCCTCCTCTATGTGACATCCTTTTATATATTTGAACATGGCTATCATATCACCCCTTAACCTCCTCTTCTCCAGGCTAAACATGCCCAGCTCCCTTAGCAGTTCCTCATAAGGCATCGTTTCCAGGCCTTTGACCATTTTGGTTGCCCTCCTCTGGACACGTTCCAGTTTGTCAGTGTCCTTCTTGAACTGTGGTGCCCAGATGATTCCTATGATTTCTAGGAAGTAGAGCCAGGCAGGATGTATTACATTTTGAGTCCAGGCAGGATTCAAACCAGGACTGCCATGGACATCAGTGAGGAAGGAGGGCAACTCCGCCAAGCCTGTTATGATTCTAACAGCTATCAAGGCAGCTGTCTGGGGGAAGATCCACCTGGCAGGAGTTGGCCTTCTGGCCTGAGTGTTATTGTCATCACCTCTGCTGGATCTGGTCTGGGTTGGGTGGGTGCTTGCAAGCAATTGGGGTCCATTCTCGCATTAAGGGTGTTTGAGAATAGGATAATGGCCAAGGCTGTTGCTTGAATAATAAAGCATTTTGTTCAGTAGCTTGTGGGTGGTGTTGTTTGGCTAAAATTGGGGTGATGGCTAAGGTGTTTAGTTCTAGTCCAATTCAGGCTAGAAGCAGTGGCCAGCAACATCAAAGCAACACGATGGCCAGAAACACTAACAATGTGAACAACTTTATGGAATAATTCAAAACATCAAAACTAACAAACTGAAGTCTCTGAAAGTCCTTAAATGAATCACGGTGCCAGACTTTACATGTCCAATTCTGATGTCCAGCTCTGAACTCTGCTGAACAGTGTTTCCAGATAACAACTACTGTTTCGTTGAATTCTTCATCAGCCAATTAGTTCAACACTTGTAAGTAGAAAGATATGTAATTTCTTCATTAACCAATCTTTTTTTCAAATAGATATAATGAAAAATATTCTGGAACAGTGCTCATGCGATTATGTAATTGGCTGATGAAGAATTCAGCGAAACAGTAGTTGTTATCTGGAAACACTGTTCAGCAGAGTTCAGAGCTGGACATCAGAACTGGACATTTGCTGATTATACAGAACTTCACAGCTTGCTCTCCGCTGGATAAAGTCTGGCACCGTGATTCATTTAAAGACTTTCAGAGACTTCAGTTTGTTAGTTTTGATGCTTTGAATTATTCCATAAAGTTGTTCACAATGTTATTGTTTCTGGCCATCGTGTTGCTTTTGATATTGCTGACTCATATTTTGCAACATAGAAGCCAGTGGTAGCTGGCGGCGGTTATGATTGCTCCAATGGCCAGGTTGGAGATTATGATAGATATAATGAAAGGGTTCAATAGTAAAGGAGGGGCTTCAACCAACATTTTCAGGATACGGGCCCAAGAGCTTTATTAGCTGACTTTACTAGCAGATAGTATAGTGGGGTCATGTTACAAATAGACTAATTGGGATAAATGTAAGTGAGTACATGTCTAGGACTAGGCTGATGTTAATATCTATGTTAGGGATGTTGGTTCATGCTAAGTTGGTTGTGGAAGATTCTATGCCATAATTTATGAAGATGGCTGTGGGATGAAGCTGATTTTAAATGCTAGCTGGACTGCAGTTCTTTTTTTTTTGTTGTTGTTTTTTTTAATAATATTTATTAGAAGTTTAGAAATTACAGAAAAAAGAAAAAAGAAAAAGAAGAAACAATAAAAAGTTTAACAAAACATACATTACAATTACAATAAAAAAGGCAATACAACAATATAGAAAAAAAGAGAAAAAAGAAAAAGGGAACAACACACTAAACACACACATCCAATATTCCATATCTTTACCTTTGATTAACTTGTTTCAGCGACCTCCTCACACCTCCCTTTTTTGTAATCTATTTCAATTAACTATTTCAGCAAATTCTTTCCATCTTACTCAATTTTTGTTCTATCTTAACGGTCTAACCTTAAATTTTTCATTTTGTCCCGTTATCAATCCACTTTTACTTAATTCTTTATTACAGTTCTACTAAGACCATATAACTTCCAGCATCCTTCTAACATTCATTAATTTTACAATATTTTTGTAGATAAGCTTTAAATTATTTCCAGTCTTCTTCCACTGACTCTTCTCCCTGGTCTCGGATTCTGCCAGTCATTTCCGCCAGTTCCATGTAATCCATCAACTTCATCTGCCATTCTTCCCTGGTGGGTAGATCTTGTGTCTTCCAATACTTTGCAATAAGTATTCGCTGGACTGCAGTTTTTGCATATGACATACCCCATCCTATTATTAAAGGGCTAGGGTTTATAGCTGTTAGGATCGGGTGTGCTAGAATGAATAGCTGAGTGTATATAGAATGAATATAGCTGAGTATATGAGAAGGCTGTGCATACTACTTTCACATGGATATCAGTTATAACCTGGAGAACTTGTGCTTAGAGTCTGCTTTGCCCTCCTTCCTCCAGTGATGGCCATACTTGGCCCTCCAGCTTTTTTGGGACTACAACTCCCATCATCCCTAGCTAACAGGACCCGTGGTCAGGGATGATGGGAATTGTAGTCCCAAAACAGCTGGAGGGCCAAGTTTGGCCATCACTGAGCTTACACCCTGGAGCGAGTCAAGTGTTGGTTTCTGTTTTCCTTCACTGTGCAGCGAAAGGGCTTGTCACGAGACAGGTGTTTACATTCCACAGTCTGTACTGTACTGTTGGAGTTTCTCACGGGAAAGGGAGACTGGATGTGACGTACACTGGTTTCCTGTTTTTCACTGTATTGTTTCTCTCCAAGCTGTCGAGGAGAGAGGATGCTTTTCTGCTCCGGCAGAGGCAAGATGTCTTTCTGTAATATAACTGCTTTGAACTGTAAATAAAGCAACCAAGAGTATGCAGCACGTACTCCTCATCCTTCCGCTGGGCACGGAACTCTGCTTTAACCAACACGTGGTTATGGGCCCAGAAGTCGAATCGGAGTGCCGGCAAAGGATCGGAATGCAGAGGGACAGATCGGATTGGAATCTGCTCTGCGCATAAACATGATTGATGAGGTATGTTGCTACTGCTCCGGGCAGCCTGCCAGCTTCTAGTTAATGGCTTTATGGCTGGACTTTGAACTTTTAAAGCCGTTTTGCCGGGAATAGGAAAATGGCTCCCAGGCTCAAGTTACTATGCTGGGGAAATCGAAAGTAACTTTTAAGTGCGCTTTTGGAATAAAGCAGGTGCAGCAGTGACGCAGCAAGATTTAAAGCAGCATATATGACGCTGAAGGCTAATGCCAGAGTCATGATGGCCCTTCAGGATGCTTGTGGGATTCCTAAGCTCAACAAGAAAAATTATGCCGACTGGGTTTTGTATGCAGAGGCAATTCTGCGGAAAGAGGGTTTGTTTGAGGTCATTACAGAAACCCCCCCAGCTCCAGTTACAGATGCATGGAAAGTTAAGGATTCCAAAGCACGGGGAACACTTACATTGATAGTATCCCCAGAAGAGCTCTGTCTATTGCGTGATAAGACCTCAGCCAGAGAAATTTGGGATTCTTTGAGAGAGGCTCACTTAAGGACAGAAGCTGGATCTACTATGTTTTACTTTAACTAGCTGCATAATATGGCTCTTGCTGAAGGTGGAGATGTGCGTTTACATCTGATGGAGATGCAAAATCTGAGACATGAGCTGCAACAGAGAGGACTCAACTTTCCAGAGGCTGTGTATTCTTTCATGATACTACAATCTTTGGGTTCAGGTTGGGAGTCTGTTGCAACCCAGATTGCTGTGCAGCCAACAGCTCAGCTAACAGTGGACTTTGTTACTGCCGTGGTGTTAAATGAAGCAGATCGCCGGGGTGCTAGCTGCATGGGCAAGGGGGAGTCTTCACAGACGTCATCCCATAGTGCAGTGGAACCACCAGATGGCGCCAAAGCTTTGAAGGCAGTGAAATGCTACTCGTGTGGACGTCTAGGCCATATGAAGAGGGAATGCAGATATCCCAGGGCCAAGACAGAGCAGCGCAGCGAAAGCTCATCGCGTGGAAAAGGCCGAGGCAAAGGCAAAGGTCCGGTGTCTAGGACAACGCAGCACAAGGCTATGGTTTCACGCTTCACTCCAAAGGTTGCAGAGGTCCAGAAGACGTCTAGATCTTTCTTCGTTGTTGATTCGGCGGCGACCCACCACATGTGCAACGATAAGAGACTTTTTGTGTCTTTTACACCGCAGGAAGGTGCGATTCACCAGGCGGATGACCACACTATTCCCAGTAAAGGCTACGGAACTGTTGTTCTTCACAGTTTGGACTTATCGATACAGAATGTCCTTTACGTGCCAGACGCCAAACATAATCTGCTCAGCGTTGGACAACTGAATGAGCGGAACATTGACGTTTCCTTCAAGAACAAGAAGTGCATCATCACAAAGAAAAATGACTATGAATTGCATGCTGAATATGTTGATCGTTTGTTTGTTTTGTATTATGATGATGTTGTGCAGGATGACACTTGTTGCATTGCAGGTTCTAACAAAAGTTTGCATGCAGGATGTATTCATGATTTTCATCGAAAATTTGGTCATTTGCATTTTGAGGCAGTATCTAAAATGCCTGCCTTGGTTGAAGGTATGACTATTAGACCCTGCAGGTATCACATGAAGTGCAAAGCATGCGCAGCAAACAAGGTGAAAATGGCTGCGAAAGGTAAGGTGTCTAGTAGGCAAGCTACGGAACCATACCAGATTATTCATGCTGATTTGGTTGGACCACTAGCGCCCTCTTTGGGTGGAAATAGGTACTTCATGGTTCTCATTGACGCATTTTCTAGATATATTTTTGTGTACAATCTCAAGCAGAAATCAGAGGCTTTTCCTAGGTTCAAGGAATTCTGTGCTTGGTTGGAAAATGTGCATGGTAAGAAGATAAAGACTCTTTTCAGTGATCGCGGGGGAGAATTCACTTCTCAGCAGTTTGAAGCTTTTCTGACTGAGAAAGGAATTCAACACGATTTGTCTAGTCCTCGCTCGCCATGGCAGAATGGACTTGCGGAACGGGCAAATCAGACATTGCTTCAAGGGTTAAAAACCTTGCTGCATGATGCCAATCTTCCAGAGAGTTATTGGGCCGAATCTCTCTCGTGTTTTGTTTACAGTTACAATCGCAGGTTATCTTCAGCGATTGGTTGTACCCCCTATGAGAAGATGTTTGGCAAGAAGCCATACATCAAACACATGAAAATTTTTGGTTCTGACATGTGGGTTCATTCACCACAAAATTCAAAGTTAGACAAGCGTGGATTGCATGGTATCTTTCTAGGTTATCAGAAAGGGTCTTACAGAATAATGATGACTGACTCTAAGACAATTAAGCTCACGAGAAGTGTTGAATACAATGCAAAGTGGGGGGAGAATGTGGGAATTTTCCAATGTTATCCTGATGACAGTGATGAGACTGAGGATAGTCAGAAGCAACCACAACAACCCACACCCACTGATGAAGGTTCTGAGTCTGAATCTGAAACTGAATCGGGTGATTCAGAGGATTTCAAGAGTGCGAAAGCCTCTATGCGACCCTCTGAAAGCTCTGATCAAGAATTGGAAGAACCATTGTTCACAATAGGTCGCTTTTCTCCTAAGAAGGAAGAGGAGAGTGTTGAAGACTTAAGGCTAATTCGTAGGTCACAGAGAGCCACAAAAGGCAAACCTCCAAAGAGATTTGCTGATGAATTTGCTACGATAGCAGTAACAGCTGTTAAAAGCTCCAAGAAGGTATTTGAACCTTCAAGTTTCCAAGAAATCCAGGGTTTGGATTCAAAGGAAGCTGAGCCATGGTTAAATGCCATGAAGGCTGAGCTTGATTCCTTGGAAAGGAACAAAACATGGGAGCTAGTTCCAGTAGTTCCAGGAATGAAACTGCTTGGAAGCAAATGGGTCTTCAAAGCGAAGACTGATCAAAATGGCAAGATAGTCAGACACAAAGCCAGATTGGTAGCCAGAGGTTTTGCACAAGTACCAGGTGAAGACTATCACGAGACCTACTCACCCACAGTGAGGTATGAAAGCATTAGGCTTATGCTCAAGCTAGCTGCAGAGGAAAATCTACACATTAGTCACCATGATATTAATACAGCTTTTCTGTACGGATCTCTGGATGAATCACTTTATATGCTTCCACCTGATGGCGTACAGGTAAAACAGGGATTTGTTTGTGCTCTGAAGAAATCCCTTTATGGTCTCAAACAAAGTGCACGGTGTTGGCACACAAAACTCACTGAAGTATTGTTTTCTCTAGGTTTTCAGCAAGGGAAAGCTGATCCATGTGTATTTGTCAAAGAGGAGGGGCAAAAGAAACTGTACTGTTTGTTTTATGTTGATGATTTATTATTCTTTTGGAAAGATGTCGCAATGTACAATAACGCCCTAGCTCAACTGAAAGAGCACTTTGACATGAAAGATCTTGGTGAGGTAAACAACTACCTATCTCTGGAAATAGAAAGAGATCAAGATGGTAACATTCTAGTACACCAGTCACGGAAAATTGCTGATGTGTTAAGCAAACTAAACCTGATGGATGCTAACCCTGTAGACACACCGATGACAACAGGTTATCAGGTAGATGACACTGGAGAAGCATTTTCTGACTCTACACTGTACAGAAGTGTGCTAGGCAAGCTAAACTTCATTGCCAGATGTTCAAGACCAGACATTGCTGTTAGCTGTAATTTGCTAAGCAGACAAGTCAACAATCCTAGTGTCAAGGATTGGAAAGCTCTGAAACGCATAGCGCGGTATTTGAAAGGCACTATGCATTACAGACTGAGATTTAACAATCAGAAGTCTGGTGGTCTTGAGATATTTGCAGATGCAAGTTTTGGAAGTGACACTGAAGACAGGAAAAGTACGTCTGGAGTTTGCTACATGTACAATCAGGGTCTGTTTGATTGGTCATGCAAGAAGCAAACAACAGTTAGCTTAAGTACTTGTGAAGCTGAACTGAATGCACTGTCTTATTCACTTAAGGATTGTGAATGGTTGATACAATTGTGCAAAGATATGAAAATTCCTGTCAAATGTCCAATCCAGGATTACCAGGACAACAAAGCATGTTTGGCTTTGCTGAAGTCTGAAGGTTGTAAGCAAAGCACGAAGCACTTGCAATTAAAATTGCAGCATGCTAGGGAATGTATTCAGAAGGGACTCGTAACGGTGTCCTATATGCCAGGTAATAAAATTCCTGCTGATGTATTATCCAAGATTGTATCAAGGGATCAACACTGTACCTATGTGCAGAAGTTGGGTTTGTACTGATATTGTACGAACACGCTGCCCAGTGATGTTCACAGAAAGGGGGAGGATGTTGGTTTCTGTTTTCCTTCACTGTGCAGCGAAAGGGCTTGTCACGAGACAGGTGTTTACATTCCACAGTCTGTACTGTACTGTTGGAGTTTCTCACGGGAAAGGGAGACTGGATGTGACGTACACTGGTTTCCTGTTTTTCACTGTATTGTTTCTCTCCAAGCTGTCGAGGAGAGAGGATGCTTTTCTGCTCCGGCAGAGGCAAGATGTCTTTCTGTAATATAACTGCTTTGAACTGTAAATAAAGCAACCAAGAGTATGCAGCACGTACTCCTCATCCTTCCGCTGGGCACGGAACTCTGCTTTAACCAACATCAAGTTGGTCTTAATCCCTGCTCCTATTTGCCCTGCCACACCTTCAAGGTGAAGAGGAAGTTGTTCCTGGTTCCTATCCCCTCCAAGCTACATAACTCTGAGTGAGTGGCTCAAGTTCACCAGAAAGGTTATCCGTACCCTTTCCCATGGATCACAGAGCCCTGTGTGCAATCGCTGGACTCACTAATCACCTGAAATGTGCCACACCATTTCCTGTTCCCCGTCTCCCTTTCCTGCACACACCTGTAGTACAGTGTGGAGTTGGCAAAAAACTTCCCCAGCTGCAAGCCATTTGCAGCTGAAGAAAAAAAAAATCCCTACTGGATTTGCCAACCAGCCAATTTCACACTGCACACAAGGTGGGTTGTCTAGGTGCTGTGACAACCTTTGAAGAAGGAGGTGGAAAGGATGGGAGGCCCTTTTATAGCTCCTGCCTTCCTCCACCCCACTGCTGGCAAATGACAGCATCAGGAACCAGAAGTGGCTTCCTGCCCCACTTCCTCTTTCTCCACAAATGGGTTCCTGCTCAGACTCTTTCATAAGCAAGGTAGTGGGGAGTGATAAAAGCAGAACCCCTCCTGGGAAATAAAGGGGAAGTGTCGTGCTTCCCTGTGATAGGTTATCAGTGGGTTATATTTAGCAGGTGAGGCACACGAACGTGTGAAATTGCCCTGATTTGTGCAGTTTCTCAAAGAGAGAAATCCTAAGGGGAGAAATTGCTTAAGCAGGTAGAACCACGGTTCCTCCAGATATATTTGTTATGACCCAAGGGGATGCAATTTCACTTTCTGAAAACCCAGGAAATGAAAAATGCATATTCCTTACTAATATGTGTCTAGCTATGAGTGATGTCAGCTGAAGGAAGGCTGTAAGAACAGAAGGCAAAGATTAATGGCTGCTCTTATAAATCTGTTGCTTACATTATTGAAAAGATCAAGCCATACCAGGCAAGGAAAAAAGGGTGTGAAATCGTAGAGTCAAAGTTCAGGGCAAGAAATAAAAATGAGCCACGTGAGAGCAGCTGGGGAACTGAGCACACATATTAAATGGGGAGGATTGGCACAGTGGAAACTCTTTGAATTCTCAAATATTGCACTGCTTTGAAAGGCTTTTTAAAAAAAATGCTTTGGGGGAAGGTTTTAAACAGTTCTTTAAAGTACATGGCACAGATTGTACTATCAGAGCCTGCACACACAGCAGTCTTGAGTGGTGAGAGGCTTAATCAGAAACAAATGTGCAATAGTCAAAATATTGGCTAAAAAGATATTCATACAGAATATCCATCCTGCTTATAAACCATATAAATACACACAACTTCCACTTCGCTGCATTGAGGAAAAGACTGTACTGAATATTCCAGTCTAGCAGTTCTGTGAGACTAGTTGCAGATCTACACTCATGGTTTATAACGTTAAGGAATCATTTTCATAACGTAGGTGGGCACATCACGTTTTGTTTGTAACGTTAATAATGCGTTATTAAAATGTGTCAACAGAGTGTTGCAGAGCGACCAGAAACTGGAAATAGGGAAGCTGCACCGTTATGGACAAAACAAAGCAAGGAATGTTTTTAATTTACCTTTCAACTATTATCTTGTACATGCTTTTAGCTTTCTGTGTTTTATTCATGCTCCTTTTAATTTTGGTGAGCCGCCTTGATTCCCAGTTCTGGGAGGAAGGCGGTATATAAATAAAAATAATAGTGATGATGATATTTGATGTCCAGTCAGGGGCTTACAAAGTAATGAAATGCCTGTTCTGGATCTGTGATGACACTGGACAGCACTGAGCACACAGCAACTGGAGGTTGTAAATTCATTAGTGCTCTTTCTAATTATATAATGGGCCTCTTGTCAGAGAAACAATCTTTATTAATGAGGCATCTGTATGGCTTTGCCTCGGGGGGTGTTAAAATGTGACAAGTTGGCTACATGCAGCATACCAGCCTGTTAGGACTAAAAAAATTTATTACAAAGCTCATAAGAAGAAGTTGTAAAAAACATGTTTATGATCCAACCTTGATTACACTGGCATTTATAGGGGGTACAATAGGATCCCTATGACCTGTCACAATCTGCTGCTGCTGTTGTATGAATGCTAATATGAACAACGAATGCTCATTCTAGAGGTATCGGTTCAGGGTGGGGGAAATAGGCATTCTTCACCCTAGCGCAGCCTTTCCCAACCTTAAGTATTCACATGTTGTTGGACTACAACCCCCATTATCCCTAGCTGGCAGGACCAATAGTCAGGGATGTTGGGAGTTGTAGTCCGACAACATCTGGGAAACCAAGTTTGAGAAAGGCTGCACTAGCACATCACCTGAGGGCTGACAAATGTGCACACCTGCTCTTCTCTGTCTCCTAATATTTAATAATGCAAAATACACAATGTTTTGCCATTGTGTTCTGAATCTTACCACCCCTGAAACCAGAGGTGGCTCATCTGATAATTTTGTTATCAAGAAGCGCATACGGAGCAATTTTAAAAGAATCCTTTTTGAATTTGTTTTAAAGATTATAATGTCAAATTATATCGCTCAAGATGACAGGAGCTTTACCAATGAAGATTTCTAACTCCTTAATGGAGAATGCCACTTAAAAACACACACACACCAAAAAAAACCCCACCCTTTACTGAAGACTGTTAGGCACAGTCTCCATTAATCAATTTGTAAGCAATAGTCCATTAAACGAGTTCAGTGTAGGGAAAGTTGGAAATCAATGCATTTTAAAAGATTAGGGAGATCACAAGTTGGAAAAAAGAGCCATCCTTTGCTTTCTATGTCCCAACAAGAAATCAAGAAAAGCAGCTACCGTTTAGTCCAAGAGGGCAATCAATGACATTTCCGATGCAGCAACAATCAACCTGCAAAATGACGACACTAAAAGAGAAGAGAAAACCACTTTCTTGGTGTTTTTAATGGTCAAACTGGTTGGAAGATGGAGCAAGCAAACACAAAACTCTTTGAAAGCATTCCATGTTCCCTGGTGCTAAGTTAATTGCATACAGAGCCATTCTAAATATAAGAAATCAGCAGGAGGTATGTTGGCTTAAATTCAGTAGGGATAAATTCACATTAAATAGTGAATAGTTTTCATGAGAATTTAAGAAGAAAAAAGAAATCAGCAGAAATGCTGCCAAAATATAGAGAACTGAATTTAAGATTGGAAAAGCAAGAAACTGAGAGAACCAAAATTAACAGATTCTTTCATCCCCACCCAGGACATAACTTTTCCAAGTATGTGTTCCACCACTGAGCTTGTGGCCTCCTTGTGGCCATGGACAACTCAGAACATTTTATTGTGTGAATACAAGATGGCGCCCACATAAGAAAGCTGACAGGCCTGGCAGTTGAAACCAGCTCCACATCTGGTGAAAGGTTGGTCTGGAAGGGATAAATGTGCATCCGGTTCACATTTTTCATGCAAACCTACCTAGTTTTCACTTCCTGAATCAATCAACCACTGAAATGTAGTTATCTAGCACATTAAAAGTTGTGTAATTCTTTATCTCCTTGACATCTGAAGGGAGGGCATTTCACAGGGCAGGCGCTACTACCGAGAAGGCCCTCTGCCTGGTTCCCTGCAACTTCACTTCTCACAGGGAGGGAACCAGCAGAAGTCCCTCAGAGGAGGACCTCAGTGTCACAGCTGAGTGATGGAGATGGAGAAGCTCCTTCAGGTATACTGGGCTGAGGCCGCTTAGGGCTTTAAAGGTCAGCACTAGCACTTTGAATTGTGCTCAGAAATGTACTGGAAGCCAATGAAGATCCTTTAGGACCGGTGTCATATGGTCCTGGCGGCCTCTCCCAGCCACCAGTCTTGCCTCCATATTCTGGATCAGTTGTAGTTTCTGAGTCACCTTCATTATACTATTGTTGGAAATTACTTGTATAAAAGCATATATTAAGCCAAATTGCATGCAAAATAGCATATACAGTGGTGCCTCGCAAGACGAAAAGAATCCGTTCCGTGAGTCTCTTCGTCTAGCGGTTTTTTCGTCTTGCGAAGCAAACCCATTAGCGGATTAGCGCTATTAGCGCTATTGGCAGTTTAAGGGCTATTAGCGGCTATTAAAGGCTTAAGGGATTAGCGGATTAGCTGCTAAAAGGCTATTAGCAGCTTAGTGCCTTTGAAAAAGGGGGTGAGGAGCGGGGAAAAAACCCCAGGAATCGCAAGACATTTTCGTCTTGCAAAGCAAGCCCATAGCAAATTCGTTTTGCGAAGCACCTCCAAAACGGAAAACCCTTTCGTCTAGCGGGTTTTCCGTCTTGTGAGGCATTCGTCTTGCGGGGCACCACTGTATTAGGATGTAAGACCAAAAAAGCATATAGTCAGAGGGCAGCAAACTAGTTGTCCTCCAAGAACTTGGTGCTTCTCTGCATATCCATCATCTGCCGTTCAAGGTAGGGCAAGCTCTACTTGTGTCTTAGCAACAGAGATGCCAGTGAAATACTTCAGGAACTCATGAAAAAAGATGAAAAGGTGAGTCCTCAAATTTGTACATAGCTGTCTACATAGCTGTGTACATAGCTGGTGTTGATCTTTAAAGCCCTAAATGGCCTCGGCCCAGTATACCTGAAGTAGCATCTCCACCCCCATCGTTCTGCCCGGACACTGAGGTCCAGCACCGAGGGCCTTCTGGCGGTTCCCTCATTGCAAGAAGCAAAGCTACAGGGAACCAGGCAGAGGGCCTTCTCAGTAGTGGCGCCTGCCCTGTGGAACGCCCAGATGTCAAAGAGATAAACAACTACCTGACATTTTGAAGACATCTGAAGGAAACTTCAGGGAAGTTTCTAATGTGTGACATTTTAATGTATCTTTAATCTTTGTTGGAAGCCGCCCAGAGTGGCTGGGGAAACCCAGCCAGATGGGTGGGGTACAAATAAATTATTATTGAAGGTAAAGGTAAAGGGACCCCTGATCATTAGGTCCAGTCGTGACCGACTCTGGGGTTGTGGCGCTCATCTCGCTTTATTGGCCAAGGGAGCCGGCATCCAGCTTCCAGGTCATGTGACCAGCAGGACTAAGCTGCTTCAGGCGAACCAGAGTAGTGCACGGAAACACCGTTTACCTTCCCGCCGGAGCGGTACCTATTTATCTACTTGCACTTTGACGTGCTTTCGAACTGCTAGGTTGGCAGGAGCAGGGACCGAGCAATGGGAGCTCACCCCTTCGCGGGGATTCGAACCGCTGACCTGATTGGCAAGTCCTAGGCTCTGTGGTTTAACCCACAGTGCCACCTGCATCCCTAAAATAATAATAATAATAATAATAATAATAATAATAATAATAATAACAACAACAACAACAACAACAACAACAACAACAATAACAACAACAATAACATCTTCATGCAATCTTCACAACAACTCTGGGAGGTAGATCGCTGAGGGTTGGCAGCTGCCCCAGGTTCACCCAGTGAGCTTCAGAGCTGATTAGTGATTTGAACCTTGGTCTCCCAGGTCCGCGTCTGACAACCTAACTACTACACCACACTGGCTCTGCCTTCCCACTGCTTGCTTGGGATTGGAGTGAGCAGCGATCCCTCTCCCTCCATGGCTGCAGAAGGGGCAAATCTCCCTCTGCCACTTCTGCTTCTGCTATCACCAGCTGTCAGAAAGGGAGATGGCATTTGGAGGATGGATGAGGATCCGCTGCCTTGAGCATGGTTTAAATATGGAAACATAGGATTAGGATGACGAAGACAACAGCAGCGATGATAGTGTCCTGGGGATCGAGATAGCTGAATTGTGTTGGGAAATTTTCTTTCTGGTTTTGCGGGGAAGAACTGGAATCATTTTTTTTCACCCATCTGAGCTGAGCAGAAGAGAGACTGCCCATCTCTGCTTATCAACCTTTTGTTGTTGCTGTTTAGTTGTTTAGTCGTGTCCGACTCTTCGTGACCCCATGGACCAGAGCACGCCAGGCACTCCTGTCTTCCACTGCCTCCCGCAGTTTGGTCAAACTCATGCTGGTAGCTTCGAGAACACTATCCAACCATCTCGTCCTCTGTCGTCCCCTTCTCCTTGTGCCCTCCATCTTTCCCAACATCAGGGTCTTTTCCAGGGAGTCTTCTCTTCTCATGAGGTGGCCAAAGTATTGGAGCCTCAGCTTTAGAATCTGTCCTTCCAGTGATCACTCAGGGCTGATTTCCTTAAGAATGGATAGGTTTGATCTTCTTGCAGTCCATGGGACTCTCAAGAGTCTCCTCCAGCACCATAATTCAAAAGCATCCATTCTTCGGCGATCAGCCTTCTTTATGGTCCAGCTCTCACTTCCATACATCACTACTGGGAAAACCATAGCTTTAACTATACGGACCTTTGTTGGCAAGGTGATGTCTCTACTTTTTAAGATGCTCTCTAGATTTGTCATTGGTTACTTTTATACTATACACTAATAGTGAACTCATTCTCTGAGTGTGCATTCTTCTGTTCTGAACGTGGTACCACCGATGCTCAAGATGAAGGCATTAGTACCCTATGGTTTGGAAAACGGACCTTTGTTGGCAAGGTGATGTCTCTGCTTTTTAGCAACCATTATCATGTCTTAAAGAAGCCCTCGCAGCCTTGAAGAGCGCCTTCGTATGTTCCGTTTTCTTGGCAAATCAAGTTTGGCAGCTCCGTGGCTTTGAGAAGGTATTACATTTCATGCCTGCAGCTATGGAATGAAAGCGCAAATTTACTGAGGGGTTATGCCATCGCACCATGCTGAATGGCTCCCCTCCTAGTTCATCATGCTCTCGTAGGTCTGTTCTGCGCAGATGAGCCTAGAACTGGCTTTGAAGTGTGAGATTGAAAATGCATGCCCTGACACCAGTAATTAATGGCGGGTTTATAATATTTGCGAACGACAGGATATTACGGAGGGGAAACGCCGAGATGGTGGTGGAGAATGATATTGCTGAACAGCTACGGTAATTAATGGAATACTTTTAGAAAGATATAGCCCCTGGTTCAGCATTGATGAATAGCCTGTCAGATCCCGAGTTGTCTTCAAACGAAATGTGACAACGGAAGCTGAGTTTTAGCTCTGAATCCATAGCCGGGATTTCATACTAAAGTTACTCCCTTGTAAAACACAGTAGGCAAGTGAAGGTTTTCATGCTTGGATTGCAGTCTTTTTTAAAAAAGAAAAGAAAAGTGTGTGCGTCTAGAAAGAAACAGCTTCAGTTCATGCACAATTTTAAGCCAAACCATGGCTTAGTGTGAACATGTGAGCAAGTGGGGAGCACAGGTGGAGGAGAGAAGAGGAAATCCCATTGCACAAGTAGAAGTCATTCTGCTCATACAATTATTTGTTGAATGACACCCACAGTTTGCAAGATATCCCTTTTGATGTCACAGGTTACGTTGGGGCACAATGCTTGTACAGTCATACCTCAGGTTACAGGCACTTCGGGTTGTCTGATTTCAGGTTGCACAGCATACCGAACCCGGAAGTACCGGAACGGGTTACTTCCAGGTTTTGGCATTTGCGCATGCGCAGAAGCACTGAATCGCGACCCGCATGTGCACAGACATGCAGATCATGGATTGCGAATGCTGCAGGTTGCGAACATGCCTCTTGCATGGATCACGTTCGCAACGCGAGCATCCATTGTATCATGCACAATTGCCAGTGAAGTATGCATTTGTATTGCTTGTGCAATCCAGCTAGACTCGCTCAGAAAATGTGCAATATGGTACATGAACAACATGATGGGGAGTGGAGAAATAATGTGGCATCATGTGACATCAGTGCTCGCTCTCTCATACACACACACACACACACACACACACACACACAAAAACCAATCAAACACCCAGCCAACCAGTGACTCTATTACACTCTTCCATAATTTCCATCATCTACCAAATGGTATCCAAGCAGAACATTGTGATCAACCTAGAGACCGTAGATACACCTTATTTTCTCAGAAACAATCAATGCTTATGGGGTTTTTAAAAAACAAATTCCTAGTTCCATGGACTCCTATTTAAAATGTGTCTGAGCAAAGAATTAGCTTCTGTCTGTACCATGAACGGTTGAGCAAAAGAGGAAATTTCAGCAAAGAAATAAACCAGCATTGTTTACACCTGAGGAAGACTAGTCTCATGGACCACACCCTTGGCAGGTTGGCAAAGGCTGGTATAAACCATTTAACATGATTTCCCTCACTGCCACCTACAGGTATTGATCACCTGACAGTCTGCAGTCTCCAAATGCCTCATCATCGAGTTACATTCCCAAGCAATAACAGCAACAGCGAGCTAGGTGTTAATTTTGTGTCACTGTTCATCTTTAATCTGCCCGATTCATGCACACACAAAATTACTCATGCAAACACCTTGTCATAAGGCTCACTTGAGCAGCACAAGTGACTTCATTTAATTCTTCAAAATTCGTTCTCCAAATGAGACACTTAATGCCCCACTGTGTGTCTCCTGGTTCTGCTGTGTTTTTGGGTGACGGAACATCCCACTCAGACTTTCCCCACATGCTGAGGAAACTCTTAAAGCTTCAGCACGCAGGTCTCTTAACTGGCTGCACAGATGAATTGGAGGAGAAAGCTATTAACGGCTACTAGCCATGATGACTCGACTCCACAGCTGGAGGTTGTAATGTTTCTGAATACCAGTTACTGGAAGCCACAGAAGTAGAGAGGGTTCTTGTGCTCAGGTCCTGCTTGGATCTTTGCTTCCCCATGGAGCAATAAAGGAACATGCTGGTTATAAAAATCCTTAGATCTCTTATCCTTAGATCTGTCCAGACCTTCTCCTCCCATGAGTACACAAACCACCCAAGAGAGGGACTGAAAAGATGTTGCTACCCCTACCCCACCCTCAGCGCCAATTTTCTCACTGGCCATGCTCCCAGTTGGCTGTGCATTTGGTGTTATGGTGATGGGGGCTTGGGAGATGCAGGCACATAGGATTTTCCCTCTGTGTGCATGCAAGCACATATTCATGCGAACTGCAAGCGTGTTAATCACAGGGAGCAGGGGTTCTGACCTGAATAAAATATTGTGGGGGGCAGGTAAGCCCTGCCCTGCACAATCGATCACAAGATATACCATTTGAATGGCCATCGCCATCAACTTGTGGGGGATCTCGGCCCCTAGGAGTTGGCTCCTAGGACTGGGGACATGGCCGGAGAATGTGGGGGGGGGGGAATAACAGAGTGATCATGTACCCCCCCCCCCTTGTGTGTCTGCAGTACACAAGCAAAGGAAGGTTTCAGCCAGGGATGGTGAACTTCAGGTTCAAATGCCGTCCTCCGGGCCTCTCAGTCTGGCTCACAGGGCACTGTCCTTCAAAGACCATGTTCCCATTCTGTAGGACCTACCCCTTGACAAAGTCCATGCTCTGTTAGAGGGATTTTGGCTAGCTAGAATGTCTCCTGCCTGCCTGGTTGGAGAGATGTGTCTGTGTTGTGGATTAATATGGATGCCTCCGACATTTGCATAGCTAGAATGTAGCCGGCTGTGCAAAGATAAGAGTCATACATGTTGTTCACCCTGTTGCCCACATGTTGCCTTTGGCCCTGCCCAGCACTGGCATATGGCCCCTGAAAAGTTTGCCCATGAGGCAGGACAGCCCTTCCCATTTTGCTGTCTGCGCTGAAATGGAAAGGTCCCACCCCACATGGCTGCCTGCCCCCCTGCTGAAGCCTCACTTACTGGGGTTACATGGCTGCAGCGGCAGCTTCTGGGTTCTGGTGATAACCCCACCACCACAGGAGAAGTGGCAACGGCTTCTCCTCACTTCTTTGGCAGCAGTGGGCACAGGAAGTGCCCGTGGCGGCACCAGAGAACTGAGGAGAAACAGTGACAGTGGTAAGATTTCGCAGGGCTGTCTGCAGATCTCGCCAGAACTTGCCACTACTGCTTCTCTTTGATTCTCTGGTGGTGGCATGTTGGGGTCTGCTGCCCCTTTGGGATTCCACTGCCCAAGGCAGATGCTTCAGTCAGCATAAAGTGTAAAGCTCTTGTGCTTTCCTTAGGCTAGTGTTTCCCAAACTTGGGTCTCCAGCTGGTTTTGGACTACAGTTCCCATCATCCCTGACAGCTGACCCTGCTAACTAGGGATGGTGGAAGTTGTGGACCATAGAGAGATTCCGAGGCAAGAAGGGGAACAGTCTGACAAAACATCCTTCACCACTTCATCCCTCTGTGTAGAAAGAAATCTGAGTCTTTAGTTCCCATTTGTCAATAACCTACCTGAATGAGTACTAGCTTCCAGCAGTGAGCTCTATAGCCCTTCCAACAAGGCTGAACTGAAACAGATCTGGAATAAGTTCTGAAAACTATGGTTGGGGATAAGTTATCCAACAATTTTGCTTCCCTGATTAATTCCCATGCAGGAGCTTGCAACTTGAGCTTTCCCTTCTCCTTCTTTACACTTTTTTTAAAAAAGCATTCCCAATCTGACTTTCTTCCTCTCAGCACACTGAAGCAGAGTTTAAAGTGGGTTAACCATGTTGCACCAATCCTGAGGGTATGCGCAACAGTTAAAGAGTAACCACTTAATTAAAAGTCAATTAAGAGTTCCCATAGCATTGAAGGAAAACAAATGAATATAATGGTGTTCCTAAGTGAGAGGAAAAAAGGTTAAAGTAATTGTTTCTGCTGATAGGGCTCTTTCAAGCTTCAGCTAAGTGCTGTGGGTAACAGGAGACATGGCAAAGTTGGAATTAAAAGGATGGTTCAATGCTCACTTCCAATCAAACCAGAAAGGTGAGAAGTCTTTACGCTAGAGGAATAGTCTCATTCATGCTGCTCAGTCATCTAACCAAAAGGGTTGTGTGATAATTTCAATTCTGTTTGCATTTACAGCCAAATCTACCAAATTTGCACTTTCTGAAACACTGTGAGCACTAAAACACAGCCATCCTTTGAAATTCGCAACTCTCTGAATTTTGTAATGAGTTCTCCAATCAAAGAATGTTCACAAAAATGTATATTTTACAGGGGACATGCATAAAAAAGAATGTATTTGGGTAAATATCATACAAAAACACCTTATATTAGGCAAAATACTTCCATTCTACTCTCCTACTTCCATGCTCCAAGGATCATTTCACAACTGTTCCTCTTTCTGCTATCTCTGGCCTGAAGAACCATCTAGTCTGATTTTGCAGCTTCAACCAGATATCCTTCAATTTCAACGTCTTTGAACCACTCCCACTACCCTAAAATGTAAATACCATCACCACCAATGGCCCCACAGTTGTGGAAAGGAATATTTGGTCTGCTCTAGTGCCCAACTACTCATCTCAGGTTGTTGTAAGCTTGTGCTCAACATCCTAGTTGGACTTTGTGCTGGCCATGTTAAGTTACCCCACTGTTTCCCAGCAAAGCATCCGAGGCATTTGAGAGACAGAACAAATTATGGAATGCAGGTTGGTTGTCAAGGTAGCGGAATATGAAGCAGTGGATCTGTCAAGGGGTTTGAAAATGTATTAAGATGCAGATTGGAAAACAAGATTCTATTTAGTTCAGCAATAATGAAATGAGATGCAACACGCTGACATGTTGCAATACCAATTCTGAATTTAGCCTTGATCTGTCTTCAACTGGAGTTGTTAGAAAGGCTCTGTCTTAAGAACACGAAAATTGCCTTGCTGGACAGATGAAAGGAAAGATGGCGGCCTTCCTCACACAGACATGACAGCACCTGAAAGCTCAGAAAGAGTTTGGTGATGCAGTGCAATGGAATTCCATCAGGGTGCTCACCTGTAGCCTTCTTCTGATTGGTTGTGGGTACCACTAGCCAGAAAGGGATGGAGTCAGCACTTTGGGGGGGGGGAGCTGTTGGAAAGTGAGAGAAAGGAGAGGTGGGGTTCTTGGAGTTCAGCGGGATAGGAGTGAAGCTCCTGAGCTGTGTTTGTAAGATCCACTCTGAGGAAAATATATGTAGCCAGAAAAGGAAGTCTCTGAGCTTTGTTGGAAAGACAGTGATTTGTGTCTTTTTCAGAGTATTCATATAAGAGTTAACTGGCAAGCTGAATTTGAGCAAGAAGTTGAGGTCTACTTGGGTCTCAATTCAGTCAGAAGGAGAGAGGTCTTCTGGAAAGAGGAGAATCCCAAATCAATTAGGAGGGGTGTGGTGATCCCCTAGGTCAGTTATACTCCTAGAGTGTGATTAAACTGGGTCAGTTATACTCCTAGAGTTATACTCCCAGAGTGTGATTTATAGAAGGCTGGGGAACTGACAGAAAGTCTCACCTTGTTTAAGAACCCAAGTATTAAGACCTAAGCTGTAACATCTATACAATTAAGTTTAAGATACTGAAGTGAACTAATTAAAAAGAAGCTGTTTCTATACTTGCATTCACTGAAAATGGTCCCAGAGCAAAATAAGACAATTACAAAATTACTTGTTTTGTAAAAATGATAAATAGTAAAACATAATATATAATAAACAGAACATTACAATAATTATCATAAAATTACATGAAAACATAAAATAGCAGCGACATTAAAAACAACACCTTATTTCCAAACCCTTTGAAAGCCCTTTTTTGTGTGCACACCAAACGAATTGTTCTGAATGGTGAGTGCTTGAAAAGGTGTCTCAGGATAGATCCTAGCATTTGGGAAGATTAAATGAGGTGACCTGGATCCAAGCCATTCAGGGCTTTAAAGATTAAAATCAACACTCCAAATTGAGTTGGAAAACCTACCGGTAGCCAAGGCAAGTGGCGCAAAGTTCTGTATTCAGGTTTCTTCCCTTCTTCCAAGAGGCAGTAAGAAAAAAGGACCACCCCCTTCTCCAGGCACCATTAGTAATTTTCATGTATTGCCATCCAATCCAATCCAATCCAATGCCATTGGAAATCTCGATGACTTCCAGTCAACTTACTTCCAAGTGCAGTTTATATCAATGTCTGGGAATAGCAGGTGAGAGAGTGTTGTTAACGTTCAGCCTCCTGTTTGTGGGCTTCCTATGAGCATTTGGTTATCTACTGTGAGACCAAGATGCTGCTCTAGATAGGCCTTTGGCCTGACCCAGCAGGATCTGCTAATGTTCTTATGCTCTTAAAAACCCCTGTGCATAGGACTACAACCTTCCTGTGAGACCCTGTGCACACTTACTAAGAAGTGAGCTCGGTGGGTCTTATTTCTGAGTAAACAGCTTTAGTCCTCCTTTTCTTCCCTATAGGATGGAAAGATCTAACCGCACATGAAGGCTTCACTTTGCAATTCTGACAAGAACTCACAGACCAGACTGACAGAAAAAGTCAGCATTATCTAAGATTCCTGACCTAACACTGTCAGCCTGGGGAAAATTCGGGTCACAAATGGTTGACAGGATGAGCAGTGGCGTCAAATGTCAAAGTTTTATTTATGTATCTGAATGCAGTATTAACTTCAGCTTCACCACACCCAAATGCACTATTTCTCTCAGAGCAGTTGCTCAGGAAAGCACACAAGAGGGCTGGCAATCCTACAGAAAACCTGGTTCCAAACTGTTTAAGCCACCTTTGAAGTTTTATTCACGTAAAGAGGAAATTATGGTGATGATTACAGATCCCAGCTGGTATCCGTACTAGAGTTTTTCAAATTGTTAATCGCTTTGAGCTGTTTTCATGGAAAGTGGATTCTTAAATTTGGCCATAATGATGATGATGACGCTCACAAGGAGACCTTGGGCCAGTCACTCACTCTTATCCTAACCTATCTCACAGGGCTCATGCAAGGATAAAATAGGGAGAACTATATAGGACAAACCTAGACAGCATCTTAAAAAGCAGAGACATCACCTTGCCAACAAAGGTCCGTATAGTTAAAGCTATGGTTTTCCCAGTAGTGATGTATGGAAGTGAGAGCTGGACCATAAAGAAGGCTGATCGCCGAAGAATGGATGCTTTGGAATTATGGTGCTGGAGGAGACTCTTGAGAGTCCCATGGACTGCAAGAAGATCAAACCTATCCATTCTGAAGGAAATCAGCCCTGAGTGCTCCCTGGAAGGACAGTTCCTGAAGCTGAGGCTCCAGTACTTTGGCCACCTCATGAGAAGAGAAGATTCCCTGGAAAAGACCCTGATGCTGGGAAAGATTGAGGGCACAAGGAGAAGGGGACGACAGAGGACGAGATGGTTGGACAGTGTTCTCGAAGCTACCAGCATGAGTTTGACCAAACTGCGGGAGGCAGTGGAAGACAGGAGTGCCTGGCGTGCTCTGGTCCATGGGGTCACAAAGAGTCGGTCATGACTAAACAACTAAACAACAACAACAACATATAGGACACTTTGAGCTCCTTGAAAGAAAGGCAGAATATAAATGCAATAAAATATAATGGTTATGGTTATCTGAAGTTCTAGCCCACCTTTCGCCATATGCACTCAGGGTGGGTTGCAGCGGTATAAAAACAGTTTAAACAATTTACTATGGGGTGGGTGCTAAAGATCTATATCCTGGGAGCCAAATGCACCCATGCACTTTCCATTGAAATGAATGGAGAGCACCCCACTAACTCTGAGCCCAATGCACTTGTGGGGTGCTCTGGATCTGGGCACATTAGTGTAAAATTCTTAAATGCTAAATACTCTGTTAGAGACACATTCTCTCTCTCTCTCTCTCTCTCTCTCTCTCTCACTGCCCACCTGAACAAGGTATGCTGGAGTCAATTCTAGTGCTGCTTAGAAAATGGAGCTATCATAAGATAATTGAGAAGGTTCTTCAAAGTACTAAACAGGCCTAGGACAACAATAAGAATGTGGTATAGTAATATGGATTTAAGACAATAAGAAAAGAGTTAAATACAGTTAATTGAAGGAACTAATTATCTAGAAAGATGTTTGGGAGAACTGTTACAAGATGATATAATGAAATTCAGTTAGGGGGGATTTGAGGAAGTCACTTAACAATGGAATTTAAAATGAATATAAAAAAGAATATGTGTTTTTCTTTCTCTTTCTTTTCTTTTCTTTTTTAATATTGTAATGTGTTTTGTGTGTTTTATATGTTACATTTGTTATAAATGTGGGAAATTAATAAAAATTTTGAAAAAAAATAAGAAATGGAGCTATAATGGTTTCTATGCAGTAATGCCTGTTAGTTCTGTGCTAATGTGAACTGCCTTTGCATAAAGCCCAGGGAGAGCTTAGCTTTAAGAGGCTCAGATCTATAAAGATCAGACAATGGGAGTGATTAAATTCCCTACCACTACCAAACTCTGTGGACTGGATGTCAAGAAAACACAGAGCTGAGAGGCAACGGAGGACCCCCTTTTCTTGTTCATTATCTTGGCGCTGTATGAAAGGCAGAAATAACTGACATGTTTATACAAACCCGGGAAACGAGGGATCAAACCCCCCACCCTCACCCCCACCCCCACAAAAATGGTTTCACAGCTTCAATCTTTTTGAAAAATCTTATTCCATAACGAGAAAGTGCTGATAAAACAAGTTTCGCTCAGGGCTCTCCTCCGCAGTCTAAAAGGAGCAACACGATATAACACCCTTCCTTTCTGTGCAGGGAATGTCATTACAAGGCCTGTAGCTTGACAGTTGCAAATGGACATGTATTGAGGATCACGTCAAAAAATAGAAAAACTTCAGGTCATCCAAGGGATGGCTGGAACCTTTGGCCAAAGCACCCATTCCGTTATTAAATACTTGTTATTGGATTGTTATATATAGTCACAAAAACACAATATAACATCCCCCCAAACCCCATAACAGATATCTGGTTGTATATTAACATGGTACTAGTAGCCAAAGCTGCCAGGCAGTTAATAGATGACAATATGGAGAAAACACTTAAGTTTACAAAGTTCAGTGAAAGCCACAGTTACCTGCAGGAACAAGTGAGGAAGCCTTGCAGCAGCTTCAGCAAATCTGTTTGCAAGCTTCCTGAGAATAGGGGCCTTTAAGTAGTATCAGAGGGACGCGGGTGGCGCTGTGGGTAAAACCTCAGTGCCTAGGACTTGCCGATCGCATAGTCGGTGGTTTGAATCCCCGCGACAGGGTGAGCTCCTGTCGTTCGGCCCCAGCTCCTGCCCACCTAGCAGTTCGAAAGCACCCTTAAGTGCAAGTAGAAAAATAGGTACCGCTTTATAGCGGGAAGGTAAGCGGCGTTTCCGTATGCGGCACTGGTGCTGGCTCGCCAGAGCAGCTTCGTCACGCTGGCCACGTGACCCGGAAGTGTCTCCGGACAGTGCTGGCTCCCGGCCTCTTAAGTGAGATGAGCGCACAACCCTAGAGTCGGACACGACTGGCCCGTACGGGCAGGGGTACCTTTACCTTTATGTAGTATGAGAACACCTGTGAAGCAAAGGAGACTGTTCCGTTATATAAAAATATATCTATTGCATGTAGATATATTTGGGGAGAGATGCGGGTGGCGCTGTGGTCTAAACCACTGAGACTCTTGGGCTTGCTGATCAGAAGGTCGGCGGTTCGAATCCCTACAACAGGGTGAGCTCCTGTAGTTTGGTCCCAGCTCCTGCCAACCTAGCAGTTCGAAAGCACATCAAAGTGCAAATAGATAAATAGGTACCGCTCCGGCGGGAAGGTAAACGGCATTTCTGTGCGCTGCTCTGGTTCACCAGAAGCAGCTTAGTCATGTTGGCCACATGACCTAGAAGCTGTCTGCAGACAAACGCTGGCTCCCTCGGCCAGTAAAGCTGATGAGTGCCACAATCCCAGAGTCGTCTGTGACTGGACCTAATGGTCAGGGATCCCTTTACCTTTACCTTTTGTTTGGGGATAAAGTGTTCAGTCTGTAAAAATTGATCTGCCCAGGGATCAAGTGGGAAGGTGGTAGAATTTTCAGATCTTGTGGATGAGGTGTCATATAGCCCCAGGGTATATCTGGTCACTAACGTGCTTTGGTAGGTAGATCAAGGTGTGATCTTGAACTAAGGATCAAATGCTATTCTAATGGCATCAAGGGTGCTGTTCTAACATGGTAGTGATCTGATAGGGAACTTTTCAGCTGGAGGGAAAGTAGATGGTGTTTAACCCTCTGTTCATTTAACTGTACCTTTTGCTCCAACCTCATCTCAAGGGCACCATGTTGGCTCCCCCTGCTGTAAATATTTCCCCCCTTTTTAATTGCCTCCTATTGCTGAGGTCTCTTAACCAACAGCTCACCCCTGCTGCTTCCTTGGCTAACAAAGATGTGTGCACCATTTTATTTGTGACTTGTGATTGTTTTACTGATGATTTGTTAAGCATTCTATATGACTTATACTGTATTTGTGATGTTTCATTATGGAGTTTTTATCTTTTATTTGTAAGCTGCTTTGGGATTTATTTGAATAAAAAGCGGCATAGAAATAAAATCAGCCAATCAATTGCATAATAGAAAGATTTTTTTAAGTTAAGCAATCTAATAGCTTAGAACAGTTAGATCAGTGGCACTTAACCCTTTATGGGTCATGGGCCCCTTTGACAATCTGATGTAAGCTATGGACTTCCTCCACAGAAAAATGCACACAAACCGTACAAAGAAAATTCTGCATATAATTTGTTTCATTGTATTTTGGGGGGGAGGGGATTTGAGCTGGTTCATGGACCCTTGAAATCCATCCATGGATCCCCATGGTCAATGTTCAAGGCTATTGGAAGGGCACCCTTTATTTAGTGGGTGGGAGTTCCATTATTCGAGAGCATCTCTCCATGGACTTTAGCTATTCATTAATTTATTTTTGCTTATATTGACAGAACAGATGGAACGGAATGCTTCCTGGCAAAACCAAGTCAACAAATGCATCTCTCCAAAACTTTCTAAGTTCCATATTAGATATGGCAGAGAGTCCCATCTAAAATATATTTATAATAACCATGCTTCTTATTAGCTGCACAGTGTTCAGTGGTGGGAAGAGCCCACTTCATTCCACCAAAATGGAATCCAAAGAAGATGCCTCATTAAAAAAGAATTATGCCATCATTTTAAATTGACATGATAGGATTTTAAATGAGTTTGCTACCAACCTCCTTCACTGCCAGAGGACGTGAGACTAAATTAACACTTGCAAAGTGCTGTGAGATCCTGGGAGTCTCAATATTATCTCAGTGCAAAGTATTAATATGATAATTCCCTTATCCTACAAAATTCACCCCTGACTTAACTTCAATAGGTCTACATACCGGTAGGTTAGAGAAATCTGCCAACAACAACCCAAAAGAGGAAAAATGCAATAATGAGCATTACCATTAATTTCCCTTGGAACTTTGGCTGCGTACACAATTTATCAGCTTAAAATGCATTGAGGTCTCTTTTGACGTTTGCTGTGTTTCACATGGCATCTGCATGATGCTATACACATCAGTGTGGTTTAATGTGCTTCTGAGTCACCTGCTCTCTGTCCACACCATTGGGTGGAGAGGGGACAGGGACGTCTTCCCCCCCCCCAAAAAACCCCTCCTATTTATGAAGCTTCCATCTGTGCATGTAAGACCACCCATTCGTAAGAAAGGTACCTTTCAAAAGTATAGACCTTAGCTTAACTGAGAACTGAATGTGGCGTAAGTTTTCAATTCAGATCAAAGGTGGTTTCAGGGAAAACACAACAAACCACAGAACAGCGGCTAATGTTGTCTGTACATAGCTTCAAAAACCAGCAACTGGAGTGCACAGGATGCAGAGTAAACAGTACTGTGGACACAGTGTTTCCATTTCAAGCAAAGAACCTTTATAAGCACTTGTTGGACTCCAGTTTCAATAGAACACAATAGTCCTTCCAGATCAGACCACTGGTCCATCCATTCCTGTATCCTTGTTTCATAACATGCCTTGTTTCATAACATGCCACTGGTCCATCCATTCCTGTATCCTTGTTTCATAACATGCCTCTGAGATGGGAGCCTTCTTGGGTGGTTGCTCCCCGGCAACCAGCACTCCCACTTCTGAAGCATAGAGGATGCATATAGCCAACATCACTAGCAGCCATTTTCTCCATGAAACTATCTAATCATCTTTTAAAGCCAGCCAAGCTCATGGTCACCGCTACATCTTGACCTTGGTTGCTACACCGCTTGACCTTGGTTGCTGGAAATGCTTTGCCTGCCATCTCTGCTTGTCCACAGCAGAGGAGGCAGTGACTAGCAGTGCTATTCTGGGCTCCTAGGCTTGCTTCCACCATCACCGCCAGGGAGGCTGCTCCACTGGGGCAAAAGCAGCATTGCTCCACCAACTACATGCTGTTTTGCAAAGCACCAAATTGGAGTCCAAGCCAAATCTGGTGCTTGGTGCATGCCTCTAATATGTGCTGAGCTATCTAGAAGTGTGTACCAATAAAGCTTTGAAAAGATATTTTCCTTGGGCTAAGAAATCTCCACAATCTCTTGCACTTTAAACACAAACAAAAACCAGTCTGGGTAATACCCTGAGCCAAATGTAATTGCATGCAACTTCCATCTGCATGTCAGGTTCCATTGTGCATGTGCTGTATGCCTTTATTTATTTACATTATTGGTATACAGCTCTTTATACAGATATATCCCAGGGTGGTTCTAATCCCTGATCATTTGCTGGCTGCAATAGTTCCTGTCAAATCAATAAAGATTTACTCCTAAGTTATAGGCATCATAATCTCAATATGAAATGCTGAAATACACAGGAATATGTTCAGTATATGACTTAAATGTTTATTCAGAAGTCCCACTGCTGTAGGATTTACTCCTTAAGAGAGACTTCCTTCCTTTCAATTATACCTTTCCTAAGCATATATCTACTGCAGAAAGTTCTGTAATTCTCTCATAATAGCCTATGTCTCTGCAGGAATTCTGGTTCTCTCTCTCTCTCTCTCTCTCTCTCTCTCTCTCTCTCTCTCTCTCTGTGTGTGTGTGTGTGTGTGTGGTCTGCAAAGCAACCTCTGAAATTTCTTTAAAGCTACAGCTCTAAGTGTAGACTCTAATAAGTAAATCCCACAGAGTTCAATGGGACCTGCTTCTAAATAAACATGAGGCATTATCCAGCCAAGATTAAGCACTTTTAAATACTGTTGCTGTACATGAGGGAGATTTATTTCATTTCGTTTTGTTTATTTTTACATCCATGCACCACCTCCCTGCCTTACAAGTGCTCCCAAGGCAGGCTGCAGTATTAAAATAAATAAATTTGATAATAAAGAACACTCCAGCAACAAAAGCAATAAGGGGGCACAAACAACAAAACAATCAAAATGGTGGCATCAAAACAATAAAAACCAGCAACATCAAGGAATGGAGAAGAGTTTAACTTTCTTATCTGAAATAGAGAGACAGAGGCCAAGTGTGGTGCAGCTGTTTTAAAGTGTTGCTGACTCTGGACCTAGGAGACCAAGTTTCAAATCTCCACTCAGCCAAGAAACTCACCAGGTGACCACAGGTAAGCCACTGTCTCTTAGTCTAACCTACCTAACAGGGCTGTTGTGAGGACAAAATGGAGGGAGAGGGAGAACCACCTGAAAAGGGGGGGTATAAATGTGCCAATTATATACGATATATATGATATATACAATATCTTTATCGTCATTGTCCCTTGCAGAGCAATGAAATTGAAAAACTACTTAAAACTACATAAAAACTACATAAAACTACATAAAAACTACATAAAACTACATAAAAACTACATAAAACATTCAAAACCCCCTAAAAAACTCTAAAACCCCATTTTAAAATACACTATACTACAGAGCGCCTGCCAACCTAGCAGTTCGCCTGCCAACCTAGCAGTTCGAAAGCACCCTCGGGTGCAAGTAGATAAATAGGGACCGCTTACCAGCGGGAAGGTAAACGGCGTTCCGTGTGCTGCGCTGGCTCGCCAGATGCAGCTTGTCACGCTGGCCACGTGACCCGGAAGTGTCTTCGGACAGCGCTGGCTCCTGGCCTTTAGAGTGAGATGAGCGCACAACCCTAGAGTCTGGCAAGACTGGCCCGTACGGGCAGGGGTACCTTTACCTTTACCTTTATACTACAGAGACCCCTTATGCTGCGTTTAGAACCAGAATTGCATTAGCGTAGAAACTGTTTTTCAGGCGGCAAGTCCTGGCCTTTATAACCCTATACCTTCTTCCAGAAGGCAGAAGCTGAAAGAGATCATTTCCGGGGTGCATACTATCATGTGCTATCTCTGCCGCTTTCTTATGGCACCTGGCAGCATAGATTTGATCTGAGGTGGGAAGATTGCACCCATTAATTCTCTCTGCAGTCTTTACAACCCTGGATAGCATTGTTTTTTCCCTGGCCGTGCAGCTCCCAAACCACAGGCACAGACCATAAGTTAGTACACTCTCCACAGTGCAATGAAACAAATAGACAAGCTTAGTCTCCACAAACTTTCAGGAGATCTTCTTACATTGCGTAGCCTGCTTGTGGATTCTTCCCTGATGCAACTTTGAGCGCATATTTGTAGGATAAGCATCACCTTTTCCCTATACCCAAAGAAAATCAAAATGCAAATTGCTTATTAAAAACAGAGAGAGAGAGAGAGAGAGAGAGAGAGAGAGAGAGAGAGAGAGAACCTCATTAAGATGCCAACAGCAAAACAGAGGCGGAAGGCAAACCACTCCAGAGAAACAGTCGCGGTTCACGTGATTGCAGAAATCTGACTGAAACGATGCCATGTTGCTTAGAATATAAATTAATGGCAGTTATTACAATCAAGGGCTGTAGCGTTCAAGAGCCAGTTTTATGATCTGATCAGGTACATTGCAATTTAGGTCTTGCGCTCTCGCCACTGCTGTTTGTCATCCTCCTGCCTCTTCGATGCAAATAGCTTGATCCTGGTGTCCCAGCAGACCCTGTCGCCATCTGCATCTGTTTGCCTGAAATAGCTTTGAAGCTGACAGCCTAAAGAGTGGAACAATTAGGGAGAAATCATAATGGGACATGAGTAAGGATGGAAGGAGGGTGCTCGAAGATGCTCCATTAGTTTCTCCATAAGAGCTATGTTCCATAGTCTATCCTGCCATGCCTCTAATGTTAACTTAGTAGTCAGGGTGTCGACTTGAATAAAATATTGAGGGGGTCCTAGTAAGTCCCGCCCTCCATAAATGATCACATGATGCAGTACACATACACCATTTCCCCCCAATTATTTTTATCATTTTTTTCCAAATATCTTAAACACAACACAGCTTAACAATATTATTCTCCTTTCAATCTATATCTTATCCAAATTAACTTCCCTCCACCCCTCTTCTGGCTTCTCTACATTGCTCTTACTTAAGCGTGATTACTATATATACATTCTATAAATGCCTATAATTCCTTAATAATTTTTTGTATTTAGATATTCATTCCTTATTATATTACAGCATTACATCTTGTGGTCTAACCAAAAGTTTACAATAAACATTACGAGTTTTATTTCGGTCCTGTGAGTGTCTTTATTTATGTACAGTTTTCTCTAAGTATACCATAAATTTGGACCATTCTCTTTGGAATTTCTCATCGTCCTGTTGTCAGATTCTTCCAGTTAACCTTGCTATTTCCGCATACTCCAATACTTTCTGTTGCCATTCTTCAATTGTCGGAATATCCTTGCACGCACACTATTTGAATGGCAAGGTCCATCAACTTTGAGGGGGCCCAGCCCCCTCAAATAATTAATTGAGGGGGCTGAAGACACCTCAGCCCCTAGGAGTTGGCTCCTAGCAGTTTTCCAGTATTGCATTCATTTATTTCTAGCTGCAGACATGAAAAGAATCAGTAGGTCCTTAAGCAGGAAATTCTTATGCTCATCTGTAAACAGATTTAATACAGCTTGCCTTGAATCAGGTTGTATCACCTGTCCTGCAATGAGCGCTCACACCTTCCTTTGTGGGCACCCTTTGCGGAACCGCGCGCAGCACCTCAGCCCATGTGGGACCCACCAGCTGGTTGGGCTGGCCTGCCTCCCTATGCTAGTCATTGGAGGTTCCCGCCAAGCCTCAATTAGCCAATCAGCACTGCAGGGAATCATAGAATCATAGAGTTGGAAGAGACCACAAGGGCCATCGAGTCCAACCCCCTGCCAAGCAGGAAACACCATCAGAGCACTCCTGACATATGGTTGTCAAGCCTCTGCTTAAAGACCTCCAAAGAAGGAGACTCCACCACACTCCTTGGCAGCAAATTCCACTGTCAAACAGCTCTTACTGTCAGGAAGTTCTTCCTAAGGTTTAGGTGGAATCTTCTTTCTTGTAGTTTGGATCCATTGCTCCGTGTCCGCTTCTCTGGAGCAGCAGAAAACAACCTTTCTCCCTCCTCTATGTGACATCCTTTTATATATTTGAACATGGCTATCATATCACCCCTTAACCTCCTCTTCTCCAGGCTAAACATGCCCAGCACCCTTAGCCGTTCCTCATAAGGCATCGTTTCCAGGCCTTTGACCATTTTGGTTGCCCTCCTCTGGACACGTTCCAGTTTGTCAGTGTCCTTCTTGAACTGTGGTGCCCAGAACTGGACACAGTACTCCAGGTGAGGTCTGACCAGAGCAGAATACAGTGGCACTATTACTTCCCTTGATCTAGATGCTATACTCTATTGATGCAGCCCAGAATTGCATTGGCTTTTTTAGCTGCCGCGTCACACTGTTGGCTCATGTCAAGTTTGTGGTCAACCAAGACTTCTAGATCCTTTTCACATGTACTGCTCTCAAGCCAGGTGTCACCCATCTTGTATTTGTGCCTCTCATTTTTTTTGCCCAAGTGCAATACTTTACATTTCTCCCTGTTAAAGTTCATCTTGTTTGTTTTGGCCCAGTTCTCTAATCTGTCAAGGTCGTTTTGAAGTGTGATCCTGTCCTCTGGGGTGTTAGCCACCCCTCCCAGTTTGGTGTCATCTGCAAATTTGATCAGGGAGGCGGGCCAGTTCCTTAAATAGGAGCTGGAGCCAGCAGCAGCTATGCAATCGACTCCGGAGCTTCACCCACCCAACCCTCCCTGTGTCTAATGTTTGCAGGTTAACCATTTTCCTTCCTGTTCAGCGGGTGCTGCTACGGTCTTTGGATAGTTGTTGTTGAAGAGCCGGGAATGAATTTCCCTGCATTGGCATGTTTGGCCTTCCCCATAGCAATTTGTCACAATCTTGGTGGTTTTAGGACTTGGGCGGAATCCTTTAGTCTATCTTCCCTATATGGGGGGGGGGGTGAAGTGGTGACTCACCCCCCACAGCAGCGATTCCAGGGTCCCCTCTTAAAGGGGTTTGTATATTGGAGTCACTGGCCATACACTGAAAGGTTGTCAGTGAACTCCCCTGTGTTGCGGGGATATGGGATGCCAGCACACACAAGCGTCTTGCTGTGCACCCTCCCATATCCCATTCACCCTGAGGAGCCCCAATTCCCCCGGCTGGGTGGCTGGGAGGGATACATGCCCAATGCCTAAGCCAAGGTCTTTCTACATCTGAAAGGTTTAATAAAGTTGTGGCCAATTTTTAATTCCATAACACATTGTCACAGGTCATTATTCCTTCTGGTGGTCTCTCGGGCCGGGAGGGGGGTCTCCGCCTGGACACGCAATAGAAGAAACGTCTTCAAATACCATTTCTCGAAATAATGGTACAGGTTTTCAGCCCCACCACATCTGAAAATATGTACCTGACCTCTCCAACAAAAGGACTTCACCTGTGGCATTTCACAGATGTGCCGTGTCATCTGTGAACTGTGTCAACGCTATTTTCATTCTTGTCAACGCTGGTTTAAAAATAGTTCTAGTGCTAAACAGCTTCCAAGATGGTGCCACAAAAACAAGTTTTAAAGTTGTTTTTAAAAAACCTGAAAGGTTGCCCAGAGTAGGCATGAACAGTGAGCTTTCCCAGCCACTTAGTCTCTATAGATTTACCTGAGGAGCCTACATTTCAGAATCCATTTCCTGCCAATTCTTTTGGGACAAACATTTTGCTAGCGCCATGCTGCTTGCAGCCACAGTTTGCTCTGACATCCTTGCACCAATAAAACCTGAGGGAGCCCAGGATAGGTGTTCTGAAATGCGGACGTGCTTTCCTCCAAACCGTCTACGCAGTACAAGTCAATGCGAAAGGGACAGTCTCCCCCAGCTCTGTTGGCCCTTTGTATCAGGGAGTGTGTTTGCCAGCTGATATTTCTTCTCTTTTTTTATCAGAGGGTGGAAGGAGGATAAGCCAGAGCGCCAGAGGGACTGAAATCCATTTTAGATAAATGTGTCAAATAATGTAAGTCTTCTTTGCCTCAAAATTAAATCACTATGGAATTATATTTTGAACATTGCTCCAAAGGCCTACAAGGCTTTGATATGTTAAATTCTGGGGACAAGCGGTAGATGTTGAAGTTCAATGTGGGAAGGGAATTGTGTGGATAAGAAAAGAAACACCGTGGGGGGGTCTTTATATTCAGCATGTATGCCCTAGAGTGGTAGACCATGGTTGAGGCCAGTAGCTATTTGCCTAGCAGGGAAGGGCCACAGCAACAACCTTCCAGTGGCAGCACTGCTGTCAGATACCAGGAGAAGGATGTGGTGGCAAAGTCAAGGCTGTGCAAGTGCACCAGTTGAGCCAATCCAGCACTCCTGCAGATGGACCCACACAGTCCCCACCGTGCTGCTTCCTGTGCTCTACCCCTGCTGTTAAGCAGCAGCGACACCACTGGTGGGAGGCTATTGCTGCGGTCCACACACACTCCTGGTTAACACCGACAAGGGAAATCACACTGGAGTGAATTCACACTGGAAGGAGTGCACTGCACATTACAGTGGTACCTCGGGTTACATACGCTTCAGGTTACAGACTCCACTAACCCTGAAATAGTACCTTGGGTTAAGAACTTTGCTTCAGGATGAGAACAGAGGCGCGCCAGCAGCGGGAGGCCCCATTAGCTAAAGTGGTGCTTCAGGTTAAGAACAGTTTCAGGTTAAGAACAGACCTCCGGAACAAATTAAGTTCTTAACCCAAGGTACCACTGTACTGACTCTCAATTTCCAAGATGCGATTTCACACTCAGCCTGTGTGATTTTCTGCCATCTACCTGAAATTGCAAAGTATGCCGACATATTTATAGCTATGCTGCTGCGTCATTAGCTATGAGTTTAGGCCCAATTGCCTAAACTCCTATTCAGTCAATCAAAATGCCCATTATGTTTATCATAATTTCCTTTGCTGGCAATGTCAAGGAACTCCGAGTGGATTCAAGAGGGCCTTTAGAAAGGAGCATGACTTCAAAAGGCTAACTGGGAACAGAAATCATGTTTGTAGGTAAGACCAACAAATTGGACAGAATGGACTGGAACATGAAAACAGACAATGGGAAGTGACACTTGACATTCCTAGGAAGCAAAAGAGTGGTAATCTGGCCACAGAAAATGAATTTGTCTGAAATAACACTGAAAGGTTCATAAACTGACCCAGCACCATGGACCAAAGAACTTGTCATACAAGTGTCTTCTGTGGGAATCAAAGATGGTCACGTTTACCTCAGGAGGCATCCAGCATCTGGAATTATACTCTCCATAATATGAGGCAGGATTAAAAGGCAGAGAAAATGGTTAAACCACATAAGAAAAACCAAAAAGGGATCATTTCATGGTCAGAAATTGGGAGCGGTTTCAAGCAAGCAAGCCCTCCGTTGTTTTGCATATCTTGAAATAAGGATCTTAATAAAGAACTGAGAGAATTAACTCATTTTGAGAACTGAACTTTAAAAATAGGGAGCATCTGTTGCCAAAGAATTACAACTTATTTTTAAAATTCAGTATCAAACCTGAGCAAGTAAAGGGATTTAATATTAAGTGGCCACAAAAAATAAAGAAGAACAGAGTTTTATTATTTGTTTGTTTGTTTGTTATTAAATAGGTCAATATGCAGGAAAGAGCACATATGTTTATTGAAACATATCAATTGTAGGGTTTTGTTTTGTTTTCATTTACTCCTACTTTGTTTAGTCGTTTCTAAAAACACAACAGTTTTACAACAGTGTTCCATGCTTCCTGTGTTTGTCACACTGGGTTCCTAACTGCAGAAAGTTGAGGTGTTAATTTACTTAATCAGGGAATGCCATTTTATTTACTTGCGCTCTAGGCAGGAAACCTTTATGCACAATAAACTGGGGTAAGGGAAGCTGGTATAAATCAAGCCGGCATAAATTTACAACAGATCCAAACCCCTTTTAGCAGAGTTGATGCTGTTGCCCTGCCCTAAGCCTGGCAGAGGAAGCAACCTTTAAAACAGTATTGCATGCTGGGTTAGCAGGTCATGTGACAGAAATGAATGGACTCAGAATCCAGCCAAAGTCCCCACTCTCTGGTCCTGCCCTCACCATGCTCCCAGAATGCTGAGCCAGAGATCCGCTGCCAGTGGCATAGCATGGGGGGCTGTGGCCCCGGGCACATTACTGGAAGGGGGAGCGACCAGGCGCCCCCACAACAGGCTCTCACCAGAGCCTGGCTCCAGTGTGTGAGGGAGCTGCCAAGGCCATTTTCTTGCACCCAGCCGCTGTTCCGTTCCCGGGTCATGTCGGACCTAGGGGCAGAGTGAAGAAGAGTCAGTAGCAGCTTCACAACCCCTCTCCTCATTTGGGCTGTGTGTCCCCCGCTCTGCTTTGGGAGGCAAGCTGCAGCCGGCTCCCTCTGCACCCCTTGAGGGGACACGCTGTGTGTCCCCCCCAGGCAGCAGTTGTGGATGCTCTGTCACTGTCCGCTGCATCCTAATCAGCTCACCTGGTGGATCTTGCCCTAGGATTGCCCCCTTAGCTTTCATTCCAGTCCGCTAGATGCAAAGTTCTTTGTAGCTGAACCTAGAGTGGCCCTGTGTCCTACTTCACAGAGGATGGTCCTCTATTTGAAGGACTGCTTGGTCCAAGTCCATTTTAAAGGTGAAGAACCATCAGAAAGAAGAGCAGGAAAGGTCCTGGAAGTTGCTCATCAACAGCTAGGAGCACCTGAGAGAAAGGGCCACGTGTACAAGTTGAAGAGGAGAAAAAGTCTCTAAGCTTTTGGCAATTAGTTTGGGGGGGGTGGAAAAAGAAGGACCCCTTCCTTTAAAACAAAAACTAGGATGGAGAATCATGGCCAACAGGAATTGGGACTGGGAAATATGGAACTGGGTATGAATTACCGAAGACATAACAAGTAAATAATTGTGGACTAATACGCTGTTAAGATGGATTGCAAGAAGATCAAACCTATCCATTCTTAAGGAAATCAGCCCTGAGTGCTCACTGGAAGGACAGATCGTGAAGCTGAGGTTCCAATACTTTGGCCACCTCATGAGAAGAGAAGACTCCCTGGAAAAGACCCTGATGTTGGGAAAGATGGAGGGCACAAGGAGAAGGGGACAACAGAGGACAAGATGGTTGGACAGTGTTCTTAAAGCTACCAGCATAAGTTTGACCAAACTGTGGGAGGCAGTGGAAGACAGGAGTGCCTGGCGTGCTCTGGTCCATGGGGTCACGAAGAGTCAGACACAACTAAACGACTAAACAACAACAACAACAAGGCTGTTAAGAGTTGTTGGAACCCTTGGAGAGATATTTATCATACAGTGGTACCTCGGGTTAAGTACTTAATTTGTTCCGGAGGTCCATACTTAACCTGAAACTGTTCTTAACCTGAAGCACCACTTTAGCTAATGGGGCCTCCTGCTGCTGCTGCGCCACCGGAGCACGATTTCTGTTCTCATCCTGAAGCAAACTTCTTAACCTGAAGCACTATTTCTGGGTTAGTGGAGTCTGTAACCTGAAGCGTATGTAACCCGAGGTACCACTGTATTGGATCAGAGAAAGACTATTTTTGACATTTAGCAATGATAATGATGGAAGAGTTCCTTTTGGACTTTTTGGATTGAAAAAAAGAATGAACGAACTTGAGATACCTGAGACTGAAAAATGGGAAAACACTGCTGAGCATATTGAGAAGCAGCTGGATATTCTCTTGGAACACAGCTAGGTGTTTTCCTGAAGTGTATATTTTGAATAGTCTTTTATTGGCAGATAGAGAATCCAAAGCACTTCACACTTTTTTTCCTTATTTCTTATATTATTTTTATTTTCTATAACTTCTAATTTTCATTTCCTCCCCCTCCGCTAACTCTATCTATATTTATGGTCTGTCTCTTTTTATGTTTCCCATGCCATGTTTATGAAGATACACACAGGAAGGTGTAGGATGGAAGACGAACAGCCTTGTGTGAAGGTCAGGGTAGGGATGATCTCCCAGGGTGGGAGGCTGGGGGAAGAGGGGGAATCTCCCAGGTGAGAGCTGAGAGGGCTCACCCTCCTTTGGGTGGAATAAGGGTAAAGTCACATCCTCTTCCTCATCTTGTCTTTTTTCTATCTTTTCTCTCTGTTTCATTTTTATTTAGATTTGTTTGGCTTTTATTGTATTATATGCTGGACCATAAAGAAGTATGTATGGAAGTGAGAGCTGGACCATAAAGAAGGCTAATCGCTGAAGAATTGATGCTTTTGAATTATGGTGCTGGAGGAGACTCTTGAGAGTCCCATGGACTGCAAGAAGATCAAACGTATCCATTCTTAAGGAAATCAGCCCTGAGTGTTCACTGGAAGGACAGATCCTGAAGCTGAGGCTCCAGTACTTTGGACACCTCATGAGAAGAGAAGACTCCCTGGAAAAGACCCTGATGTTGGGAAAGATGGAGGGCACAAGGAGAAGGGGCCGACAGAGGAGGAGATGGTTGGACAGTGTTCTTGAAGCTACCAGCATGAGTCTGACCAAACTGTGGGAGCCAGTGGAAGACAGGAGTGCCTGGCGTGCTCTGGTCCATGGGGTCACGAAGAGTCGGACACGACTAAACAACAACAACAATGCTGAAAACGTTCAATAAAATGTTGTGTGTGTGTACACACACACACACCCAGGAGCACCTGAACAGCAGATTGAGCAGACGCAGAGTTCCACCTCTTCACAGCCTTGTTCCTCACTATGGTGAGATGCATTGTATTTCTATTTAGAGTGATTGTTTCCAAATATGCATCAACCCCTGTAAATTAGCATATGCATATTGTATATAAATCTGCATCCTCTTTTGCCCTGCTTTTTAGGCATTGTGTTTCCTCCCTCCCCCTCCTGGATGCCCAGGCGCGCCACCCTAACATAAACAGATGTCAGCTTGATAATAAAAATAATCCCTTTTTTATTATCTGCTGGGACCGACACAGCAACAACTGTCGATTCTTATTTTCTCAGCGTTGCTTCAGCTGCGAGGTGCCTGACAGGTATGCACTTTGTCTTCCTCATTTTTCCTTCTTCCCTGACAGCATCCTATTTGCATAGACACTTGTAGCCGGACGTCGAGGGTGTCCTCAGGAAGATATCCTGTTTAACTCATTTGCTTTGTGCGGCACGCAGCGCAAAAGGTGCCAATTAGAAGGCAGCGGGAGGCTAAGAAGATCCTGTCTGTCAGCTTGGCTGGGAGAGAGAATTTGTTATTAATTATTAAGGCTGCTCTGCCATGAAAGGATTCGCTCACAAAACACCTGTGTCTCAGTGAACAGAACGAAAGGAAGAGATCATGGGAAGGGGGCCAGGAGGAATAAAGAACTTCCTCCAGCATTGAAATCCACTCTTATCTCTCTCTCTCAAGGTCCATTCTCATTAGCCACCTTCTCCTTTGCTCAAGCCCAGGAAGAATGTAAATGGAGCCCTGCTGGGTGAGGCCAAAGCCCATCCGCTGTCCAGCATGCCACGTCCCGTTTAAGAGATGCCTCACTGAAGCCTGCCTGCAGGACATGAGGGTCAGGATGCTGTCAGCAGCTCCTGGCTGGTTGCCCAGGAAAGTATAAAGGCAAGGAACAGTTTCTTACCGTACTTTTTTATTTCAGTCTTTACCGAGAAAGGCTATAGGACCCAGCCTCTTGGATAATGGCATTGTCCTGAGTGAATCTCCACCCTGTCTCTCCCACTTCTTCATTCGTCACTTCTGTGGGTGCCACTAAGTGCCCTCTGTCTTTGAGCTCTTTGCTCTCCTACTTTTAAGGCTTGCCGGGTTCTGGGAGATGGTGATTCTGGAATGCTTTGTAATGACAATGTGCCAGCCAGCTGCTCTGACTCTCCCATGATTTCCCAACTTTCCCCCTTATCTGCCTCTGAGCTGTGACCTCCTTCAAACCCCTGTTGTAAATCTATACTGTCTTCTACCTTCCCCTCCCTGGAACAGTCAGGATGGGGAGGCGGTCTCCACCATTCCTCCTCTGCCCAGTCCCTGACAATGAGTGCAACAACTTTTTATTTTTCTTGTTCCTCGGCAACTGGTATTCAGGAGCATGCTGCTAATCCTGGAAGTTACACATAGCCATCATGGCCTAGTAGGTAGTGGAGGTGGTCAAGTATCAGGGATTGCAAATAAAGTAAAATCCAAACTGTGCTAAAGTCCACCTTTCAGAGACTGCCCTGCCTTCATTCCCATCCCACTGTGCTTTGGGTCTTCTGCTCCTAATCCACCAACCTTGATGGTGATCTGTATCTGACCCAGAAGATTCCCCCAGACCTACCAAATTCTGCCCTCCTCTGATTTGCTGGAGCTGTTTTGGGTTTGTCAGCTCTACTCAACCATGCTGCTCACTGCTCAACCATATATAACATTTACCCCCCACTTTCCTTTCAAGGCAACTTGAGGCAGAGCTACACCATACATTTACAGCACATCCAAAGCACATTTAAAGCAAATAATAATAATAATAATAATAATAATAATAATAATAATAATAATAATAATAATTTATTATTTATACCCCGCCCATCTGGCTGAGTCTCCCCAGCCACTCTGGGTGGCTCCCAATCACATGTTAAAAACAATACAGCATTAAATATTAAAATCTTCCCTAAACAGGGCTGCCTTCAAATGTCTTTTAAAGATAGGATAATTGCTTATTTCCTTCACATCTGAAGGGAGGGTGTTCCACAGGGCGGTTGTCACTACCGAGAAGGCGCTCTGCCTGGTTCCCTGTAGCTTTGCTTCTCGCAGTGAGGGAACCACCAGAAGGCCCTCAGCTCTGGACCTCAGTGTCTGGGCTGAACGATGGGGGTGGAGACGCTCCTTCAGGTATACTGTGCCGAGGCCATTTCGGTCAACACCAACACTTTGAATTGTGCTCGGAAACATACTGGGAGCCAATGTAGGTCTTTCAAGACTGGTGTTATGTGGTCTCGGCGGCCGCCCCCAGTCACTAGTCTAGCTGCCGCATTCTGGATTAATTGCAGTTTCCGGGTCACCTTCAAAGGTAGCCCCACGTAGAGCGTGTTGCATTCCCCCCAAAGCATATGACTTCCCCCAAAGCATATGAGAAACCGTAATTTGTTAAGGGTGTTGGGAATTGTAGCTCTGTGAGAGGGTGGAAATACAGTTCCTAAAATTCTTTGAGGGGAGCCACGTGTTTCAAATGTATGGTTTTAATCTGAGTTTGGAATGCTTGGTTAAAACTACAGTATGCCATACCTCTCTCCCATCACCATGAAGTGCTAGCATTAAATGTGCCTCTATTCTCATATTTAAACGTTTTGTGCCAATGTATCGCTTTTCTGCAATTTTGTAGTAAGCCTGTTCCTCACACCTTCTTTAGCACTTTCTGTATTTATATAACAGCTGTTTATCTGTGAACATTTCATTTGACGAAGCTTAGGGATGGTGCCACAGCAGAAACTGAGAGGGCAAGGGAGGAGACTAGTGGAATCTAAACACTCATGGGCAGTGCCTGTCAAAGCATGGAATCCAATCCATTTTACACACACACAAAACACACACATATGCACACACCCTGTGTAAACTTGCCCTGAATGATTCCAGCCTTGAATAATGTCTGGTATCCACTGACGATTTGCATGTATGCATGGGTAACCACAGTTATAATACCAAGCACTTTCATATTGTCTCATATCCCTGCAAAAACAAATGCATTTCTCTGGAGATGGCTCCCCATTGCAGGGCTGAACCTAAATGTTCTCTCCATTTTTGCCAGCTCAGCCACAAGTGATGGTAATAGTGGTGGTTGGGACATTTTGGCATTGGCGGCATGCGTGTGTTGACAGCAGTTACCGAATCTGAGACAAAATTTGGGACCAAAACTCAGCTGCAGCAGAGGTTGTCCATGTGGCTGCTGATTGGTTCTCACCATTTCCCTTGGAATGACACTATGGCCAAATTCGCACCATACTTTTAAAGCACTACAATACCAATCAAAACAGTGATAGTTTCCCCCAAAGAGTTATGGGAGCTGTAGCTGTTATTAGGTGCTGAAAGTTATTAAAGGTAAAGGTAAAGGTAAAGGTCACAGACGACTCTGGGGTTGCAGCGCTCATCTCTCTCTATAGGCCGAGGGAGCCGGCGTTTTTCCACAGAGAGCTTCCGGGTCATGTGACCAGTATGACTAAGCTGCTTCTTGCGAACCAGAGCAGCACATGGAAATGACGTTTACCTTCCTGCCAGAGTGGCACCTATTTATCTACTTGCACTTTGACATGCTTTCAAACTGCTAGGTTGGCAGGAGCAGGGACCGAGCAACGGGAGCTCATCCTGTTGTGGGGATTTGAACTGCTGACCTTCTGATCAGCAAGCCCTAGGTTCAGTGGTTTAGACCACACGCTTATTCCACTTGGAGAGCTACAATTCCCAGAGTTGTTTAACAGCTAATCCCTCTTCCCAGAGAACTTTGAGAATTTTAGCTGTTAGTCTTTAAGATACCTCAAGTCGATTTTCTGGTACCTTGTTTCTGGTACCTTTTCAGGAGGGCCCTATTTTGGCAACTGCTCCAAGGCCCAGGGCCACCTTAAGCCAGTCTAGTGCAAAGACTAGTTTCATTCTATCCTAATCCAGTTATATCTGGGAAGGAATGGCAAAGGACAAGAAAAAAAATGTATTAATCTAGAGGCAGGCATGTCACCAAGTATTATTCTACCTGTCACCTAAAGCCATTTGCACAGGCCAGTAAATATATGGGATCCACATTGCTAAATGCTTTGCTTGTTTCCCTCTGCTGTGAGTCAGACATCTCTAATACAAATGGCTGAGAGGCTGCCTTAAGCTCTGACACAAACTGCTTCTGCAACACTGTCTTGTGACAATGACCAGGAAATGAATTTCTTTGAAACAGTATTCACTTGCTGTTTGGCTTAAATTTAGGACAGCCGTGCTCTCTGGACAGAATTTAGTGTTCTGCAACTACAGAAAATGCGGTAATAGAATTAGATGGTAGAATTTTGGACTCTACCACTTCAGATTTCAGTGAGGGGAGTTCTTCTTAATGCTGCCCTGAATTTTTTTAAAAAATAGAAGCTTCCCCATAGTTGTCACATCAGGGAGAGGGTGATTCTAAAGGAAGGATGGGGAACCTGCGGCTCTCCAGATTATCTTGCTTCTCTCATCACCCCCAGACCATTCGTTGTGTTGGATGAAACTGATGGGAGTTGGAATCCAACAACACAGTAGCTAAACTGAGGAACTTTTTCCTGCCAGAAGTACTGATGTCCACCAACTTAGATGGCTTCAAAAAGAATTGGGAAAATTCATGGAGGATATTGTGATTGATAGCTGCTAGTCACAATGGCTATGCTCCACTTCCACAGTTGAAGACAATTTATCTCATTTTGCTTTAGTGGTGAAGTAGACAGAGACTTTGTTTATGCACCCGTCTACGTGAAAGCTTTGCTCAGACCTTCTGCTGAACAGAAAGTGGTTGGGACTGTTGGGATTTCATTCCCCCGTTGCAGGATGGATGTGTGATTGTTTTCATCACATGTCTGTGTTGACATTCCATGCTGTTGGAGTCATGAGAACGGAAGTTCAGTTGCACTGTTCCGTTATGTTGTACTTTTGCTTTTCTGCTCTCTCGGAGATGAAGAAGGAGAGAGGAGCCATGATTTCCTTTCTTCTGTTTTGTACATAATAAAGTAGCTTAGAAATCCACACCTCCAATGCCTAGCTTCTGCTTGGACTCTGCTATTTGTGTTGTGTGCATATATCTTCAGATATGTGTCGCAGAAGTACATTGGGAAAGAAGAGTAATGAATCATCCCAAGGGTCGCTTGTGGGGGACAACGTAGCTGCCTGGTGTTCTCTAGTTGGTGCAAGAAGCCCAGCGAGGTCTGTCTCTGTGTATTCAGGCACCAGCAGGGACTGGGGGCCAGAGCATTCAGTCACACTTCCTCCCTTCAAATGGTCAATGAATATATAGAGACCATGAGGAGAAGCTCAGCAGATATTCGACTTTCCCAACCACTAAGGAGCTCCTGGAAGCCCATGGTGGTCTGAGTTGCTTAGCTTGATCAGGACAGGAAATAAATGTGGTTGGATTGTCCTGTGTTTTGATGGTAGGGTTGGTGGTGCAGAACCCCTAGTCTGCAGGCCTAATTTGGCCCAGTAGGCTTCCACATTTACTCCATGCAGCCATTTTGGCCAAGCCACGCCCACGTGTGCGACATACCTGATGTCAGGTGCAGGCATGGCTGTGCCCCCAAAAGCATTTACACCTCCTTCTGTGGAAACATGTTGAAGAAAAGATGGAGAATAAATAGTTTTCAACCTTTTTTTCAGATCTAGCTTGGAAATGGTGGGGTGGTAGTTGCCTTCACGCCTTCGAGTCCTTTGTGGGTTTATAAAAGCCATTTCTGGATTCCTAAAAGTACACCTTCTTCCAACTCTTCCTTCCTGAAAACTCATAACAAGTAGGTCATAGCTACAAAGGGGGAAGAAGGAGAAAATTTAGCTTGAGTTCCTGCCTGGAAGTTGTATCAGCAGCCAAATCGTACACTGTTTGTTATAGACCCTTGAGAGTCAAGGTATTTGACCTGCCCCATTTCTACCAATCAGTGGGATTTTCAAAATTTCTAGACTTTAAAATAGTTCTTTACTGTGAAAACACAAAGGGCTGCAAAGGATGAAAGGTCTCCCTGTAGTGTGAACTAACATGCCTGCAGAACCTCAGTAAAGGGGAAAATGTGTTTTGGAAGCAGGCAGCTGGGAGAAGAGCAGAAGACATGTAGAAATACTTCAGCAGTCTCTGGGCCGGTAGCCAAATTCCAATTTTAAAATGGAAGGAAGAAGAAGAAAGTACTATAAGTGCAGGTTTGTATATGGTGAGAATGGTCTTCCCTTATATCTCGGAGCTTTCTTTTAAAAGGCTTAAGAGGATGGATGCAAGCAGGAGGTCCTTTGGAGAGAAAGGGCAACCCAAATGGTCAAGGTGATACAGCAGCTCCCCTATTAAGAAGGGTCACAACATTTGGGGCGACATCACCTTGCCAACAAAGGTCCGTATAGTTAAAGCTATGGTTTTCCCAGTAGTGATGTATGGAAGTGAGAGCTGGACCATAAAGAAGGCTGATCGCCGAAGAATTGATGCTTTTGAATTATGGTGCTAGAGGAGACTCTTGAGAGTCCCATGGACTGCAAGAAGATCAAACCTCTCCATTCTTAAGGAAATCAGCCCTGAGTGCTCACTGGAAGGACAGATCCTGAAGCTGAGGCTCCAATACTTTGGCCACCTCACGAGAAGAGAAGATTCCTGGAAAAGACCCTGATGTTGGGAAAGATTGAGGGCACAAGGAGAAGGGAACAACAGAGGACGAGATGGTTGGACAGTGTTCTCGAAGCTACCAGCATGAGTTTGACCAAACTGCGGGAGGCAGTGGAAGACAGGAGTGCCTGGTATGCTCTGGTCCATGGGGTCACAAAGAGTCGGACACAACTAAACGAATAAACAGCAACAAATTGGTGGAGGGGGGGAGATCTTCACACAAACAAGAAAATAAAATTTAAGAAGGGCATCTCCACCATCTAAGTGTTAGAATTCCTGCTCCACGATTGCAGTCAGGGGATTTTTTGTCTTTCACATGACGTGGTATGTTTGGACTCCACAGAGTGGGAAGTGAGGTGGACAGGATGTTTGTGTTACTGTGTTCCGTGAAGTGGGACTATGGTCCTTCATTCTTTTTCTCTTTGCTGTCTGATGCTAGGGAGAGAGGGAGCCATGTTGCAGTGCTCCGTGTTTTATGCATTGTGACTCACTGCTATTTTTATTGATTGTACTTTGGTAGTTATTTATTGTAATTGTTAATAGTGAATTTTTGTTTAGTTATTATTTGCTGATATTTAATTTTATTGTGTGCTATTGAATAGTGAATAGTACTTAGTTTATTTGATATCAGTTGTTTATTTTAGTCGTTTATGCTTTTATTATGGATTTTTTGTATTGGAACAGATGGTTATAAGGTGTGTGATCTTTGTTGTATATTTTGTTGTTCCTTCAGCTAGTAAACCACTTGGTATACAACCACTTGGTATGGCGGTATACAAATTAAAAGCAAAATTTAAAAAATGAAGTTAAATGAAATACTAGTTGCTGGAAGCTGCCGGAAGGTAAGAATACTCTTGCATTTGGGTCCTGCTTCTGGGCATCTGGTTGGCTCCTGTGAGAACAGGATGCTGGACTAAATAGACCATTGGCCTGATCCAGCAGGCTCTTTCTTAGGTTCTTATGCACCTCAAGCAAATTTCTTAACCTGAGGTACTATTTCTGGGATAGTGGAGTCTATAACCTGAAGCGTCTGTAACCCAAGGTACCACTGTACACCCAGCTCCAAATATGTGTGCAACAATCACAGATATGCATATATATCAGTCCTAAAGATGCAGTGGTACCTCAGGTTGCAGATGCTTCAGGTTACAAACTCCGCTAACCCAGAAATAGTACCTCGGGTTAAGAACTTTGCTTCAGGATGAGAACAGAAATCGTGCTCCGGCGGTGCGGAGGCAGTGGGAGGCCCCATTAGCTAAAGTGGTACCTCAGGTTAAGAACAGTTTCAGGTTAAGAATGGACTTCCAGAACAAATTAAGTACTTAACCTGAGGTACCACTGCATATTTGTCAGAGAGTGAAACTCTATAGAGACATTGTAGCTCCTGTGTTCATCAACATGGGATAAGGGACTGGGGATGCCCTGAGCAGGCTGCCCCCTAACACTGTGAGCTACCATCTCCCCTCAAGAACCAATCTGGTTGCTTGTGCAGTACACAAATGAGGCCCTGAGTGTCTGAAGGCAGTTCATATGGGAGCCTTTGTGAATATAAAGGTTCCCATACAATCCGGAACCCCAATTGTTTGGTATTCCAGATTCCATATTTATGAGCATGGGAGCTATAAGGCCTGAGTCAGGCTTGATTCTTTATATACAGGTACACTGTTTCCCTTCCTTATTCTGCACACTACATAGGAACACAGGAAGCTCACTTAGATCACTGTTCCACGCAGCTCACAGGAGCTCTCCAAGGTCTCAGACAGGAAACATTCCTAGCCCCACCTGGAGATGCCAAGGGATTAACCTGGGGCCTCCTGCAGGCATGGTATCAGCAGCGACTAGTGTGGTGGAGCAGAGACAAAGAGATGCCCATCTGACACCAACAGCACCACAGATTATCTGTATGGGGATATGATGCAGTGGGACAGTGAGGAGGTCAGGAGCATGGGATTGGCTCCACCAGTGCACCCACACAGTTCCTGACCTCATTACTGCTCTGGCCCCATTCAAGCCCCACTCAAGTAAACTGTACCGCTGCCAAGCCAGGAGAGTGATCACGGTGAGGGTTTGCCAAGTGTGCCTTCCTCTTAGCATGTTTCATCTTTTTGTCCTGAGTTTGAGCGTCTTCAAAGCCTATGACACCTTTGATAAAGGCTGTTCTCCAATTGGCCAGTATTTCCCAGTTGTCAGTGTTTATACTACATTTTTTTTAGATGTGCCTTGAGAGAGTCTTTGAACCTCTTTGGTTGACCACCAGCATTACACTTACCATTTTTAAATTCAGAATAGTGTAGTTGCTTTGGAAGACGATAATCAGGCATCCGCACAACATGACCAGTCCAACGTGGACCACTTATAAACACCATCTCCAACTCCTTGAAAGATTCCATCAACAATGTTTCCGGAAAAAATTTACACATCACCTGGGAAGACAGACAAACTAATGCCACTGTACTGGAAGAACCGTATAGATCAGGGTGGGTATAGGTGGGTATCAGGGCCCAGATCTATACCCACTCTTGTTCTTAACTACGTTTTCCTTGGATATTACCCAATGGAGTAATATCATAGAATCATAGAGTTGGAAGAGACCACAAGGGTCATCGAGTCCAACCCCCTGCCAAGCAGGAAACACCATCAGAGCACTCCTGACATATGGCTGTCAAGCCTCTGCTTAAAGACGTCCAAAGAAGGAGACTCTACCACACTCCTTGGCAGCAAATTCCACTGTCAAACAGCTCTTACTGTCAGGAAGTTCTTCCTAATGTTTAGGTGGAATCTTCTTTCTTGTAGTTTGGATCCATTGCTCCGTGTCCGCTTCTCTGGAGCAGCAGAAAACAACCTTTCTCCCTCCTCTATGTGACATCCTTTTATATATTTGAACATGGCTATCATATCACCCCTTAACCTCCTCTTCTCCAGGCTAAACATGCCCAGCTCCCTTAGCCGTTCCTCATAAGGCATCGTTTCCAGGCCTTTGACCATTTTGGTTGCCCTCCTCTGGACACGTTCCAGTTTGTCAGTGTCCTTCTTGAACTGTGGTGCCCAGAACTGGACACAGTACTCCAGGTGAGGTCTGACCAGAGCAGAATACAGTGGCACTATAACTTCCCTTGATCTAGATGCTATACTCCTATTGATGCAGCCCAGAATTGCATTGGCTTTTTTAGCTGCCGCGTCACACTGTCGGCTCATGTCAAGTTTGTGGTCAACCAAGACTCCTAGATCCTTTTCACATGTACTGCTCTCAAGCCAGGTGTCACCCATCTTGTATTTGTGCCTCTCATTTTTTTTGCCCAAGTGCAATACTTTACATTTCTCCCTGTTAAAATTCATCTTGTTTGTTTTGGCTCAGTTCTCTAATCTGTCAAGGTCGTTTTGAAGTGTGATCCTGTCCTCTGGGGTGTTAGCCACCCCTCCCAGTTTGGTGTCATCTGCAAATTTGATCAGGATGCCCTTGAGTCCATCATCCAAGTCGTTGATAAAGATGTTGAATAAGACCGGGCCCAAGACAGAACCCTGTGGCACCCCACTAGTCACTCTTCTCCAGGATGAAGAGGAACCATTGATGAGCACCCTTTGGGTCCGGTCAGTCAGCCAGTTACAAATCCACTGAGTGGTAGCATAGTCAAGACCGCATTTTACCAGCTTCTTTACAAGAATATCATGGGGCACCTTGTCAAATGCCTTGCTGAAATCAAGGTAGACTACATCCACTGCGTTCCCTTCATCTACCAGGCTTGTAATTCTGTCAAAAAATGAGATCAGGTTAGTTTGACATGACTTATTTTTCAGAAATCCATGCTGACTATTGGTGATCACAGCATTCCTTTCTAGGTGCTCACAGATTGTTTGCTTAATGATCTGCTCCAGAATCTTCCCTGGTATTGATGTCAGACTGACTGGGCGGTAATTATTTGGGTCCTCTCTTTTCCCCTTTTTGAAAATAGGGACAACATTTGCCCTCCTCCAGTCTGCCGGGACTTCGCCTGTTCTCCAGGAATTCTCAAAGATGATTGCCAGTGGTTCTGAGATCACATCTGCCAGTTCTTTTAATACTCTTGGATGCAGTTCATCTGGCCCTGGAGACTTGAATACATCTAAACTAGCCAAGTATTCTTGTACTATCTCCTTAGTTATTCTGGGCTGTGTTTTCTCTGCTGAATCATTTGCTCCAAATTCTTCAGGTCGGGCATTGTTTTCTTTATCGGAGAAGACTGAGGCAAAGAAGGCATTGAGGAGTTCAGCCCTTTCTGTGTCCCCTGTTTGCATTTCACCATCTTCTCCTCTGAGTGACCCCACTGTTTCTTTGTTCTTCCTTTTGCTACGAACATACCCATAAAAGCCTTTTTTTGTTGCTTTTAACCTCTCTAGCAAGCCTGAGTTCATTCTGTGCTTTAGCTTTTCTGACTTTGTGCTGGCTATTTGTTTGAATTCCTCTTTGGTGGTTTCCCCCCTTTTCCATTTTTTGTACACATCCTTTTTTAATCTTAACTCAGTTAAAAGTTCTTTAGATAGCCACCCTGGCTTCTTTAGGCACCTTCCATGTTTCCGTCTCATTGGTATTGCCTGAAGTTGTGCTTTTACTATCTCCCTCTTAACAAACTCCCAGCCATCATGAACTCCCTTTCCTTTTAGTATTACTGTCCATGGGATCTCACCCAGCACTTCCCTAAGTTTTATGAAGTCGGCTTTCTTAAAGTCAAGAAATTGAGTCCTAGTATGCTTGGCTGCTCCTTTCCGCTGTATAGTAAACTTCAGAAGAGCATGATCACTTGCGCCTAATGATCCTTCCACTTCTACCCCATTAACCAGGTCATCAACATTGGTTAGGACCAGATCTAAAATGGCTGTTCCTCTTGTTGCTTCTCCCACTTTCTGGACAATGAAGTTGTCTGCAAGGCCAGTGAGGAATCTGTTTGACCTTATGCTCTTGGCTGAGTTTGACATCCAACAAATATCCGGGTAATTGAAGTCCCCCATTACTACTATCTCCCTTCCTTTTGCATGCTTGGCCATCTGTTCCAGGAAGGCATCATCTATGTCCTCCGTTTGGCTTGGGGATCTATAGTAAACTCCCACAATGAGGTCACATATCAGTGAAACATCATGTTTCCTCCTATCAACATCTTTTTGACCCAACATCTAAATTAAGGGATATTTTTATTGCCATCTTTAAGGCCCCAGCCCAGCCAAAACCAAAAGCCTCTGATATGATCTGCAATCATCTGTCAACAATCTCGCAAAGAGCCAATCTGGCTGCTTAAGTGGTACAAAAATATGGCTCTGGGTTTTTGGCATTTCTTAAAAAAAAAAAAAAACAAACACACATATTTGTCAGGTTATCGCATGGAATAACTTCTCTATGGCTGAAAACAGAAGTTTTCAGCAGAAACTGCAACTCATCCTTAACTATGCGGATGTGAACATTCTGTTCTAATATGTATGGTAAAAAGTTATAAAATTGGCGGGACTGAACGTTTAACTGCCGTAACTGGGTATTAACAGACAATAAACCGCACATCATTTATAGAAAACTCAGCTGGTTATAAATTCCAGGATTTATGGCCATTTTATGGCATCTATAATGAATATGAAGCTGTGATTTTGCATTCAAATTAGGCATGTAAGAAGCCATTCAGAGAACTGTTTACTGTTTTCATTAACACCAGGCTTGCATCCCACATTCACTACTGCTTGGAGATTGCGTTGTGGGACAGCCTGCAACCTTCGCAGACTTCCCTACTTCCTTATAATCCCTCCATCAGTTACCAGATGTTCGTGACAACTAAATCATATCTATAGCACCAGCTTCTCTGTTTTTCAGTCCATTGTCCAAATTACAAGGCTCAATGAGGTATGGAAGGAGACACGGCGTCTTTAGGGAGCACTTCTTGCAGTTTCAAGAAGAGCTTCAGGGGAGGGCATGAGATGTACCCAACCCTTCCATCACCTCATAAATGTTCTCTAGCCCACCTTGTGTCTGTGGTTAGCAGCTAGGCAGACTGCAAGATGCAGAGCCAATTGAGGTGGGGCAGGAAGGGTATTTGGTCTGGGGTCTGAAGCTGAAAGGGGGCTTCCAATTGGACACTTGCCCTTTTGGGGGCATTTGGTATGTTTTACAACTTGGTCATCAGGCCAAATTGTGACACAATTGTTCAGATTACAGCTGCAAACTTAAACAAAGAAGTGGTGTGATTTGGTAAAAGACTTCATTTTGTTTTTCAACTGTTGTCGTCAGATGTTTAATATCAAATGTGGCATTGCATAAATATGAGGTTTTATTTGCACAGAGAAAGCCTATAAATGCTCTTGTTACATAATAAAAGAATAAAATTACACATACACCCTGTCTTGGGCCTTATTTTGTTTTTGTGTGCTGCCACTTTTTATTTTTATTATGGAGACATCTCCGTTAAGTGAAATACCAAGCAGTTTTTAAATAATAGTTAAAAAATCCCACCCCCCAAATCTCAAAGCTGCACCCTTTCACACTCTTCTGAAATCCATTTAGATGTATGCGAGGCTCCTCCTGGAGACATTTATATCTATCCCTTGTTCTCTGGAACAAGGGAAAACACAAGATGGGTGTGCAACAGATTGCACAAGAAGCAACTGTCTGCTCAGCAACCTTCCACTAATACAACTGCTGTGTTGGATTCCTTTGTTGAGTAACCTGCAAACTCTGTCCTCCGTTTCTGCAAGGGGTCTTGTGCTAGTAGACAGAGAACATTGCCTACAACCCATAGTTCCTGCCACAGGGCAACTGAAATGCCCTTTCTGCCTACTTTTTTCCCCCTTGGCCATGAGCTGCACGGAAAATAGGTCAAGCATTTGTGGCAGGTTGTCATATATCTTGCCAGCAGTCCTCGGGAAACAAGCCCCGTGAACACAAATGGAATAGCTTTGTATTTTCAATGCATCCAGCAAGTCTTCCCGGGTACCTAATATTTTCTCTCTCAATTCACTTTCATTAGGTTCATCCTGGGGTGACTGACTAATCCAGCTCTCAGTAAATTGACACAGCTAAAGAGATGCAAGGTTTCTGTAATCAGATAGATATTTATTCACATAAATCTGAAGGGTGTTAAGCTTTATTATTTTGCAAGCAGCTCCCATGAGAAAATGCACAATGCGGGATCTGGATGACCCATGCATGGTACATCCTGGTAAGGACCAGAAGTTGCTTTCTGCAGAGAAAATGACTTCCCAGACGATTTCCTGCTTCTGCTGTATAGCGAAGGTCACCATGACATGATACTCTCCATCCCTTGACTGTTTGCTCATTATTTTAAGCTGTCCTTACATGTTTATTTTTCGAACATTACCAACTGTTCGGCTCCTTGAATGGGAATTTTGCATGTCACAATAAATTCCTTTTGCTGCTAATTTGGACAATTCATTTATGGCTCCCTTGGCGGAACAGAACATTTTGTGTGTCCGTAAAAGCCCACTTCATTACAAAATTGTCCTCTATGATACATTTGTTGATCATATTTCCTTGGTATTTACCTACAGTCACAGCCCTATTTTCCTGTAGATTTATCCCAGATTTATCCCAGGAATGGGACACGTTTTGCAGCCCAAGGACCACTTTCCCTTCTGGATAACTTTTTAAAGGCCACATACCAGTAATGGGTGGGGCCAGAGACAATCAATGGGTGGATCAATGGGTGTAAATTTTGCCTTTGTGTGATAGGCTAGTTTCTACACACGCTTGCACTCCCCTCTCTATCCCCCATGCGGAAAAGCAAGAGGCATTAGCAGAATTCAAGGCTACATTCCACCTAGGCAAAAACACTTTGGGTATAAAGCAAGACCATTAAGGGGTGTGGCCTGGGTTTAGGAGGCGTGGTCTAGAGAATGCCCTGAGAGGCTTGGAGGGCCACAATTGGCCCCTGGGCCCAAGCTTCCCCATCCCTGGATAAAGGGCACCTGCAGATGTTCAGTATTTTGTGGGAGGGATTCAAGGGTATTCTAGGAAATTTAGGTTTGCAGCATCAAAGTAGATTAAGGCACTCTGTCATCCCCGCACAACAAATCCACTTTATAAAAGAAACAGACCTTTAGCTTTCAGGGAAATGATGGGGAAATGCATCAGAAAGTGTTGAGTGGATGAATGGTTGATGGGAAGATGTATAAACACCCCATAAGCAAATTGGGATGCATGCAGTTTGAGTACTCATTGTTGCACAACCTCCCTGCAATGACATCAGAGCAAATGTTCAATAACAGCTGGATATAAGCTAACCTCTCTTTGCTCAAGCAAATGAGGATGAATGCTCAGTACATTGGAGAATCCCTTAGGTATTCCTGATCTCCCGGTCCTCTCTCTCTCTAGGCACTGCAGTATACATTCAATGATGCATGTTAGCAGTTCAGAGTTATTGTTGCATTTAATGATAGGAAGGCAATTTAGCATTATACTAGTCATCACCCAACTCATCGGAAACAGACTTAAGCAATTAAAATGCAATTCCAGGGAGCAATTCCAGTATGTGCAAATACAGGTGCATTAGAATCCCTGTGTTTGCCTTGAAAAGCATTGTGGCTTTGGGCATATTCCAAGCAAATGCATACAAAACCACACCTCACCTCCATTTTTCCCCGTTCTGTGGCTAAGAACCTTACCCTGGATCATGTGAAGGCAGAGACAGTATCTGGAGGGCATTTGCAGCCCCTAGCAAGCAGTCTTTTCCCATTCAAGATCTGTGACTACCAATCACAGAATCCCCAGGAGAAAAAGATATTGTACTGGGAATTTGGGGTTGTCGCCTCCTTGCCTACTTTTTCCATGCACCAAGGTAAGTTTCCTTGCAGTCAGCATTGACCTAGACTAGTTCTGTTAGCAGTTTTGAGATACTGCATGATAAGGTTGCCCAAGTTAATTAACCTCAAGGAGAGAGCCGGCGCAAGCTGACAGAGGTCTAAGGAGAGGTGAAGGAACAGAAGGTTAAAAAGGTTGCTCCCTCAGAGTTGAGAGAACAACCCATTAGGAGCAGCAAGTGGAAGGGAATGAAACCTGGCTGCTGCAAAAGATTACTGTTTCCTCCTGAAAAAAAGCAAACGTAGCTGTGCTGGACTCATAAAAAGAAGAAAAATCCCAGCATCCCTGACTCTGCGTAACATGAGGAAAGATGGAATGGGAAGAAATTATAAGAATAGGTGCCAACACAATGCCTTCCAGATGTTAAGTACTACAACACCCATCAGCCCAATTAACAGGGATGATAGGTGTTGTAGTTCTGGAAGGTTGATCACTGCTAGGTCTCAAGCAGAGGTCTTTCTTATCAGCTGCTAACCAATCTAACATGCTAGGGATTGAACTTGAGAATTTTTGCATTCAAATCATGCACTCTTCCACCAAGTTATGGTCCCTCACCCAGTTGTCTTTTAAGATACAGCCCACTACTAGGAGACTCCACCAACCACAAGATTTGCCTTGTTAGGAAGCAACCCATTCAGTTATGGGACCATTCTGTGTCTTTACAGTTTAACAATATTCAGGTCTGAATCAGAGCTACAGTGGTACCTCGGGTTGAGAACTTAATTTGTTCTGGAAGTCTGTTCTTAACCTGAAACTGTTCTTAACCTGAAGCACCACTTTAGCTAATGGGGCCTCCTGCTGCTGCAGCGCGATTTCTGTTCTCATCCTGAAGCAAAGTTCTTAACCCGAGGTAATACAGTGGTACCTCGGGTTACAGACGCTTCAGGTTACAGACTCTGCTAACCCAGAAACAGTACCCCGGGTTAAGAACTTTGCTTCAGGATGAGAACAGAAATCGTGCTCCAGCAGCAGTGCAGCGGCAGCAGGAGGCCCCATTAGCTAAAGTGGTTCTTCAGGTTAAGAACTGTTTCAGGTTAAGTACGGACCTCCAGAACGAACTAAGTACTTAAACCGAGGTACCACTGTATTTCTGGGTTAGCGGAGTCTGTAATCTGGAGCGTATGTAACTCGAGGTACCACTGTATTAAACCTGCAGTTCTGTTTCCTCACACTGATTATGATGGGGAACAGCTGTAACTTTACATCCTTTTCACAGAAGTGGATGAAATTTGCAGGCAAAGGAGCCCCTCCAGACTGAATTAAGCTCCCAATTGCAGGCAGATCAGTCAAGGGGTTTTCATGCAGGCAATGTGTAGCTGTATTTATTTTTTAAAAGAAAAAGCCTATAACCTTTTTATTTACTGTGAAAATTGGACACAATTTGAAGGCACAGATGTTCCTTCCAAATGGATAAAACCTGCAAACTTTCAGGGCAATATGTGCAGTGGTTCCCTCCACAAACTGTAGATTTTATTGTATGGGTAGGTGGGTGTGGGTGGGTACGCACATGTATGTGTGTAGATTGATCAATTGATAGATCGATAGATAGTTGAAGGAAGCAAAGGGCTTGGGCCAATGCAAAGGGCTTGGACCTGCTCTCCACCCATTGCTTCCTTCACCCACCTGTATGAACTAACTTCATTTAACATGTAATGTTAAATTCTATAGAATTACATGTTAAATTCTATAGAAATTTCACTTCCCAGTGCAAGAATATTTAGCTCACACACATCCCCTTTTTGTCACCTACAATTAGCATCAATAATTTTTAGGATGTCATTTCTGCTCAACCTTACTTGGTAGAAACGTTCCAGTGATTGCAGTGGGACATGTCTGTAAACATGTCTGAGATTGGGCTGCACAGCAATCTTGATATGAGCACTTTATCTAGGAAATACATTTTCTCCCAATGCTTTCTTCTTCTTCTTCTTCTTCTTCTTCTTCTTCTTCTTCTTCTTCTTCTTCTTCTGTCAAGCACAGTCTTTTCACGCTGAGCTGCCATTGTGATCAAACAGATGGAGATTTGCAAATGATCTTGATGGCTGTTGTATTTTTTTTTATCTTACTGAAATATTTTCTGAAGTATTTTAACCAGCATATGGCAAAGTCACTTTCTATCAAATGAAGGGATGGGGGAAGTGGAGGAAATAAAGAGCCGAAGAACAAAGATGCTCTACCTTCTGCCATTAAAACTAGGATGAGTAATGCTGCTACATATTAAATCAGACTCCTTTACAGCAGCAGGATTTGCTTTGGAGTCACTCTAAAAAAATATGCAAACTTATTAAATGAAAGCATGCATTTAGTTCCTTTTGAGCTCTTCTCTATGCAGCAACTGGGGATATGCATCAGCAATGTCTCCCACTGGCTGCTACCAGTGGACTGATGCCAGAAACACTCCTCTGATGTGGAGTTCTCCCACCTGTCCACCCAACGTGTGAGTGGGTGGAAACGTTGCTGGTGGAATCCCCACGGGTGGCAAACAATGGAAGGCCTCAAAATGGGGCTTTCCAGGAGTGGAGAGTGGGGCTGAGGAAGCTGACTTTGAGTGATGGCATCAGACCCAAACCTTCCTGTATGCTTATGAAACATGGACCACTTATAAACCTCTTCTGTGGAGGTTTTTGGCTCAGAGGATGATCTCCAAACCATCCTAAATAGCTTTGCAGAAGCTTATGAACAGCTTGGCCTATCACACAACATCCCAAAAAACCAAAGTGCTGCACCAACAAGTACAAAATAACCCCTCTGCAGCGGCACAAATCCAACTCAGTGGTGTAACGTTGGAAAATGTTAATCACTTCTCCTACCCAGGCTGTTATCTTTCCACAAGGGCCAACATTGATGCCAAGGTCCAGTGTCGCCTGAGCTTTGCGAGTGCAGCTTTCTCCCAACTGAAGTGCAGAGTGATTGAGGACCAGAACATTCACAGGGAAATCAAAATGCTTGTTTACAAAGCTATCGTACTGCCAGCCTTACTATATGCTTGTGAAACATGTACCACTTATAAACTCCAACTCCTCGAAAGATTGCATCAAGGGTGTCCGAAAAATTTAAACATCACTTGGGAAGACAGGTGAACTAATATCAGTGTACTGGAAGAAGCAAAGATCACCAGTGTTGAAGCAATGATTCTTCAACATCAGCTTCGTTTGACTGGTCATGTTGTGTTGATGCCTGATGATAGTCTTCCAAAGCAACTACTCTATTCCAAACTTTAAAATGGAAAGCAAAATGCTGATGGTCAACAAAAGAGGTTTAAAGACTGTCTCAAGGCAAATCTTTAAAAAATGTAGTATAAACACCGACAACTGGGAAACACTTGCCTGCGAGTGCTGCAATTGGAGAACAACCTTTACCAAAGGTGTCATGGGCTTTGAAGACGCTCAAACTCAGGATGAAAGGGAGAAACGTGCTAGGAGGAAGGCATGCTTGGCAAACCCTCACCGTGATCAACTCCCTCCCAGAAACCAATGTCCCCACTGTGGAAGGACGTGTGGATCCAGAACTAGCCTCCACAGTCACTTATGGACCTAATCTTAAAACCATGTTTATGGAAGACCATCTTACTCGGCTACTGTGATCAAGGAAGAAGAAGAAGAAGAAGACGAAGAAGAAGAAGAAGAAGAAGAAGAAGAAGAAGAAGAAGACTGCAATCTGCCTACTCCATACCCCATTTTTTACCCCAGCCATTATGTGACTGTGGATGAGCAGTGGCCCCAACGTGCAATAAAAACCCAGCCAGTTGGATAGGGAAAGTGTGAGGATTTCTCCCTAAGCCTTCTGTTTTATCAGGATGAAAAATCTGTGCCCCCGCATAGGACTGTGTGGCCTCAACTATATTCTCCGGAGTCAACAGTACTTGCCTCGGCAGGTGATGGGGTTGTCTCCAATGCTGTGTATCAGGAGAAAAATGAAAATTCCTTTTCAGCTTAGCCTCACTTAAAAAGGATCCACTTCAACAAGGAGCAGACAGGGGTGAAAACTTGATTCCTGTTATAAATCGAAGGATTGTTATTTACAGCATAAATAACTAGAGAAAGAACATAATGGATGAAACCCATCTGAGTTGCAGGGAGGTTTTTTATTATTATTTTGAGCTAAGTAAAAGTGAAATGATGCACTGACTCATTAGCAGGAAATATTTCAGTTAATTCAGAGAGATCCCCATTCGGAAGCAACAAGGCCATCTCAAAGGCTGCCATCAGAAGAAAGCGATGGCTCTTTCATGCTTCATTTTTTGCTCCACATCACAATATGTTCATGTCCAATGGCACTCTCCTTGCTAATCATAAATTTAAAAATGAATTGACCTTTTTAGCTGCACTAATAAAACAGACTTCCTTTCTTATCCTTCATGCAAAATTCCAGGACCATAAATCTACCCGGGGTGCACCTTTCACGATGCAACTTGCATATAAGTAGACCTACAAGATATTCCTTCTATGATGCTGCAACAAATTGTCACTTGCACACCATCAACACCGTGCACACACACACACATGACATAAAATGCTCTAGAAACATATTGGATTTTGTGATTGGAGTGTGTTTATTACTCCAGTCAATGTTAGCAAGAGAAGGGTAGGAAAATACCCTGTCATTTTTCCATAGACAATTTCATACTAAAAAAACAAGCTTCCTCCTTCTTCTGCTTCCTCCTCATCATCATAAATAAGATGGTTATTTCCACTGCACCCTCCATCCATGGTATCTGGCAGCATCAACCAAGGATGGTTGAATCAAACTTTTTCTGGACATTACCCATTTAGCATGTGTTCATCACAGGTCCACTCTGTTCCATTTCTGTAATAAGCTAAAAAAATTAAAACAAAAACTCCATGAAAATTTGCATTTAAATGATCTTTACATATTTAACCATATATTTAAATATTTAATCATATATTTAAATATTTAAACATATTTTCTCTCAAAATTAACATATGTAACAAGTACAGCCTTGTACTCAGAAGGAAGTCTTATTGAGGTCAAGGGGACTGATTCCCAGTCCAGTCTTATGCTACCATCTGAACCACACTTACCTGGGAATAAGTCCTCACAGGACTCACTTTTGAGTCTATAAGATTAGGGTAGCAAATGTATTTTGATACTTCTTTATTTGAAACTGAGAACTGTGTTAGGAAGTGCAAAAACCCATAGATAACTAAGCACATCAGTTTGGGAGGTGCAGTTTGTAGGTCCATTCAGTCATACTGAAAGTCAGAAAGACTGGATTCCTCAAGCTTCCCCAGTGTCAGTGGCTATGACTGTGAGGCATTCTAAGTGTGAGCCCCCACACACTATTTGAAATACTGTTGTAATATTGTGGAGTCATATATCTGCATTGTTCTCACTCTGCTCATCCTACGAGGCCTCTGGGAAAAATATTTCAAGGTGCAATTGTCCTTAAGATTTTATGGATTATTTTAACGGACTATCAAATACCAGGCACCAAGACTTTTAACGTAGCTTGAGCAACTTTGCTGAGGATGGCTGCTTCTCCCATTAATGATTAGTCCGTCTCAGGAGAAGATTGTTCCAACATGAGACTGGCTGGCTGATCACTTTATAAAGGGTTGTTTCAATAATCATTTCATGTTGAGCGAGAATAGAAAAGTGAATTCATGCCACTCTTTGATTAATGGAATAACGATGAAATGCTTCATTCCAACAGACAGAACAAAAAGTTCCAGTGATGGAGCCATAAATGTTTTCAAACTAAAGATTTTTTTTCAGCTTATTCCTTTATTTATATATTTAAAAAACTGCCTCCCATTCTTTGTCCATGGAGGTCAATGTAGGGCTCTTACAGCAGCCCTGAGAGGTAGGGTAGGCTTGGTGTGGAGACCTGACACTCTCCACACCAAGATGTGGTGGGTCCTCATCTGAGACATGTTGTCTGCAGATGACACAGCCTTGACAGTCCACTCCAATGAAGCTCTCTACGGAGTCTCATCAACTTTTCTGCCCAAGCCTGAAGGGAGTTCAGTCTTAGCATCAGTCTGACAGAGACCAGTATCCTGAATTGGGATGTCGCCAGCACTCCACTTATCAGCATACTTGAGGTGGTAGATGATTTTGCCTATCTGGGCTCCACCATAACCAACAACCACTCCATCAGTGCTGAGATGGGCAAGCATGTTGGCAAGGCAGCCAATGGCAATGGCTCACCTCTCCAAAAGGGTATGGGAGAATGTGGTGCTCAACAGCCAACACCAAGATGAAGGTCTACCAGGCTTACGTGTTTAGCATGGTAGTGAGACATGGGCAACTTACGCCCTCCAAGAGTGATGCCTCAATGCCTTCCACATGCACTGTGTCAGAAAGCTTTTGGGCATCACACAACAGGACAGAGTCTCAAACAAAGATGTGCTTTCCCAAGCCAACATTCCCAGCATGTTCACACTTCTGTATCAGCTATGTCTATGCAGATTAGGTCATGTTCACAGATCCCCTAGGACATGCTCTATGGGGAGCTGGCTGCAGGCACCAGGCTGGTTGGCAGACCAACTCTGCAAATGTGCTATGAAAGCTGGCGACATTAACCCTGCCATGTGGGAATTCCTTGCAGACAACTGCAATGTCTGGAGACAGACAGTCAGGTTGTGCATCCATAGTAGTGACCGGAGGAGGAATGACCGCTGGGAGGAGCGCAGAGAGAGGAAACGACACGGTGCATCTGCAGCAGCACAACCGGACAACTTCATCTGTCCCAACTGCAACAAAACATGTCTCTCTCATAGACATCATGTTGCAAGAATCCAGCCAACATGTAACTAAGGCATGTTTTACACCTTGCAATCAGATTTATCCTGGGCTAGTTTGAGGGTCCAGCAACACTTTGTCAGGTGTGCATGCAGGAGCCAGGCCCTGTGACCAATAGGACTCTGCAGGACTGGGGCATTCCTAAGTTTGTTCTGAAGAGGCAAGGTGCAGCCTCACAGGTGAGGCCAATTGGTAACTCAGCACCTGGTAGCAAGAGCCAGGAAGAGATATAAGGTCAGCATTTTCCCTTCGGATCTTTGCCACAGCAACATGTTTCCTACCTTGCTGCGTTTGATGCCTTGACTCCTTGCTTCTTGATCCTCAGACCCCTGATGTCGTGACTCCTTGCTTCTTGATCCTCGGACCCTTGACTTCGTGTCTCCTTGCTTCCTGGCCCTCGGACCCTTGGCTTCTTGGCTCTCTGATCCTCAGACTCTTGGCTTTCTGACCCCTGGCTTCTGGACTCCCGTTCCTGCTCCCACCCTGCCATCTTGCCCCTGGTTCCAACATCCCCAGCCAGGACTTCGATCACCCATGAACCGGACCGTGAGACACCTTAGGTTGGAGTTTCATGAGTGGACTGCTGAGTTTAATTTTGTTCTTCAGAAATCAGTGGGAAGGAGAAATTTGAATTGGGGTTACAGCATGATAGGAAGGGGGTCCCCAAGCTGCTGTTAACTTGTACCATGGCCCCAATGCAAATACTCCACCCCAACAGCTGCTTTTTGCATAGCTAATCTGTGTTGGGAGTTCCAATTATACAACTCCAGGTTATTGGCCACAATACTCAGCTGAGGGACAAACCTGGCCATCTCTACAAGTTGTGAGATATATCAGGCAGGAAGAAATGTTGCCAGGTGGTACTCTAACGGCATAGTCTAACCAGCACCGTAAGAACACAGCCCTGTACGAGTCTACTGAGAAGTGAGTTCAAGGGGTCTTCATCCCAGGGATATGTGTACATATAGGTAAAGGTAAAGGTCCAGTCGTGACCGACTCTGGGGTTGCGGGGCTCATCTCGCTTTATTGGCCGAGGGAGCTGGCATACAGCTTCCTGGTCATGTGGCCAGCATGACAAAGCCGCTTCTGGTGAACCAGAGCAGCACACGGAAATGCCGTTTACCTTCCCACCAGAGCGGTACCTATTTATCTACTTGTACTTTGACATGCTTTCGAACTGCTAGGTTGGCAGGAGCAGGGACCGAGCAACGGGAGCTCACCCCGTCACCGGAATTCGAACCGCCGACCTTCTGATTGGCAAGTCCTAAGCTCTGTGGTTTAACCCACAGCACCACCTGTGTCCCTAAATGCAATTTCAACAGTGCAGGACTTGACTAAGTCCAGTTAGGGAAACTTTGGCAAAATCCTACTTTGTTTCACTCTCCCACTGATTCTTATTTCTCAGGGGGGAAGCACACCTGGGTTCCTCTCACGTAGATGAGAATACCGGCAGCAAATGTAATTAACCGAACATTTTACACTTCTCTAAACATGAAGCTTCACAAAATAATTTATTTTCTCTCTAGTGCTCTTGTTGGCATTCTATTTTTTCCCCCTTTCCCACTTAAAATAGATTTGGATTGCTCTCTTCCATATGTAAATCAGATTTGGATGCCAAGAGCTGAGCTCCTACACATGATTGCACTTCACTTTTTCAAGGAGGCCCTCAATCGTAGCATCTCAAGTGATGATGAACGGAAGCGCAGGATCCCCTTTCCCAGAGCTGTATCCCTGAGTGACCTGGGCAAGGGCTGTAGCTCTGCAGTAGAGCATCAGCTTAGCATGAAGATGGAAGCTCTCGGGTTCAATTTCTGGCACCTCCAGGTATAATAATAATAATAATAATAATAATAATAATAATAATCTATTATTTCTACCCCACCCATCTGGCTGAGTTTCCCCAGCCACTCTGGGTGGCTCCCAATCAAGTATTAATAACAATACAGCGTTAAATGTTAAAAACTTCCCTGAACAGGGCTGCCTCCAGATGTCTTTTAAAAATAGGATAGCTACTTATTTCCTTCACATCTGAAGGGAGGGTGTTCCACAGGGTGGGTGCCACTACTGACAAGGCCCTCTGTCTGGTTCCCTGTAAGCTTACTTTTCGCAATGAGGGAACTGCCAGAAGGCCCTCGGCGCTGGATCTCAGTGTCCGGGCTGGATGATAGGGGTGAAGATGTTCCTTCAGGTATACAGGACCGAGGTCGTTTAGGGCTTTAAAGGTCAGCACCAACACTTTGAATTGTGCTCAGAAACATACTGGAAGCCAATGCAGATCTCTCAGAACCGGTGTTATGTGGTTCCGGCGGCTACTCCCAGTCACCAGTCTAGCTGCCGCATTCTGGATTAATTGCAGTAGTCCAAGCGGGAGATAACTCCCACTCTGGTGAGACAGTCCACGAGCAGGTAGGGTCTTAGCCTGCGTACCAGGTGGACCAGGTGCCCTGGACACAGAATTAACCTACGCCTCCATGGACAGCTGTGAGTCCAAAATGACTCCCAGGCTGCGCACCTGGTCCTTCAGGGGCACAGTTACCCCATTCAGGACCAGGGAATCCCCCACACCCGCCTGCCCCCTGTCCCCCAAAAACAGTAGGGCTTGGAACAACTCCTGTCTGGAACCCTGGAGAGCTTCTGCCAGTCAGTGCAAAGCATATTGAGGTAGGTGGAACAATGGCCAGACTTGGTATAAGGCAGCTTCCTACCTCATTATTTCTTTTCTGAAGTAGTTATCTGTGAGCTGGTTTAGCCTCATGTCTCCAATTTCACCTCGGCCCCCAAAAGTGCAATCGGGGGATAATAAGATCGTCAAAAGAATCCCTGAAATAACATAGAAGAAGTTCCTCAAGCACTTGAAATGCACTTTATGAGCGCTAAGGCTACCGTCTAGCCAAATGTTAGTACTTGTAAATCCCGCTGATTTTCATAGGACAGATTAAAACCTGATCTGAACTTTCTCAGAGCAATCAATTAGACTTGCACTACATAATTTCGAGTGGCTCAAAGAAGTAATACAACACCAGGAAGAGCTTTCTAACAGTAAGAGCTGTTCGACAGGGAAATGGACTTCCTTGGGAGATGGTAGACTCTCCTTCCTTGGAGGGTTTAAGCAGAGATTGGATGGCCATCTGCCATGGATGCTCCCAACTCTAAAATTCTATTATTCTAGTATATACATTGCTTATTGTATTACAGTACTCTTCACATGTGCATCCATGGAGTCCTTACATGCAAATGATGCCTCGTTAAGCTGAATGAAGTGAGTCAGCCCAGGCATGCAATGGAATTCATGTAGATTTCTTTCTCCATCGAAATTCTTGGTCTATGCAGCACTTCTGGAGGTAGGGAGGCAAACAAGCTTCAAAGCCTCCTTTCTTCAGTCTTTGTTCAATGTTGGTTGCCAGTCAGCTCTGTACGGCAAAACTGGGAATGTCAACTTCATTGCCTTTGTTTCTAAGAAGTGTTTCCCCTTCCTTCCCTTCCGAGTGTGAGCAATGAGAGGACTGAATTTGCACTCTGTTCCCAGGTAGCCAGATCTGATTGGTTATGCGGTGACATCAAACAGTCAATCTGAAAGCAAAGTCCTCTTATTTCCCCCATTTGATATCCCTGTTGCCAATGCAAGAGGAGGAGGTCCATCTTCCCTCCACCTAACGGAGAGAGGAAAAACAATGTATGCCACCCTGAATGCCTTGGTGGGAAATAAATGTAAAAGTATAAACAAACAAACAAATCTCAATCCACACTGTTCAATTCAAAGTCTCAGAATAATCTTCAAAGGGGGAAGTACTTCTAAAAATATATTTATGATGTTACTAAAAATCACAGCAGCTTTATAACTCGATTAAGAATGTTTAATTTCTCTCTATATTATATTAGCACTGGCCTGTTGTCACACTGTAGTTTGTGTGGTCACCAGCAGATGGTGCTAGCCCTGCAACTTATAGAAGGCAGTGTCTCCAGCTGTTTTTGGACTACAATTCCCATCATCCAATGGTCCTGCTAGCTCAGGATGATGGGAGTTTTAGTTACCACATAGCTGGAGACCCAAGTTTGGGAAACTGTGACAGAGTAAGGGTGGCTGAAGAGGCAGTGACTGAGGAGGAGACAGAGAGAATGGAAGGAAGACTGTGGGGGTCATTGCCACTGGAACCATCACCTCCCTCCCTCTCATCTGGCTTCTTGGGTTTTCTGGGGAGGTGAGTGGAGCAAGCAGGGTCTTCACCCTTCGTTAATATTAATGATTTATAGTTCTACAATTACTTGTGCTCACAGCAACCCTGTGAGAGAAGTACTGATGCGCCTGTTTTACGGACAGATAAATCAGTCCAGGGAATATGGACTTGCCAAAGGCCACAAAACAAGATCACAAAAAACAGAATTTGAGCTAAGTGTAATGTATTTGCTAAAAATGAAAATGGGATTTGAAGGAGCATTTATTGTGACTCTTAATGAGACAAAATGAAATACCTACAGGCAATATTCTGTTTCCTTGTTTTATATCTATCTAGCATCTAGCATCTAGCATCTAGCATCTAGCATCTATCTATCTATCTATCTATCTATCTATCATCTATCTATCTATCTATCTATCTATCATCTATCTATCATCCACACACACACACACACACACACCAGCTCCCTGTATTGTGGTCAAATATTGGTTTTCTGATGAAAGGAATTCAGGCCTTTTTGCCAAGATTTAAATCACGTTGCAGTTGTGGTTAGTCCCCCACTTTACAAATTACAAAAATCTACACAAGCTAACCCGCAATTCATATTTTAACCCCAGAGAGTTTTTTGGTTCCAGCTTCCAAAAAATTAATGGTGCACTCCACATCGATTTCAACAAAAACTTATCTCAGGTGCTTACGGTATCAACTGCAAGAAGCTATTCCTTTGGATCTTCTGATAAACAAATAAAGAACCGTAATGGTTTATTACCTCATTCTCGTTCTTCTCCCGGAGTATACCCTGAGCGGCTAGACATTCCATGAAATGCATTTACTGTTTTATGGACTACCAGATAATCCTGGGAGCCAAATATACTCCAGGTGCAACTTGAGAACCAGATAGAATCCATGCAAAAATAACACATTCCTTTCCAGTAATTTCCTGCTTTTAAAAGTGTAGATCTTTACCCCCACAAAAGCTGTTTTGTGAGCTTCACAATAACGTAGGACTTGCTTGCATCTAAAGGCAGCTCTTCATTTTCATTTTTTAAAAATCAAAATGCAGTTCCTCCAGCAAGAATGGTTGTTAACATGCCAGAGCATAAATAATCACCTCAGTGCTTGGAGTATACCACACTTGATTATATGCCTCTCCTGCTCCAATAAGGCCATTTCCCCCTTTTATTTTCTTTCTCTCTCGTAAAGCTTTGTATCAGCTTTCTCTGATTGTGTACCACCACCTCTCATCTCATTGAGGAGCCCAGGAAGACTGAAGCATGTCCTTATTGTGGAAGGTGCTAGGCAGGAGATTCCCCTCAGGATTAAATAAAATTGGATAACGAGAGACGGGGAAACGGGGATGGCAATTATGCAGCAGAGTCGTTTGCATTTCAACCAGCTTTTCAAATACCGTTTTTGCTGGACCTTTTCCACTTGCCAATATGTGAAATGCAAATGCGTCTCAAAGATTACCTGACCTCGAGTGAAATCTGTGCCAGCTGCCGTTGGAAGATACAGAATTGGGGCCTTCACACTTGGTCGCTCCCTGCTGTACAGCTTGCCCAGAAAGCCTGAAGTTCCTCTGCCCAGGAAGTCCCTTTCTTCACAGATGCAAATTCACTGCCTTCTTTGCAGAAGCGTTACTTCACTTGAGTCCCCGGGGAATTGCACAGAAAGTGAAAAGTCAGGCGAATTTGCCGACTCCTTTGATGTAAAAGTGTTACTTTGTTTTACTCTAGTTTATTCATAGACCTGTCAACACCCCGTTCATCAAGGGCATGTAACAAAATACAATATGCTAAGCAAAACGTACCATTCAACCAATTCTACTATTGAAACATCCCTCCGTTATCACGCACCAAGAAAGGGACATAGCTTAACAGTAGGTATCTACTTTGCCTGCAGATGCCCACAGGTTCAACACATGACATGCCCAAGTATGAGCTACCTGTGTATTTGGACATTAAGCAAATATTACAAAAGTGCCGCAAGGAGTTTCCTTTTCTGCCATCCTCCCCATCTACTAACGTAGTATCGGCTGAGGTCCAGCGCCAAGGGCCTTCTGGAGGTTCCCTCACTGCAAAAAGTGAGGTTACAGGGAACTAGACAGCGGGCCTTCTCAATGAGTTCCCGCCCTGTGGAACACCCTTTCATCAGATGTCAAGGAAATAAACAACTATCCTGTTTTAAAAGACATCTGAAGGCAGCCCTGTATTGTTTTTAACACTCGATTGGGAGCTGCCCAGAGTGGCTGGGGAAACTCAGCCAGATGAGCAGGGTATAAATAATAAATTAATATTAATAACATTGTGTGTGTGTGTGTATTCTTTAAAAAATGATCTCATATTGAATTTTCATTTAAACGCTTACCTGGCAGCCAGTTTTACTTCTTGTTGCTTAAGTTTGTACATGACATATATTTTTTGTTCTTTTCAGTCATTTGTTTGTATTTTCTTCGAATGAGGCCATTTATTGTATGCATGGCTGCTTTCTTTTAAATATTTTTAAATTCAGTAAAAGCCTTTTAAAGGTTTTTCTGACCCCCCCTCAAAAAACAAACAAACAGCCTTTCACTTGTCGTTTTCAAATAAATAAATAATTTTGACCATACGCATGTTTTCATTTTGCCTATATCCAGCGCTATTTTTCAAGAAAATGGGATGCCAGAACTCACCCTGAGCATCCCTCTATTTCCTCTTTCTCTTTGAATGGCAATGGGACTCACCTGAGAGGTGTGGGAACTGGGTTCCGGTGAGTTCCGACTGAAAACAAACCCTCCTTATAGCAATTTTAATAATTAGGACACACCCACTTTCACATGAGGCGCCCTGAGGTCAATGTGGCCCTCAGCTTGAAAAAGTTTGCCTTCCCCGCTTTACCAATTATGCTGTTGTGCTGCATAAGATAAGCAAAACGAAATCACTAACTCAATCCCTTGCACAACAGGAAGCATCAGAGGTGAGATGGCTTACCTGTGGCACTCCAGATGCTGTTGGACTTCAACTCCCATCATCCTTCAGCACTCGCTATGCTGACAGGAGCATAACAATATCTGGAGGGCCACAGTTTAGCCACCCATGTGCTACAGAACCAAAGTGCAACTAGCACTAATGGCTACTTTTCCTGCAGCTCACAGTTTTTCAAGTCCAACCCCTAATGACTTTGGAGCTCATCCATGAAAGCCACTTACATAAAGTCCGTACACAAAAACATAGTGTGGACCATATTAAGCCTTCATTCAAATGGTGTACAATCTTTATGGAGAAAATGGGTGCAGATGAGTGGCCTAATCATTTAAGTAATGAGAATTTTACACTTATCTAAGGAGATTTATGAGGACAATTATCCTAAGCAGGAGTTTCCAGAATGAGAATTATTAGCAGTAATAATTAACCTGCAACGGGAGGGGGGGAAGAGAGACTGATTTCTCAGTGTGTTGGCTTAATCATAATTGAATGAATGACTAAATCTACCATTCTGAATATTTAAAATAAATTTGAACTCATGTTGATGATAATTATGACTAATGGAAAGGGAGGAGAAGAGAAAAATCCACACAACTTTGCACATCTAATGGGTTACCTTCCTGGGAAATCTGAGAACAGCAAACTTGAGCATTTGTTATGTGGCAAATGAAGTTGGTAGGGAACGAACGGCGTCTTGGTATTAGACACAGTACATCCAAACTTTCTTCATTGTGTCTGTTGGATCCGCTCATTAATTTATATTTAACCCACCCCTATTCCAATAGATTCAGGTGAGCAATCCACCCACCACCCCAGCAAAAGAGAACAACATTTCATTCCCTACTCTACTCCAGTTGAACCCTGGTCCCCAAAGGTGAGCCTTGGGTCACTTTCAAAAGGTGCTGCCAAAAAGTGCCATCAGAACAACTATCTGCATGTCTCCATTGCTATTGTTTGATGCATGTGAGCTAAAGACTATGATATATCACAGAGTGGAAGGTCTGCAGGATCCAGTTCTCTGAGGCTCTCTGGGTTAAACCCAGAACCTTGGGCTATGCCCAGCTGCCAGTACATATAATGAAATGCTGTAAATACCTTAGAAAGCACAGTTACTTCAAACAACCAAACAAAATTATTGTGTTACAGATAAGCAGAGACACAGTGTCATTTTTTTAAATAAAACACTGTTTCGGGAAGAGGGAATTTAGAGCAGAAGTGTGTGAAGGGGAGGTTGGGGTGCTTAACCCTTTCCCACCCACTATTTCTCTGCTCCAGACCATTCTCCCTATAGTCTACTCCCTACCCTTTCCAGTAACTTGCCTGCCTGCCTTACTGAGTTTCCATCATGAGTTTCAGAAAGCAGGATGTGTGCCCTCATTTAGAACGTTTTCTTTGTGTCACTTGTCTTCTTTCCTCATGAAATACTTTTGCACGTGGGTTTATACTGGCTTGGCCTTTTGTAAACAAAAACAAAAGCAAACAAACAGTGTGGTAATCCTTAAATTCCAGTGGCACCTTTCAGTTCTGGAGAAGACCCAATCCCATTCAGCTGGCGGTGCCCAAAAACTCCCATGCTGAGAAAATGAAGTATCATCCAACCTTTAAGGCACAGAGAAAATGACCACAGTGATTGTTTGCTCAAACAAATACAGTAACTGCGTCTGGGAATGTAATTTAACAGCCATGTTCGGACATTTCCTGTCATCCATCAATTACCCGATCAGCAAGCAGAGCTGTTTTCCCACAGAGAAGGCTTGTTATTACCACACTAAATGGTGCCTCTGCTTGCTTAATGCAGGGGAGACACTGCCGGGCTTCAGAAAGAGAACCAAAAGGAAATATTTCCGCCTTTCCAAAGTGGCAAAGTGAGCATGGAATGTCAATTTCCTTCCTCTTTTCTGATTCACATCCAGTTTCTGAAATATAACCTTCCTTGAACTATAACAAATTGCAAATGGAAGAGATGTATCAGTTCTTCATGAGCCACAGATCCGCCCCCCCCCCCTTTCCTTTTCTGTAACACATTTCAAAGGCAGGGCATTAGTCAGTTTTAAAACACCAAATGATAGGATTTCTATGAATTCCCCAAAGCCCACATCAGGCCACAATTTAATTCCTTGCCACGACCTTCCCTTCTGTTCTTGTGTTCACACAAGCTCTGCCCCCTGCCCAAGTTTGCCCAATTACCATCTTCAGCTTACTGAATAAATGCATTTTTTTCATGTTATTTCCCTCAAAGTGAGGCATGTTTAGCCTGTCCTAAGTTGCTTGTTTGCTGCGATGGAGAACAAATAAGGGAAATTCGATGGGCAAAAATGCATCATTGCCCAGAGATCAGATGTGAAAGGTTTTCTTTTTAATGGGGTCCAACTGCTTCAATGTACTCCTCTATAAGTGCATGACTGAGCGTCAAAGAGTTCAACTGGTTGCTTCTTTGTGTGGGGGTGGATGGGTTGGGATTGCACAATAAACACACATCTGTCTCCAATTTGTTGCACATAGCCTGCTTGCTGTGTCTTACAGTTACCCCTTTATTGCAAGGTCACACTTTCGCCGCAAGCAAATCACATTTTCTGGACACTCCAAGGCCACATGTCACACTTCCTCAGGGTGTTCTGTTCATTGCTCTTCTCACTGCTGTGTGGCTATGTACCAACTGTGATTCATTTGACAATGGATAATATAACCCTACCACCTCAGGAACATTGGAAAGTACCTTATACTGAGTCAGACAGACCATTGGTCCATCTGGGCCATTGCTGTCTACTTTGACTGGTGGTGGCACTTCAGACAGAGGTCTCTCCCTAAGACGCCATGTGCTTGACCACTGAGCTACCTCTTCCCTACTTGCAGCCAGTGCTTTTTTCCTGGGGGGACTTTCCTGGGATTTTGTAAATCTAAGTTTGGCTTCATTGAGGGGCAGTGTTTCAATATGGGGTGAAGTGGGGTGAAGTGAGGGCTTTGGGGTCTTTGCAACTGTATCTTACTTTTGTATTTCTTTGTAAGCATTTGCTGCCATTTGCCTCCCTCGTTTGAAGCAATTTTATCTCCTACTTCACTGCAAGATTCAAGAAGATCAGGAATCACGTAATGAGTGAGATTATGTCATGACCAGACCTTACATGGCCCAAAACAGCCAAATTTCTTTCTTTCTTTCTTTCTTTCTTTCTTTCTTTCTTTCTTTCTTTCTTTCTTTCTTTGAAATTGTTTTTACTTGATTTTAGAAATGTCAATTTATTACAATGCCAAATATATATCCATAAAAAGAGATTTCTCTGAATCTTGAGACTCCCCCCCGCCATCCCCTCCATGGATTCGATTGCCAACATTTCCAACTGCATATTATTTCGTAGTCTATATTTTGTATCTATCCATCGTATTTGTTACATTACAAGTGAGGTTAAAATCCTGCAAATATTTTCATCTGCTTACAGTGGTCTGTAAATTATATTTTTTCTCATTCTTTCTGAAAGTTTTTGTCTTCTTGGTTTCTCAGCTTTCCAGTTAGCTTTGCCATTTTGGTAGGGTAAAACAGCCAAATTTCAATAAGGGTGAGAATTCCCCTCCTTCCCTGATCACCATAAAACAACAGTCTGTGGTTCCTACTAGCACCCATCATTGTCCCATTGACTTCTGCATGTAGAACTTGCTCAAATGAACATAGCTTACTGCATTGCTACCCTTCTGATATTATCCACACCGATATGCCTGTGAAGGGATAAATATTCATTTTCTAATTACATATACACTGTTTGTTGATGAAGGTTACAGGGAACCAGGCAGAGGGCCTTTTCGGAACGCCCTCCCAGCAGATGTCAAACAGATAAACAGCTATGTGGTTTTTTTAAAGACATCTGAAGGTTGTCCTGGTCAAGGAAGTTTTTAGTGTGTGATGTTGTATTGTGTGTTTACTATTTTTGTTGGTAGCCACCCAGAGTGGATGGGGCATATAAAATTGTTGCTGTTGTTGTTGTTGTTGTTGTTGTTGTTGTTGTTGTTGTTGTTGTTTTAGTCCCTATAGCCAGATTATAGATGGCAATCTTCTTCCACAAAATATGCAAGTTTCTCAGTTTTTTAGTTTTAATTCTGACATTTCTGTTCGATGTGGGGTTTTTTGCTTTGATTTTTTTTTTTTACAAGTTGGCAATCATATAGGTGAAAACTTGTCCTCATGTGGATAATAAACATCTAATTTTCTCCTGCATTCATTAGCTTTTCTGAAAAATAAACCAGCAGTAACTAAGTATAAGCTTTTTGTGCACTCAGTGGTTTTTGCCTTCCAGGATTTGGAGATCTAAGAGCCATTCAAACATCATGTAACACAGGACCTCCTACCACACCATACTTTATATGATGATACAAATAGAAACTGTATTCAGGGCCAGCCCAAGACACGTTGGCACCTGAGGCGAACCACAAAATGGTTCTCCCCCTCCCTGCCAGGGAAGAAGAGGTGAGTGAAGCTCTACATTAGGAACAAGGATGGAATAATGATCGACATGGGATCTGCTGCTCTTGTGGATTCTGCCGCCTGAAACATTTGTCTCACCTTACCTAATGGGTCAGCCAACCCTGACTGTATTGCCTGCAAGTTCTTAACCATTTAGCAGAATCTTAAAATAAATAGCATGTTTCTTTACCTTACACATGTGCTTGGAGGCCCATCTAATCCAGGATCCTGTTCTGACAGTAGCCTACCAGATGCCCAAGGGAAACCTACAAGCAAGACTTGAGCACAAGATAATTCTCCCTCCCTGTGGTTTCCAGCCACTGGTCTTCAGAAGCATTCCTACATTTGAAAACTAGTAGGCCTTTGTTGAAAGGCATCCCACAAAATAAGCTTCTACCCAAACAAGTGACTACATTCACTCCGAGATCTCCTTCCTGTGTCAACCAGAGTTCAACCAAGAATTTGCAATTTAATTTAAAGACAATCCAATTGGTAAAAGCTAGGAAAAACATAGGGTAGTTTTCCACCCTCCAGAAAGATTGCCCCTACTCCTCATCATAAAAGGTAAAAGACCCCTGACAGTTAAGTCGAGTCATGAAAGACTCTGGGGTTGCGGCGCTCATCTCACTTTACTGGCCGAGGGAGCTGGCGTTTGTCCGCAGACAGTTTTTCCGGGTCATGTGGCCAGCATGAGTAAGCCGCTTCTGATGAAACCAGAGCATTGCACTGAAATGCCGTTTACCTTCCCGCCGGAGTGTTACCTATTTATCCACTTGCACTTCATGCTTTCAAACTGCTAGGTTGGCAGGAGCTGGGACCGAGCAACGGGAGCTCACCCTGTCACGGGGGCTCGAACCGCCAACCTTCCAATCGGCAAGCCCTAGGCTCTGTGGTTTAGACCACAGCGCCACCCACATCCCCATTACTCCTCATCATAACAATATGTTATTATTGAACCAGGCTGTGAGTTGCCTTTGCTATCTATCCATGCATATGCAGCCACATACCTTTGCATCATCAGTTCCGTCGGACTACAAGCCATTACTATGCATCCCACCACCTTGATGACTATTATGCAAATTTGCTGATGGCTCAGCTGCACAGCCTAGACAAATATTTATCATGCTTAAAGCCTCCCCTTGCAAATGGCAAAGCAGAAGGTAGGGGCCATCTAGTCATTTATCATGATCTGTTAGACTAACTCGCTGCCTTGACATAGGGGAACATCTGGGCCTGCTGTGCTTTGTTGCCACCTTCCCTTGTTGTTCTATAATAAGGAGAGGTGAGACTCATCTGCTGTCGTTGTCTGTTAATAATCTCACAGCTAATGACTGCCACATTAAGAGAGGCTGCTGTTAAGGTTCTGATGACAGCGATTTCTGCATGGGCCACTTCGATGATTGCATGTTTCCAGCACCGTGAAGAAATGTGTCAAAACGAGTTTCCTTTGCCTAGTATTAAAGAGCTGTGATGTTATGGGCTTGAACGACAGGCCTAAGAAGAGATGCTGATGGACTTCACCATGCTTGGACCCAGAAGCAGATTTTAGGGGCCGTGTTTTGGAGCTAAGAGCCAACATTGGCTCCATAAATAATGGTCTTAGGAGCAATCCATTGTATGGGGCTTTTCGGTTTAAATCTCCAACTGCCCAGAAAATCTTCACACTGCTTTACGTCAATGAGACTTACCCTTTCAGGAAACAGACCTGGGCAGTGTGGAGTCAATTGTTCTTATTTCCCAAAAGGGTTTACCAAAGGTGAGATGTGGATATCCCTGTTGTTGTACAATTCTGCCTCTTGCCTTCAAGCACATGGAGTTACCATGTGCTTCCTGTTTTCCTACTGCGTTTAGCATTCCTAGAAATTTGGCTGCAATTTCTCATTCCTTGTTGGTTGCGTAAAGGAAAGGGAAGTAATACTGGCATTCCAGAGACGTGGAGAAGAGGAGAAGGGGTGGGAGATATCTTGGTTCCTTGGAATGCTCACCAGGATTGTAAGGTTTTATTTGGGCCGGGCCAGTATATTGAACATTTATTAATGTATTTTTAGGTATTTATTTCATAAAATGTGTATACCACTTTATAGGAGAAAACCCAACAACCCCAATTCAGTTTTCAAAAAGAATAAAAATACCAGTCAAAAACTACTATTTTAAACATTCAAGAAATAATTAAAATCAACGATAAGCCAAAAGCCAGATTAAAACACATGTCAACATTCTACATTTCTGGATAGGTTTGCCCAGTGCTTTTTTTCTTCTTCTAAAAAAATGTTTAGGGGTACTCTCTTTTTGACTCAAGAAAGTCACCATTTTATAGTTCAAATCAGGGAAAATAAATACAGCAAATAGACAAAAGGTCAAAGATTCACAAAATGTTTAGGGATATGCACCCCCCCCCAAAAGCACTGGGTTTGCCTAAACAAAAATGCTTTTAGCAGGTGTCAAGAATAGTATAGTGGCCTGATATCAATAGGCAGGGCATTCCAAATTTTGATTCCACAGTTGCTTTAGCTTCTTTTTCCTTGTTCAGGAGAGATAATATGAATATTTGAGCACAGGAAGCAGACATGGCGGCATCAGTCTCTGATTCCCAGCCTACACCTATGTACAAGTCTGCAGAGAGTCCACACACAAATGTAAACACACCTAGATCACTCACTATTATTACGGCTACCTACAGAGACTCTTCACTAAAGATGGATGTGTTTGTCAATGTCAGTTTCTCACAGTTTCTCGTTTTTCCAATCTTAATTTCATTTCTCCCCACCATTTTCACATCAGGTTGCAAATATTATCATTTTAAAGCCTTCATGAATAATGTGTATGCATTTTCATGCGCAGCTCACTGCTGAATGCATGCATCTTTTGTATAAGCATTTTTGCAAGCAATTCCCCCTGATATAATGCATTTCTGTGCATTATTTTCACAAATACAAGCATTTTTGTACCTACATTTCCCTAATATGATTTGGTACTTGTTTGTGAGTTTTGAAGCATAGCTACACAATCAGAGGAGAGCGAGAGCGAGATGAATGATTTTTGAAAGAAAAAGGAAATATTGAATATGCCGTGATTTTTTAAAACTTAAGTAACTTTTCCCTTTCTTCATTGCCACAAGTTCCAGTCTGGGCTAAACATCTCTGTAAAATTGCTTCGGTAAGAATTTAATTTCCCTGTTCACTAGTTTTATACCATTTAATTAAGGAGCAAATTCTCCATCACAACTTGTCTTAAAGAAAAATATCTCAGCCCAAACCTCTTTCAAGAGAGGGAGGGAATCTCTCTGCAGCTCAAAGAGATTTGTTCCCCTAACTCTCTTGCAGTTTAAGAGAGAAAGAAGAGGGGTAGGAGGAGGTTGCTTCTAACAGTAGCAAGCTGTGAATTTTTAATATATTCATTACCAGGGAGAATTGGGGCATTGTTGAAAAAGTATTTCACAAGCTTCTATGTATTTTATGACTGCCTAGTACTACAGTTGGTGTGTTGCAGAGGTTGGAGTCATGGATTAGGGCCAAGGAGACCCAGGTTCTTATACCAGTCTGGCCATGAAAGTCACAGTATGGCCTTGAGCCAGTCACGATATCTCAACCTAACCTCCTTGCAAGATTGTTGTGAGTATAAAATGGGTGGGCAGCATATAGACTACATTGATCTCCTTGGAGGGAAGATGGGGTCTAAAATTGTTATCTACTGAGTTGAATAGGATCCAAACTGCAGCTGTCTGATTGGTCCTAGAACAATAGGATCCAAACTGCAGCAGTCTGATTGGTCCTAGAACAATAGGATTCAGAATGCAGCAGTCTGATTGGTCCTAGAACAATAGGATTCAGAATGCAGCAGTCTGATTGGTCCTAGAACAATAGGATTCAGAATGCAGCAGTCTGATTAGTCCTAGAACAATGCAGCAGTATGATTGGTTTGCAGGAGCCACCCAATCCGGCTCCAGATGGAAGTGAATCCACAACCTGATTGGCCTACAGGAGAATTCTGGAATTAGCCAATCACGTGCAGCCCATTGTGTAAATAATGTATATAAAGCAGATACTTTGAGGGGACTTCCATTCCTCCTCACCACTATGAGCTGAATAAAGAGCATGAAATCCACTCTCGACTCTGAGTATATTTCAAAAATGTAATGAATAAAATCATCAGCAATATAGCCAGTGATCAGGGTAGGTGGGATTTGTGACTTCCGGCACCTCTTATTCTGAAAAATAGCACTGATTCTCAGCCAGCTGAAGACCATAGAATCATAGGATGCTAAGACACTTAGTAGTGAGGCCATGCTAGGGAACTTAGCATTTTTTGTTTAACAACTAGATATTCTGGAGGATGTTAGGAGGAGGAACCCAGATTAGATAACCATATTAACCCATATACCCCCTGAAGTCTGGTACGGGCGAGGATGATGACTGCATAGCTTGACTCTTTGTCCGCCTTTTCTAAAGGTGTGTGACCATGTGAGCTGGTTTAGCTTCTTTTCAAAGAAGGAGATAATCACCCTGTATGTAAATGCTTTGCATGTTCTTTGGCATGGTAAAAATATAGCACTTATCACAGTAGTGGCCTCGCAAATAGCCTTTAAGTGCTGTTTGCTTAGCTGGAAGCAGATGCCACAGGCCTTGACAAAACAACCCTGCCCCGTGGTTTGCAACTCTTAAAGGGCACACCTGGGGCTGCATTAGGAAAAACAGATGGACGAGATGTTATAGCGGCAAGAGCTAATTGGACATCCCACTGGTGGATGCTTGAAGTAATTGGGGGCTTATTGTGACATATGTTTACCTTTTCACTCGTGTTAAAGATATTGTTTTGCTACTCACCATGAAATAAGCTACTGGCCCTGCGGTTTCAGCACCTGCAATTCTTCTTTGACTTTTTTGTACAATGTGAACGTAATAAAAAACATGCCTTTTCTTTTCTTTTTTCTTTTTTGCATCGACTCCTCTTTGTGTGTAAATATCCTGACCTTCAGAAAATCGCCGCCATCGTGTGAGCAATTAACCTTCAGCTGAAAATGGCCCCGGTGAGAGTCAACTACTGGAAAATTATTCCAAACACTCTGCTGCACCATGATGGCTTCCACATTTGGAAGCCGAAAAGCAGCCGTGGTCCACTGCAAACCATGGACTGAGATGCATTCAGTTCTGCTTCTCATGCATTCAGTTCTGCGTCTCCCCAGACTGAGCAGCATAATACCGTCAAGAAGCACAATGTTTCGTAACTTTAAAAGGAACGGGGTGGGGGGTGGCCTGCAGGTAAGAAACTGCAAATTGTGAATGCATTGGAAAGGTATCTTTGCCTGCATCTGTGCAAGCTCTAGAGCAGAGGTTGGCAACATTTTTTAGGCGCAGGCCGGTCCACTGTCCCTCAGACCTTGTGGTGGGCCAGAGAAGTGGCACCTGTTGAACTAAAGACAAGCCAGAGGGAAAGAATTTACTGTCAGAATATAAGATTTGGAATACAGAGTGGGAAGGTTTGGGGAAGTCGCAGACTCAGGTTAATATTAAATAATGTAAAGACACAATGATTGATTTTAACCTTTTCTTTACTTTTTCTTTTGTACTCTTTTGTTGTTGTATTGTTTGTATGTATTGCTTTTGTCTTTTTTTCTGTATCTGTTTATTTGTATTGTGTGTTTATTGATTGTAAAACTAATAAAATATCATTAAAAAAAAAAAAGAGAGAAGTGGCACCTGGGGGGGGGGGGGAGCTGGAAGAAGAGGTGAGGGGGGGAAGTAGTCCTCCTCACCACCCCCCAGCCCCAGCCCCAGCCGCTGCGCTTACCTTCCCAGGGGTTGCCACCACCATCGCTGCTGCTGCTGCTTCTTGTGGGTAGTAAGTAACCAAACAAACCCCTGTGTTGCAAAGAGAACGTCAGCAATGTCTAAAGTGACTACAGTGGTACCTCGGGTTACATACGCTTCAGGTTACAGACTCCGCTAACCCAGAAATAGTGCTTCAGGTTAAGAACTTTGCTTGAGGATGAGAACAGAAATCGTGCTCCGGCGACGCGGCGGCAGCGGGAGACCCCATTAGCTAAAGTGGTGCTTCAGGTTAAGAACAGTTTCAGGTTAAGAACGGACCTCAGGAACGAATTAAGTACTTAACCCAAGGTACCACTGTACATTATTACATGAACACTGTTCCACAGCATTTGATATTTTCATTCACATACATTCATTCGAAATAAGATGGGTTTATGAAGCAATTCTATATCCTCCCACCACGCTGATGAAGAATTCTACGAAACAGTAGTCAATATCCGGAGTCGCTGTTCAGTGTTGGCCATCATACTTGCTGAATACACAAAGCTTCACAGCTTGTCTTTCATCATACAAAGTCTGGTGCCTCACTTCATTTAAAGATTTTCAGACTTTGAGACTAAAGATTTCATTTTGTACTTGTTATGGTTTGAAGGAATTTTATAAAGATTGTCTATAGCACATGTACGTGGTCATTGTGTTGCCTAGGCATTGCTGAGCTTCTCGTGGGTAGGCAGAGTGAGCTCGTCCGCTCTCTGGCCCACAGGAGCACCAGGGTGGTGGTGGAGGGAAGATGAGCAATGTGAAAGGGCTGGCTCTGGAGAGCAGCTGCTTAAACGGCTCTCAGCCAGCTCTGCCCAGCTCCCTTCCTCCTCTAGGCAGGACAGGGAGAAGTCAGGAGGGAGGGAGGGAGGAGGTGCCGCCGTGGTGTGTGTGGGGGGGAATGGAATGGTGCAGGAGAGGGAATGGTGCAGCCCAAACGAACAGAATCCCTATGCCAGATCCGTCTGTGGGCCGGATCCTGAAGGCAATTGGGCCTGATCCAGCCCCGGGCCTTAGTTTGCTGACCCTTGTTCTAGGGATGCTGGAGAATTAGGATGAAAATGGAAGAGGAGTTGGAAATTGCTGTGGTTCTTGCGTTCACAATATAATTGTTGTTCTTTTCAAGTCTGCAAACGACACGTGATTAATGGCTGGGGCTTTTTCTACATTGTTTTGTCTTTCACTTTACATTGAAACGAATTCAAATTACATAACTTAAGTTAAAAGGTGAGACAGATCTTGAGTTTGGCTCAAACCAAACTGCAGCTCAAGGGAAGCAGTCGCTCACTGTGACAAGTGGAGGTTGCATCAGCAACTGCTGTCTTCTTACATCCTTAGCCAGAGCTCTTGTCACATTTCACTCAGTGTCACTGTCATGCCATCTTGCTGGTGCCAATCAGAGGCGCCATCTTCTCAAGTTGCAAGGAGCCAGGGGGTGGATCCGAATACCCTCTGAACATTGAGGAGGCCCAGCCCCCTCAAAAAAAATAGGGGTTGGTGTGTATGGTCTCATTTAACAAGTCCATGTTCCGTTTATGCTTGACTCTCCCAGAATATGAGTTGGGTAGAATATCAGCTCACTCTAACCAACTAGTCCCCTTGTGCGGTAGCTGTAACCTGCCCTGTCTTTCCTTCATCAAGTTCGATACAAACTCTCACTCCAAGCTATAAATGTGGTTTATTCTGGTTATAAAAACAGCCATGGCATTCAGCTCAGAGTTATGATTTCAGCTTGTTAGATTTAGATACCTCTATAATTAATCAAGGCTTTGGCTACAGCTATATGCATCGTGTGTGCATTGCTTTCACTTAGGCCTTAGGAAATTTCTGAGAATATGTTTGCCAGTTTCACAATATGACTTATCTGGAATCCAGGGCAATAGGGTTTTGTTTTGTTTTTTTAAAAAACCCTTCCTCCCTTGCCCTACCCCCCCCCATGAGAATTGCCCCTCCCTATATTAAGAACAGAGGCAGCTGCCTTCTCAAAACAAATAGCAGCTTTGGATGGGGGGGGGGTAGCAGGTTTGTTTTGTTTTTTGAGACTGGTAAAGACAGCACAAGGCATTGTATGGCTATTTTGAATGCATCTTTGATGCTTATGTTCTGTTTTTAAAGAGTTCTGCAAGTAAAAGTTTCAATAATATTTTCATGGGTCTGGACAATGATTTCTTCCAAAAGGAGTCAGTTTTTATGCTTCCAGCAGTTACTTCAGACTGGAATGTTAATACCTGCAATATAGCGGCCTTCCTTTTAGTGGATAAACGACTTGCTAACATTTACAGTACTCTAGTGACCTTCTCAGAAGGATTAGTGAAAGCATCCAAAAGCTAAGAGGAGAGTCGTATTTAAAGGTGGATTTCAAATTGCCACATATTACCTAGATAATTTGCCCTTCTGAAAAGTCTACTGATATTCTTGTGGGGTGAGCTGCTCATAGCACTGACTTAATGCTGTTTGTGTGTGTGGCTCGCTAATTGAATAATTCACTCAAACGGCAGTGCTGCTCTTAGCAGAGGGATATCAGTAGCAGCTGGAAATGTTGCAGTAGCTTTAGCAGTAGATACTTCTGGAGGGATTGAATCTGCCGTATATAAAATAGCAATCTTTGGATATATTCAAGAATCAGCTCACTTACTCTTTTTTAAAGAGACCTTGCCCTCCTGGCAGGGCTGGAGCAGGATCAGTTGCCAAAAGAGACATAGCAAGTGAGATTAGGGACTTGTCTACACTCGTAGTTTTTAACGCTAAAAATGAGTTTTAAAAGGGCTATGGTAACCATATAGCCATATCAGGGTTTTTTTTAAAGACAATAATGTCTTATTAAAATGTGACACCAGAGGGTGCTGCAGAATTCTCCCTGTCAAATAAATGGGTAAACCTTCAAGGAAGTGAAAGAGAAACAAAATGGGTAAGCATACATTCAGCATGGGTGTTTTTGTTGTTTAACCTCCAACCAGGCAACAGGGATGAAATGAGCGTTACCATGCATTGGAGCTGTCCTTGACCAGTCTGACCTTTCTGCCTCTTGCTTACCAGTTCAGGAGGTAGAACTGCCAGTTAGGTACCTCCTCTTGAGCCTTGGTGTTGCCAGTGGCAGGGGTGGGATGGGGAGCAGGGACAAAGCTAGAATTGGTTTGTGAGGTTGCGTCAGGGACAGTGTTGAGGAGGGCTGCACTGAGGAAGAATGGTGGGAGCCACCCCTCCCCCTGATCCTGAATCTTCCCAGGAGCAGGAGGACAGTATAGATTTGGAAGAGTGGTTTGCAGAGGGGCATAGTTCACAAGGCCAAAGCTGGGAAATACTGGATGGTGAACACCTAGGAGAAGAAACACTGGAAGAGAGAGGGTTAACATTCACAGTCATTGGACAGCATTCCTCCACTGCCCTCCCCAAGGTCGAGAAGAGCTCAGAAAGTCTCAGAACAGAAAGCACAGGGGGTACAAGCTCAGATTACAAGACGTAGGAGTGATGTAGATTAATAGGGACGGAGAGGGTGTGAGCCTTAATTGGGAGCACCGCCATTTCTAGGGAGATGTGTTCCTTTGTCTCTCATTGTGATTATTAAAGAATCAAATTGGTAAGATGTTCCTTTCGTTTGATCTTCTTATTTACTGCAACGGGGGAGGAAGCCTATTCCCTGAAGCCTGACAGGTTGCTACTTCTTGGGGGGAAAAGCTCGAGCCCTGTGTTCTTCAGTGTGGTTCCAAGATGGATACCAGACCAGAAACTGTGTAACAGAAACCAAGAGTTGTTGCTCGTCTTACTGGTATAGGCTACATTCATTACACTGCCAGTAACTGGCTCTGGATCCACCTGCTGTTGGTCTTTGATGGAACAAGTAGCCTTGACGCCAAACGCTGTTGAATCCGCTTGTCATTTACATTTGAGATTCGCTTTTAGGGGATGTTTTTCCCTTTTGCCGGACTGCAAAAATCAGCCACAGGCTAATCTGCTTGGAATGTCAAGGAACCCTGGGCTGACGCCTTGATGTATGAATCGTCTATGCTGATAACTCTCCGCTGGGCTTTGATGAATGCATAAAGAGCTGGCGGATGAGCAGAGGTTTTGATTAACTCTGCCAGCCTGGGCATACTTAAACTTCAGCGCAATTGTGTATTGTCAGCCCGCTTGTCTCTTGTGTGCTGAATTCTCATCTAAGCTCTTAAAAAAAAAGAAAAAAGAAATATCAGTTGGAAAATGCCAGTTTCTCTTTCAGGCTGGCTTTTAAAATGAAGCCTGAATCAGGCATAATTTGTCTGGGTAATATTTTTCTTTCTCTCCAAGTAGCTTTGAAATCAAATTACCTTTAATGTTTATCACCTCTTGTATTCACATTTTCATTAATACAGTTTTCCTAACGAAATGAAAACGTTTCTCTGCCAAGCACATCCTCGTAGAGAACAGATAGTTCCTGTACGTAGCTCTGTGTTTCAGGGACCAACAAAGGCTGGCGGTTAATTTTCATTGGGGGGGGGAGGTGGTTTGAACATTCTGGATGCCAGTGAAACCAGCTTTTTATTTGAGTTGATCACCCCTTGCATCATAATTAATGAAGGCTTTCAGATCATAGCAATCTGTATTGTTTTAGGGTCTCAGCCTCCCTCTCTCAGATGTAACTCTTGGATCGTTGGCTTAAGTTTTCCATTCCAACTTGTAACAGAATCAGAATGGGAAGGGACTTCAAAGGTCATCTAACTCAATCCCTTACTGATGCAGGAAATACACTGCTACAGCATCTCTGATTGGTGTCCATCCAGCCTAATGTTTAGCCTAAATCCTGTGTCTTGTAGTTTGAACCCACGCATTTGAGTCCTACCCTCTGGGACAGGGGTGGTGAAACCTTTCTGGCCAGTGGGCCAGATCCTTATGTCTCCATCCCCAGGCTCAATTCCCTGATGCCATATTGACGTCAGGTGGCACTGCACTTTGATGCCTCCAACCTGTTGGGACGTCAAAGCCCAGTGCCACCCCTCCACTCACTGTTCTGTCCTTTGTCTTCTGTCTTTGTACACGCCCCCCTTCCAGATGAACCTACGATGACGCTCTGTATTGCATCGTACCATCGATTCATTTAACTCAGAATTGCACAATCTGTGCAGCAACTCTCCAAGTTTTCAAGTAGAGAGATTCTTCCTAGCTCTGTTACACAAGATTCTATTAACAGAAGATGCCAGGGACTGAATCTGGAACCTTGTGCATACAAGGCTCTTCCTGTTCTTCTCCAAATCATTCACTTGCCTTGGGGCACCCTGGGAAATGTAGTTCTGTGAGGGAGGCTGTGGATCTCTTACTGAAACTCAGAATTCTCACTACCTTTACCAAACGGCAGTTCTTTAGAGGAAGCTGTGTCAGTTGAATTGATATGAGGATATGCCCTTAGAGAAGATTCAGGTGCTTGACAAGCTACTTTTGAAGTTATGCAGAACACCTATGTTTCTCCAGGCTAGAACTATGTATGAATTTCTATATGTGCTTTTTAGACATATGGGTGACACATGGGCTCATTCCAGTGTATTTCTGTAGCACACATTCGGCTCTGAAGTCTCTTGTGAACTACTTTCATACTATCAATGTTTAATGCTGTTGACTCTGAGTGACTGCACTGTGCTAACATCTAAATATTGCAGAGGTTTGCTAGGTTGCATCCTTTTTGTTGACTGAGAAGCTCATTAAGGACATCAGACAATGGATCACGGAATCCACCACGGTTCATCCTACTTGTGGCAATGACAACGGCAAACAGAGACGCAAAGTTCGAGGCTGCACGTTGAAGCGTTTGGAAGATGTCAGGTGAAATTTGTTGCACACCGTGTTCTTCATGCCTGGGTGGATCATCTGGTAAAAACCACTTGCATTAACAAATTGCTTTATTGTATGCTATGTTGCTTCTGATTTTATGCTCTGTTAACTCAACTAAAGATTAATTAATACCAGTTGAAGCCAAAGACACTTCCTGGAGAAAAGCTGTCTTCCTAGCAGCCTCCACTAGAGCACAGGTGTTCAGCTGGCAGACCAAGACCCATAGTGGAAAACTGAGGAAGCAGAACTATGCTGGGTCAGACTCTTTGTCCAGCTCAGCCACCATTTTCTACTTGTGATTTTCTGCTTCCTTGGTAGGTCACAGGCAGAGGTTTCCTCATCTTCCAGATCTTCCAGGACTTAGACCTGTGTTGTACCACTGAGCTACAGTCCCTCTCTCTACGTGAAGAAACAACTATTTCTTGTTTTCTGGATCTGTACTAAGTATCAATACAGACGCTTGATTTGGGATAAACAGGGGTCTAAGGTAGAATATCTGTTCTAATTGCCCGTGTATTTTTCTCAGATGCACGTACCCAACTTTGATATATTTTACATAAAATACGTAAATTTTAAACTGAGTTGCCCCATAATTTTCTTCATTTTAATCTGATTAAATGTGAGTGTCCTGTTTTTTTCAACAGTTGACTGTCTTTTGCTTCCGAAGTGGTTTTTTTTTTTTTTTTAATATCCAAAATCTATTTCATTTCTAGCAGTCCTCTCAGTGCTATAGAGTTAGGATTAACCAGTGTAGAGTTAGCCGGTACCATCAAACGAAAGTGTCAAGTACTGTTAGATGTATTAAAACTACAGTGGAATTAATTACCTTGGTAGAGGACCACAGAGTCGGGTCAATTAGATTGGCCCATGGTAATTAAAGTCTCAGATCTTGCCAGACCATCCTCTACGGGCAGTTCTTGAGAAGTGTCCAGCGTTCAACTCAAGGCCTTCTCTGTGAAACAGTAGGAGCTCATCAGGAAAAGCTGTCAAGATCCTACAGTCAATGTTAATTCCTTGAGTGACCTCCGTTCTGGCGTAGGCAATTGCAGAATGTACAGGCTGTTCTATTACTTCTGAATGGCAGCGCAGGTGTCAAGATAAAGCAAAGCCCCTCCCTTTTCCTTACCTCTTCTCGTGCTGAACTTCTATTTCACTCCTTAACTGCTCTATTTCAAAGGCTTGACAACTTGACAGGAGTATTACAGCAAAACCTCAGCATTACAGCTATCTCAGGAAGGAAAGTGGTTCATAATTTCAAAATGCCTGGAACTCTGAAAGTTCTCCCATTCAAAGGAGTGAGGGATGAGGCACCAGGCATTCAAACAAGGCTACATTTGGTGCTATTTCCCTTGGAGGGAAGGGAAGAGGAGAGGGGGTTGCTTTGAAAGTGAAACTGTGGCAGATCTTCCAAGTGCTCCTATTTTCCCAGATTTACAAAAGCCATGCTGGTTTCTGATTTGATCCCAGAATGTCCTGCTTTTCCTCAGGACGTCCCTAATTTCATCAGGTACATGTTGGAGGGTATGGTAGGACGTCCCTATTTCATCGGAGAAATGTTGTAGAGTATGGAGTTATGTGAGATAAGTAACTATACAACCTTTAGAAATCTGAAGCCAGCCATGTGTAGGGAAGTTTTTAATGTTTAATTGTGTGTGTGTGTGTTGGAAGCCGTCCAGAGTGGCTGGGGCAACCCAGCCAGATAGACAGGGTATAAATAGTAAAATTATTATTATGGAATAGGACATCCTTATTTTCATCGGATAAATGTTGGAGGATATGCTGTGGCAACAGGGAGAGAAGTTGTGGTTGTGATGGGGACAGCAGGGCCCCTTAAACCTGGCAGTGCCATTGACCACTTCCTATTTCCACTGAGCCCAGGACTGCCCATTTGAGAATTCTGTGTCCTTCTTGCATGAACTCATAGCTTTGGGTTAGAACCAGAGTTGAAATTAAAAGCAAGTTTTATCCAGCTATGGTGAGAGATCAGCAGCAGCCCAGGTGGCTACCCTGTACTTCATTTGAAGTCTCACTAAGAGCAGAGGTGCAGGATCCCAGACTTAGACCCTAAGGCCCACACTTACCAGGGTCATTGCTTATAGACTGCAGAAGAAGCCTCGAGATGAGGGTAAGTAAATAAATAAAAAACTTTCAACATTCCTACTATAATTTGGTAATATATTGGCAGGCGTATATTGCTTAGGAGTGTCTGAATATGTTTGCAGAATTCAGGACCAAAACATGCTTTCAGGCTTGAACAGAATTAGATTCTGCTAAAATGGATTGAGCAACTTGTTTCTGCACATTACATGCCGGGAACTAAGTCAGTGTTGCAATAGGCAGGTTGAGACGCACAAGCTCCAATGAGCTATTCAGTATATGAATCTGTCAGTGCCAGCCTTAAGTCTTATGTTTAATAAACTATGCAGTATAATGCCTCTCTGTATCTCATCAAACAATGTTAGCCAAGATGAGATGGATGGAGTGACAGCCAATGATCAAATATATTTTTAAAAACCCATGTATTGTTTTCTGCATCCTTGTTTCCTTTTGTCAATTCCCAGTTTATTACTGACACCTCAAAAGGACTCACATATCTAGTTGGCGTCTTCATTTCAACTACCAAAATGATCAGCAATTGAAACAGAAAGGTGTTGATGCTGAAATGCCACCGCCAGGCTGACACTTCACTGAGAATAATCAGAAACAGAGGGGTTTGAAATCTGAGTTGCTGCTCCAAGCTCTCTACTGGCACTATGACACCAGCTAGCATTCTGTTCACAGTTGCAAAGTCAGTGGACCCTGAATGCTAAAAATTCATTTGCAAGAAGAGAAGGGAAGATTTTCCGCAAACTGTGCCTGTCAGAGAGACAACCTAAGCTATATCATGTTTCAGGCCCTTGACGCACAATACAAAATACTCAATAACCTTTGGGAAATGCTAGAACATGTTTTAGCCAAGTGAACATATTTTGTAGAAGTTCCATCACAAAAGTTCTGATAGCTTTGAAGGCAATGAGGCCTCTAGAGCTGCACCAACTTATTCCACAAAGGCTAATATTATGCCTTGTCTTTGATCCATGTGCTGCTTTCATGAATCAGGTATGGTGGGGGCTGCTCCTAGATTATAATTATAATTATAATTTTTATTATAATATTAATAATAATTTATTTATTTCTATAATTATTTCTATACTACCACCCTTCATCAGAAGATCACAGGGCTGTTTACAATATAAATAACACAAAACACATATCATAATAACATACAAAAACAATAACATCCTCACAGTATTGTTATTTATTACTACTTAGAAGCAGTGAGGCGCACTGTTGAGATGGTGCAGTTCTGAGTAAGCTCAGTAGCTATTCTTCTCCATCTCAAAACTCATTTGCTGATGCAGGTAAAGGACCCCTGGACAGCTGAGTCCAGTCGAATTCGACTATGGGGTGCGGCGCTCACCTCCACTTTCAGGCCAAGGGAGCTGGTGTTTGTCTGCAGACAGTTTTCCTGGTCACATATGTGGCCAGCAAGACTAAACTGCTTCTGGTGCAATGGGATACCGTGACAGAAACCAGAGCGCATGGAAATGCTGTTTACCTTCCTGCCACAGTGGTACCTATTTATCTACTTGTACTGGTATGCTTTTGAACTGCTAGGTTGGCAGGAGGTGGGACAAAGCAACGGGAGCTCACTCTGTCGTGCGGATTCAAACTGCTGACCTTATGATTGGCCAAGCCCAAGAGGCTTGGTGGTTTAAACCACAGTGCCACCACTGATGATGCAATAGGTCATTGGAAGAGAATCTAGATCTCTCTGAAATGGCAGCCCACAGCCAGCTCTGTTGGGTTAGAGTTCATTATTTTTCATCTCCCCCACCCTCTCCCCCAAAGTGAGGCATGTGATGTAAGAAGAATATAGATCTATCATTTTAATCTGGAGCTTATTAACATTCTCTTTAATTTGTGGATTTGTGTTGTATATGTATTCAGATCCTGACTGGAATTCAGTCCAGTCCAGACATAAGTCTTTCTGCTGCAGGAGTCAGATAAAACAATTAATACACAGCACACGGAAGAATCTGGTTAATCACAAACCACACTCAAACAAAATAGCAACTGAAAAGCTACAAATGTTATTTAATGAGAGATTTATAATAAATATAATTCACATATATATATTTTCAGTAAATATATCAGCATGACCTGTTTTTAAAATTTGTACCTAGACAATTCTAAGGTTTTTATCTTTTACATGTGCAGAAACAAATATACTCTTTAAAAAAGTGACAGCTCATAGAAGATGGAAAAATAAAGAGATCACAGGAATTTCAAAGACTAAATCTGCTAAAATCTGTGTAACACACAGCTTGAAATAGATAGTATTACAACCTTGAGAATATGTAGTTGTGTGGATGATGTTTAGTAAACCACATGAGTAAAGAGTTAGTAAAGTTAACTAACGGAAAGACTGTGCAAAGTACTAGTGATGCACAAGCTTGATTTGTTTTAATGCCAGGATGCACAAAATGAATGGAGGTTGCACAGCACATGAATTTAATGGATTATGCATAATGGGCACAATCCACTGAAATACATGGAGGTTGCGCAATGACACTACTAGGTTTTCATGTTCAGATTCTGCTTATTTGAATTCAGCTTTTGCAGGAGAACTTCCTGGTGGATTGTGCTGCAATGAGTGATGTGTCCATTGACTAAAAAAGAAGTATTTTAAAAAATAAAATCTAAAAATGACCAAGTCTTAAATTATGCTGTCCACCCATTGGAATGCAATGTGAGAATTTCTTATGTACAGCTATTTATATAATCTTTGGATTTTTCACATTCTGGTTTTAAATTAACTTTGCAAACAGAGACAGTTCTTAGATAACAGAGCTCTATCTGGTGGCTAGCAGCAAGAACATTTATAGTCTTCCTTCTTCTTACTGATTTTTCAAAAATAAAGCAGCTCCACACTGGATCCACTGATCTTGGCTGCCTCCACATGGAACATCAATGTTTGTCACCACGCAATCCCTCTCAGCACTGGTGTAAACTGGCAAAGAGATGCATTCATCGGGAGAATAGGACCCATAAGCATTCTGTCAAGAAAAAAACAATCCATTTGAATGTGAAGGCGTTAGATGAATTAATCTCATGACGCTCAGGGATGTAAAGGCTAAGTGTGACGAATTCATTTATGTTTAGATATCAGAAGAGAACTTGAGTAAGAGAGAGCAGAGTAGGAATGGATATGTCAACTGCTGGAAAGCCTTGCTAGCCAAATGCATTCAAGGTCACTACCAATTACCAGGACTCATTTCATACAGGGTTGCGAAATTAGGTAAGAATGCCAGGAACTCAATGAGGCTGACACCTGTGAAATTAGTCTCCACAGTTAGCAATAGGGTCCTCATGTGTGCACAAGTCTTTGATTTAAGGATGTGCAACCTGAATAATGCAGTGAATTGGGGTGATTCAGGTCATGGTTTCAGATTACTGATTAATATGGTGTCTTTAGGTGGATCAAGGGCCTCAAAAGCTTCTGAGCCACTCTGTGGCTTGGGTTTTCCAAAAAGTTAAGCATACATCATTTTTATTCTATTTTATTTTCTGCGAGATATGATCAACCAGACTGGTGAAACAGCCAGAGTCTGAGAAGGGAAGAGGTGGATGTGTGTGCAAGAGAGATGTTTTATTTTGACCAGGTGTGAGGAACCTTTGGCCTCCTCAGATTTTGCTGAACTACAAGTCCCATCATCCCTGGCCATTGGCCACACTTGCTATGTCTTATGGGAGTTGTAGTTCTTTAACGTCTGGAGGGCCAAAGGTTCCCCACAAGCAGTTTTGACAGACAGGTCTAGCTTAATCACAGAGAATTATTTTCTGAGGCTACTACAATTGGTGTTTTAGGAAACGGATGTTAAAGTAAATAAACAGAGAAGGGTGTAAGTAACAGTGTGAGATTATGGGAGCAGCCTGCTTCTTTCCCAGTTATGCTTCTTCCTAACAATGAAAAATAACAACACTATCTTTTTAAAATTAATAACACAATTCTATAAAAGCAAGCCTTGCTGAATTCAACAGCGCTTACAAGCAGGACTACAGCAAAAGAAACAGATTTGATAGGTGTGAACTGTGCCCCAATCATTTTATCCACCCTCTGTTTTCTAATATGTCCCAGAAATCTGTGTTTCCTTTTCTTCAAGGACAAAGCAACATATATTTTTTCTGCAATAAAATTACCAGTTTATACTTTCATAGTGAAAACCCATGTTTAAGGAAATTAGCATGTAGAACAAATTATTTGAGGCTTCCAAATCTGCATTAAATAAAGATGATTACTTTAATTGGAAAGTTGTATGGAGTACAATTCTTAATGTTCAAGGTTTTTTAAAATCTAATTCTATGCATTTAAATAATATTTGGGATTTGTTTTTCTTTACGTATATGTAATACCAAACAACCCTTGTATACTGTTTATAGAACGTTCTGCTTAAAATGTTATTTAAGGGCACATTCAAAACTTCTCACTTTGCTCCTGGCAAATTAGTAGCAATTAGGAGTGTGCATCAGCATCAGGATTCCTAACTTCCTACCCTTTGTGGACAGAAGTGGATAAACTGTGCAGGTGTGGTAGCCCGTCTACAGTAGATTAAGCCAGCCAGAAACATTCCACTGGGTGCCTTTAAATTTGATTTTTAATGGAAATGTGTATAGCTTTCTTTTCCCCCCAGCAGAATTTGGAGAAATTTGCAGGCATGGTTGTCCAGTGTGAGCTGTAGTCGTTCTCCTCCAAAGGAAGCATTACAGTTTCCTTATGAGCCACAGTTAAGGGAGTTGATGGTTAAGGGTATATGGAACAGTTAAGGGTATGTTGAGCCTGGAAAAGAGGAGGTATCTTCAAATACGGGGTCCTCGCTGCGAGATCACATTCACCTGGTGCTATACCAGCTGCACTGGCTCCCGGTGGAGTACAGGATCAGGTTTAAGGTGCTGGTTTTAACCTTTAAAGCCCTATACGGCCTAGGACCCTCGTACCTATGGGACCGCCTCTCCTGGTATGCCCCACAGAGGAACTTACGGTCTTCAAATAAAAACATCCTGAAGGCCCCAGGCCACAGAGAGGTTAGGCTGGCCTCAACCAGAGCCAGGGCTTTTTTGGCTGTGGCCCCGATCCGGTGGAACACTCTGTCACAAGAGACTAGGGCCCTGTGGGACCTGACATCTTTCCGCAGGGCCTGCAAGACAGAGCTGTTCCACCAGGCCTTTGGTTAGGGCGCAGCCTGACTCCCTCCTTTGGCAATCTTTACAGAACTTAAGCTTATGGTTGCCATCAATTTGATTTTAATTTATTTTTATAATGAAATGTTTTTAGAATGTTGCACTATTTTATTGTTGTTAGCTGCCCTGAGCCCGGCTTCAGCTGGGGAGGGCGGGATATAAATAAAATTATTATTATTATTATTATTATTATTATTATTATTATTATTATTATTTATAAAGGGCTGTCAATGGAAGATGGAGCAAGCTTGTTTTCTCCTGCTCCAGAGGGTGATACCCAAAACAATGGCTTCAAGTTGCAGGAGATTTGACTAAACACCAGGAAGAACTTTCGGACAGTAACAACTGTTTGACAGTCTCTCTCAGGAGGTTGAGGACTCTCCTTCTTTGGAAGTTTGTAAGTAGAGGTTGGATGGCTATCTGTCATGGATGCTTTTACTCGAGATTCCTGCATTGCAAGGGATTGGAACTAGATGACCCTTGTGGTCCCTTCCAACTCTACAATTCTATGATTCGATCATTACAAATAATATAGGACAGATACTGTAGGTGTGTATGAGAGAGAGTGATAATAAATTATGGTAGACTAAGATTAAGCAATTCACTTTGGCAGAGTCAGAGAGAGGCACACATACAACTAGGGGCTCACTTGAGTATATGAAAGAAGCAGGCGGAGCTAAAAATAAAATGAAATAACTCAGCTTAATTAAAAAAAAAAAAGACTCATATACAAAGTCTCAAATCTAGAGGGGGTAGAGGAATGAAACTCTACCAAAAATAAAAGTACAGCAAGGTAAAAATGGAATGAAATAGAAACACAAATAATTCCAGCATTAAACTGAAGGGAAGAGGGATAATACTGCACCGTGATAAAACTTTGCACCAATTCCAATGAGAAAAGGATATTAAGAATAGACTGAAAAGGAACATTAATGCACCAACCCTACATACAACTAAGCTGTGTCTGTCTGTGTGTGTGTGTGTGTGTGTGTGTGGAGAATAGCACTGCATTTAATAAAAATGCACAAAAGTACTCAGACCAAAAAAAAGAAAAGAAAAAAAAAGAATGGATTTTTTAAAAAAGAAATTGAAAGTGTGGAGATGGGAAGAAAAGCTCAACCTAGTTCACTGAAAGCTTTTGCTTCTCAATAAAATAAAATAAAATAGCAGATTATTGCTACCAATTTGAAACAAACCTTTTTGGAGACTCTGCTTTGTCATGAGGGACCTTGCACAGATTCTGCTGTGGGAAAGCCCCCAAAGGCTCTGAGACACTCCAGTTTGACCCAGAGTTCATATGAAGCACATCTCTAGCAACAATACACTTTACTGAGATCCAGTAGTGAATGCCATTGTCCATGTCTTTGTATCAAATGTTCTTTTGATCTGCCCTTGCTGAGGTTTCCCCAGCTGATCTCTCAGAATTGCACTAGGCGAAGTCTTATGGGATCATAGGAAGTTTCTACACATGACTCAAAACTGCCTTTGAACCACTCTTGAATTGCTTCTACACGTGCGCCAACATTGTTAATGGAAAATAAGATACCTGAAAATCATGACTTCATTAAAAAAAATAATCATATAAAGATTCTTATCAAAGTGTTATATTCATTCTATAAACACAGGATATACACACAGCACCCCAAAAATCTGAGGGTCAAATAAATGCAGCTATGTGTCTCCTTTGCCTCAACTTAAACAAAAAGGGATAGCAGTTTTGAGAGCAGAAGGAGGTAAGTGTATGGAAGGGCTGAACAGTCTATTTCTTTCTAGCACTTTGTCAACTCAAAAGCACCCCAAACATGCTTCCCCCCTGCAGAAAATATACAAGGTCCTTTTCCCCTGAGAATGAGCAAACAGGTTGGGGTGAAAAAGCAAAAGTGAGGTCTTGAGCAAATGAACAGCCAGAGGGGAAAGAGTAAAATACACCCTCCCTGTTCCTTACTGCAATATTCAATGCTGTTTTTAATTAAGAAAACACTAGAGGGAAAGAGTCATATGACTGCATATCACACCTAATTTGGTTCAGATTTCAGTTTTATGGGGAAACAAACTGCAGACAATCTGGCAATAATTATTCATCTGAGGTTAATTGGGAGAGTGTGATAAATGGCAGACAATGAACAAAAGTTATTCTTCAGGGCAGTTTTCTTCCCATAGGATTTATCAACCAGTCATATGAAAAAGTCTGGAGTGCTATACTATATTTATCTAAGAGCTCTGTGATATTCAACAACTATTGATTAGCCAAGTACAGTGCCTTTTTTTTTCTAAAAAAAAGTTTAGGGGTACTCTCATTTTTCTACTCATATTGAAATCCTGCCCCTCAATGAGGCCAAACTTAGACTCACAAAATGTTTAGGGGTATGTGTACCCCTGCATCCCCACAGGATAAAAACACTGGCCAAGTATGACCTGCACCTTGACAGACCGCTGTGTATACTTCCAGTTGCTCCTTGCTTATTCCAAAGGCTGACACCTATTGTTTGGTTTCAGCCTGCTCTCCTCCGCACAATTGTTTCTGCATCGGTACATAGTGAGATACCTGTATGACTGAATTGTTTCACTATGTAAAACTAATGCAACTGTGACCATCATGGTTTAGAAAAGCCTTAATATATCTGGCTTATTACATGATAGGAAAATTAGTCATTCATTCTCTTCTGAGGGACTCTTCCTAGGATTGCCATATTTCAACCTTTTTGGGGGAACGTTGTTGAGCTTTTTATTATTATTATTTGCCAAAGCTGTTGAGCCATTTTTAAGAAAAGTTGCCAAAATCTACACTTCTGACATGGGTTGCCCGGACACTGATTCTGACTGCTATATTCCGGCTAAGTCTGGGAAATTCCGGATGTATGGCAGCCCTATCTTCAATCAATAATTATTTGCGTGTTGGAATCAACTTTGCAGATTCTTTGCATGAACTTGTTCAAACAAAAGTTTGTATAAAGCTACAAATAGATCATAAAAAATAATTGGGAAATTTTACTGAATCAAAGTAAGTTGAACGTGATCCGGGCACATATGAAGCCTTGAGACTAGCTCAATAGGTGAATAGCCAATGAAAAGAACTAATTTAAGGTAACATCAGTGAGTTAAAAAAATAGTCATGAAAACTGGCTCTGGTTATGCAATATGGCTTTTGTGGTTAGTCTGGTTAAATGTTCCCAGCTAATATTTGAGGACATGAAAATTATATTAACCTATACCAGGAATAGAACTCTCTATTTACAGGTCCACACTGCAACAACAAAGGGCGAATGAGCACCATGTGTTCTATGAAAACCTATTTCCTCTTCCCGAGAAGTATAGCTTTAGATAAAAAGAAAATCCACTTTTGAAGATATGAAGAATGGAGCTTATTAAACTGCAAGGAATCTGACCTCTTTTTTTTAAAGCAGGTCAGACGTCATACTGAAAACCTATTACAGCAAAGGAAACCAATTACAGAACTTAAAGTTTAGGACCCTTAATAATGAATTACCTGTGGAATCCAGGCCATGTAACAAGGGAGCACAGACGACACACTGGGAGAATCATGCTGGTTTTCTGAAAGTCGATTTCCATCAAAACTACATCCTTCCAGTTGAAGGCCACTGATCTGTCATGGAAACACATAAAATATTCAAATGTGTGTTAGGGATTGAAAATGTGAGTAGTGATCGTGTTATATCTTAGCATAGGCTAAAGCAGTTTTCTGAATGGTTCATGTAAATAACAAAAATCAGCTGGAAATAGCACAGAACAGAGTAGGAAGTGTGATTACAAAATATGTTCTAGAATAAAGGGCACTTCCTATGTTTTGGATACAAATTCTTTATTATCGCTAGAGAAAAAATATCAGTCTATGTCAGTACTTGTGTCAGTGGCAAGTGTCAGGGCACTAGAGTAATGGAAATAGAGAAGCAAGAGCCAAATAAACATTAACAATGTCACATAAAGAGGAGAAAACAAATGCTCAAATAGGCATGGCTTTCCATCGAGAGGTTTGACATTCACTTTCAAAGAACGAATTTAGTTACTGCATGTTTTCTGCAAGTCATTGAAATGTTTGTGTCAGGGAACTGCCATCGGCAGCACAAGAGGTGCCAAGGCTCTCTGAAGTAGAGAGAGACGTAACACCTGAAGAGGGAACCAGTAGGGGGCGAACAGGAATGTCAAGGGAAGGAGAGGCGGAGGAATGGCTCAGAGACGTTTCCAGCGAAAACAGTGGGGATGTCTCAGGCCCTCCTATAGGGACACCCGTTCCTCGCCGGAAACTGTCACGCAGAGAGTCCAGAAGACGTGTTTCCGTTAAGGAGCTTTTATGTTGGAAACGTTTCCGAAAGCAACCACTTTCGGATTCTGCTAGCGACTGACGCAGCCATGCTGGAGGGGCTCAGTCACAGGCAGAGGTTTGAGAAACTGTTCAAACTCTGAGGGATTTGCAGTTTACACACAAGCAGCTCTTCATCCCATCACAGCAATCCGAAAGTCACCGACAGCTAGCTTGTGCCAGGGAGAGGCATCATGAGCGAACCAGCCGGAACTGGAGGGGCAGCTGGAGGAGGTCCAAGCCTGGAGGAAAGGTACAGGACGTTGGAAATCCAGCTTGCCTTGCAGACGGCGAGGCTGGAAGAGAGGAGGGCTCAGGATGCAGAAAGGGGGAAGGAGAAAGCCACCCCACTCAACAGAAAGATGCCAGGATTGGTGCAGAAATTTGGGGGGGACCCCAGAAACTATCATGCCTTTAGGACAGAGATGCAATACGCTCTCAATCTGCAATTTGATGACTTCCCTGATGAGGAATCGCGAGTGGCTTTTGTAATTAGCCATCTCGAATCAGGGGCGAAGGACTGGGTTAGACCCTTGATGGCAGCAAATAATGAGATCCTAAAGGACACAAGGAAGTTCTTTCGTGCCATGGACCTGATGTTTTCCAGCGACATTGAGCAGGGAGGGGTGCGAAGGCAGTTAATGGCTTGCAGACAGGGAAGCAGGACTGTCCGTGAGTACTGGACTGAGTTCACTATGCTGATTCATAGATTGGGGTGGGACTTGTCTGCTGAGCCCATTCAGATGCTTTTCGAAGAAGGTCTGTCTTCGTCCTTGAAAGATGAACTTTCCCGGACCCCCAGAGCGGAGTCTATGGACCAGCTGACTAAAGCCGCGCTAGCCATAGGAGCGCGCCAGGAAGCGAGGGCTTTGGAGAAGCGGGAGGGGAAAGGAGAACGTTGGAGGGAGCTCCGCATTCCAGACATTCCAGAGCAGCCTTTCCCACCGGCAGAGCCGATGGAAGTGGGAACAGCGCGTGCGCGCGCAGTTTCAAACATCGGTGAAGGGCGGAAGAAGGAGGGAAAGGGCGGGAAGAAATGTTATCTCTGCCAACAGCCAGGACACTTTGCCAGAGTCTGTCCACGGAGAAAGGAATGGCAAGGCATGGCAGGAGCTGTTGGGGGAGAGGAGGAGGAAAGCACGGAGCAAGTAAAAGCCAACGCCTGGCTGCCGTCGGGGCACAGCAGCCAGGCTCAAAAGCAGTGAGAGTGCCCGCACCAGAACCTCCCAGACCTGCTCTAGTGATAGAGGTGTTGCTAGAGCTGCCAAACGGACATCCTCTACAGATCAAGGCCCTTCTGGATTCAGGCAGCTCCTGTAATTTCATGAGTAAGGAGTTCGCAGCTGAGCACCAGATACAAACCCTCCCCTTAAGTAAACCCCTGCAGGTAACCACGATTGACGGCAGAGAGTTGTTGGGAGGAGAAGTGAACCAACAGACAGTCCCCATGACAATGAGGGTGGCAAGGCACACCGAGCGGATAGCGTTTAATGTGGCCACCTTGGGAGGAGCTCCCATAATTTTGGGGATGAGCTGGCTGGCATTACACGATCCTCTAGTGGGCTGGCACCAGAGGGTGGTCTCCTTTGGGTCAGCGCATTGCCTAGAACACTGCAAGCAGGGAAAGGATCCAGGGGGAGCCAAGCTCACCCTAGCTGGGATGGAGGTAATGAAGCAAGGGGAGGTGCCTCCGCAATATGCAGATCTGAGCAACGTATTTAGCGAAAGGGAAGCGGACAAACTGCCGCCGCATAGACCCTTTGACTGTCAAATCAACCTACTCCCTGGGGCTCAACTACCAGTGGGCAAGCTGTACGCCATGTCAGACAGGGAGATGCAGGAGCTGAGGGAGTTCATTGACAAAAACCTGAAGAGGGGTTTCATCAGAGAGTCCCGAGCGGTGGGGGGCAGCCCAGTGTTTTTTGTGGACAAAAAAAACACAGATAAGCCGAGGCTTGTAGTGGACTTCAGATCCCTAAATGCTGTGTCGGAACCCCTGGCTTTTCCTATGCCCCGAATTGATGACATTCTGACCAGGGTAAGGAAGGGGAAGATTTTTACAAAACTGGACCTGCGGGGGGCGTACAATCTGATATGGATAAGGAAGGGGGATGAATGGAAGACCACCATGTTCACCCCTTTGGGAGCATTTGAATACCTCGTAATGCCCTTCGGTCTCCAAGCCGGCTCCGCATGTTTTCAAAGTTTTATCAACCACGTCTTGGGACCTTTGCTCTACAAGAATTGTGTGGCCTTTTTGGATGACGTGTTGGTGTATTCGGAAGATGAAGAGCAGCATGTGAGGGACGTGAGAGAAGTGTTGGGCCGGCTGCAAGCCAATCAGCTGTGGGTGAAACTGGAGAAGTGCCAGTTTCATGCCAAAGAGGTGGAATTCCTGGGGTACCGCTTGTCAGACAAAGGATTGGCCATGGATCCAGGCAAGGTCCAGGCGGTGCTGGAATGGAAGACACCGAAGACCAAGAAGGATGTGCAAAGGTTCCTGGGGTTTGGGAACTTTTATCGGAAGTTCATCAAGAATTTTGCACACTTGACAGCGCCCATCACCGACTGCCTCAGTAGCAAGAAGAAATTTGTTTGGACGGCGGAGGCGGAGAGAGCTTTTGAAGAACTGAAAAGGGCTTTCGCTTCGGAAGAACAACTTCTGCATGTGGACCTACAGAAGCCCATGAGAGTGGAGACAGACGCGTCAGACAGAGCGGTGGGGGCGGTGCTTCTTCAGCCGGGAAGAAATACGTCGGAGTGGAGACCGTGTGCCTTTTTCTCGAGGAAGCTGAATAAGTCCGAGCGGAACTACACGGTGTATGACAGGGAACTACTCGCCATTCACGAAGCGTTCCGGAGGTGGAGACATTTATTGATTGGGGCACAACACAAGGTGCAAGTGTGCACCGACCACAAGAATTTGGAGTATTGGAGAACAGCTCGAGTACTCAACCAACGACAAGTGAGATGGGCACAGGAATTTTCCAAATTCCACTTCGAGATTTGTTATGTACCAGGCCCAGAGAACGTCAGGGCGGACGCTCTCTCACGCAAACCAGAGTACTTGGAGGGGGAGGGGGCAATCGAAGAAAGACATGTCATTCCTGAGGACCGCTGGGTGTGTGGGGCGGCGCTGGTGGGGAGACGAGAACTGGTAGAAGAAACGGAAAATGACGAATATGCCCAAAATAAGCTCAGAGGTCTCAGGGGAGAGGGTGAGAGCCCGGAGGGTTTTGAAGAAAGAAATGGGGCATTGTATTACAAAGGGGCACTGTATATACCAGAAGGTGAATTGAGAGGGAGGGTACTCAAGCAGTTGCATGATAGTCCCACGGCGGGACATTTTGGACAACACAAGACCATGTGGATGGTCACCAGGGAATTTTGGTGGCCCAAGGTGAGGGAAGATGTAAAGGAGTATGTAAGAGGGTGTGACCAATGCCAGCGGGCCAAGGGGGAAAGAAGGGCGCCGGCAGGGTTATTAGAACCACTACCCACGCCAGAACGGCCTTGGGAGGCGGTATCAATAGATTTTATGACGGATCTGCCCAAATCCAAAGGGAAAACGGCCATCATGGTAGTAGTGGACCTGTTGACTAAGATGTGCCACTTTGTAGCATGTTCACATGCAGTCACAGCGGAAGAAACAGCGAAGTTGTTTGTAGAACACATCTTCCGGCTGCATGGCGCCCCCTTGAGGGTTATCTCAGACCGCGGGAAACAATTTACTTCCAGGTTCTGGAGGAAGCTCATGAGCTTGCTGCACGTGGAAGTCAATTTCTCGACGGCCCGGCACCCTGAAACCAACGGGCAGGCGGAAAGAGCAAACAGCATCCTCCAACAATATCTGAGGTGTTATGTCAATGACAGAGAGAATGATTGGGTCGAAAAGCTGGCGCTGGCAGAATTTGCCTACAACAATGCGGAGCATGTGTCCACAGGGATGAGCCCCTTTTTGGCCAATTACGGGTGTCACCCCAGGGCATTCCCGGGGGAGGGAGGCGAGAGATGGAGCGTCCCAGCGGCCGAACATTTTGTAGAAGAGATGGAAGCGATCCATCGTCAGCTTCAGCTCAACTTAGAAAGGGCCAAGGCACAATATAAGAAGCAGGCAGACAAGAACAGGAGGGAAGGTGAAACAGTAAGGGTGGGGGATCAGGTGTGGTTGTCCACCCAAGGGTTGCCGTTCAAAGGGGGTTGTAAGAAATTAAGACCCAAGAGATTGGGACCCTTTGAGGTCATTCAGCAGGTCAACCCAGTGGCTTTCAAACTCCGGTTACCCAACCACATGAAATTGCACCCAGTGTTCCACAGGTCGTTACTGTCACCGTACAAGGGGGGAGGTGAAGGGGAGTACAACAGGGGACCAGTCTTGGAAGAGAGGGAGAGCAGTAACCATGTAGCGGAAATCCTCGATTCCAGGTGGAAGGGCAATCAGGTGGAGTATTTAGTGGCGTGGGAAGGGGAACCGGAGTCGGAAAACACTTGGGTGACAGCAGAGGAGGTCAATGACGAGGTTTTAACAGAAACGTTCCACCAAAGATTCCCGAGGAAACCACAGCCGGCAGCAAGGTTTAGGAGGGAGTATTTCGGCACCACAGACGAGGAAGAGGAACTGGAAGGATTCGCGGAGTCGGAGTTGGAAGAAGGAACGGACTCAGACGACGAGGAGTACCGAGAGACTAGGAACTGCAACAAGTGGAGAAAGGTGTTCGAAACTTCAGACGATGAGGAAGGTTCTTTCCGGGGTTTTGCCTCCTCCCAACCCGAAGGGGAGGAGACGGGAGGGGGTGAAGGGGGCCCTGGAGGGGAGGTGGATGTCAGGGAACTGCCATCGGCAGCACAAGAGGTGCCAAGGCTCTCTGAAGTAGAGAGAGACGTAACACCTGAAGAGGGAACCAGTAGGGGGCGAACAGGAATGTCAAGGGAAGGAGAGGCGGAGGAATGGCTCAGAGACGTTTCCAGCGAAAACAGTGGGGATGTCTCAGGTCCTCCTATAGGGACACCCGTTCCTCGCCGGAAACTGTCACGCAGAGAGTCCAGAAGACGTGTTTCCGTTAAGGAGCTTTTATGTTGGAAACGTTTCCGAAAGCAACCACTTTCGGATTCTGCTAGCGACTGACGCAGCCATGCTGGAGGGGCTCAGTCACAGGCAGAGGTTTGAGAAACTGTTCAAACTCTGAGGGATTTGCAGTTTACACACAAGCAGCTCTTCATCCCATCACAGTTTGCCACTCTACTATGTGTAGAAATAATGCACAAGGGGAATGAATAAAAGAAATCTTAAATGTATGGGGGGGGGCTGTACAAGGTCTGCTGCTCACTTTATTTTTTCTATTGTGCTAACGAATCTGGCACTCTAGAATTATAGGGGTGATGCGTTTTGAAAGCTTCATTTTAGCAATTAATTACTGAAGCAGCACATACAATTTCTGAATGAAGTTTCTTATTCCTACATTTAAGGGAAGCTAATTTTTTGCTGAAATTAATAATAAAGTAAATTATATTTTTTTGACATTGGCATTCCCAGCTCCATATTTTTTTGAATCAATTTCAATATGATTCTCAAAAGCAAGGTATATAATAAGAAAATGTTGCCACTTGCCACTGTTACAGAGCTCAGTTCAATGGCACATGCCCCCCAAACTGTGTATCATTTAGCTTCACACTGAAGGGGAGCACATTTAATAAGAGGACCCTCAAACCTACTGTGTCATATTCAAGTAGATCCCCAGTTGTTTGTTCCAAGGATGCTCCCCAGAGTGATTGCTGAACATGAGATTTTCCCTGTGACAAATGAACCACCTTAATGCATGCCTAATTAATCCTATGGACTCTGTGTCATGTCAAATGCAGGTAAACACCTCAAATTCAGCTATTAATCATCCTGCACGAATAATGAGCTATCTCCAGCAAACATGCTGCTCTAATTAAAATAAGCAACCTTGTTTGTATTTCCTTATAAATCCAAGGTCAATCCCTGTAGCGTACATAGTCTTAAAGCATAATCTTGACTGCTGAAGTCACCTTTTGTGATTGTGGTGGGAAATGTAATTGCTATTACTCATGGCAGATCATTAACTGCACTTTTTGTTCTTCAGTGTCACCTGCGCTTATCCCAGAGTGGTGCATGCTCTAGTTATCTCCCGCTTGGACTACTGCAATGCGCTCTACATGGGGCTACCTTTGAAGGTGACCCGGAAACTACAACTAATCCAGAATGCAGCAGCTAGACTGGTGACTGGGAGCGGCCGCCGAGACCACATAACACCGGTCTTGAAAGACCTACATTGGCTCCCAGTACGTTTCCGAGCACAATTCAAAGTGTTGGTGTTGACCTTTAAAGCCCTAAACGGCCTCGGCCCAGTATACCTGAAGGAGCGTCTCCACCCCCATCGTTCTGCCCGGACGCTGAGGTCCAGCGCCGAGGGCCTTCTGGCGGTTCCCTCATTGCGAGAAGCAAAGCTACAGGGAACCAGGCAGAGGGCCTTCTCGGTAGTGGTGCCCGCCCTGTGGAACGCCCTCCCATCAGATGTCAAAGCGATAAACAACTACCTGACATTCAGAAGACATCTTAAGGCAGCCCTGTTCAGGGAAGTTTTTAATATGTGACATTTTAGTGTAATTTTGGTCTCTGTGGAAGCCACCCAGAGTGGCTGGGGAAACCCAGCCAGATGGGCGGGGTACAAATAATAAAAAATTATTATTATTATTATTATTATTATTATTATTATTATTATTATTATTACTCATGGCAGCTCATTAACTGCACTTTTTGTTCTTCGGTGTCACCTGCGCTTATCCCAGACATGAATTAAGATGACCTTGCAAATTTAGGTTAAATGTCAGCTGATAAATCAATTCTCTCTCTTCCACCCTTAAGTTGTACAGATTTTTTGAACCTATCTAGAAGGCGATTCCATGCCTCTCCTTTTCAAGATACTTTGACCCCATGACCTACTGGGGGAAAAGCCTTCTCTCCCCTACCTGAGCTTTAGCTAGCATCACTCCCTTTATCTCTCACTTCTGTATCCCCGTTGGATAAGGCCAGTCAAGGCCGACAATATGGAAGGTTGTGGTGGAGATAACTGAAGACATAGAACTGTAGAGTTGGAAGGGACCACAAAGGTCTTCCAATTCAACCCCCTGCGATGCAGAGATCTTTCACCCAATGTGGGGCTCGAACCCACAACCTTGCAATTCAGAGTCTCATGCTTTAGTGGCTGAGCTATCCCCCAGAATACAGGGGGAGTTAGTTAACTCTGTTCTGAAAAGAAAACCCTTCCCACCTAAATCAGCAGTAAACCTCCAAACCCAGCCACAACAAGGCTCCAGCGGTAACAGTGAAATCTCAAGAAACTGCTTCTTAGTATTCATTCTTCTTAATATTCATTTATGAGACAGGGAGCCACTGTGTCCCAACCCTCTCACTTCTTTCTGCCTTTCATATTTCATGAGTCTTACGCACCTACAGCTCCTGGGAGAGCTGAAAACCAGCTATTTGCATGTGAACTTTTCCTCCTCTTGGTTTATTTAGTATCTTTTTGCTTATGTTGGGTTTAAACATCCACTTCATAATCCCTTATACGGTATGTCTTTTCCTATCTCTGTTGGGAATTGTTTTGGGCAGATAAGTCTGCATAATTTTAACCACTAATCATTCTATTCTATTTTCAGTATTTGTGCTTCCATCCATAAGAACTATTTTTTACTCTGTCAACCATTTTGAGTAAATAAGCACATTTAAATGTAATACAGTGGTACCTCGGGTTACAGACGCTTCAAGTTACAGACTCCGCTAACCCAGAAATAGTACCTCGGGTTAAGAATTTTGCTTCAGGATGAGAACAGAAATCATGCTCCAGCGGCACGGCAGCAGCGGGAGGCCCCATTAGCTAAAGTGGTACCTCAGGTTAAGAACAGTTTCAGGTTAAGAACGGACCTCCAGAACAAATTAAGTTCTTACCCTGAGGTACCAGGTTGTTCTAATTCCCTGTGCAGGCAAGGTAATATAGACATTTATTGGCCATTGCTATATCCCCCTGACTTACCTCACTGCAAAACCTCATTGCTTTGGGGGGGGGGGGGGCGTCCTTGTTGGATCCCCAGGCAAATTTTGTGCCACGAGTCCTTGTATGTGGACTGGTGCCATCCAGGACAAATAATGCAGTAGTTTTGCCTTTACTGCTGGGAGTTGGGAACATGGAATGGCAGGGAAGAGGCTAGGAAGAGACAGAAATGAGGGAGAAAGAAAGAGCTCATCCCTTATCTTTCCTCCTACGAGTCAAAGGAAGGAATGATTTGCAGCACTAATAGAAAAATAAAATACTGTTGTGCCTTAAGTAGCAATGCAGCCTTCATGATCATTATTAGATAAATTTGCTCACACACATCAAGCTTCACTTTATTTCAAACAAATGTGTAAGCTGGCAGATTGCAAAGAATCTCTGATTTTCTTGGTTCAGGTTCTCCACTGTAGGAACTGAATGATCATTAAGTGCGATCACAACTCAACTGGAAAGCCACCGGGAAGGCACAGCCATGCTTCTCTTTAGTTTATACAGAGCCAAGTGTCTGTATGGTTTTAATATTTGTGTGTATAAGCAGCACATCTGATGTTTGCAAAACTTGAAGACATAGCTTGGGATATATTTTCTCTAAAGTCTTTATATTCTGTTTTAACTGAATTCATGCTACTGCTAAAATGTCATTGGGAACATCTCTTTATTTTTCATTTCCCAGTGATTTAAAATTATGACAAAAGGCATGTATTCGCATATGGGCATGAGATGTGTCAGGGTAGAGTCTCTGTCCAAGTAATTCCATATGTCATTAAAAAGATATAATAATGTACAAATTGACTCTGAATCAAGAATTCCTCATAGCCTTAATAAGAAGGAATTGTTACCCTAATCATGCCTTGAGGTTATCTGGTGAATTAATTATCCATTTCAGGATTGGAAATCCCTCTGGACCAAGCTGTAAACTTGGTTCAGGTACCTGACTAAAGAGCAGCTGCACTTCAAATTGTCTTTCAGAGAGGATCCAAAAATTGTTAGGTGACCTTTACAGATACACTTGAAAACCGTATCAGAAGTCTGAATGTCTGAAAAATGCGTTTGTATTTGTTGACAATCCGCTCCCAGATTTACGATCTGCAAGTCCTAGCCTTCATTAAGCCACAACAAATGCCTTTGCTCCTGTCAACTGGTCTTTTTCTTAATCAGTTCATTTTAAATCTAAACATCGTCTTGTTATGCATGCCGTGCTGTCCCCCCCCCCAACCCCTCCCCGAGGACTCTGCCAGTCCTTGAAGTGTTATTTCTGCCTCAAGGTGATTACTTCTGCCAGGCTTCTATTGGCGCCAGGACTAACAGTTGCTGAAGTGACAAGCTTTGTTTAGTCGTTTAGTTGTGTCCAACTCTTCGTGACCCCATGGACCACAGCACGCCAGGCGCTTCTGTATTCCACTGCCTCCTGCAGTTTGGTCAAACTCATGCTGGTAGCTTCGAGAACACTGTCCAACCATCTTGTTCTCTGTCACCCCCTTCTCCTTGTGCCCTCAATCTTTCCCAACATCAGGGTCTTTTCCAAGGAGTCTTCTCTTCTCATGAAGTGGCCAAAGTATTGGAGCCTCAGCTTCACGATCTGTCCTTCCAGTGAGCACTCAGGGCTGATTTCCTTCAGAATGGATACGTTGGATCTTCTTGCAGTCCATGGGATTCTCAAGAGTCTCCTCCAGCACCATAATTCAAAAGCATCAATTCTTCGGCGATCAGCCTTCTTTATGGTCCAGCTCTCACTTCCATACATCACTACTGGGAAAACCATAGCTTCAACTATACGGACCTTTGTTGGCAAGGTAGTGACAAGTGACAAGCTTACCTTTCTGTGATACTCACATGTTACAGCCAGCAGTGATCAGTGGAGTGGCACAGGCAGGGCAGCATTGCACACCTGGCTTCCCAATATCGAGCACTGCTGCTGCTAACCGAGAAGGGTGGGGTATGGGAAGCTCAGTGTGGTGCAACCAATCGGATGTTCCTACTATTGCATTCACACCACACTGAGCTCCCTGTGCCCCATCCCTCCCACTTTTAGTAAGCAGCAGTGATGCTCAATGTTGGGAAGACAGAGGTGCAACACCATCAAGCTGGCTACTGCTGCCTATAGAAAGCACCATTTACCAGAGAACCACTCTAAGAGGAAAGCATCTTAAAGGAAGAGAATTTAGTTTGTGTGCTACAGCAGTGGATTCTAGTAACATTTTTTGGGACCCCCATACTCAGCTTTTAGAATAATTTCTTCTGGGGACCTGCACGTTTGTCTTCCAGAAGTGGTGAAAAATGTTATTGGCCTTTGGTTCCCATAGAAAATAAGAGTGTCTAGGGTAATTAGGTAACTCATCACATGTCTGGGGACTGGGCAGGCTTTAATTTCAATAGAACAAATGAAAGGACATTTCAATTGGCTTTCATAGAATTTCATGGAAGCTTCAGTGAATGAGAAAAACATGAACATGCAGAATACCTGAACTTGGAGCTTTGCTGCTCGTATCTGACCTTTCCAGGATGCTGTAAATTTTAGGCTGTCTACTGAACAGCCCATCACCCTAGAAGAGAGAAATAAGATGAAAACCTAAATAATGTATTTCATAAGACCATAAGAAACTTAAAATAACAGATTCATCTGCTGAGTAAGGGAACTGGATTTTTTTTATTTAAAAAAGGAGCAAGAGAAAATACAGCATTCTGTAAAACAAAATATTTCTGGCAATGAAAAATAAGATAGAAGTATTTTTTTTCAAACAATATTGTTTCAATCTGAATAAGAATTGAATTTTGAATCTGAATAAGAATAAGAATTGAATCTGAATAAGAATTGAATAAGAATTGAACATAAATTTTTAACGCAAATGTATAATATCTTTAACATATATCTAAAAGAGAGTCCATAAAAGAAGATAAAAACCACAGGTTTCTAATGCAATTAACTACAAGTCTCTCTAAATAGAAAAATGTCATAACAAGAGGGCAGGAGAGAGAGAGTGGGGACCAACTGGGCTCCATGCAGAAGAGAATGTTTTTGATTGCTGCCGTTTAGTATTTTCATGGAAAGAAAGGCAAACAGGAGGCAATAAAAGGAAAGCAAAGGTATTAAGAGTTTCATAAAATGGCAACCAATTCACTTACCTTGCGGTCTCTTGTCGTAAGGCATTGAGAAATGTGTCAGGGTGGAACAGTTCTGAGAGGTCAAGGGTATCTGAGAGCAGGATCTGCTTTTCTGCTTTACTCACCCAATTCTACAAAGGTAACAATATTGCACATTAATTGGGGGAAAACACCTAGTTTACTGTTGTAAATGGTCTTGAATCTTGAATACATTTGCCCACCAATCCTCTATACGTTATATGCTTATAGGTCCCACTGACATGAATGCATATAACCAGGACTGTAGTTTTGGATGCAAATGACAAATGCACTTTGAACTTGATTTTAGTGTGATTGAGGGGCAAGAAAGATGAAGGTGATGCACAACATGACTAGGTTTTTTTACTCATATGCCAGCTCCCAGCTCAGGGAGCGAGAAATTCATGTACAATGAGAATGGGGGTGTCTTGTTATCCTAAAAATAATATTTAAAAAACCCCATTCTGGAAAATGTCAGGAGGTAAGTGAATGCCATGGGAAGTCAACCCTTTTACATCAGACTGCAAAAGAAGAGAGACTTAACTTGGATTGTGTTTTCCATTCAAGCAAACGTCGTCTCCATATAAAATGCTATTAATCCCCTAAATTGGATCGTTCAATTTATTTATTTTGACATTTATACTTAATCTTTCTATGATAAAATCAAATTCAAGGCAGCTTAAAATGAATATATAAATCACACAAAATTAAAGTGATTGTGAGAACTGTGGACTGCATCTGCTAGGAAAAGAATCTTCCATTTTCTGTTCTCAGAAAGAATCTGCCTATCCTGGTATGTAGGTGAACCCTCAAGTGAAAATTTGGTGCTTGAGAGAGGAGCTTACGATGTAACAGAGTGGTCTGGGAAACTAGAAGGTCCTGATATGTGACAGTTGTCTAAACAAAAGGAAATTGTGGGGCAGATTTTTGAGTGGGAGAACCCTGAACTAATAATGCTTGATGTCATTCGTCTTCTTGTGGAAAGAAACACAGGAACATTGAGCCTGCATCCTTCTAATATCTATCCTGGATTATTACTTTTAATGAAGTTAAGCCTTTTAGCTCTAAAATGGCTTATTTGTTCCTGATCTTCTTCAGAGAAGACAGACTGTGGGACTTATGGAATGATAGAGTGGGCTCTGTATGTCATATCTATAAGGTAAAATGAAGTATAAAAATCTTCTAGTATTATCTGGAAATGATTGTTTCCACGTTGAAACAAAAAAATAGTTTTATGAAAAGAAGAACAGTCTTGTTTGATGAATGGGACTTATGGGATACAAGCTGTGAACTGGCCCACAAATTCAAATTGGCTTGTCTGTTTTCCCTGTATGTATCCCTTCTTAGTACACAATATGTCACAAAGAACATTAATCTCTTCTCAAATGAATACGCCACTGGATATAACAATATTTACTATGATTCTGAGTAAGCCTTATAGTTACCATACATAAATTAGTTCACAAATTACACTGAATTTTATACACAGCTAACCATAATACATATGCGTCACTAAACATTATAGAAACATAGTACCCCACATAAATTTTGCATGTGAAGTGAAAGTTGGTGAATTATGGCAACAATGGTCACAATATATTATGAAATAAAATAGCTGAAGTGCCACATAGCTTTCATAAATACGTATCATTATCACACTCACATATCCAGTAACAGACATTTTCCTTCAGCTCAGCACAATGCACTGGACAATAAGAGGCCCGTTAGTTATAATTTTTGGATTTTGAAGTGCAATATTTATCATAAAGTGAAATCCACATATGCCGTGCATCAGAATAAAGAGACCATGAAATTCTCAGTCATAAAAAGAAACCAACCAAAATGCAACTAATTCATTTTCTGAAATCTATCCTTATCCAAAATATATTGGATGGGTTTAGAAGTTCAGCGAACAACTGACAGAGAACACGTCAGTGTCCTCTGACCTCATATTTTTTTTGTTCCTTTTTCTTCCAGGACAATATGGATGAACTTCACATTCATGAGATGCTCATGCATCCCACTGTTTCACTGAACAGAGCCCTCCATGCTAGAGTCATATATCACATGCACTTAAAGGAAGAGGACCAAGACTGGGGCTCCTCTTTATACCCTCATATGGATTTCTTCTTCCTTTACGCTTTGCACTCTTTCATAAAAAAACAGCCCTCAAGTCCCCAAACAATAACTTCTTAACCATCTCTGTGGTTTCTATGCTGAGCAATGCATGTTCTGATCAGCAAAGAAGCACAGAATTCCCTGATGTTCTGCCCATGGCATGCAGCTCCTTGCATTGAAGTGTCTCCTCTTTTCATCTAATCACAGCTGGAACATCTTAGGCTAGTGCCATCAGGATATCCTTCTCAACGGCTCACTAGTTGGCTCTGGTCACCTCCATCCTTTGTAGGAGCTGCCTGATTCATGTGACAAAGTGTGGGGAGCTAGCTAGCTTCATATTAAAAATATATCTATTTTTCAAAAAATGTTGCTAGTTTTATAGCACTGAGTCATTGTTGAAAAAGCCACTGAAACAATAATATCACTAAATAAATTGTAATTTGCTTTTCTGTCAGGGTCAAAATATGTTGCTGTGGTCTTTCTCTCAGACACAGCCATTTAATCAGGTGACCTTTAAATGTGTCACAACACAGATTATGAATGTTCATCCCTTACAATTAAGAGTGATTTGATTTTGTTCCCCTTTTCTGTATTCATTAGTTGTACACTGGGCATCTCTGCATGCTCCTTTCAATGATTTAACAACAGTTCCTTTTATAGCATGGCCATAATTGCAATTCCCCATTAGAAAAACAGCATTTTGTAAATTGTTCAGTATCTAAGTGGTCATGGGAATCATTTTGTAATTTGTTTTTAATAAATTCATTTTAGCAGCGCCTTCAAAAACATTTAATTCAGTTCCTCAAGAAAGTTATGGGCAAGCAGTTATATTCAATAAAATTGTAAGAGACTGCAATGTTTGACAATCACATGAAGTCTGAAGTAATCACTCCTAATTTGCTGTTTAATAAAATCTGTTAGCTTGGCTGGGAGATTGATATTTAAATACACAAACTTTTTAACATCACTATATTTTAGTTTAATGCCGGAATTTTTCTTTTTAAAATATATACTTATTAGACAGTTAAATTCGATGCAGAATTCATTGTGAACTTCCCATTTTAGATTGCATTGAAATGGCCGAGAGATTATATAAAAAAAACTACAGCAAAGGTGTTGAAATTTCCAGTTGAATTATTCCACAGTGCTTTTGTAAATGTCAGAAAATAGACACAGATAGTGCCTGGCCAAGAGGGCAACCAATCAGATGGGAACGACACATCACATTGGTCCACCCATGCGATTTAAGTACAGTGGTGCCCCGCAGGACGAATGCCTCGCAAGACGGAAAACCCGCAAGACGAAAGGGTTTTCCGTCTGCAGAGGCGCTTCGCAAGACGAATTTCCCTATGGGCTTGCTTCGCAAGACGAAAAATGACGGAAAATTTTGATTTTTTTTTTTTTTTTTGCTCCAAACCCCTTATTTTGAATCGCTAAGCTGCTAAAAGCATTTTAGCAGCAAAACCGCTAATCTCCCAAGTGTTTAAAAGCCGTTTTTAGCCCTTTTTTAGCCAATAGCGCTAATAGCGCTACTCCGTCAATGGGCTTGCTTCGCAAGACGAAAAAACCACAAGACGAAAAGACCCGCGGAACGGATTCTTTTCGTCTTGCAAGGCACCACTGTATTCACATGAATAGTGCTGTGGGATATTGTTACAGGAAAGAACTCCAGTGTTACTAGAACTAAAGGAAAATGAGGGATTAGAACTGACCTCAAGTGTAAAGGTAAAGGTAAAGGGACCCCTGACCATTAGGTCCAGTCTTGACCGACTCTTGGGTTGCGGCGCGCATCTCACTTTACTGGCCAAGGGAGCCGGCGTACAGCTTCCGGGTCATGTGGCCAGCATGACTAAGCCGCTTCTGGCGAACCAGAGCAGCGCACGGAAATGCCGTTTACCTTCCCGCCAGAGCGGTACCTATTTATCTACTTCCACTTTGACGTGCTTTCAAACTGCTAGGTGGGCAGGAGCTGGGATTGAGCAACGGGAGCTCACCCCGTCGCAGGGATTTGAACCGCCGACCTTCTGATTGGCAAGTCCTAGGCTCTGTGGTTTAACCCACAGAGCCACCCGCGTCCCTGACCTCAAGTGAGGCAGCAGTTTTTTGAATTAATACATATCCTAGTCCTGGTTCTGGACATAATAAACTAGCCTGTCCTCTCCTGCTAGTATATAGATTTAGCTACAGCTTAAGCACATACAGAACACACATGGTGTTGTGACAGGAATCTTGTCCATCCTCTTCATGACATAGCTGTACTGCACTAGGGTGCTGGAGGCAAGGCGCAAAGGCAAAACATTTGTAGCATTGTCAGAGAGAGTGTTTCCATAGAGGTGGGGATAATCTGGGTACCCAGGAAGCCTCTCCTCTGCCCCCCTCTCCCAGTTGCCCTGTGGAATCAGAAGATTAAATCAGTGTTCAACAAGGAAGAGGTGCTATTCCCAGAAGCAGAGACTGCACTCTAAATGCCAGAGACAGAACACTGTAAATAATTCCCTCGGCGATGCAAATTTGGCTAAAATAACTACCAGAAACTAGCACACACAAAACATTATTGTCACAAAGCTTCCTCAAGGTTTAATAAGGTTTCATGCCTGTGGAGTGGCCTAATGTATCTAATAATCCTTAGCAATATGACAGGCTGAGATGTTAATTTGCTAGTGCATTCTTCATCTCATTACGTGTTCCCAAGGGTAAAGTCATTTTATATGAAAGAATGAAATTAAAACACTCTTTATTATAGAACTTCCTAATGCAATATGCATCACCTACAGACAATTCAAGGGAGCCTATTAAGGAAATGAATTTTGGAGCTGGCAATAATAACCTTTTGACTACAATATCTGTCATGGGATGTGCTAAGGTTGGATCTTCATAGAAGTTCCGAGAACCACCGTCAAGGTATTTTGTAGTACCAAAGGGAATGCTTGCATACAAATTCACCTCAGCTTCTGAAGGAGTCAGATTCTTCAGTAAGAATGAAAAATGTTATCTGACTTTCAAAAACCACGACTAGAGTTTTGCGCATTTACTCCAATGTACACTTTCATTTGTCTAAATAAAAGCTAAAATGTTTCTTCATATTTTTTAGTTTTCTTGGGAAACTATCCACTAAGTATTTAGAATACCCTAGACATGAGTTACTTTTTCAAATTAAATTACCTTTAAATGATTTTTTCCTGCCTCAAGCAACCAGAACACAACCCCACACGCTGGTGTCCTAGTGCCCACTGAAAAATGGACACCTGCCAAATCATATTCTTCTTATCCTTATAACATCATGCCAGCTTTTGAAGTAGAGTAAGCCATATGAACTTAGTGGAGAGAGAAAAGCCACCTCTTTGTGTTCTGCTTGTGCTACCATGGTGAAATATAGGAATCAGAGTAACTCCCAAGCCTAGTGACAGCACACCACCAGCAAACCATCAACTCCTGAGAGGGAGAGCATAGCTCATAGGACAGGGCATGGGACTATATCATTCTGGCTTTGTGTAGTGTAAACTTAAATCACAGAACATTACAGGACTCCAGGCAAAAACACCCAACACAACCCCAACACCTTTCCTGAAACTATGGATGCAAGGACAATATATCCATGTAAAAGCTTGGAAACCTTTAGTCACAGGGGTTCATACCAGTGGCGTAGCGTGGGGGGTGCAGGGGGGGCCGGCCGCACCAGGCGCAACATCTGGGGGTTAGGGTTAGGGGGCGCAAATCCACGGGATAGGGGGCGCAAATCCATGGGTTAGGGGGCGCAAATTACTTGCCTTGCCCCGGGTGCTGACAACCCACGTTACGCCACTGGTTCATACTACTTCAAGACCAGATTACAGTGGTACCTCCGGTTGCGGACGGGATCCGTTCCAGAGGTCCGGTCGAATTCTGAGGTTTCCACAATCTGAGGACCGCTTCCATGCATGCGGCGGTAGACCGCTTCTGCACATGCATGTGCAGAGAAACCCAGTCAAATACTTCCGGATTTGCCCCTTTTGCATCCTGAAGTTTACGTAACCAGAGGGTCATGTAACCGGAGGTACTACTGTACTGCAACGTGTTCTATGTGAGGCTTCGCTTGTGCTTGATCTGGAAGCTGCAATTAGTGCAGAATACTGCAGCACGGTTGCTGGCAGGAGTGAGACCCTGTCAACGCCTGTGTTCAGAGACCTGCACTGGTTGCCAATTTGCTACCAGGTGTTATTATTAGTATATGAAGCCCTGAACGACTTGCAACCCGTTTACTTCGTCTTGATGATTTGTGGAACTAGCACTGTTACAAATGCCCAATAATACTTGTTCCACATTTCAAAGAAATAGATCTTTTGGTGTGGCAGCACCTACAATTTGGAACTTCCTGCTTACTGACATCAGGCAGGGACCTGCTTTTTTGGCACACGCTCAACTTTTTATGTTCGACAGAAGTGTAGAACATATATTTTAATCTGGGTGTTGGTTTTTTAAAAACTAATCACTGATTTTAATTATTATTTGGGTGTTTTAAACGCCCAACTATTGTTAACAGTTTGTATTGATAATTTTATTGTTCTATTCTTTTTGTAAACCACTTTGAGGTTTTTTACAGTCAAGTGTTATATGAATTTAATGACATGTTGCTGTTTTTTTAAAAAAGCAAGTGAAGTGGGAATTTATGCTACAAGGTATAAACTCTACAAGTCTATGATTCTAGTCAGTTCTATGAAATAGGTTCCACACCTTCCGCTCCCCCACCTTGCTATATGTGAAAGTGTTATGTAGACAAAACTGTATTTGTGGAACACTCCAATACAAGCTACCTAGAGATTGCCTTTAATAAAAGAAAGGTAGGTATGAATATGAAATATAAATAGAACACACGTGAACTTTACTTTTTATTATTAAAATTCTGAATCTTAGAGAAATATTAAATTGTACCTGGATAGCATGTGCTCGTGCTACAACGGCTCTGAGATATTGCAAAGGATCTTCTGGGCCTTCCCATTTGCTCTGCCATGTTACAGGGCACTGAAAGAAGAAGACGATAATAATTGCAGGCATTGCTGAGCTTTGTGAGTCACACAAGAACCTAACTGAAGATTAAAACTTGCACTTAGCTAAATGAGTTGGCTTTGGTTCAAGCTTGCCATATTTACAGAATAAAGATGTATTATGTACAATGAGAATTTAAAAGAAGACCTTACCTTTTGGTTTAGCAAAGCACTTGCTAGTTGTTGTACTTCTGAACTCAACAGCGAGGTTCCTCTGATGACTTTACTGAGAGCAGCGAGAGACAGATGAATACTCTGAACTAAGCGAATGGCATTGAACTGTTCGAGAATAATGAATGAAAGGATTGGAGATCCTTGACGCTCAGAAGGAGGGGACACCTTCTGATGAATCAGATTTGAATTCTAAAAGGGGAAAAAATGTTATTCAGTGGGGTGACACAGGGTATTATTTTGTCCCTAATGCTATTCAACATATATATGAAGCTGTTGGGACTTGCCACTAGCGGTTTGGAACAGGGTATCATCAGTGATACTAAATTCTATTTCTCCATTACACTGGAGTCAGGAGAACCTGTACAAGCCTTGGTCTGGTGCCTGGATGCATTGCTGGACTGGATGGGGGTCAATAAACTGAGCTTGAATCCTGGAAAGATGGAGAATGTGTGGGTGGGTTGTTCCTGTGTCCAGGAGAACACAGGACTGCCAGTTCTGGATGGGGTGGCACTCTCTCTAAAGAAGCAGGTACACATTGTGAGGGTACTCCTTGGCACATCTCTGTGAGCGGCGTCCAATGTGACCCACGTGGCCAAGAGTGCTTTTTACCAGCTCTGGCTGGCACACCATGTGTAACCATTCTTGTAATGTGACAGCCTGACCACAGAAGTGCATGCGTTGGTAACCTCAAGCCTTGAATACCACAACATGTTTTATGTCTCATGCTCTGCATCTCGTCCAAAAGCTTCATCTAGTGCAGAATGCACTAGCAGCAAATGGTCACTGAATAATGCTCCTGTGCATTATGAAAAGACTGTGTTTGTTTTCTGAGACAGGTCAATTATGAAATTTGGTTTTATTCCTAGCTAAAAGCCTACACACACACACACACACACACACACACACACAGACAGACAGATAGACATATATATCAGGAAGTAAACAATGTTTTAAATAGACTCTAACAAGTGAATTATACATGATGAACCTGAAACTCGTATTTTGGGGAAACATCTGATGCTGTAGTTTAAATGCAGCTAATTACTGCTTCCTCTTCAATAATCAATGTTCTTAAATCCCCAGAACTCTGCAAATTGCTCAGCTAAAGCCATTAGCAGAAGATTACTTCAGATACAATTTTCTGTTTCCTGATTTCCCCCCAAATCAAGCTTTGAAATCATATTATATGTAATGGTAAAAAGCTACACAGGCTAAAAGTCTTTACAGAAATTATACATTTACAGCATTAAATTTCCTTTTTTGATAATTGTACAATAAGATCAGTCATTTTTATCAGCTGGTTTTGAGTCGGTTCTGATGATATGCCAACCTGACGTGTGTTTTAAAAAGGCTATTCACACAAGCAAGTGAGTGTGTGCCTCTCTTCCAGCGTTTTGGCCAATGCTTGTGATGACACTGAGACAACTGGCAAGCACTCAGCACTTATTTTTAAATTTTATAAAACTACATTTTATTTAATTAATAAAACCATGGGAAAGTATGTTCAGAGATTTCTTCGTTTGACTCACAAACCATGGAGGACCAAAACATTTATGTATATGGCAAAAGGTTACATTAAAGCAAGCTCTTCTCAGATTTTAATTAGAAACAGATTACATATATATGATTTTACCTATTGTTTTAATGTAGCCCAATTTGCATTTAGACACACACACACACACACACACACACACACTTTGTGGAAAGAAAGTTACAATTGAACATGCCAAACTATTTCCACAATGGACTAATTCTTGCTATATGCGTACAAGTGTGCTGAACTAAATTTCATAAGAGCACAGTGGCTGACTTATTTAGAATTTTAATTCAATACGTAGGAAAAAGTTATCAATCACATTTACTATATGGTACAGCAGTGACAATACTTTCATCGCCTGTCAGTTTTTACCAAGAAGTTGCTTCAGAAAATGGCCTGACGGCTGCAACTGATTTAGGTGGCTTTTCATGGGCTTCATTTACCACTCTCTTTCCAGTCACCATTGTCAAAAGAAAGGAAAATAAATAGGAAAGCTCCCCCAGAATTTATTTTGACAACGTTAGCACACCACATTATTCTTGTTGTCAGCTGCGCTGTTCCCACATTTATATAGTGAGTTTCTTCACCACCAATTCATGTCACTGATAACTACTAGTGGGGAAAAATCACTACACAATGGCTCACACAGTGGGTCATACTAGATGTTAAGGTCATGGGGTGGGAAATTCATCATGGTGATGCCAATTATTACATATATTTAGGTGCCAGGCAAAAACATTGTTCTGCCAGCCCTTTGGCTAATTCAATGATCTATGGCCTTTTAAACTATGTACGGGTTATTGATTTTATTTGTTATTATGGTATGCATTTTTGTGTTTTTATATTGTAAACTGCCCTGTGATCTTTGGATGAAGGACTGTATAGAAATGTAATTAGAAATTGTATAGAAATAATAATAATAATAATAATAATAATAATAATCCATGTGGTGAATATAAGATCCAGTCCAGACTCAGTTATCATGTACAGTCATACCTCAAGTTGTGAACGTGATCCGTGAGGGAGGTGCATTCGCAACCCGCAGCGTTCGCAGCCTGAAGCACTGCGTCTGTGCACGTGTGTGACACAATTTGGCGCTTCTGCGCATGGCGCCATTTTGAGCTTCTGCACATGTGCCGAAACCCGGAAGTAACCTGTTCCAGTGCTTCTGGGTTCGGCGCAGTCCGCAACCCAAAAACATGCAACCCACAGCATTCATAACACGAGGTATGACTTGTACAGTGGTACTGTGGATTAAGAACTTAATTCGTTCTGGAGGTCTGTTCTTAACCTGAAACTGTTCATAACCTGAAGCACCACTTTAGCTAATGGGGCCTCCTGCTGCCGCTGCACCGTCGCTACACGATTTCTGTTCTCATCCTGAAGCAAAGTTCTTAACCCGAGGTACTATTTCTGGGTTAGTGTAGCCTGTAACTTGAAGCGTCTGTAACCTGAAGCATATGTAACCCAAGGTACCACTGTACTCATTTCTAGTGATAGGAATTTGCTACATAGACACAAATACACAAACTTTGCAACACTTTTGCATTCCGTGTCTGGTTTCAAAATTATCCTATTCATGAACTTTTCTTGAAAACAGCACAGATGATCTGAGACTGCCACAATGTGTCTTCACTGACTACAAACTACAGTAGGATAGAAGCCTTAGTGGTCAAGTCATTTTTTTGTGATCAGCACCAACTCCAGGACAGCCATATTTTAAACAGTGAAAATCCAGACAGAAAAGTTGTTGGGGGTTATTTTTTTGGCTTGCCCAAAGTTGTGCGCAAGGGTTTGCTGGGGAGTTCCTGCAGTTGATTGGCACTTAGAATGCCTCTATACCAATTGCAGCATAAAATCAGATATTTATATTGCCACACCCCAGTGCCTGTGACTCAGTTGAGAGGTAGAGCTTTTTCTCTGACAGCATGATCAGAGACAAAGAAAGGGACTGTGTGGTTGCTATGGTGACTAAATTTGTGGACCCTTGAAAAATCCTCACAAACTGTTGCAGAGACTCCTAGTAACAGTATCATGCAAATTACTTTTGTGGGGTATCTCCTGCTCAAAACAGGGAAATAATACTTTTAGAGAAACTTTAAAATGATAAGTAGTTCCACTTTAGTGCAGTACAATGAAAGTAATTTAGTTTATTGACTACAGAGCTACAGCCCAAGCATTACAAACATATGCATCATCATTATTATTATAATATTTTTTTAAAAAATGGCTACGCTTTGCAGAACTGTTCATTATAATATTTAGTAACAAAAATTCTGTAGTTTAGTAAGCTGTGGAGAGATGTCAAGTTTTCATAATTTTCATAGTGAAATATATTTTAAATATACATTAATGTGTACTAAAGAGAACTATTACAATTATTTCAAGTCTGCAATGTTTCCTCACTTAAAAATTAAAGTATTTCAAAATTAATTATAATTTTGAGGGGCAGAAATGGCACTTAATGCTGATTAGTATTCTTAACTGAGTAATTTTTAATTCAAAATGACCATCAGAAAGAAATGTGTCTATAGTTAATCATATTGATTTTAATAAAATATAAAATGCAGTGAGTAATTATGTAGATTAAAAATGGAAAGTGATTCATGCAAAGGAATTTGGAAAGAGGCACCTATATTAAAAAAATATTCATAGTTTTTCAGGTATGAAAGTATAATTTTTGGTTGGCAGTTTCTACTAACTGAACCAGGAAGATAATAATTATGGTCCTTACTTGAGCAGATCTGCATACATATCCCACAACTAATGGTTTTCAAAGTCAGTTTTGACAGTGCCAACAGTCAACCTGGGTGATTTCCAAGCAATGATTGAAAATGTCCAAGCCCAGCACATCAACTCACAACTGAGATATTTGGCTACAACAGATAAAAGCTGCAATGCTGGCTTAAGAAAGGGAGTACCACAAAAATTCTTTTCAGGTGTTACTCATATGCATTTACTAAATGTGCAAAGGGGAAGGAGGATCATCTACAAAGGTGTGCTAAAAGCTGGATTCAAGTGGAATCCTGTATGTGCTGGTCAATACTCATGACAGCATTTCCACACACTGATGCTATTGGCTTCATCCAATTCATTGCTTATTTGTTTAAATTTATATTTCCCACTCACAGCAATGACTTAAGGTTGATACTGAAAGGGACATAATTCAAATTTTGGCTTTGGAATAAGCTCAAGTAACTTCATATCAGCAGTATAAAACTAACATTTTTTCTTTTTGGTCTCTGCCATAGTCACTATTGTCTCCTAAATGTACAGATTTCTCATCCATTCTCACTCCAGTTATCTACTTATTGTACCCATTTTTAAAACAATATAGAAAGAATACCTATAGTATTCAAACAGATGATGAAAATCAAAACAAATTTACATAAACCAGTATATATTGTAGAATTTATTTTAGTCAGAATTTAACAAGGACCTGCAAGGATCCCTTGAATATGCCACAATAGTACAGAAAATAGAATCAACCCATACAGAAAATAAACTTCTTTACAAAATCTAGTCCTCAGCCAGCTGGAATTTTTGCATTAAGTTTTCTACCAATACTCAGAATCATACATAACTTGGATTACTGGTTGCCTAAAGTGGCTCACTAAATCTTTCCAGACTCTTGAAATGATGAGACATGCTGCCAACAGTATGTGGGTTGAAAGGTCTTTACTTTTCAATTTTTTATCCAACTCCTCAATTATATTGAGCATCGCCACTTCTGGAGATATGCTCACTACCTGTGAGGTGATATTACTTGTCTCTTGAAAAATTTGTACCGAAATGAGGTCTACCTTACTACAACCTGCAGCACATTCTTTTCTCTGACAGAAAAAAAAATTGCATCAGTTGAAAGGAGTCTTTGGCTCCAACAAAATTTTATCTGAAATCCATGTTGTACTGGAATTCCCTTTTTGTGGAATGCCCATCTTTCAAATGAATGATATAGACATTTTACCTAGACTGTTCTGTTGAAAGTAATACTGAAAACCTTACCAACAAATGACCCTCTTACCTGATTAAGCTTCTTCCATAGATTGAGGACTGGAGAAAGCTCATTAGACCAGATTTCCCTGTCAAATTTGCAGCCAGCAGTTACAGACCTGCTCAAGATCCGAAGCTGTGAAATTACCTGTGAGATAAAAAGATAATATGACAGTGTGTGAACACTTAGACAATTCTCTAGTAAGGTTATGGGTAAGTCAAATAAACAGAATTGTCTTCTGGAGGTTGGGGTGGAATCAAGCACTTCAAATGTAGCACTGTCGACTGTTCGACAGTGGAATTTGCTGCCAAGGAGTGTGGTGGAGTCTTCTTCTTTGGAGGTCTTTAAGCAGAGGCTTGACAACCATATGTCAGGAGTGCTCTGATGGTGTTTCCTGCTTGGCAGGGGGTTGGACTCGATGGCCCTTGTGGTCTCTTCCAACTCTATGATTCTATGAAATCCGACTCAAGGCTGCAGTACCCTAACCAGTTATGCATGTATATTCATGATGGCAATGCAACTGTAGCAATCATAAATATGTGCAGGATTGAATCACATATTATTTAAATTCTTGTGTTGTGGTAGGAGAAGGAAGCAAGCATACATTGTCTTGCTCAGGGGTCGGCAAACACTGGTCCGCAGGCCGGATCTGGCCTAATTGCCCTCTGGATCCAGCCCACGAATGGTTCTGCAACTGCCGCTTGGATTGGTGCAATCACCATTTTTTCCGCGATTCTCCCGCCCCCCCGACTAAATCTCCCAGCATGCTCTGAGGTTGCTCAGACTTCTGCAACATGGGCCAATCCGAAGCCTTAGCAACCTCAGGCCTCCCTTCCACTGGCCGCTTTGATGCGAGCTGGCTGCCAATGGCGACCCTTCCCGAGACTCGTTGCGCCAATCAGGGTGAGGCGCAGGGCAGGGCGCCTTGTTGACATCTAGCTCCGAGAAGGGAGGAGGAGAAGCGAAGGGGCGGGAAGAAGTGGGAGCAGAGGGCCTGTGAGGAGGGAGGAGAAGGAGGAAGAGGAATACTATTCTGTGCTGCTTGGCGGTGGCACATTAGCAGAACGGTCATGGACACCCTGGGGTAGGGGCCCTTGCCAGCTGGGTGACTGCAACCACTCCGTGCAAGCTGAGACCCACCGCCGGCGGGGCGCCCCCTCCCCAGCCCAACCTGCTCCATCTGAACATGGTGACTAGAGGTATCTCAGCCGCTCTGTCTTTGAAGGAGTGTGCGCATGCACGCACATGTGGTCCAGCCCGCCACAAGTTCTGAGGGACAGTGAATCGGCCCCTCGCAGAAAAAGTTTGCTGACCCCTGGTCTTGCTGATATCACTATTGAGGGATAGATGCTGGCATTTGTTTCGGCCTATAGAGACAGGCAGCTGTAAGAATGCCATGCACACCCCTCATGCGCCTGTCTTGCCATAAGCCTTGCTAGAGGCTCTGGTGAAGGGGGGAGGGAATCTTTCCAACAAGGAATATTAAAAAATCAGCTGCATTTATTAGTTTTGATCTTGGCAAGAAATCAGTATTTTATCTTTTAAAAAAAAAAGTTCCATTGGGATTTTTGGAAGTTTAAGTGGGATAGTTTCATTTTACTTCGTCCTTGTTGGAATAATAAAACATCTATGAATTGTTATGCATTTTTTTCACAGCAATGCAGTAGCATTGCCCATACTGACATTTATTTATCTTATCAATATTTACAGGCTGCCCTGTAACAGAGCTGTCAGGGTAGCTCCCAAGAAGAAATGAAACAATTTTAAATTCAAGATCAATAAAATAGCGGCATGTTTATTTTCTGTTTACATGTTATTTAAAATGGTTGTTTCTTCTAAGATTTTAAAACTACAGTGTAGTTCCTGTTTTGCTTGGCCACACAGAACTTTTGAAATAAATAAACATTAATCTTTCTCTAGGGCAAACTATTTAGTTGTTAAATAGTCGGAATTATCCACTTAAAGTCCACCAGTGCATTTTTGATTGATTTTCTAATCTTGAAAAATGTGTGATGATGCACTGTTTCATTTTCTTTGTTTGTCTGATAAATTATGTACTGTTGTTTGGTTCAGTGAAAGCAAATTAAAATAATTTATCAGACTTGCTAGAACATGAAGCCTCACTAGTTGGTAGTCTGTGGAAGTATTATTTTAACTTTTATAATTGTTGCTATCGATTAATTCGCTAAACATTGAAGAAAACAAATTCAAGCTTTAAAAGGAACATAGACACAAATGAGGATTTTTTTTTTTAACATTTCCATTCTCAAACTAGATACAAAAGATTTTCAATTTTGATGGAAATGCATCACTTAACTTATTGGGAATGTTTTCTTCCCCTGGAAATCCAAAATGCAACCTTGCTTTTTCTGAGCAGAAGCAATATTTCTGCTACTAGATACACAGATATATACTAAGCCATATACCGTATTTTTCCTTGTATAAAACACCCCAGTGTATAAGATAACCCCTAATTTTTGAGCCCCAAATTAAGAAATAAATATTTTAAACATTCCATGTATAAGAAGACAACCAAATTTAAACTTAAAAAAATGGGGGGGGGATATATTCTTATACAATGGAAAATACAGTAATTAGATGCCCCCCTCCTATTCCTCCCAACATATATAGGATTACCAAAAAAAAATCCTGTCAAATGAGTATATTTTATTGCACTCATATTAGCCAAACTAATCTTTATCTGGTCTCTTAAGAGGAGCAAAATGAAGGTGAAGACTAGTAATTATTTCTTTCAGAGGCCAAAACAGAAAAAAGTTTCTCACGCACATAGCTGAGTGGTTAACATAATACCATTTTTTTAAAAAAAGCTCATGGTGAATCCTGGAAGTTACAGACTGGTTACTTTAATGCTTGTTTCTGGAAAACTGAAAGAGGGGAAAACACTCTAAACCACTATGAACCAATAATGCACTCTGTTTCTAAAGAAAAGAACCCTCAAACAAGCAAAGAAACCACCTTTGTATATAAAAAAAATCTTAGCTTGTGACTGAAGTTCTTGCAATCTAAACAACAATCTAAGTACTAGCGGAAAAAGTGCTGTGGAGTTCAAGTGAGAATGCAAAGGGCAAGCTGGAAGCCTGGAAAGCAAACTTGGGGTTAGAAAGGCCAGAAATTGAGGAGGTGCTTGCACACTATTTCTTCTTAAGAAAAGTACAGCCTTTTCCATGGCACAATGAAATGTTAGGGCTGAAAATCCTCTCTCATCCTGAACTTCATAATACTATGTTGCAGTCCTAACAGTTATAGGAACCCACCTGAGTTAAATAATTCTACCTTACATTCTAGTTCGTGGGCAGGCAAACTAAGTCCTAGGGGCCAGATCCGGCACAATAGCCTTCTGAATCTGGCCCACGGATAGTCCGGGAATCAGCATGTTTTTACATGAGTAGAATGTGTGCTTTTATTTAAAATGAATCTCTGGGTTATTTTGTGGGGCATAGGAATTTGTTCATTCTCCCCCCCAAAAAATATAGTTCGGCCCCCCACAAGGTCTGAGGGACAGTGGACCAGCCCCCTGCTGAAAAAGTTTGCTGACCCCTGTTCTTTCCCCTCCATTAATGAACGAAGTCACTAGATACAAAGGTTGATAGGAAAGGCTCTCTATACACATGAATAAAGAAAGGGTTGATTTTCACAAGAAATGTGCAATTTAAAGGATAAAATCTGAACTGGAAAATAATATATGAACTAAAAGTTGCTTTAATTTTTAGTAACTACATGCATATGTTTAAGTTAATTTTTATGTATTTAAAAAAATTGATTCTGTTTTGTCTGCAATGTAGTTTAGCTACAGATTTCCCCTACTCTATATTAAATATGGCTAAACCATTTGTTTATTTAAGCAAATCTATTCAACAGTTTTAAGAAGTCACAGAATGTAAACATACATTAAATTCAAAGATAAGTGACAAAAATGAGTTTTGTACAGCTTCTGCAGAATTATCTCTTCAAAACTCTGTGGCAGACTTTTGTACTAAAGTACAAAATCTTTAATGACTTGATTATTTTTTCTTATAAAATCAGCCAATAAACCTTCTTCTACATTTTCATCTCCCCATCAATAGGAAAATAAAAAGGCAAGTACTCTACTGCCACCTACCATATTTAGTTACTGTATAATATATGTGACAGAAATGTTATTTCCTCAGATTTTATCACCTCGCTTGAAAATATACTATTTTTTACCATGTTAATGGCAACAGACAGTTTTCAAAATAGGTAGCAGCATCTAAAAATTATGTTATGTGCCCTGAATAAACACTAGCAAAGAAACTCATGAAAGATGACCCTGATTCAATCCAAACACAGAAAAGCTATTTTCAGTCACATGGTCCACTTTTGATGAATGTAAAATGGAGCCTATTTTCCAATGCAGTGATTTCCTGCCTCTACTTAACTGCAAGAAAGACTCTTTGGGGAGGTACATATAAACAACTTATTCTTCTCCTAGCCCTTTGCTAGAGCAGGCTGAGGTGTCAAATGATATTTTGCTTCATCTGTACTTTACTGGCTTCCATTGTCTGAAAGAATAACTTTCTGACAGTACAGACAGTGGAATGGACTCCCTCGGGAGGTGGTGGAGTCTCTGTCATTAAGCAGAGCTTGGATGTCAATCTGTCGAGGATGCTTTAGCTGTGTTTCCTGCTTTGCGGGGGGTAGGAGTAGATGCTCTGGGGATCCCTTCCAACTCTACAATTCTATGACTGTAACTGCTGTGCTTACTAATAAGTATAGGTAAAGGACCCCTGTACAGTTAAGTCCAGAATTCAACTATGGGGTTGGGTGCTCATCTCTGCTTCCAGGCCAAGGGAGCCGGTGTTTGTCCGCAGACAGCTTTCCGGGTCATGTGGCCAGCATGACTAAACTGCTTCTGGTGCAACGGGACACCATGACGGAAGCCAGAGTGCACGTTTACCTTCCCATTGGAGCGGTACCTATTTATCTTCTCGCACTGGTATGCTTTTGAATGGCTAGGTTGGCAGGAGCTGGGACAGAGCAACGGGAGGTCACTCCGTTGCATGGATTTGAGCTGCCTACTTTTGATCGGCAAACCCAAGAGGTTCAGTGGTTTAGACCACAGCGCCACCCATCTATATCTATCTATCTATCTATCTATCTATCTATGTGGTGCTGTGGTATATGCTAGCACAGTACTTAGTGTTAAGGATACATCTGTACTGGACAAAATTATGGGTAGGTCCATATTGGAAACCTCAACTTATGCAGCGAGGGGAAGGTTAGATAAGAAGCAACAGTGCACTGTTCTATGTCAGGGCTGGCAGCCTGAAAGCACACTCAAGGTAGTTAACCCTGAAGACAGGCAGCCCATGGCAAATGAGTGTAGAGAGTGCCGGGTGAGGCAAAGCAGCTGGTGGACAACAAGGTCTGAGGATCCGTAGAAGATTCTGAGGATTTTAGGCCAAGAACACCTTCAGCTCTTGTGCCAGCTGACAAATGGCTTAATCATACTGGCCATGTCAGCTAAGAGGCTGCAGTACTTCCTTCTGGCTACCTTCATTGCCAATGGAAAACACGTTCAAGACACCAGTTGCTCGCTAATTTGGCAAGCTGACACGAGTGTTGCTAACCAGCTCTCCTCGTCAGCAGTTCTACCATGAGAGAACCATATCTGAGGGAGTGTGGAAGAAACTGGCTGGATCAGATCCCTAATTTGCAGTACAAATAATGTGACATGGAAGGAAACCTTCAGTCAACATCCTTCCAGAAAAGAATGCTAAAGACTTAAGCCCTAATGTTAAAATCCTTTGTCTCTTGTAATTTGACACTCCTGAAAATGAATTGTTTGTATTTTGGGAAGCTTCCTGGTGCTTAGTTAGATTTAATGTTTGTATTAAGTTAAGTATTTAAATCAAGGGTTACATGAAATCCAACGTTTTACAAATGTTTTAAAAAAGAAAACTGGGATTCTTTCCGTAAGCCTGCCATGAAATGTGTTTTTAAGTATGAAAAATTAAACTGCATAAGCTTCCTCAGTGCTTACACCAAATGTCATTTACATTTTTTATCATTTATTTGCTTATATCACTGAGAACTTGACTAAGGATCTGTTAGCATGAGACAGTACTAAAGATTCGTAACTACAATAATGGCACTCTTTGTCAGGATAGTGAATATTATGAGAACATAGATTGTCTCAGTATCCTTCCAATATGCATTCTAGTCTTGTGCATGTCCAAAGTATAATTTATGGCAGTGATTTGCAAGATGAGGTTTTTACTAAGTATCAGAAGTAAAATGTGCAGGCTTTATACTATGTCAAGGAACTGCATCAGCATATTTTTCAAGGGAATTAGGTCTTAAAAGCTTGAATACAAATCACAGGAGACATGCTAGCTTATGCAATTTTAACTTAAGCAAACTAAAAGCGAACCTCTCTGTCACAGTGAAAAACCCATTCATTCTGCCAGCTGTGAATATGAATATCATCAAAGTTCAAAACTATGTGCCACTTGTTTCTGTGAAGAGGCCATGTACTGCATTTTATTAGGAATACAGTCAGTTAGTCTTTATCTGTAGATAACCGTAAGTCATTACAAATAAGCCAAAATAGAAAAGAAAAAGGAGACCAACAAGCAAACTGATGGATATACTGTGTGTGAATAAACCAAGGGAGTACATTCATTTGTTCTGTCCCAGTTACAATACACAGGGAGACATAGACCCGGTTTGCACCCCTCCTTGCACCTAAGAAACCTGTCAGACATGCAATGCCACTAGATGTTCCATGGGTAGGTAAAATATTTGAATAGGGCATATGCATGTAAAATACAGCATATGAAGGTTTCCAGATCACATTGATATTCTAGATAAGATCCATTATTTGGCCATAAAGTATGGGCTCACATACAATTGATTTTATACATGAACGCTGTAATGAAGCATTACACCCATGACTGAAGGAGGAAGGTTCTGCCAGTTGGGAAGGCACTTTCTAGCTCCCCCACCATACAATAAAGTGATGATGAGAGAGTTGCTGCTGGGCATGGATGCTGCTGTGAGAAGCAGAGAAAAAACTCTGCTAAAATTCAGGCTTTCTTCTCTCTCTGCGCAGCTGTGGCAGCAGGTGGAGGGGGGACAAAGGAGAGAAAAGAGCTTCTTTCTCCCTTTCAGCCCCCCCCCCCAATGACTGCCACAAACTGCTCTCTGAAGTGCCCCCACTCCACTGAATATTGCTGCTGAGACAAGTGATGGAGGGGGGAGATGCTTCAGAGAGCAGTTTGGCAAACTTCTCTCTGAAGTGCCTCCCGCACTCCTTTAAAAGGGGGTGGGATAGCCTGGGAGGGGATAGGCAGGTGGGTGGGTTAAGGTATAAAGAGAGGATGGGCTGGCCACGTGTTGGGGAAGGGGGCTTGGCAAAGGGAATGGCAAGGGGAGCGAACAGGGGAGGTAGCCCCTAGTAATAAGGTATATTTGTCTAGATCCAGCAGCAGCAGCAAAAGCAGCACCTCCTCAGCATCTGTATAACTTGCAGGCAGAAAAAATGTCCTGGTTCTGTCCAGTCTTTTGTTACATGGATTTATTCTGCTTTGCATCTCACTCCTCCAATTTAACTAAGAATGTATAGTAAGTTTGTTTGCATGTAACACTAAGTCAACAGGGACGCGGGTGGCACTGTGGGTTAAACCACAGAGCCTAGGACTTGCTGATCAGAAGGTCGGCGGTTCAAATCCCCGCGACGGGGTGAGCTCCCGTTGCTCAGTCCCAGCTTCTGCCAACCTAGCAGTTCGAAAGCACGTCAAAGTGCAAGTAGATAAATAGGTACCACTCCAGCGGGAAGGTAAACAGCATTTCCGTGCGCTGCTCTGGTTTCGCCAGAAGCGGCTTAGTCATGCTGGCCACATGACCCAGAAGCTGGACGCTGGCTCCCTCGGCCAATAAAGCGAGATGAGCGCCGCAACCCCAGAGTCAGTCACAACTGGACCTAATAGTCAGGGATCCCTTTTACCTCTTTAACACTAAGTCAAATCATTTTCAAGCTGCCTCTCTAGTACTGGAAGCTAAACCATGGCTTGCCTTAACATCTGTTTAGCCTCAGGTATGCTGTTTTCTCTTCCAAACAAGCCACAGGCAGTAAGCCCAGAACAAACCTTGGTTAATGCTCATTGTTTGTTTGGAGTAAGGCAAACCACAAGCTCTGATTTGGATGTAACACAAAGCCAAACCAATGCTTCACTCTCTGTATTGGGCAGGAGGAGGAGGCAGGGGGCTGAAATGGTCAGCATGTTCTCACTATGTACCAACATGTAGCATGCAGGTGGCCCAGAACATTGATGCAACACCAGTACACTGGTAAAGCACCACACGCACTTGACAGAACCCTACATTCAATCTCATCAAGTAATTGTGTTGTGGCAGTGTTTTATGAATGTGCACTGGGCACAACTACACAAGTGCAAAATATGGCTCTAAAGAAGCTGGATGAGATCACAAATACAATCACATAAAATTGCTTTTGTGGTGTTTTTCAGTTTGTACAAGTGCACATATATAAAGAAACTCAGACGAAGGAATTGAAAGCTGAGGGAAAGCAAGCATGCACCCTGCACAGAAATCAGAGATTAAAAAATGGTACAATGTAGAATTCCAAATGCATTTGTTCCACTGAGGAAGCAAGTGCAAGTAAATCCAGACTCTAAAATCTAGGATGAAGCCCTCAATATGAGATTCCCATAAAGTTGACAGTAACGGAGGTAGTGAAAATATTGTCTATTGTGTTTAGGCCACACATACGTAAGCACTGGTAGACTAGGATTCCAAGGTGTTTTTTTCTGAGAAAGGCATTGCATAGAAATAAGCAATCTTCCGATAGCTTTCCTCAACAGAGATAAATAAGCTCTTTAAATAACCATATTTTTCTGTGTATAAGATGCCCCCGTTTGGGGGGACTCCAAATTAAGAAAACACCCCTCAGCATTACCCGTGTATAAGACGAGCCCCAATTTTAAACCTCATTTTTTGGGTAAAAAAACCTAGTCATATACACGGAAAAATACGGTACTTTGAATATATATGATTCGGGATAAGAAGATGGTACCATTTTGAGAAACAAACTTCTCAGATCATCATGCACCATTTAGAAAAACAACTAGTTGTTTGGCTAAGATTTTTCTTTTTTCTTTTAGTAATGCTTGTTGTCAAGGTGTAGTCCAAGTGGTAAGTGCCAAAGCTAAATTCCATATCTGAAATCTCAGTATCTTTATATCAGAATTTAAACTAACATGGGCTAAGGGCAGGTTTCACTTTTTCATAGTCATTTTTCATTATTATAAAAATGCACACCTTATTAATTAAAGACTTACAACTACTGTATTATCCGCTGTAAATGGCTGCTGCAACATGATGCAATGTTTCAAGGGCATCATAAAGTATCTTTATGACAGGAATTTGCAAAGCTGAGGCTCAGAGCCGAGTTCAAAACTCCATATGGCAATAAGATAACTGAGGGTATGATTGAATAATAAAAAGCAAACGGTGCTTTATAAATGATTTCTGTATTCTCCAATTATGTGGACTAGAAGAAAACAGTGTGAATTTCATGGTTCAGGTCATGTTTATGAAAGGGTAATTTGCAGAGATCCTTGCATACAGTGATAATCATGTCTGTGTGCATTTATATACCAAAGGCACATATGCAGAATGTCACTGACATTGCTTAGACAGAATTCCGGAGTTTTGGTTTTGACTGACTATGCCACTCAGTTCAGAAATGCATTTGTGATGCAGTAAGATTTCAAAGGGGATCCCATGACTCTGCAGTATACTGCATTGTGCTGCAGCGTATATTTGTATTCTGCATCAAAGAAGGGCCAGCATGCTTCAACAATGGCTTTCCATGCAGAAAACATATTACAATTGAAATATAAAAAGCTAGAAATTAAAATGATTGTTTAAATGGTTATTAAAGGATCACCAGTATGACCCTTTCTCTTTACTATTTGTTTAGGGTGAAATGTTTAATACAGCAAAATGTATCCTGAAATAACCACCCCTTAATTCAGTTCACCTTTCTTATATTTATCAGAGGGCTGGATCTCCTGATAAAACAGGGGCTTTTCTATTGCTTCTGATATATCTTGTAAAGAGTGATTGTGTACAGTATTTCTTCAGTTAAGCAGCAGTGAATTGAACTCAGACTTTGGTAAGCTGCAAATGGGCTCACAAAGTGGACCAAAGAGTAAGGCTATAACTCCATTCTTGTCAAAAATGATTTACGGCTATTAATTGTCAATTAATCTTCATTAAATCTCAGAGAAACTCATTACACCTCAGTGTAACTGAGCTCTAACGCAGACATTCCAAACATTTTTCACAGAATAAATTTTAAGTACTTATATTTTCCTGTTCTTTTTGAAACCGAGAACAGTGCACCCAATGCCCATCTCTCATGGATGGTTCAGCAAGATGCCATGGTTGATGCTATCCCAAAGTCACCAAGATCTAGTAAGACCAACAAGGTCACATTTCCCCTCTCACTCTCCCTTTAGATGTCATCTATCAGCGCAACCAAGACAGATTCAGCGCCAAACAGGTCTGGAGTAGATCTAGATACAGTGGTACCTCGGGTTAAGTACTTAATTCATTCCGGAGGTCCGTACTTAACCTGAAACTGTTCTTAACCTGAAGCACCACGTTAGCTAATGGGGCCTCCTGCTGCTGCCACGCCGCTGGAGCCCAATTTCTGTTCTTATCCTGAAGCAAAGTTCTTAACCTGAAGCACTATTTCTGGGTTAGCGGGGTGTGTAACCTGTAGCATATGTAACCTGAAGCGTATGTAACCCGAGGTACCACTGTAGTCAGTTTCCTCCAGGAATGCCTTAGACTATAGTAAGTTTTGTTTAATCTCTGAATTAAATCCGCAGTCATTGTTTACCATTTCTTTCTGTTACCAGAATCAGAACATTAGAAAATACACCAGATTTAATGGAACTCATGTATGAACAAGGTAAACTGATACACAGCTTTATTATGGCCATCTTTATGGTTTGTCTGGTGAAATGTTAGCTGCAAAAGCGTATCTCAGAACCTAGCAGATTCTCACCTTCAATTTGCCTGGTGGAGAAATGAATGCACACCACCAAAAGCAGCACTTTAATTGACTTACCCCAAATAGAAATACATTAAACAATTGACTGGAGTCTAACATTGCACTCTAATCACTGTTGCAGAACCTTCTTTTGAGTATCTGTGCTGACAAGCAACTCAATTTACAATTAATATTGTTTGCACGCCACCTCAAACTTTGAGCAGTGTAAGATTCCAAGGTTCCAGGTGCGAAGGACAGCGAAGATTGGTGTATTTATGATATATGGGTTATTTACACATGCACACATATACAACCTGAGTCTATGATGGAGGGGTTCACAGCATTAACACCCCAAGAGGGTTTTGCTTCTTCCATAGTCACAGCCTTAGATTCTAGCAAAAATGTGGCAGGGCTCTGGCTCCCATCTGTCCAGCCTGCAAGCTTCTAATTGTCTATCATTAAATAGTTGAACTACTACATGATAATATTTTGTTTTAGGGAAAATTAGCTCAGCACATTTAAGATTTAGAGTTAGATAGTATGTACTGGAGGATGGTTTTTCTATGGTTTTTGTATCCTAAAATAAAGCTGCAATCCCACACACACTCACCTGGTTTTAAGCCCCACTGAACATAGTGAGACTTACTTCTGAGTAGACAGACATATGATTTCACTGTAAAACTGATAACTATTTTTCATTCTCTGACCATAGATCTGGCTCTGTGTCAATTGTTCTAAGTTTATTCCTTTGTGTGGTTCTTCCAATGTAGCTGGACATATTCTAGCTAGTTATACAAAGAATTCACATGAGGAATGTTTTGCCTGCTAAGTTTACTGGAAAAAATTCTTTAACGTAGCTTGGAAATATTCAATAAAAACTACCTAATATTTGATAGCATATGATTTCATAAGATTCTAGGTAGCTGGGCTACCACTAATATCATGAGGAATGAAATCTTCACAAAAGTACAGAAAGGGGTCTTTATCATCACACTTCCCATTACTGTGATATATCAACATGATATATTCCCCAAATCTATAGCAGAGCGGCTGACCATGACTCTACTAACAGAGAAGATTTCCTCCTTATATGAAGAGAGAAATCCCTTCTATATATAGAGTCCTGGATAAGACAGAATAAGCAACCAACACGTTCCTTATATTCACAGGATCAGTATGGTCTATAAAACACAGGTTCAACACAACTGTTCTGAGTATGAAGGGGCGTCAGATCCTTTATCTGAATCTCATCACCTTTGATCAATTATCCCTCAGAATGAATTATTTTCCTTACTTTTCCCTAAAAAGGGAATGACCCTGGAAGCAATAGATCTCACTATCACAGTGAACCCTGTAAGATTTATTTTTGGATAGATATGATCTTTTTAGCAAGTGAGATTTGACATCTTGATAATAAACAAACAAACAAATGCTTACTAGAGAACTGGTCATTCGTTGAGATGAGCGAGCAATGTTGGCAGGCAAGCCGAAGAAATCAGGTTTATCATCTTCTGGAAGACTTTCAACAACATGACGGTAATCCTATACAAAAAAGGAAAACTGGTATTCAATATGTTATTAAAAAAAATATCCGAGCACTCTTATTTTAATGAAAGGAAGAGAAACATGTGGGTAATATACTTTGGAAATAAATTTCAGATTTAGATTTCAGTCTTTTAGCTATGTTCTTAGCTAGCTGAGTTCTGAATACACTAATAAATATATAATTTTGAATGTGCCCATAGATGTGGTTAATATTATTAATCAATGTAAGTGACACAAAATTATTATTTTTTTAACTTAATAAGCTTAAACTTGATAATAAATTAACTAACAATAAAATCATTAGGGCTGTAATCCTATATACATTTCCTTGGGAGTAAGTTTGCGTGAGCTCAATTCAATTTACTTCTGAGTAAAAATTCTTAGAATAATGTGGTGATTAACAGTAAAACAACAAGAGTTGTTTTTAAAATGCAGCATATCATATGCTCAAATCAGGAAAAGATGTCCGATGATTACCCACAATCCAAAAAAACAACGAGCCCAGCATTTGTATTTTTTATAGCTGTACCACTAGTTCTGACAGAATAAGGTAGCTATAAGTCTCTAAGTCTGAGATTCTCTCAGTTCTGGTCAGCCTTCAGCATGCCAGCAGCCATAATAAAACGAGTCTTTAGTAGGTCTACAATTAAGCAACAAGAAGAATAATCACCTGCCAATTTAATAAAGCCAAAGAAAATTAATATTATTTTAACATCTGATAAGAAGGGACACATACTCACCAATATATTGCAGGAGCTAGGGAGAGTGATGGAATATGGAAATCTGCTCATCTTCTTGCCCCGGAAATTTGAGTCAGCAATGACTCTGGAATTAAAAAACTGTTCCAGGTATGATCTAAGGACTCTCATATCAAAGTAATTATCTATACGACCTCCATAAATAGCATTTTCCAATAAACCATGCACGAATTTCCACTGAAAATCTTTGGCGCCTGTAAATTATTAAATATAAAGCATGTAAAAATATGGCACAATGGCTTGGTTTCGGATTTCATCATTAAAGCAATCTTTAATACAGTGGGCAAATAGAATCTGCCATGCAGTGACTCATGTCTATGCAGATGACCTAATGTTTTCGTTTAACTATGACATTACCTCCATTATAGATCCCTAAGGAGCCTTAACCATTTTGGCCTCAGAGACATTAGACAGTCCCTCTTTCCTTATAGCAAATCATAAGTATCCCCAGCAGCTGAGGACACACTCTAGAAAGAGAAATCTATAGAGTAGTACCTCGGTTTATGAACTTAATCCGTTCCAGAAGTCCGTTCTTAAACCAAAACTGTTCTTAAACCGAGGCGTGCTTTCCCTAATGAGGCCTCCCGCTGCCGGTGCCCTTCCACCATTCAGATTCCATTCTTAGACTGAGGGAAAATTCTCAAACCAAGACACTATTTCCAGTTTTGCGGAGTTTGTAAACCAAATTGTTTTTAAGCCGGACTGTTCTTAAACTGAGATACCACTGTATATCAAATAAGAGAATGTAAAGACAATTTCTTGGAGCATATTCCCAAAGCAATAGAACCCTCCCCTTCTCCAAAGTGCAGTAGGAATGAGAGACAGACACTTCAAATGGAGATTCCTTTTTTTCTTACCTGTTTACCTTCCTTCCCCAGTTTCAACAAAAACCTTCTACTTAAACTTTCTCTGTGTGTGTTTTTAACGTACTGTTGTAGCTCTGCCTAACTTGGCAGAGCTTTTTAATTTCCAAGTGATCTATTTCCAGATGTGTTGAGAAGAAAAGCGTGACAGGGAAAAATAGTCTGGCTGGGATTTTTGGGAAGTTGTGGGATATGCCCTTTCCCCACACTTTTTGGTGTTTGTATCTTTGCCTGTTTCATGCTTGAGTTTTGGCATTATAGTTTTCCTTTCTTTCTGGAAGTGAGGCTTAAAGTCTTCAGTTTCAAACAACCCACCACCTCATCCACCTGTACCCACTGATAACTTCCTCTGCCCAACCTCCCATAGTGTAACTTCCCACATAATGCGCAGGGTGGAAGCTTAGATTAGCTCCAGAGAAGCTGCTGATTTGGGATGAATTGTACCAACACAGAGGGAACTTGAGCTGCCTGATGCTTCAGTGTTTCTTGAAGAAGGAACAACTCTCAAAGAGGGAGTGCCCTGGGCATTATTTTGAGTTATGCTCAGTCTTGGAAACCACTTCCAATGTTATTTTTAGGCTTTAAAATATGTGAAGCAAGAAGAAGTGGTCTCTGAGCATATGGCTGGAGAGAAAAAGTGACAGAGGAGATGCCTGCCTCCCAGGATTCTATGCTCTCCTGCCTTGTCACCAGATAAGATCATACCCAACCAGTGAATGGATTCCAACCGACGCAAACAGTGTTTTACCCTTGATCCGGAGTAATTTCTATCTTACTGGTTACATGGGTCATGAATGAAAAGTGCTTCTAGGTGAAAGGAAGTGCATGGCACACCAAGATTCATACTGATAGGCATGGTAAAAAGGTAAAGGGACCCCCTGACCATTAGGTCCAGCCGTGGCCGACTCTGGGGTTGCGGCGCTCATCTTGCTTTATTGGCCGAGGGAGCTGGAGTACAGCTTCCGGGTCATGTAGCCAGCATGACTAAGCTACTTCTGGCGAACCAGAGCGGCACACGGAAACGCCGTTTACCTTCCCGCCAGAGCGGTACCTATTTATCTACTTGCACTTTGACGTGCTTTCGAACTGCTAGGTTGGCAGGAGCAGGGACCGAGCAACAGGAGCTCACCCTGCCGCGGGGATTCGATCCGCTGACCTTCTGATCGACAAGTCCTAGGCTCTGTGGTTTGATCCACAGCGCCACCTGCGTCCCAATAGGCATTGTAAGGAGTTCAAAGATCCCCTATTCATCCACACCCCTAATCTAGCCATCCCCATGCTGTGTTGGAAAGAAGAGTCTTCACCACAGAAACACAGTTTGCTGTTGGCTGCTCTGTTGTCTCCAGCAGCTTGACTTCTGTGTTGGGCAGGGAGGGAGGGAGGGAGGTTTCTTCTTTCCACCCAGCATGGACACTCAGAAAAGTTAAAAACTATTTCACACTGGCTTAAATAAAGTTGACCGAGAGTCCAGAGGTAGCATTATCAATTTACGGTGGTGTGGAAGGTTCACAGGCTATGAAGGACTTGCTCACAAATTTACTGACAACTGCATGAGTTATTTTAGTGTATTTTTTGTTTCTATGGAAGCTGCCCAGAGTGGCTGGGGAAGCCCAGCCAGATGGGCGGGGTACAAATAATAATAAATTATTATTATTATTATTATTATTATTATTATTATTATTATTATTAATAGGAAGTGGAAGGGGCAAGGTGAATATAAAATGGAAGGATGGTATAAGGAGGTGTGGGATATAGCTATGAATGATAAATTAATACGTGCTATTAAGGTAAGATGGGAAATATGGAGGAGAAATGATTTTGAGGAGATATAGAAGATATTTGTAGAATTTGTACCGTTAAAACGGAAAGGGGTCAAACCATCGCAAGAGGTGTTGAAATTATGGTAGGCTGGATACTTACAATGGAATGGTCTTGGAGTGGGGTGCACATTTTTATTTATTATTTATTATTATTGCATTGTCAAAATAAAAATAAAATCAGGATGGGAAGGGTGGGAAGACAAGTAGAAACTTTGCATGTTAAAAAGAAATTGTATATGATGATAAACATTTTGAAATATTTACAGAGACTTAATAACAATGGAGACTTTAAAAAAAACTATTTCATTAAATTCTGTCCTTTTGACAACAGTAAATTTGGAAAGTCAGTTGCCTTGTGACATATATTTTATTTATATTCAAAGAAGCATCTTGCTGTACTAGATAAAGAGACCTTAGAGGCAACCAGCTGCCTTTTGTAGCTGCAATGGAAGAGGAAAAAACCCACTCAAGGCAGCCAGCTGCTTATTGCTGGCTCTGCTGCAGCAGTGGCAAAAAAGCCCCCTGTAACAGCCAGCTGGACTTCACATTCCTCTTAAACTAATGGAACAAGTTCTTTGCAAGATTTAAAAGAATTACCGTATTTTCCCGTGTATAAGACAATGTTTTTTGCTTTAAAAAAAATAGTCAAAAATTGGGGGTCGTCTTATACACGGATGGTGAAGGCACAAGGGTTTGGGATCTGGTGTGAGCGGCCATGTGGTCAGTTTCACTCGTCCAAGCAGCCTGTGCACATCCTCAGAGGTAACAGATTGGAACTGATCCTACGCAACTTGACCAGACAGGACTCTAAGCACTCTCCCGCCCCAGCCCCACTACCATGGTGGAATCTACCTCTTTCTGAATCCGAGCGACTTTATCTGCAAAAAAAAAACTTTGCAAAATCATTACAGAAGATCTTGATGTCCTCACCAGGCCCCAATGGTGAAGGTGGTTCCGTTAGATTGTGAACCAAGGAAAAATATGGTAAAAACCAATCCTGTTCAGTCAGAAAAGAATGCAGTAGAATTTACCTCATGCTAAGTTTGAATAAAAGTGCACCCCTGTCACATCCTGCCCCATCAGGCAATGGGGTAACAAACACCCCTGTCGAATGTAGTGAAGCAAAATCCTCAAACTTTCTACACTGAGACTGAGCTGGCTTAAGTATCGTGACCTCCTAATCTTTCAGAGAAGCATGTTTTAAATAATTAAACCCTCTAATTAACTTTGTACTAATACGTTTAAATGCATCCTTTTGGACATGATCAAATTTATCTGTCTATTATTTGGCATTTTTCGCAGTTATACATGCAGTTATGTTCATGTGACAAGTCAACCATTATTAGTCTTCATTCAAAGTTATCTGAATAACTACACATTTTTATAAAAATTGCCACATTCTTTTCCAAATATTTTCTTACATAGAGAAAATTCATGAATTGTTAATGTAAATATGCTCGTGAACTATTTAAGAATTAGTTTTAAACCACCCTCCAAGGAAAGTCTTCTTTTGAATTAGGACAATAAACAGTATTTTGGATCAATGGCTTTGGTGCTTCCCTAGTCTTTTCCGCAATTGTTATCCTTCCATTCCTTGTTAAGCTCAAATATGGGAAGCTCACATGGATTTATGGTTTTAGCAAAATGAAGTCAGACAATGAAATCAGAGTTCCCTGAGAACAAGATGACTCACCTTCAAAGAGTCTGTCAATAATGTCATACCCTGCACGAAGATCAGATAAAGAAAATTCATAAAATTTGGTCCAGCCCTGTAAGAGAAAAGGCAGTTTCTATTACTCATTATTAAATGTGCATGGCCATATGATGATAAGAAAATGTTCAAAACTATGTATCATGGAGAAACATAGTAAAAAAAAATAATGTAAAAGAAAACAGTACTAAGGCGCCCTAGACCAAAAACAGTCTAGAAGAAGAAGAAGAAGAAGAAGAGTTTGGATTTGATATCCTGCCTTTCACTCCCTTTTAAGGAGTCTCAAAGCGGCTAACATTCTCCTTTCCCTTCCTCCCCCACAACAAACACTCTGTGAGGTGAGTGGGGCTGAGAGACTTCAAGGAAGTGCGACTGGCCCAAGGTCACCCAGCAGCTGCATGTGGAGGAGCGGAGACGCGAACCCGGTTCCCCAGATTACAAGACTACCGCTCTCAACCACTACACCACACTGGCTCTCCAAGGTCTACAGGTCTGAGTGAATGATTACTGACCAGTAAATAATGAAAGAACTTCCAAAACAGCCTGCTAACCCATAGATTGCCACCACCCAGATTTCTAGGACTGCTAGCTATCCCAGAAAACACACAACACACTGAACTTCTATGTCATTCAGGCCCTACATGCAAGGCAATGTTTCTGAGCAATGCAGAGATCCAGAATTCTTAATTAATTTACAATGCTTTTAGCCTGAATTTTGGGAAGAAGAAATAAAACGCTTAACATTGAAGAATAATGTTATTTTCAAATGCTTTAAAATTCAAAAGTCTCAGGGGGGAAAAACCTCAAGTGTGAGGATCCAAATTAATCACAGGGGCACCACACAAGACAACAAGGCAGGGTTAGCTTTGGCAAGTGAGGAAAGAGTCTTATTTCATTTAAGTCACGGTGACCTATCAAAGTAAAATAAGAGCAAGTATCAATTTTGTGGGGGGTAAAAAAAAAACACCCCAAACTTGCCCTGGACAGCTTTCTCAAGGCATAGGTCCAAATCAAACAAATTGTAAGAATTTATAACAGCTGCATAGCCTGCAGGCATTTAAAACAGCTTCTTTCAACCAAAACTCCAGTTTGGGAAAACAAACCCCAGTTACTACATTGTAACAGTTCATTTTAGTGCAAGTCAACAGTGGAAGCTAGTGGGGTTTAGCATGGGATCTTCTGTTAGGTGGACATGGAACAACAGCTATTATATGAAACAAGCTGTTTCTTTATAAAGCTTCTCCCATACATCAGAAATAATGTTAGCTTACAAAAAATAAAAGTTCACTGAATTCAATTAGATCTACCCACCCACCCCTTACTTTTTCAGCACTGGTCCTTATGGTTCAATCTTTATAATAATAAATAATAATAGTAAATTTTTATTTATACCCCGCCCTTCCCGGTTCAGAAAACCAGGCTTAGAGCAGCTAACAACAAATTTAAAACACTTAATTGATTTAAAATCAAGAAAGGGAAGGTGCACAATTTATTTTAAAATTAAAAATACATCTGAAATGAAAGGAAACAATTAGCAACTGAAAAACAATATAAAAAAATAAGCAATGAGTAAGACTCATACCTGAGGGATATAATTCCTTCTTTCTTGACATGCAGCATGAAACCAAGCCAGGCTAAAGAGAGCATGGGCTCGAGACAAATTCCCCTTTTTGCTAATTTGCTCTGGACTCCAAGATTCATAAGTTCGCAGTAAGTTCTTTTTCAGGCCTGGAGGTGCCTATGGAAGAAAATAAAGTCTTAGTATAAAAATAGTATCTGCAAGCAGAAGTCGTGCAATAGGGCTTTACCGTTCCTGTCCTCTCCTTCCCACTATAGCCCATTGTGACACACAGCAGGGGACAATTACAGTTACAATGGAGATGTTGTTGTTGTTTAGTCGTGTCTGACTCTTTGTGACCCCATGGACCAGAGCACGCCAGGCACTCCTGTCTTCCACTGCCTCCCACAGTTTGGTCAGACTCATGCTGGTAGCTTCGAGAACACTGTGCAACCATCTTGTCCTCTGTCGTCCCCTTCTCCTTGTGCCCTCCATCTTTCCCAACATCAGGGTCTTTTCCAAGGAGTCTTCTCTTCTCATGAGGTGGCCAAATTATTGGAGCCTCAGCTTCATGATCTGTCCTTCCAGTGAGCACTCAGGGCTGATTTCCTTAAGAATGGAGAGGTTTGATCTTCTTGCAGTCCATGGGACTCTCAAGAGTCTCCTCCAGCACCATAATTCAAAAGCATCAATTGTTTGGTGATCAGCCTTCTTTATGGTCCAGCTCTCACTTCTATACATCACTACTGGGAAAACCATGGCTTTAACTATACGGACCTTTGTTGGCAAGGTGGAAAATCTGAGAGCAGGAAGTTTGCCCCTGTTCCACAATCTGACTCCCAACGGTTTTTGCCGATTCTCCCTTCACGCTGCAGCCCTCATAGCCAAGAACTTTACTGAGGGTCCCCAACTCCCAAAAGAGGTTTTTCAAGGGCTGCAGTGAGAAAGAAGGCACAGGAAACCCCAAATTCCCCACTGGACATCTGCTCATATAACTCAGAATACAATCCTATGTGTTGCTTTAGGTGTCAATTTATTTGTTAATTCCCCACTATGTTATATTTTGCTGGTAATTTAATCTTGCCTCATATGTTATCTTCAGACTTGATTGAAGCAAAATAGGAGAAAATTTAGAATGGACTTCAGCAGTCAGCCAAAGACGAAAACCAGGCTGGGGTTGCAGATTATTCAGTTCCTGTAGAAAAGAAATGTATTTATATAAACAAACAAACATTTAAGCAATAACACTGATGCACACGATTCCTGTCTGAAGACTTTGGGCAATGATTGATGTTTTAACACACCAAAAGATATTAGTGGAAGCACAAGCCTTATTCATCCAAAAATAATTTCAGATTAATTTTAGTGTTGACTTAAGCAAAGGGCGGGAATAAGCCAGGATCTGAAACTATGGTTTGGTCTTGGCTTGTTGTCACAAACTATTGTTTTAAAAAACAATTTCCATGAATTTGGATGTTATTGGGGAACTGCAGTTATCTTAAAACTCACAGTAAAAGCTTTCGATCTTCTGTCCCATGTAAAACAGGAGAACAGTAGGAAGCATGGAAGCACAAAGTTTGTGCAGACTCATTCATAGTGGGAAAACAAAGTTTCTGGTTATGTCTGAACTCAGCTTCCAACAGATCCCTCTCTTCTTTTGTTGTTTTTAGCCCTTGGAACACCCCACACATTTTTCTAAGCAGCTGAAATATGTCATATTTTTCCTAAGGAAATATATTGTATAGTATTCCAATGGTTTTTACTAGGGACGCGAGTGGCGCTTTGGATTAAACCACAGAGCCTAGGACTTGCCGATCAGAAGGTTGGCGGTTCGAATCCCCGCGATGGGGTGAGCTCCCGTTGCTATGTCCCTGCTCCTGCTAACCTAGCAGTTCGAAAGCACATCAAAGTGCAAGTAGATAAATTGGTACCGCTCCGGGGGGGAGGTAAACGCCGTTTCCGTGCGCTGCACTGGTTCGCCACAAGCGGCATAGTCATGCTGGCCACATGACCCGGAAGCTGTACGCCAGCTCCCTCGGCCAATAAAGCAAGATGAGCGCCGCAACACAAGTTGGCCACGAGTGGACCTAATGGTCAGGGGTCCCTTTACCTTATTTCAATGGTTTAGTATTTTTAAAAATAAATAAATTGGGGGGCACCATATTATTTTCAATGCATAGGGCTTCTGGAGATCTTAATCTGACCCTGCTGCTGAACATGTGTATTCTCTTACCTTTTCTAATATGGGTAGCCATGACACAACCAGATGCAAATTCTTCAAGCAGAGCCATTCTCCATTTCGTGCACATTCTTTTACAGTCTGAATAGCTAGATCAGCTTGGCCTTGGCCCATAGCAACCTACAAAAGACAATCAGATGTTCTAGTTTATCACAGATATATGGTTTTATGTATCTTTTTTTAATTGGACGGTGGGTGTTAGCTGTGTTTTATCTCCAATTTTATTTACAGATTGCTTGGAGAGATTTTTAAATAAACAGAATTCCCACACTATGACACTGTGAAAATGCACAATATGGTAAGTTTAGAATTGCTATTGGCAGTTATTTGTGAATCATTTTGGACCACATCATCTCTAGTTAATGGAGACAGATTGCAGCTCTGTTGGTCTCATTTACATTTGTTCCGTGTCTTTATTGTACACAAAATTACTTCAGTGTAAGCTGAAGGGTCCTTCCTCTTCACTTTACAACTTATTTTTATTAGAGGGAAGCAGAATAGCAAATTACACCATCTTCCATCAGTCTTTGCATAGTGTTGTACAACTTTCCTTTTGGAAGATTTAGTTTTTAGCAGCCAAATATATTAAAGTAGACTTTCAGAACAAGATATGACAAACAGGAAAGGATTTCTGTTTCATTCCAGTATATTTATTAATAAAACTTGTATAAAAATAGTGCATTTGCTGGCCCAATACAAGCTGCTGGTTTTAAAGTGATAAATATTTAGGGCACAGAGTATCTCACGCAACATCTTTGCCCAAATATTCCCACCCACCCCAGCTTTCCGATTTGTTATTGATGTAATACTAAGGATGACATTATTTGAAAACAGAAAGACTAGCAATCACCAGGACCAGGGCCTTTTCAGTAGCTGCCTCAATTGTTGTGGAATGGCCTCCTCCAGGAGACTTGTTTAGCCCCAGATCATGTCTCCTTTCAAGGAAAATCTTTTATAACTCTTCCACCCCCGTCTCCACCCCCATCGTTCTACCCAGACACTGAGGTCCAGCACCGAGGGCCTTCTGGCGGTTCCCTCACTGCGAGAAGCCAAGTTACAGGGAACCAGGCAGAGGGCCTTCTCGGTAGTGGCGCCCTCCCTGTGGAACGCCCTCCCACCAGATGTCAAAGAGAACAACAACTACCAGACTTTTAGAAGACATCTGAAGGCAGCCCTTTTTAGGGAAGCTTTTAATGTTTGATGTATCACAGTATTTTAATATTCTTTTGGAAGCCGCCCACAGTGGCTGGGGAAACCCAGCCAGATGGGCGCGGTAATAATAATAATAATAATAATAATAATAATAATAATAATTTTATCCTATTGCCGCTTGATTTGTTCTGTTAGGGTTTCATTAGTTTTGAAACTGACTTAAAATTGCTTTATTCGTGATATCATATTAAATCTTTTATATTGTAAACCAATTTGAAAACAGCAAATAGAGGTATATAAATCTACTAAATAAGTAAACAGGTCTAGACATCGATAATATTCATATTTCTTTAAAGGCCTGTGAAAGGAGGGGTGGGTGCTCTGAGGGCTAAGCTGGTCAGGGGGTCCTGCCAGGGATTGGCCACTTTTTTGTTTCTAACAACACTCCTGGCCCTAGGCATCAGACAAGCTCTGCATGTGCCTGCATGAACCCTTACCAGGCAAATAATTTGTGGGCTTTTTAAAGCACTGACATATATGAAACTTACCTGATGGTAGCACTCCCCATTTCTTTCAACACTTGCAAGTTCTTGTAATTCCTGAGAAGGATCAGCACCAGGAGAAATAATGATCAAGATAGGTTCAATTTCTAGCGTTTCTTTATACAAGCGTTTCAGATTCAGTGGAGGAGGTGACAACTCTTTGATCCCTAGAAATGGACAAATATATATATATAAATTTTAAAATACCAGTAAAGTTGGGAATGCATTCTGAGTAGCTATCTCTTTGCATCAGTGGTTGGAATAGTTTCCCAAGTTCCCGACTTCACTTCAGACAAAACAATAGATCTTTGATCTATAAAATATCTTATTATACAAAATCATACTGCAAAAATCAAGACAGTAAACTATAACAGGGTGGATACTGTCATAGATATTGACCTTCCTTTCTAGTAATATTGAAGCTGGTGATAAAAGTGCCTGTATTGGAAACATATTACTGTAGCTAAAAATACCATAATTCAACTCTTGAGTTCATATACACGAATACTAGAGCTGAAAAGGAGATACATTTTAGAACTTGAACACTACAAATCACACCACCTCTATTAGTAAAATGAAGAGAGAATTGTAAAAGGTACAACGATATGTTAAAAATGTACACAACCTCCAAGTAAACTCTAACACCAGCAAAAGCAGTCCTAAAAAGGCAAACTCATGTGCAGAACTACTGTGTTACAACTGTCAGGCCATTTACTTGTCAGTGTTTTAAGAAGCTACATCTTCCTGTTTAGTGTGTCTGATGAGCATTTTTCAGGCTTTCCTGAAAAAAATCATGGGTAAGTGGACACTTAGATTCTAATGACAGATTGTTACCATGTAGAAAAATGAACAGAAAAGGAGAGAATGAGAATAGCGACAAGAGCTGCCTTTTGTCTGAAGGAAAATATAAATAAAGCTGCCGCAAAAATTGGTTCATGGGCAAAAGGGGAAGGGATAGATTCCTAGGAAGGGATCCTGAGCAGACTTCAAATAACATTTTAACAATGTTTAATAACACCAGTGGAACATCAAGAATATCAATATCAATAAATTAATAATACAATAGCAGCAATAAAAAAGAATCATTTACAGGGCAGCAGACATTTAAGGATTAACAGGTTGGGGGCAAGGATGAGGAGAGAGTCCAAAAAACAAAGGGTCAAGTTTCCTGGTCCCTACCCAATGACAGCACTAGAAATAAAACATTGGCCACGGAGGGACCAAGAATATTTGGAGGAGCCAAACACTTATTTCAAACACAGAAGCTGCTAGAAGGTAACTATGGTTAATTCAGCACATGTAATTCTAGCCATAAGCTTGCATGAGTGCCGGCAGAGCCAGCAAGGGTGGCTAAGGAATCTGGGGGACAGGAAAGCACATTTTTCGTTTTGCCTCTTTCTTGTGTTCTTCAGCTCAAGTCCCCATGTTCTAATCCTTAACCTTGAGTTTTCCACATGTAGGTATAAATGACTCTTCACATCAGACAAAATCTGGTTCTGCAGTACTATTGAATCAACTTCCCGCTTTCTCATTTTCCCTCCCACCGAGCCACTGCCTGGATTTTAGTTTTCAAAAATGGCTTCACATGTTGCCTCAGCTACTGGATCAGAAAGAAAAACCGTATGCAGCACCTAAATGTGCATTTGATTCTCTGCATAGGGATATGCATGTGCTTTGGAATATATAGTACCCATACCAGAATCAAGGTGTAATTGTTTTTTACCTCATGTTGTTCTAAAAAACGATCAACTTACCCAGAGCTTTACATGCGAAAAGGGCCATTGCGCTCTGTAGTCTATCTGGCCTGACAGCTTGGACCACAAGGACCTTGAAACGAATATAGTCACATTAAAATTCCAACATATTATCAAATACCAGTGTGCATTTTTTGATGTTAGCCGCCCTGAGCCCAGTTCCGGCCGGGAAGGGCAAGATATAAATAAAATTTATGATGATTACTACCACATGATTAACACAAGTGCAAGGATTCACGTTAGCACAGATGGAATTCCCCTCTCTCCTTGTCCTGCTGCTAGGGGAGGAAAATGTAATACAAAAATCTTTAAAAGAAACTGGGCATGCTTTTTAAAATATGAGCTTTTTAAAAAAACTAGACGAAGTTACTTTCCAGATAAGTTACAATGCTGATTTAAAATACATCAATAATTCAACAAATAAGAGAGATACAAGTTGTTATATATGAAGTTTGGTCTGTGTTATTTTGAGGTTATGATTTTTTAAAAAATTCTGTACTTGTAGGTTCAGATTCTTGGTAATAGGAGGCACTCAATGAGAATAATTGGTGCTTGATTCAGGACAGGTAAGAGTGCAAGAGAGTTAATCTATCAAATTCTCTACCACACGATGTGGTGATGGCAATCAAACTGGATATTTTTTTTTAAAGGATATGGGATCTGCAAATGGGTATTAGTTATGACAACTGTAGTGGAATATTTATGTTCAGAATGCCATCGAATACCAGTTGATGGTGTATGAGGAGGACAGCAGTAAATGATTATTAACATGACTTATCAGTGTTAGTCCTGGAAAAATCTGGCTAGTCACCATGGGAGCAAAGAGACCTGGACTAGATAAATTTTAGTTTTGATACAGCAGATGTTTTTGCATCATCTCAATTCAATATAAATTCTGCAGTATTTCTAGGCTTGTCAACCAATTAAAGTATGCTTTCTGGGTGATTGACTTTTGAAGTTAAGCAACTAAAATAAACACCAATTGGTGAGCTGTTGTATAGGTGAGATTGAAAAGCATTTAATGGAAAGAGTGCTTTATTTTAATAAAATAAACAGATAATCTTCTTAAGTAGTGCCTGATTTTTTTTTTTAAAAAAAGTAATTCTAACAGTTCCATCAGCACTGATAACCTTCTCACAGGTGACAGCTCCAATTAAAATCAATTAAACTGGCAGTTTTTAATATGTGACTAATACATTAATCTATCAATTCTGTTGCTCAGTCAGTCAATGCTTCCAGTTCTCTCTCTTTACAATATGGCAATCTGATGTAGCTGGTAAGGTAAAGGTAAAGGTATAGGGATCCCTGACCGTTAGATCCAGTCATGACCGACTCTGGGGTTGCGGCGCTCATCTCGCTTTCTTGGCCGAGGGAGCCGGCGTACAGCTTCCGGGTCATGTGGCCAGCATGACTAAGCCGCTTCTGGTGAAACCAGAGCAGCGCACGGAAACGCTGTTTACCTTCCTGCCGGAGCAGTACCTATTTATCTACTTGCACTTTGACGTGCTTTCGAACTGCTAGGTTGGCAGAAGCAGGGACAGAGCAACGGGAGCTCACCCCGTTGCAGTGATTCAAACCGCCGACCTTCTGATCGGCAAGTCCTTGGCTCTGTGGTTTAACCCACAGCGCCACCTGCGTGGTAGAAGCTGACAAAACAGCACCATTGCAGGGGGAAAGGAAACACTGTAGCACCCACTGTAAGAACATAAGAGGAGCCCTGCTGGATCAGAGCAAAGTCCCATCTAGTCCTGCATCTTGTTTTGACAGTCATCAACCAGATGGAAAGTCCACAAGCAGGACTAGAGGGCAACAGCACTTCTCCTCATTTGCGATTCCCAGAGGCATACTGTTAGAGGCTAAGACCTTTACCTGAGGGATAGTTTAATCCCCAGAAGATGTAGTAGACAATGAGGCTGCACAACTTACCTGTCCTCCCTTTGGCCAAATCGCCACGCATACTGAGACAAGAGAGGAGGAGGGGTGAGGCAGAGACCCTGAAAACATGCTGGCAGAGCCAATCCAGTCCTCCTGCCAGTGCGTTTCCGCCATTCTGACCTTACTCCTCCTCTTCTTCTCTTACCAGGTAGGTAGCAGTGACTAGGGCTGGAGGGAGGTCAGGTAAGTGATGTGCCCCCCCCCCCATTGTCTGCTACTGCCTGGAAGGTGAGAAGTATCTACGGTAACTTCCTCTTATCAAAGCCCGAAATTTACCTGCACAGATGGGCTAACTCTATACAGAGATTTGCCTAGACAATCAGGAACAGTGGCCAATCTCCTTCTTATTATAGCCATTTATTATAAATATATATATATAATTGCATTTTAATAAGGCAAGCTGGATCAAAAAGTTAAAAGTAAGGATGGATTGAAAGTTTATAGTCCTTGAAAATATAATTAATTTATTTATTTTACTTCTCGGGCAAGATCCTATCATCTTAATAATAAAAGTAGGCAGGCAGGCAGAGCACAGGCACAAGTGTGTTCTTATTTCCTTAAGTCTCATATCTTAAACCTTTTATTCCTCTCCTCACCATTCCTCCTCTGCCCAATCCCTGACAGTCAGACAGGAAGGAAAAAAACAGAGAGAGGAGACACTTGCTTCCCAGAATTCTATGCTCTCCTGCCTCATCACCGGATGAGGTCATACCCAACCAGTGAATGGATTAAGATCTCCAAAATCTATTCTTCAGGTAAGACCAATCATACTTTCTCTTGGTGCCTGGTGTGAAAAACACAAGCTCCGTCTGGCCTTGCTACCTTTCAGACCGAGAAAAATCACTCTGCAGGCTCCAAAACATTCCCACGAGGAATGTTCACATTTTCACAGGCCGATTCTGGCTTAGTAAGGTGTGAACTTGAAATAACTTTTTAAATAAGATGTTAAATAATGTCAGTGCATCAAGAGTGGATTTATCAAGAGAATCATTTTTTTAAGGGAATAACAATCAATTGAGGGAATCTTAAAATCGATCAATTAATTTATGGGGAGAATCAATTTCAAATTGGAAAAGGAATCAAAGGACAACAACAGACAGAAGAAACCAATGGACACACACACTCAGAGGAAAAAATAAACTCAAAAGCCCTTAAATAAACCCAAGAAGTACTGGAATTAATACAGGGATAAAGGCACACCACTCACACCCTCATCTAATTCACAAACCACACAAATCACAGACTAACCAACAACAAAGCAAGGCCAGAAATGCACAAACATTTGCCCTAGTGCCCACTGGAAAACATAATACTTATTTCTAAAGCACCACAGAAAAATCAGGCTGGTGCTAAAAAGGGCGCAGTGTGCTATGGAGGCAAACGAGGATAAATGCTTGTTGGCAAAGCACTCTGGAAATTGCAGATTTGAAGATATGCAAAGCATAGATGATCTACCAATGATCTACGGATTTCCCCTATAAACACCTAGAGAGCAGTGGTCACACATACACAGTACAACATAGATCTGAACCTATAGCCCTGGTAGCACTTTGCACACTTAACAGTTATACTGTCTTGGGTATTTTTATATTGTTGGTTACTGTGAAGCTTGAATAAGTCTGCTTTGAATGAACTGTGGTCTACAGTGCTAGCCACCAGTAATTCTCTTTGTTTTATTGCTACTTATTAAAAAAAACTTCAAGCCATACATATTAAAACACCAAATTTAATTTTGACGAAGTTCCATTGCAAATGGTATTTTAGCAATGACAAACTTCTTGCACTGGTTCCAATGACACTAAGGATGAGTGGTTTCATTGAACATGGCTGCAACGGCCACGTTTAGCTAGACTGTGGTCTAATAGTTAAATAAGGAAATATCAAAGTATACCTGTTGAAAGAGTGAGATTCTGTTTGCAATAATAGATGGAAAATCTTGTTCACACATTGAACTCCGTGAGAAAGTCTGCCATAGAGGTGCATCTTGAAAGCAAATGGTCTGATACAGGCTTGGAAGAGAGATCTGAAGAACAATTGTGCAAGTTTTATATTTAACAGCAAAAAAAAGTAGTGATCTATTTTTAATAGCTGAACAAGGAATAATTTGAATAAACTGTCATATAATTGCAATTGTTGAACAATCCATTCTTTGCAGCCCTTTAACAAGCTACTTAGGAGTAACTTTTTTCATTGATTTCTAAAGAAGTGCACTCATGTGGCTTATAATGTACCCAATGTGTCAAAACAATATGCCAGTTATAAGACCACTGCTAATTTAAGAATGTGGTCCCATTTACATATATTTCTAGTGAAATGAAAGCTATACCCCATGCATAATCTCACAGCATCACCAGTGATGAGGAGCAGAATTATTCCACTGCTATAGTTTTCCATGGAAAATGTTCCATTTCTAAAAATGCATTGCCTCATAAAATTAACAACTTAGTAAATTTTTACAATACCAGTCAAACTGAAAAACAGCTCAAAAGTGTGACTAACTTTCCCAGGAAATGCATGCACACACACAGGCACAAATAACGCACAGCAATTTGGCCACCAAAATTGGTATGCTGATTTAGTGCCTTCAACCGTCCCAGCGCCTTAGTATAAGCACCTTCTGGTGGTTCCCTCACTGCAAGAAGTTAAGTAAGAGGAAACCAGGCAGAGGGCCTTCTTGGTAGTCACTCCCGCCCTGTGGAACACCCTCTCATCATGTGTCAAGGAAATAAACAATTATTTGACTTTTAGAAGACATCTGAAGGCAGCCCTATATAGGGAATTTTTTAATGTTTGATGTTTTATTGTGTTTTTAATATTTTGATGGGAGCCGCCCAGAGTGGCTGGGGCAACACAGTCAAATAGGCAGCATATTATTATTATTATTATTATTATTATTATTATTATTATTATTCCATACTTGTATAATTTTTCTGCTAACATATTACTTAATTAATGCAATTCATACTGTTTTGGTAAACTGAGAAATGAGGAAGAAAAACGAGGACTACAGAGAAGACATTCTGAAAAGTCAAGAGTACATGTTATATACAAACATATATAACTGAACCTCAACAATACTAGATCAATTGCTGCATTATTATCTAGAAAAGGCAGGCCACTCTACAGAATGAAAATATATGGTTGTGGTTTCAATGCAAGAAAGTGAGTGAAGAATTCATTTTGGAATAGTCAAATTTAAATTAACTAATCCGATCATATTAGCAAACATCAATTTTCTTAGTGTTAAACTGATTTTTGAAGAAAACGTCCAGTGAAATAATACCTTTAGAGTTGCTACCGCCCATGCTCTTTCCTGTTCAATCCAAGAAGGAATCTGGTCTCTAATGCTTTTTTGGGAATCCTTAACAGAACAAGAAAAGATTACTGTATTTTGAAAACGTTTCACATATTAAGGTATAGCACAGTAAAACTGAAACATTTTAACTTCCACTGGCTTCAAAGGCAGTGTTAGGCATGTCTCAACCTTACTTCATTGAAATAAAAATAATTTGAAAGTGCATATTTGTTATGGAAAGGTGCAGTAGAGAAGAAAAAATAATGCTGGAGTTATAAAAATGCATAATCAATAATAGATTTGACCATTGCTTTTCTGTATTGATTGCTTGTAATGTGCCTCAGAAATATCCACATCTTTCACTACCTGTACTCAGCTAAAACTGAAAACAAGTGATGTGAACATACCCTAATCACCCATGTTTTAGAGGTTTTTTCTCCTTCATTCATTCCTGGGGGGGAAGGGTTAGTTCTAATTTCAAAATGATATCTGTGATCTCATGAGTAACACCTACAGTATTTTCTATAGTAGGGATCTCTCTTAATAAAGCTCTTCAGCATTGCTATGTCTTATGAAATCACTACAAAAGCAGTCTCCACTTCCTATGATATTTGGAATCTCAGCTTGTCTAGAGTGGTCAGAAGGAGCCACCCATGACAGGAACTTGAACTACTGGTTTGGCCCAATCAGGTACCTGCTTGGGGTTAAAGTCTGAAAATTCTCATCAAAACAGTTAAAAACAAAAAAAACCCTGTTTTTAAGGTCTGAAGCCTCTGGGCCACGGAGGTATATGGCATTTGGAAGCTATAGCGCACTACTTTTTATGAGAAATATCCATTAAGACTCACAGATTTTCGTAACATGTCTCCAATGATCACACCCGTAAATGTGTCCCATTCCTATAAAATAATGAAAGAAACCCAAGTTAAAATATGCTGAAGCGTAACATACATAAGTGTAAATTCTGAAAGCCAAAAGGAAATGAGTATTACATTTTCAAAGGGACTTAAGAAATGTCATACCCCAGTTCACGTGCAACGCTGAAACATGGAAAAGCCTCAAAAAGCCCAAGTGAAATGTCACACCTCTGCTCTTCTCCTGCAGCGTAGACAGGAGGAGCACTTCTCCTGAATTTAGTTAAACTATTAAAAGAATCTCAGCTTAGCATTGTGTTTGAAAGTAACCTTGGCAGAAGTCCTGGTCATGTGCAAGGAGGAGTAGGGAGCGTGAGAGTGTGAAACATCACTTGTTAAGGCTCATTCCTGGTTCAGTGTTACATGCGAACATGACAATTATTGGCTAGCAATGACTAAAGCATATGTGCTTGGAACCCTGTAAAAGGAAGAGAGTTGTGGAAAGAATCTGAAGTGCAGAGGTGGCAGGCAAGAGAGCAGCTAAGCCCATCCTACATCCAGCTGATAATTTTGTTCTTAGCTACTTTCTGAGATTCTTGGATCAGGAGGTCAGTGTGAAAGAGACTGGTGGCACTGGTGACAGTTCCAGGGAACATTTGAGCTGGAACATCTATGGTACCCATTAGTCAGAGGTAGACTGCTCCTACTAGTGCTGTGAGACCATCTTCTCTCCCAGCCAGGGCAGGCCTGGAATCATTGGGAAGATACCCTTCTTGCTAGTCTGAAAACCATCTATTGAGCAAGCTTAGGCCACTGAGACAAGGTCTGCCAGTTTTGTACTGTCTGAACCAGAGAAGTCTACTACATGTGGAATCACAAAGCTTATATTGTAATCTGGAAAGGAAATTATTTAAATGTTTATCTCATCTTTGTTGATGAAAAAAAAAACCCTCTGCTGCTCTTTGCTTTCCTTAAGTACGCCTTTAGGAATATCCTGAATAATTTCCCCAAAACACATGGAGGACTAGTGGTAGCTACATTTGTTTCATATGTTGTTCTATACTTTGAAGCTACATGTCAATTTTAGCCATATATTATGTAATCACAACTTCTAAAAGATCTTACACCCATAACACACAGCTGTTCTAGCAAAATGTGGAGAGAGCTAAAGGCTGATAGTGCTAAGGAATCAAAAACTCTGCACACCACCATTTCATTTTGTCCCGTGGATCTCTCATATCCGGTGGCAATATTTCATCAGACATTACAACTGTCAGAGGAACATCCACTGGGGATGTTGCAAGATGTCCCAGGGTCCTTAGGGAAAGCATTGTATTTGTTATGTTTATTTTTTATTTAGCTGGGTAGCTGGAAGATATTCTAGTGCTCCTATTTATTTTCTGCTTATCAAATCATTCAAATGTAAAAGGAAGCATTCCTATATCACTTACATTATCTTGAAAAAGTTCAGGATGCATGCCTTTCACAAAATGCAGTGCAAACATCAGTTGATCAGCCTACAATAACAATAAGTTAGATACATTAAGAACAGTATGCTAGGCTACATTTTCTAGGAATTTAAACCCTATAATTTAGTTTTCACATATGCACAGGAACTAAAGGCAACGTTAATTATAAGACCATATATTATTTTCAGAGAACTGGCAACATACTTTGAGGGCGAAACTAGATGTAGCTCATTTTCCTTTCATCAAGCCAGTTTGGGAGTGTGGTGTGAAGGCTTTAACTCAGGCTTCCTCAACCTCAGCCCTCCAGATGTTTTGAGACTACAGTTCCCATCATCCCTGACCACTGGTCCTGCTAGCTAGGGATGATGGGAGTTGTAGGCCAAAAACATCTGGAGGGCCGAGGTTGAGGAAGCCTGTTTTAACTCTTCGGTCCCACCATGGTCCCAATCAGAACTGCTTCACACACTTCCTGTTCATACTGAGGGGAAAGCTATTGATGCCAACAAGAGCTTTCATCCCATTATGAATAGGACCTAAGAGTTAAGGTTTAGTTCCAATTTCAGCATAGTCCTTATCCAGATTACATATTCCCAATGCAAAAAGAAAAATTAAACACAACCCCAAACTATGTGACAATCATGTCTTGTTTAGCTCTTAGCCACTTCTAAGGAATATCTCTGCTTACATGGCAGGGGTGGGATCAGAGTTTCAGGCAGAGCAGCAGCAGCAGTCCCTCTGTTGAATGGGCTTTGGCTCTGATGTAACTTTACATTGGCTTAGTTTACACTGGTGTACTTTATGCCAGCTTCTTGTGCACAGGACTGCTCTCTTTATTTCTTAAATCAAGTTTAAGAGGACATGCTGTGAGATCACATGTTCCTCTTTCACCTCTTGTGCAGATATTTTCCCCAAAGGCCTTAACAGTGGCTGAGCAGTTACGACACACTACAACCACTGGTTAATGCTAACTAAGGTTGTGCTTAATCAGAATCTAAATTGTGCTTCAAATTATTCATTTTTGTGAATAAGATCATATGCCCTATTTTAGTCTGTTACTGTTAACATGGTTACTATGTCTTTAAGTGTGGCATGCAATGATTTTGAAAATGATATGAAAGATGCAAAACAGATCTAATTAATTAATTTTGTAAGGCACAAAGGCTTATAACTTTAGCTTGGAAATCTTTTAATATTGAATGGCTACAGTGTCAGTGCAGTACACAGTCTTACATTACAGCCATATATCAGCTGAAGTGAAAGGGTAATTGAACTAGCTCATTTCTGAACCAAGCAACTACATAAATCCCTAACTACTAATTTATAGTTTTTCAATGAATTCACTTTCAGAGCTAACCAGCAGCATTTTAAATTCATCTACAGTACCCAGCTGAAACAAAGGGTCAGATGCAGCAATGTTGATGATATAAAGCACCATCATAACAAAAGCAAATGGTAATAATTCATTTTGATATCACAAAATTATATGTTTAACCTTCCATTCATCTTCTACTCTTCAGGGGAGATTTTGAAAACAAGAAATCTCTCATATACTGTATATTATGAAGGGCTTGGAGTGTGCTATTTCATTCAACTTCTGTGGTAATGCAAAGTCATATAACACGCTGACAACATATGGAAGACACCAGTCTAACTATTTAGGTTGGTGAAGAAAAACTCCAATCTTCCAAAAGCACAGTTATTGTGCAACCCCATTCCGTTCAAGGGGATTAGAACAGAGGACAGTGGACTTGGTGCAAAGATGGGGATAATGAACAACAGCAGCCTCCTTAGACAGTCTTAGCTACTGAACTGAAAAGCTTGCTTTCAATTGTTGGGGTAGCTTGAGGTTTTCTTCTGACAGATGCTAATAACAAAAAAAATAATCTAGAAAATAAACAAGACCTGTCTACCCGGACACTGAGGTCCAGCACCGAGGGCCTTCTGGCGGTTCCCTCACTGCGAGAAGCCAAGTTACAGGGAACTAGGCAGAGGGCCTTCTCGGTAGTGGCGCCCTCCCTGTGGAATGCTCTCCCACCAGATGTCAAAGAGAACAACAACTACCAGACTTTTAGAAGACATCTGAAGGCAGCCCTGTTTAGAGAAGCTTTTAATGTTTGATGTATGACAGTATTTTAATATTTTTTTGGGAAGCCGCCCGGAGTGGCTGGGGAAGCCCAGCCAGATGGGCGGGGTATAGATAAATTATTATTATTATTATTATTATTAACACATTGAAGAATATGTTTAAGGATTAGCTGTCCCCCAAAAGAAATCACACCAGCAAAAGTGCTGAGCAGCTCCAGAAACTGCTAGACGAACCTAAGCATTTTGACTCATTTAAATCTTGTTTGAAATTGCCTTGGTTGCCCTGATACATGAACTACACTTCAAGAGGCAGGAGAGTGAAGCTCTGCTGCTTCTACTGTATCAATTATTGGCTTTTGATACCAGCAACAATAGTATCCTTCTGGGAAGGTTCTTGGAACTGGGAACTGGATGGCTCTATTGGTTGCATCCTACCTGGAGAGGCTGTTTCAGAGAACGGTAAAAGAGTTGGAGAGTTCTGCCTGTGAAATTTATGCTACTTGCTTCTGCAGGGCTCATTCTTGTTCCCCCTACTATTTAACATGTGCATGAAATGACCGAGTGATTTGTCACTTGATAATTTGTGTAAAATATATATATGCATTTTTACAATTTATATATGCATCATACAATATTCATCATTTATCTCTTATCCTCAGACTTCCCAATCCATCTCTCCATGGCATTCTAGGTTGTCTTTTGTCGGCTGCATATTCTATTATTCCATCCATTTTCATCTCAAATCTTCCTTTCTTTAGTTTTATCTGCTGCTCATATGTTCATTCCTACTTGTAGGTTAGATTGACTATTATAGCCTTTAAGATATTGTTCAAAGAACTTCCACTCATCTCTTATCCATGGCTCATCCTTATTTCTTAATTTCGCGGTCATAGTTACTAATTCTGTGTATTCTATCAATTTTTTCTGCCAAATTTATTTCCATTTTTTCGCATAAAACACTCTAGCTGTGGTGGTTGCATATAAAAAGAGACTGAGTGCTTTTTTCAGGATATCATTACTTGTTATTCCTAATAGAAATGCCTCGGGTCTTTTGGGAAATGTGATCTTCGGTACTGTATCTTTTTTAAAAAATTCTGTATGATGTCACCTGAAAATTTGGTGTGAAATGTAATCAATTGGTTTAAAAATGTAAATCAATTGGTAATCAATTGGTTTTTAAAAATATATATTTATCGCTCATCTTTCGGGATATAAATTCTTCCAAAACAGCTTGTAAGTAACATAAAATACCTCAATAAAATTACAATAAACAATATTAAAGCCCTCAAAATCCTTCCCATAGGACAGTTGGCAGCAGATGGTTCAGAGAGGGAGAGGGCAGTTCAGCTAGAAACTGGGGTTATCATCACTTACCTCTCTCCCCCGCAGAATTATTCCTATAGACCAGGGGTGGCCAACTCCCAAGAGACTGTGATCTACTCACAGAGTTAAAAACTGGCAGTGATCTACCCCCTTTTGGGGGGTTCATGTCTAAATTGCTGAGCATATTTTGGGAAGTTTTCTGGGGTTCAAGTCAAAGTTGTTAAGCTTCTTTGGGGGGAGCCGGTGATCTACCAGTGATCACGATCTACCTGTTGAACGTGCCTGCTATAGACAGTTGGTGGTAGGTAGCCCTGTGGGCAAAGGGCAGTCCAGGCGAAAGAGGCTCTGAGGTTAACTTGCTTTCCAGCTGGAGCAGAACTAGGCATCACCAATGTTATTAGATGTGGGGCCTTCTTTGAAGACAGCTTGGAAAATCCAGTCACTGCTAGGCTGCTAACTGGGACTGCGTATCCAAATTATATCTCACCTGTGTTAAAAGCACAGCTGGTTCTTGGTCGATTTCCAAGCTCAATTCAAAGTGTTGGTGTGGACCAATCTGCCCAATCACTGAAATCATCACCTGAGGCTCTTTCTAGGTTCTGTGCCATCCGAGATAAGGTGAGTAGTGACTGGAGAGAAAGCCTTTTCAACTGTGGCAGTCCCTCTTTGCAATGCTCTTCCCAGGACAGCTTGCCTGGCAGCTATTAATGGTATTTCAGCGCTAGGCAAAGAGCTTTTCTTTGGTTTCCCAGACTTTGTAGATGTTTTGATCTCTTGTAGGGTTTTATTATGTGCCATTTTCAGTGCTTTTATGAATACATTTTCGCGTGTGGTATTGCTTTATTTCCATTAAATAAAATACTACTGTGCATTTCATTGCTGAAGGAACAATTAAAAAAATACATAATAAATATGTTTGAATCAGGGACTGCCTGACTCTTAGCTCTTTCTGAGTCTTGTACACACTACACTAGCTCTACAATATAGCCAATGAAATACATAAATAAGTAGTTTTATTAAATGAATGATTTGCCTTGCATCATTTGTTATGTATAATCTTTTTCCGGGGGGAAATTTGTTCATTAGAGCTCAATGAAGCCTCTGCATGTACTCTGACTGTGAATATAGACAATCTAAAAACTGAATGCTTATTTTAACCATAAGATACAACGACTTCACTCTTTTCAAAGTGAGTAATTGGGCAGTCCACTAGAAAAATATGTGCTGTATGGTCTGTTACAAAACAGGTCAATCATTTTTCAGTGCCAGGTAATTCCCTTTCAGTCTATAGTGTCGTGCATACGAAATTACAAAATCATGTGTTCCCTCTGTTCTCAGAAAGGTTATGGTCATGCAAGAAGCATTCCTGTGCAATAATGCTTCCTAGTGAATTAAGCCAATAATGAAAACCCGCTGCTCATTCACCAAAATGGTTCTCAAATTATAAGGTACCACTCTGTGGCGATACTGTGCTTGAAGCTATCCTGTTTGGGACTCTCACCCTTGACATAAGGCAATCTGGAGAACGAGTTCCTAAGTGATGAATGCAAGATTCCACTAAGGCCTGGAGTGGTTCCAGTGTGTATGACGGCTATAAAGGTAAAGGTACCCCTGCCCGTACAGGCCAGTCTTGCCAGACTCTAGGGTTGTGCGCTCATCTCACTCTATACGCCAGGAGCCAGTGCTGTCCGGAGACACTTTCGGGTCACGTGGCCAGCGTGACAAGCTGCATCTGGTGAGCCAGCGCAGCACACGGAACGCCGTTTAGCTTCCCTCTGGTAAGCAGTCCCTATTTATCTACTTGCACCCGGAGGTGCTTTTGAACTGCTAGGTTGGCAGGCGCTGGGACCAAACGACGGGAGCGCACCCCGCCACGGGGATTCGAACCGCCGACCTTTTGATCGGCAAGTCCTAGGTGCTGAGGCTTTAACCCACAGCGCCACCCGCGTCCCACATGACAGCTATATATATCTTCCCACAAATTCAACTACAGTCCAGATGTTTGTTCCTTCCTCATCTGACACAAGACCTGTCACAATGTTGCCCCAAGGTACCCTTCAGTATGTGTCTGGAGGTACAGGGCAGTGCATTGCGTGCTAATGTGAAGGACTGGTCAAAGATGCATATGTATAAATCAATTGGCTGGGCAGCACAGGATGAGGTGAAAGCAGCTCCTGCGCCTGATCAAGGTTCCCAGCTTCCTTCCAGCAAGGGTTTTTTATAGGACAGGTTCTATTTTGTTAGAAAAGGCAGAGAAAATGGGTTGCATCAGTTCTGGGGTGTCAGAAGGGGCTGATATGTTGCTCAGTACAAGAGTACCTATATATTACAGCATACAAAGATACCAGGATCCGGTACGACTCAAGAGATTGATGATTTTATGAACTAAGGCAATGTGCCCTTAATAAAAAAGAGTTATCAGTAAAGCCATAAGTGAATCCTGAAAGAACATTGTTTGTTTTGGGTACCATTCCTTTCCTTCTTTTTCCAAATACTGGTGTTTCTGAAGTTAATGGTGTCCCAGTGCTGTAATAAGCCAATAGTCCCAAGGTGAGCAAAAAGGCTGTTTATAAAGCAGGAAACTCATTTGTTCTGCCAAACAAGGCAAAAAGATGCTGTGTACAGCTCTCATGAGTAAAAAGCAAATACCTCTTACTAACAAATAAGCAAATTTTAGCATTATTCTGTATCTACTGATCCATATATTCAAGCGCGCCAAGCTATGGCTGCAGTGGGAATATAATTTCACATTCAGTACTGTGAATCAGTGCAGAGGAAAATAAAATCTTACCTTAAACAAACAGCGACAGACATATTCATATACCATGTGTTTTAAGGAGCTGATAAGAGACTTGATTCTTTCCTCTGTATTTCCCAAGTCCTGAAAATAATGGTTAATAATAATAATAATTTATTTGTACTCCACCTATCTGACTGGGTTGCCAGTTAAAATGTTAACTATCACTTTACAGATAAAAACGTACATCAAGGGATTCAAATATCGCTTTAAGAAAATCTGGTGTGCTATATTGTCAACCTACGAAAATTGTGTATGTATACCAAGCAATAGGCTCCTCCTGCAATCAGCAAGCATCTACTTCAGGCTTCCTCAAACTCCGCTCTCCAGATGTTTTTGGTCTACAACTCCCATGATCCTTAGCTAGCAGGACCAGTGGTCAGGGATGAAGGGAACTGTAGTCTCAAAACATCTAGAGGGCCGAGTTTGAGGAAGCTTGATCTACTTCATTCAGAGAAGTAATTTAAACATGTCAGCAGTAACACTGGGCTAAGAGAAGCTTGCCTGGGTATGGCCTACCAGAGAGGAGTACTACCATGACAGATTATACAAACTTTTCAGAACACAATGTACAATTAAATAATGGCAAAATCTACCTGACTCTCAAAGTTAGTTAGTTGGCAATATGAAGGAGGTTAGTTGGCAATATGAACTAAGCCGGTTTAACCTTTTCAATTTATAATCCTTAAGTATTTTAAGCCTGTATACTATTTTAATTGCTCTATTTTACACCAATTAAATGGACCCATCAGGAAGAATTCATCCAAGTAAGCTTTGTCCTTTGATACTCTTTTTTCCTGAAATTGGGAGGTTGGCTCAACATGCTTGAATCTTTTTCTTCCTGCTTAGAGACAGAAATAAAGACTTGCATGCAGAAGCAGATGGTGTGCTGAGTCTGCCCCACTCATCTGACCTTATCCAGCTGAGTTAATGCAGCATACTAGGATGAAGAAGAGGAGAGGAATGGTAGTAGCAAGGCTGGCCCAGCACTGTGCAAAGGCATTGGTGGAGTCAACCACGAGCTCCATATCAACCCCACCACCATCCTGTTCCTCCCCTCCGCCAGCACGGTATGCAGTAGTGACTCAGCTGGATGGAGGTCAGGTGGGTTGCACAGTCCCGTCATGTTGTGGTCTGCTGCTTACATGTACATTCTATCGATTTCAGGATTCCTTAGAATCTGGACTTCGGCTTCCTAGAGCTAAGAATTGAAGTTCTTTTAAAACTGCCCCTTTGTTTCCACGCCACACCAAAGCATTGCGATAAGCAAGCGGGGCTCGCGAAAGCTCCCATGGGAAGTAGTGGCATGGGTGCAACACCCTGAGTGTTTTTTGTGCTGCACCTGTATTAACAGGCCACAGTTAACGTGCATTAAAGCAAGATAAATACTTGTAAGACTGAATCCAAGACTGCATCTTCAAAGTAACCCGTCGGAGCAAGTGCTTTGCAGAATGTCACTAATGGCAGCTTACATTAAAAAAAAAAAATATTCAGGGGAATTTCAGTAGAAACTGAAAACATGCTAATGCACAAGTTTTGTAGCAATTTGGGTCTTCCTTTGATAGAGTGTTTAACACTTTATCTTCCTACCTGATCTCATTTTTTGACAGAATTACAAGCCTGGTAGATGAAGGGAACGCAGTGGATGTAGTCTACCTTGATTTCAGCAAGGCATTTGACAAGGTGCCCCATGATATTCTTGTAAAGAAGCTGGTAAAATGCGGTCTTGACTATGCTACCACTCAGTGGATTTGTAACTGGCTGACTGACCGGACCCAAAGGGTGCTCATCAATGGTTCCTCTTCATCCTGGAGAAGAGTGACTAGTGGGGTGCCACAGGGTTCTGTCTTGGGCCCGGTCTTATTCAACATCTTTATCAACGACTTGGATGATGGACTCAAGGGCATCCTGATCAAATTTGCAGATGACACCAAACTGGGAGGGGTGGCTAACACCCCAGAAGACAGGATCACACTTCAAAATGACCTTGACAGATTAGAGAACTGGGCCAAAACAAACAAGATGAATTTTAACAGGGAGAAATGTAAAGTATTGCACTTGGGCAAAAAAAATGAGAGGCACAAATACAAGATGGGTGACACCTGGCTTGAGAGCAGTACATGTGAAAAGGATCTAGGAGTCTTGGTTGACCACAAACTTGACATGAGCCAACAGTGTGACGCGGCAGCTAAAAAAGCCAATGCAATTCTGGGCTGCATCAATAGGAGTATAGCATCTAGATCAAGGGAAGTTATAGTGCCACTGTATTCTGCTCTGGTCAGACCTCACCTGGAGTACTGTGTCCAGTTCTGGGCACCACAGTTCAAGAAGGACACTGACAAACTAGAACGTGTACAGAGGAGGGCAACCAAAATGGTCAAAGGCCTGGAAACAATGCCTTATGAGGATCGGCTAAGGGAGCTGGGCATGTTTAGCCTGGAGAAGAGGAGGTTAAGGGGTGATATGATAGCCATGTTCAAATATATAAAAGGATGTCACATAGAGGAGGGAGAAAGGTTGTTTTCTGCTGCTCCAGAGAAGCGGACACGGAGCAATGGATACAAACTACAAGAAAGAAGATTCCACCTAAACATTAGGAAGAACTTCCTGACAGTAAGAGCTGTTCGACAGTGGAATTTGCTGCCAAGGAGTGTGGTGGAGTCTCCTTCTTTGGAGGTATTTAAGCAGAGGCTTGACAACCATATGTCAGGAGTGCTCTGATGGTGTTTCCTGCTTGGCAGGGGGTTGGACTCGATGACCCTTGTGGTCTCTTCCAACTCTATGATTCTATGATTCTATGATTCTATGAAGTGCTCTGAATAAAAAGGAGTTGAACTGATTATTGGGAAGGTTGCCCCTTGCTGGTCCCATGCTGCCTCACCATGCCGATTTAACCTTGACTAACTGAAAGATGCATTATGCCTTCACAGTCCTAACTTCATAGTATCCTGGGTCTTCAAAAGTCTCCCCCTACAGCTGCTGTTAACTTTGATTTAATAACATATGAGCAACTTCAAAAAAAAAAAAAACCTTTGAAGCATGATTCCCTATTATACAAAAATAATTTGCTTTATTTGCAAATTAGCTAATAACCGGAGATCACGTATTTACATAAAATTCATCTTAATATCCTCATCTGAACTTGCTTTTTAGAATTTATTACCTTTGCATCCAAGAACCTTTAGAGATACAGTATTTTATGAAGACATTCTCTGGGAAGATTCTGTGGTTCCCATAGGACAGAATTTCTCTTTATTCATACCCTGACAGCACAATGTATGCCACGTAATACTGCCAGTATTAATTTTATGTTCTTATTTAAAATATCCAAAGTACTTAGACATTTTGTGCTACCATTAATGGATTGCTTTCCCCCTTATTTCTTTTCTTTTCCTTTCCAATTTATTTCAAACAGCCCTATTCCTAGGACTCGAGGCAAGTAACAATTTAAATGCAATACATATATAAAACTCTAAAAATAAATAACACGTTGCCTGCTTCAGAATAATGGCACATACCAGTTCACTTTGTAGGGCCCTTTGAAAAAGTCTTAGGAAAGAAGCCAAGCTAAAGCGGTACATGTTATTAATTTTGGACAAGTCAGAGATAATAAAGTACATCTTGCTGGCACTTTCTGCCAGAGGGAGATAGGCGTCCCTTTCCTAAGAAAAAAGAAGAGTTAGCATTAGAATGCTACCGCCATCTACTGGTCACAAAAAAATTAATTAATTTCTAACGAAATACGTAAAGATATATACAGTACAGTAGGCCTACATATTGTGAGGCATATTATACGATCCCTCATTCTTATATACATTTCAATAAAATTTCGCAAACTTAAAATATATTTCACAAATGCTCAACTGTACAACTGGGAAAGAAAGAAAGCGATGATGAATCTGCAAGAGGAAAAAAACTAAATGGAGCTTAACATTGAACAAGGAGATGGGGGATTTCCAAGAGGGACGCAAAACTATCTGCAAATTCCTGGCAGTTTCAAAAGCCATCTATTATTTGGTATAACTGCCTAGTGTAGCATGATGAACAAGTGAAATGTCCTACCGGCTCCACTACAAACCCTTTGATAAATCTAGAATTGTTCTCTCTGGATTTGCATCTGTGTATTAAGCCACTATTAAGGAAGGGACGCGGGTGGCACTGTGTATTAAGGGAGGGATACGGGTGGCGCTGTGGGTTAAACCACAGAGCCTAGGACTTGCCGATCAGAAGGTTGGCGGTTCGAATCCCCACGACGGGGTGAGCTCCTGTTGCTCGGTCCCTGCTCCCGCCAACCTAGCAGTTCAAAAGCACGTCAAAGTGCAAGTAGATAAATAGGTACCGCTCCGGCGGGAAGGTACACGGCGTTTCCGTGCGCTGCTCTGGTTCGCCAGAAGCGGCTTAGTCATGCCGGCCACATGACCCGGAAGCTGTATGCCAGCTCCCTTGGCCAATAAAGCGAGATGAGTGCCGCAACCCCAGAGTCGGTCACGACTGGACCTAATGGTCAGGGGTCCCTTTACCTTTATTAAGCCACTGAAGTTCTTTGAAAATAACTTCAGAATACTGGGTTTGTGGGTAAAATTTATTCCATAAATCCTCCAGTTTGCATGTCCTATTTAAAATAAGTCTAGGCATGCGTAATTACAATAATAACACATCTCCCCCCTGTTCATCTCTATCTCCTTTCCCTTTCACATAGAATCATAGAAACGTAGAGTTGGAAGAGACCACAAGGGCCATCGAGTCCAACCCCCTGCCAAGCAGGAAACACCATCAGAGCACTCCTGACATATGGTTGTCAAGCCTCTGTTTAAAGACCTCCAAAGAAGGAGACTCCACCACACTCCTTAGCAGCAAATTTCACTGTCGAACAGCTCTTACTGTCAGGAAGTTCTTCCTAATGTTTAGGTGGAATCTTCTTGTTGTGTTGAATTTAAAAAGTTAGTCACTAACATGTGTGCAAATTTAATTTGTGACATATCAGTGAGCCAGTCATAGAAGTCATATACCTTTAACGGCCTGCACTTCACCAAAGTATACCCAAACTTAAGAGATAAAATTTCAGTCCAAGAACACAAAAATGTCTCTGCTAGCGACTGAAGACATCAGAAAAGGTGTGTTCATTCCACAGTTTGAGAATTTCAGTTACATCACCTGACTTGGCACTGGTGAAGGTAGAGAAAACAGTGTCCAGCTTAATATATGAATGAACAAGCCACTGCTTTCAACGGATGAATGAATCACCCTGCTGAACTCTGTCAATGAAATCACAGGGCCAAGCATCATTCTGAGCTGGATGGTGCCCTATGTCTCTTCCTTGTGAAATAAAAGATTATTACTAGATATTTGTAATTGAAATAGTTCTACCAAGCAACGTAAGATATACTAACAGACTGCAGAATTAGGGCCAAGTTAATCAAATAGGAGCTATTATAAAATATTTTACTTAGCAAAAGTGCACCCAAATAAAACAAGCATAAGGAAGCCAAGTTACCTGATCGAGAGAAATCTGAAGTCTATGAAATTCAACAAGTGATTCTTGGATTAGAGCACTACTTGCTTTTGTCTGATTCAAGGATTCAATCAGATCTTTATTTTCAAGTATATTTCCCTGAGAGGTTGCAAGTGTCTGCAGGGAGGAGAAAGAGTTCAGTTTCCTTATAACTGGGTGATTTTAAGGAAAAGTGAGGTGTTTAAATGAAATATGTGGCAATACTTTAAAAATTAGAGAGATACTGATGGAATCAAAGTATGCATTACATTACTTGAATACTGGAACCAGGCTACCCTACCCTTCCGTCCTAGTCACAGCATTTCATTCACTTATTGCCAATTCACATTAAAATGAATTTGGGTATGCTCCTGAACTCATTTTGAAATCGGATTCTATTAGTCCCACAGCTTTCTCATCATCTCTAAATCTGGGTTTTCACATTAAGTTTGAACAAGCACTGATAGGGGCTTGAACTGATAGGGTTCGATGAGTAAAATTTCAATGATTTATTGACATATTCCAAGAATATACAAAAATCTGCTGTGATTTTAAATGAGTTATTGACATAGTCAATGAAATGCTTCACTAATGATCAACTAGGTAATTTTTAAGAAGTCATCATGCACAGATATGGATTGTGTTATTAATCCACAGGTAATGAGGCATGCCTGAGAAACTCTACATAAAAAGATGAAAAAGGACCTCTACACTTTCAATCTTACACAGCATATAATGTGTTTGCAACTGTATCAGTTATACAGTGGTGGTACCTTGCGTTTCAAACATCTCTGTTGACAAACGTTTTGAAATTCAAACACTATAAACCAGGAAGTAAATGCTTCCATTTTCGAACACACCTCGGAAGTCGAACTTCTGAGGCAACTTCCTGTTTGAGTTTTCCATATTGAGTTTTGAGACTTCTGTATTGAGTTTTCAGTTTTTGAACGTTTCGGAACAGAACAGATTATGTTTGAAAACCAAGGTACCAATGTAGAAGAATTTTATGAAGGGAGAAAAAAAAACTGCTGACCTGAAAGTGTTTTTCATACTTTCCTAAAGAAAAACTTTCAAATTTAGCACTCTTTTGTTCTAAGCAGGCATAGGGAACCTCTGGCCCACAGTCCTAATTAGATCCATCATGCTTCCCCATCTGGCCCACAATACCATTTCAGCCAAGCTATGCCCACCTGCCCTATACCTGATATCTTCAAAAGCCCCTTTGAAAACACTGTCTTGCCCAGGGGCTTCTGAAGACCTGACAATTACCGTATTTTTCGCACCATTGGACGCACTTTTTCCCTCCTAAAAAGCAAGGGAAAATGTGTGTGCGTCCTATGGAGCGAATGCAAGGGGGAGGCAGGCGGGAAAAGCCCCCAAGAGCCGCACACAAGCTTCGTGCGCTCTTGCGGGCTTTTCTCCAGGAGGGAGAAGGGACTGACTGGCCGCATCGGTCCGTTCTCCCTCCTCGGGGAAAAGCCCCAAAGAGCTGCGCCCTCTTTAAAGGCTGCGCGGCTCCTGCGGGCTTTTCTACGAGGTGGGGGAATCCCCCCACCTCCCAGAAAAGCCAGGAGAAGCCGCGCAGCCCCTTTAAAGAGCGCACGGCTTCTGCGGGAGGTGGGGGAAGCTGCAGCAGATTCCCTCCTCCCGCGCTCCCTTTGAAGCGGCAATGTGGGAGGGGAGCAGCTTACACTCGTGTAAGCAGCTCCTCTCCCACTTTCCTCCTTCAAAGCAACTACGGAGGAGAGAAGGAAGGGGACCATGGATCCTCCGCTGCTCCGTGATTGCTTTGAAGGAGGAAAGTGGGAGGGGAGCAGCTTACACTCGTGTAAGCAGCTCCTCTCCCACTTTCCTCCTTCAAAGCAACTACGGAGGAGCGAAGGAAGGGGACCATGGATCCTCCGCTGCTCTGTGATTGCTTTGAATCAGGAAAGTGGGAGGGGAGCAGCTTACACTCGTGTAAGCAGCTCCTCTCCCACTTTCCTCCTTCAAAGCAACTACGGAGGAGCGAAGGAAGGGGACCATGGATCCTCCGCTGCTCCGTGATTGCTTTGAATCAGGAAAGTGGGAGGGGAGCAGCTTACACTCGTGTAAGCAGCTCCTCTCCCACTTTCCTCCTTCAAAGCAACTACAGAGGAGAGAAGGAAGGGGACCATGGATCCTCCGCTGCTCCGTGATTGCTTTGAATCAGGAAAGTGGGAGGGGAGCAGCTTACACTCGTGTAAGCAGCTCCTCTCCCACTTTCCTCCTTCAAAGCAACTACGGAGGAGAGAAGGAAGGGGACCATGGATCCTCCGCTGCTCCGTGATTGCTTTGAAGGAGGAAAGTGGGAGGGGAGCAGCTTACACTCGTGTAAGCAGCTCCTCTCCCACTTTCCTCCTTCAAAGCAACTACGGAGGAGAGAAGGAAGGGACCATGGATCCTCCGCTGCTCCGTGATTGCTTTTAAGGAGGAAAGTGGGAGGGGAGCAGCTTACACTCGTGTAAGCAGCTCCTCTCCCACTTTCCTCCTTCAAAGCAACTACGGAATCCTCCGCTGCTCACAGGGATTCCTCCGTGATTGCTTTTAAGGAGGAAAGTGGGAGGGGAGCAGCTTACACTCGTGTAAGCAGCTCCTCTCCCACTTTCCTCCTTCAAAGCAACTAAGGAGGAGGGAAGGAAGGGGACCATGCATCCTCTGCTGGCGAATGCAGCAGATTCCCTTCTCCCGGGCTCCCTCTGAAGCAGCAAAGTGGGAGGGGAGCAGCTTACACTTGTGTAAGCAGCTCCTCTCCCACTTTCCTGCTTCAAAGTGGAGGGAATCCAGTGCAGTTGCGAGCAGAGGATCCATGGCTCCGCTTCCTTCCCTCAAAACAGGGTGCTGGGGTGCAGGGGGGAAAGAGGGCAGGAAATAGAGGCCGGGCAGGAAGACACAACCACACTTTGACCACTGAAAGTCCACCTCAGCCTCCCCAGATTTCCACTGAGATGGCCAGGCTAATCTCGATGGCCATAAGTCAGGCTCAGCATTATTAACTGGACTTAGATAAGCCATGGTTCCCCTTCCTACCCTCCTCTGAGGCTCAATTTAAAGCAGCAAAGTGGACAGGAGCCGCCTGCTTTGCTGCTTTAAATAGTTTACTGCAACATTTGATTCAGAATATTTTTTTCCGTATTTTCCTCCTCTAAAAACTAGGTGCGCCCTATGGTCAGGTGCGCCCTATGGTGCGAAAAATACGGTAGCTGCACAAAACAGTACCTTGAAAGGGTCTTGTGGAGAGCTTATAAGGCAAAAAGGTCACCTGATATCATTGCAACATTAAGTGACTGGCAGGTGGATGGCTCTAGGCCACTTTCTGCTCCATATACAAGCTTGGTTCTACATCCCGTTTTCCTTATGCATTGTTCCAGAGCACAGTGCAGCCTTTAGAAGCAACTTTCCAATGTTAAGACTGTTGTTCTTTCTCCCCAACTCCCCCCAAGCAAGCAATCCATATTCTATGGCAAGCTGGCCTAAAATAGTTATAGTCATCAGATATTTAAACATATTTCTGGCAGTAACAATCTTCTAAGTCTGTATGTCTTTCATACAGAAACTCCTAAATAAATGCAGCCCATCTACGTTTTACCTCCAAAAGTGATTCTTCAAGTTTTGCTAATTGTATCTTCTTATCTTCTTCCTGCTGTAACAATTTTGTCTTCTGTTCTTCCAAATCTGGTTTTTCATGTTGAATAGTCAAAGCTAGAAGCTGGCAGGCAATTAGTGAGATGTCAGAAGAGAATATCACAAGACGACGGAATTTTCAAGCAATGGTTTATCACAGAAATGAGAGGAATCCTGGAGGTTATCACAGCAGGATTCAACTATAGCCCCTGTCCAAGTTTCTCTTGCTATTTAGTTGAAATCTGCTTCCCTACAATTTTCATTCATTGGTTCCAGTCCTGTTCTCTGGAGCAACAGAGAACAGGTCTATTCTATTTTCCATGTGACAGGCCTTCATGTATTTGAAAATTGCTGTCTTTCTCTTCTACAGGATAAACATACCAGTTCTTGCAACTGTTTCACATAGGATTGGTTTCCAGCCTAATAATAAATTTGGTGTTTCATTTTGTTTTTAGCAGTCCAACTGCACAAATGGCTCGTGTTAAGCTTGTGATTCACTACGATTCTATTCTTTATGTACTGTTAGCAATACAGGTCCCCACTATCTTCACTTGTGCATTTATTATAATTTATAGTAAAATACGGATGGATGGAGGCTCGAAACATTATACAGGAGGCAGCAACGAAAACCATCCCAATGAAAAGGAAATGCAAGAAAGCAAAGTGGTTGTCCAATGAGGCCTTACAAATAGCGGGGGAGAGAAGGCAAGCAAAATGCGAGGGAGATAGAGAAAGATACAGGAAATTGAATGCAGAATTCCAAAAAATAGCAAGGAGAGACAAGAAGGCCTTCTTAAATGAGCAATGCAAAGAAATAGAGGAAAACAACAGAATGGGAAGAACCAGAGCTCTGTTCAAGAAAATTGGAGATATGAAAGGAACATTTCGTTCAAAGATTACCATAATAAAGGACAAAAGCGGTAAGGACCTAACAGAAGCAGAAGACATCAAGAAGAGGTGGCAAGAATACACATAGGAATTATACCAGAAAGATATGGATGTCTCGTACACCCCAGGTAGTGTGGTTGCTGACCTTGAGCCAGACATCCTGGAGAGTGAAGTCAAATGGGCCTTAGAAAGCATTGCAAATAACAAGGCCAGTGGAAGTGATGATATTCAAGCTGAACTATTTAAAATTTTAAAAGATGATGCTGTTAAGGTGCTACACTCAATATGCCAGCAAGTGTGGAAAACTCAGCAGTGGCCAGAGGATTGGAGAAGGTCAGTCTACATCCCAATCCCAAAGAAGGGCAGTGCTAAAGATTGCTCCAACTACCGCACAATTGCACTCATTTCACACGCTAGCAAGGTTATGCTTAAAATTATTCAAGGAAGGCTCAAGCAGTATGTCGACCGAGAACTCCCAGAAGTGCAAGCTGGATTTAGAAGAGGCAGAGGAACCAGAGACCAAATTGCAAACATGCGCTGGATTATGGAAAAAGCTAGAGAGTTCCAGAAAGACATCTACTTCTGTTTCATTGACTATGCAAAAGCCTTTGACTGTGTCGATCACAGCAAACTATGGCAAGTTCTTAAAGAAATGGGAGTGCCTGATCACCTCATCTGTCTCCTGAGAAATCTCTATGTGGGACAAGAAGCTACAGTTAGAACTGGATATGGAACAACTGATTGGTTCAAAATTGGGAAAGGAGTACGACAAGGCTGTATTTTGTCTCCCTGCTTATTTAACTTATATGCAGAATTCATCATGCGAAAGGCTGGGCTGGATGAATCCCTAGCCGGAATTAAGATTGCTGGAAGAAATATCAACAACCTCAGATATGCAGATGACACAACCTTGATGGCAGAAAGTGAGGAGGAATTAAAGAACCTTTTATTGAGGGTGAAAGAGGAGAGCGCAAAATATGGTCTGAAGCTCAACATCAAAAAAACGAAGATCATGGCCACTGGTCCCATCACCTCCTGGCAAATAGAAGGGGAGGAAATGGAGGCAGTGAGAGATTTTACTTTTCTGGGCTCCATGATCACTGCAGATGGTGACAGCAGTCACGAAATTAAGAGATGCCTGCTTCTTGGGAGGAAAGCAATGGCAAACCTAAACAGCATTTTAAAAAGTAGAGACATCGCCTTGCCAACAAAGGTCCGTATAGTAAAAGCTATGGTTTTCCCAGTAGTGATGTATGGAAGTGAGAGCTGGACCATAAAGAAGGCTAATGGCCGAAGAATTGACGCTTTTGAATTATGGTGCTGGAGGAGACTCTTGAGAGTCCCATGGACTGCAAGAAGATCAAACGCATCCATTCTTAAGGAAATCGGCCCTGAGTGCTCGCTGGAAGGACAAATCGTGAAGCTGAGGCTCCAATACTTTGACCACCTCATGAGAAGAGAAGACCCCCCGGAAAAGACCCTGATGTTGGGAAAGATGGAGGGCACAAGGAGAAGGGGACGACAGAGGACGAGATGGTTAGACAGTGTTCTCGAAGCTACAAACATGAATCTGACCAAACTGCGGGAGGCAGTGGAAGACAGGAGTGCCTGGCGTGCTCTGGTCCATGGGGTCACGAAGAGTCGGACACGACTGAACAACTAAACAACAACAACAATAGTAAAATACAGGATTTTACATTAATCTCTCTTGAATTTCATCTTGCTGGTTTTGATCCAGTGGTTCGGCCTGTTAATATCCTTTTGTTCTGATTTTCTGATAAAATCAAGATATTTGCTTTTTCCACACTGGTTTGGGTCCAAAAGGTGCTGTTTGTATTAACTGAAAGGTATTTCTATATGTTATAATGGACTCTGTGCGTCTTCCTACTTTTGAGCATTAGAAGAAGTCAAATCCACTTGAGTCCATTACACCACCACAGGATAAAGGCATTTTACTCCCCCAAACTTGCTCCCACTCAATACTATTGATTCCCTTGCCCTTCTCAGATACTGTGCCTATCCTACACTACTACAGAGAGCTCTCCAACCCTGAGGCAGATTTTTGGGTATTGCAGGGGACTACAGTGACGAAGAGAAGGCACAGAAGCTCCTCTGATTTCACCACTCATGGCTCTCCAAATCTAAAGCACACTATTCAAGTTTTCAGCGAAAATGAATTGAATGTAATGGTAGCCAGTGAAGCTCTGTTGTTTTCTAGATTCATACACGCAAATGTACCAAACACAAAGAGATGTCTGGGTTATTCATATATTTTGTTTATCATTAACATGAAAAATGTTATCCCGAGACAATGTTTTTCATTCATTGCTTGGCTTATCAGTCACATAAATAAGCAAATTAATATCCATTGTTAGCACCAGCAAGAGCACAATAAAATGAATGAGAGAATATTCCAGCACTATTTGCTGCTTCTCCACCATTAGTCTACTCTAAACTGACCTTAAATAATTTTGATTTCAACTATATTGCCTTGGCCCAGAGCCCTGTGGTTGTTCCAACAGGTTTCTATGTGACTGGGGTGTAACACTCATTTAAACGGAAGAAAGAAGGACATTTTATAGGCAGGGGAACTCTATATGTGAATCAGAACCCACAAAAATAATTGGACTATAAAGACTTTAAGCGTAACTTCCTAGTCCACAGAATCCAACTCAGCCCAGTGATTCAGATGGATTCTCACCCCCTGTTTTTCAGTATTAAGTACAGTAAGTTGCACACATTAAACTTTTGCACATTCAGCTTTGAGTGCATGGGGGGAAAATTAATTAAAAGGGAGTGGAAAGGAGGCAGGGTTCTGGGGAAAATGGCATTGGCAATCCTACTGGCCATTGAACCCCATGTGCTTTTACTCTTCATAATTTTGGCGTTAGGCACAATCTCCAAAATGTAACCCTCATATAAGCTGCATGTTATTGTATACCTTTCTCACAAGATGTTTTTTATTATAATGGAACTTTCTAATCTAACCACTTAAGGACATGTTAACTAAAGTGAGAATATTTTTTTCTCTGTGGAGATTGCCAGCTGTGCAAGAGTGCTAAAAGGGATTAACGCACCATGAGGAATGTTGCAGAAAAATAGCCACTCATTGTGTTTTGATCCAAACACTGCCTGCGGCTTCTTTATTACAATCATGTAGGGAGAAAGAGCCTAACAACTGAGGGCCACAAGCTGCTCGGCCCTAAGCAGAGAATGCCATGCTTATACAGCGGTACCTCGGGTTACATACGCTTCAGGTTACATACTCCGCTAACCCAGAAATAGTACCTCGGGTTAAGAACTTTGCTTCAGGATGAGAGCAGAAATTGTGCTCCGGCGGCGCGGTGGCAGCAGGAGGCCCCATTACCTAAAGTGGTCTTCAGGTTAAGAACGGACCTCCAGAACGAATTAAGTACGTAACCAGAGGTACCACTGTATAGAGAAAAAACCCACTACCATGCTTCCCTATATCAGAGAACAATGTGTTTTTGGCACTAGCTCAAAAAATGTTCATCAACATAAGCGCTATCATTGTGGTTACAGAACCACCTGTATGTTCTCAGAATCTTCTCATTTTCTTCATCACCCATCCCATCTCCTTGTCACAAAGCAGAGGTTGATCAAAGTTTAGGTGTGGCCGTTTTTCCTTTACAGGTTTTTGTGATACAAGCATTAATACTGTACAAAAGGGCCTCTCAGGGAAAGAAATCAGGATCTTCCACGTGTGGTATAAAGCCCCGTGCCTTTAGGTTAAAATGAAGAGTATCATTCCTGGAGATATGAATGCCTACCTGCCCTCTTAAGCCACTCCGTGTTATTGTAAAGTTAACCTCTGTAACAATGGAAGCTGCATCAGGTGGAATGTCAGGATTTGGGTTTCGGGTTGATAGAAACAGGCGGAATTCTTCGTTATAGTCAATTATTTTGTCACCTATTTGTACAACGTATCGAGGACCTGTGGGAGGAAAACATACCAAGATGAACCATTTTTTTTAAAGTGTTACAGTCTCAGTATTATCTAATAATTGTTCTAATAATTAACATAATATCAGCTCCACTGTATTCACAAGAAAGTAAAGTATGCAAGAAAATGGGCAAATGACCCATTCACTATCGACACCTTCTTGCTGTATATCTAGTGGCTGCCTAGTATAACACAGTAGGCTGGACAATCAACCTGTAACCAATTCCCATTACTAATCTACCCAATATGAACCAAAGTATGGTGTACTGATAGACACCATAGTATAAGGCACTACAGTGGTGGCTCGCAAGACGAAAAGAATCCGTTCCGCGAGTCTCTTCGTCTAGCGGTTTTTTCGTCTTGCGAAGCAACCCTATTAGCGGATTAGCGGATTAGCGCTATTAGCGGTTTAGCAGCTATTAGTGGCTATTAAAAACTTAAGGGATTAGCGGATTAGCTGCTAAAAGGCTATTAGCAGCTTAGTGCCTTAGAAAAAGGGGGTGGGGAGCGAAAAAAAATCACAGGAACTCGCAAGACATTTTCGTCTTGCGAAGCAAGCCCATAGGAAATTCGTTTTGCGGAGCACCTCCAAAACGGAAAACCCTTTCGTCTAGCGGGTTTTCCGTCTTGCGAGGCATTCGTCTTGCGGGGCACCACTGTATATGTCTTATAATGGAGTACATCTGTGATATGCTATTGGTAACCTACCACCATATTCTGAACCAGATGCAAAACAGCACAAGTAGTCTTTGTGTACACTAACACAAGAAGATCCTGCTTCCTTTCTTGAAAGTAAGTATTCCTGGAACTGATTGGTAATCCAATTATAACAAAAAATAGCAAATAATAATAATCTTAAACTCTGCTTAATTTGACCAACTAAGCAAACATGGAATGAATCAGACTCAGGGTGAGTCCTTGCTGTGCTAACTGTGGACCAAAGATGGTCGTAGTGAAGTGTCACTGAAGGATAATTGTGCAATTAAGAAAAAATGTCCAGGTGTGAAGAGGTCAATGTGAACCTTAGTATAATCTATCAGCCGGCAGATTGTTTCAGGTGAAGGACGTGCGCTGATTTTACTTATTTACCACATAAATTTCACCTGCTTGTAAAAATGTTGAATCCCAAATAGGATTTGTGTATGCACCAATTCACTGTAACGTGTAAATCATATTTTTATAACAAGCTGTGAAACATTACCAATGCATGATGGTCAAACGCAAAATAATAAAGAACCCATACTCCGTAGCTACACTTGCACTCATGAAAACGTGTCCATCTGCAAAGCAGACAGAGGGGAATTCTGCATGGCTGAATTGTTCCTATTTCCTCAGTTAAACAACATCAGAGTTTATGGTTTCATGCCCAGACCTGGGTGAATGAGAAGCCTGGCGAGAATTTTTAGTGATGATATAATTTTTAAAAATATCTAGGATTTTAAAAAATCCATGCAAACAGCACAGCTATTTTTAAATTGATTTGTCCATTTATCTGACTAAGAAGCGGGGGGGGGGGGGGGGATTGTATTCCTGCCACAATTAAAGGTGGAAATTTACCTTGCGCAACAAGGTCCTTTCTGAGCAATGGATAAAGCACAGGTTCTACTCCATCCATTTCCTGTATAATGAGAGTTTTCCCAAATCGCACAGCCAGCTCAAGAGCGTTAATGAAGTTGGCATCCTGCACAAATAAAATTTTGCCACCATTGTTCGATCTACGTCAATATTAACATATTAAGTCGACGATAGGAAAAATAAAGAAATGCATCATCAAGACATTTTTCAGATCCAGTCAAGATGTAAACAAAATACAGTGAAACAATTTTTATCAAGGCTGTATTAAAACATACAGTCCCAGTTTGGAAGCACTGCCAAACAATGGGCTCTTGTGCTACACATCTCCTCCTCTAGTAACAGAAAAATCTGGTACAGTACTTCGACAAAGCAGCACCTCTGTCACATGCAACATTAGCCACAAGGTGGGGGGGAAGGTGAGCACTGGCCCTCTAAACAACAGAATAAGACATTTGGAGCGATATGAATGCCTCTGTCATTTAAATGCCTTTGAACCCAATGAGGAAGAAGTGAAATTGGGTTGCTACAACTCCCATCCCCAAATTGGGAATAAAACACTGCAGATGTAGACAATTCTTTTTCAAATCAGGTATTTTGCGTAAGCAGGCTCATCCTTGCAGGATCAGTGGAGGGAAAATTTATTATTTAAAAAAGGTATAAGAGAATAAGGGGATCTCTTTTCCAAAATTAAAGAACCATCTGAAAGATTCAAATAGGACCTGTTGGTTGACGATTTCCAAGCGTGATTCTTTCAAATGAGTTTTCAGCCATTCAGTAGCTCTGGAAGATGGGTCTATCAAAAATGGGCAAACTTTACTCTGTTAAAAAAAAAGGAGGGGGGAGAAATGTGTTTCAATCATGTTTCTGTTTGAAAGAAACTACACAACTATATAATTTGTATTAAAACACCCTATTAACAATCCTAAAAGGAAGTAATGAAAAGCTGAAAATGTTTGCACTGGGTACAGCAATCATAGTGTATAAAGAAAAAAAGGTATCACAGGAAGGGGGAGGGAAACATAGGAAATAAAATTCCATGTGTAAAGCATTCCCAATTTAACATTGCAGTATCCTTCTTAGATATTCAACTATTACCAGGATTTCAAATGCAGGGAAAGAAATTTTAAATGCTTAATTGTTCACTTGGGGATACTGGGGGAGACACTGTTTTACTTACTTATTATTTATTAAATTTATATCCCACCCTTCCTCGCAAAGGAGCCCAAGATTTCCTAGATAATCTAATATAGCATTCATGGGATCATGGGTCCACTCCACAGACAACATTGAGTAGAGGCAGAAAATGATCTAAAAGACTGCAATGAGGAGAAAAAGTGACAGACAACCTCATTCTTCACTTGCACCCCCTAGACAGCCAGGTTGCAGCCTTCCCCACTGCACACACTATCTCAGTACGAGAGTACTATCATGCTACACAGGCAGTGCCTCCAAAAGAATAAAAAAGCAATACAATTTACCTGTAAAATCACAAGGGCATTTTCTATTGACAGATCATCCGAGGGCAACCCTTCACTTTTCCAAATCAATTGCTCACTCTCTGTGCTCAGGAATCGCATGAGATCAAATTCTAACAAACAGAAGACGCTTCTTTTAATTCCATTAAATTTGCTAGAGCATTTTATGTTTGTATGGCTTCTCACCATTTGGATGAGCATCCAGGGCATATTAAATTGTGGTTACCTCCCCATATGTGTGTGTTATTTCATTAAGGGGCCTCATAAAATAAATAAATTGATCACTGAGAGCTGGTTGGAGAGACAACCTCTTATATAGAACACATAACTTGCTTTCATTGGATTCTAAAGCACAATCCGCACACAAAAGTCAAAACAGATTATCTGTTTCTAAGCAGAGAGTGGCTGATATTATTTTGTTCAAGTTCTATTTGAAGCGGTTTCAGGAGTCCCCCCCCCTTCCCTTGATGTAGAGAGGTTCCCTATGACTATGTTTGAATAAAAGAGTTACAACTCTGGCTTCCCAGTACAACACTACTGACTAATCAATGTTCTTGTTGTTTAGTCTTTCAGTCGTGTCCGACTCTTCGTGACCCCATGGACCAGAGCACGCCAGGCACTCCTGTCTTCCACTGTCACCCGCAGTTTGGTCAGATTCATGTTTGTAGCTTCGAGAACCCTGTCTAACCATCTTGTCCTCTGTCGTCCCCTTCTCCTTGTGCCCTCCATCTTTCCCAACATCAGGGTCTTTTCCAGTGAGTCTTCTCTTCTCATGAGGTGGCCAAAGTATTGGAGCCTCAGCTTCCCGATCTGTCCTTCCAGTGAGCACTCAGGGCTGATTTCCTTAAGAATGGATGCATTTGATCTTCTTGCAGTCCATGGGACTCTCAAGAGTTTCCTCCAGCAATTTGAATCAATGTTCAATAGCCCATAATTATACCTTATAATTCTGATTAATATTTTATTTATTTTCATATCAAAGATATAGCAATACCTACTTTCCAGATTAGCTGATTTTGTCCATGAATCCAAACTTGCTTTTCTTTGATCTTCAGGCGCAGCAGAAAGATAAGTAATGAATGCAGCAGACAGTTGAGCCCTCATTGGCAGTGTACTCAATTCATCTGCTATCTCTGAAACCTGAAAATAGATTTCCAACATGATATTGTTATTTCTTTGTGTACTTACCGGTAAGTGAATTTTTTTACATGAGTAGAGAAGTCTTATTAAATAATATTATAGCCACACTGGTAACTTTGTCAGCCTTGAATAATTTTCAGGGTCACAAGACAGACAACATGTAGAAATGCATCCTGGACCCATTGCACATCTCATTCACTCCATCTTCACATGCAACGACTTCAGCTTAAATGCCTGCGAAAATACTGCAGGCAAGTATAGGCTAGGCATAGTTTCTTCACTATCATGTGCTAAAGCTTTTATAGAAAGATTTTTTTTTTTATGTTCTCTAGTAAATCTCCAGGGGACGCGGGTGGCGCTGTGGGTTAAACCACAGAGCCTAGGACTTGCCGATCAGAAGGTTGGCGGTTCAAATCCCTGAAACGGGGTGAACTCCCGTTGCTCTGTCCCTGCTCCTGCCAACCTAGCAGTTTGAAAGCACGTCAAAGGACAAGTAGATAAATAGGTACTGCTCTGGCGGGAAGGTAAAAGGCATTACCGTGCGCTGCTCTGGTTCGCCAGAAGCGGCTTAAGTCATGCTGGCCACGTGACCCGGAAGCTGTACACCGGCTCCCTCGGCCAATAAAGCGAGATGAGTGCCGCAACCCCAGAGTCAGCCACGACTGGACCTAATGGTCAGGGGTCCCTTTTTTACCTTTACCTTTACCTAGTGAATCTCCACTGAGCACAGAACATCACTGGGGATTGGGAAAAGCATGGTAGATAACTCTGTGAGCTGAATCTTGTGTTAGACAAGTTCCAGGTAATTGTAAAATGAGAGAACTGTGCTACCAAAACCTTTGAAAATAGCCCCAAAACTGAGGTAAAGTGGTACCATTGGATACTGTAGATGAAGTGGAGGTCCTTTCTATGGAATAGATGAACTGGAAAATAAAAGTATGCCTCCCAAAGTCAGTTCAGGGCCTTTAAAAGGTTTTTAATACTTAAGGCAATCAAACCTAGCATAGAGATGGGCCACAGTCTGTAGTGTCGCAACAGAAGACAATAAATACATTGTTCATGTTGCCTGCTATTGAAGGCACCTATTGCCTTCACTAGAAGAGGGGTGTGTGAAATGAAGCTATGCTTATTCAACAGTAAGGAACCCCAGATTAATTGCTAGGAAACCAAAATCAGAAGAACTAAAACTGAAAGCAAGAGGTGAATGCCAAGCAATACGCAACAGTAAAATACAGTGGTGCCCCGCAAGACGAATGCCTCGCAAGACGGAAAACCCGCTAGACGAAAGGGTTTTCAGTTTTGGAGGTGCTTCGCAAAACGAATTTGCTATGGGCTTGCTTCGCAAGACGAAAATGTCTTGCGAGTTCCTGCGGGGTTTTTTCCCCTCGCCCCCCTTTTTCCCAAACCGCTTAACAGCGGTTCGCTAAAACGCTCAACAGCTGATCGCTAAGGCGCTAATCCGCTAATCCCTTAAACCTTTAATAGCCTCTAATAGCCTTTTAGCAGCTAATCCGCTAATCCCTTAAACCTTTAATAGCCTCTAATAGCCTTTTAGCAGCTAATCCGCTAATCCCTTAAGCCTTTAATAGCCGCTAATAGCCTTTTAGCAGCTAATCTGCTAATCCCTTAAGCCTTTAATAGCCGCTAATAGCCGTTAATAGCGCTAATAGCGCTAATCCGCTAATGGGCTTGCTTCGCAAGACGAAAGAAACTGCAAGACGAAGAGACTCGCAGAACGGATTCTTTTCGTCTTGCGAGGCACCACTGTAATTCCACACAATTACTCTAGTGTAGAATGTCATACCGTACAGAATAAAAATTTAAATCATAAAAAATTGTCCAGTAGCACCTTATACACCAACTAAGTTTGTTCTGGTATAAGCTTTCGTGTGCATGTGCACTTCTTCAGATACACACGAAAAACATGCACACGAAAGCTTATACCAGAACAAACTTAGTTGGTCTATAAGGTGCTACTGGACAATTTTTTTTTTTTTATTTTTTTTTTGACTGCATCAGACCAACACGGCTATCTAGCTGAATCTAGAATACTGCACAGATATATTTAAGCTTTCTGAAAATAAAACACTAACTTAAGTTTGAAGAAGAAAAGGCATATTTTTATTGAAGCTTTAGCAACCAACCTGTGAGTTCCATCTCTTATGCTCCCTATCAAGTTGCTTGATCAATATTTCTGCAGCTTTCACTGTCTCTTGTGCTTTAGCAACTTCTGCTTCAAGCTTAGCTGCCTCACTTGTTCTGGCCTGGAACCTGTGGACCAACTGAACTGTTAAGACTTAAGGAACAAAAGAATGCGTTTCGACATAAAGCCTTTTTTAATTTCAAAAGGATAGCAATGGTCACTTTTTGTAAAACATTTCAAGGCAATTTAACAATGAAAAAACATCAACAAGAATGTACATAATAATAATTTAAGTCCAATACAGATACGGTCAGGTGGAGAAATTTCCACTTAAAAGGACTATTGGAAAACAAAAGTCTTCAACAGGTGCTGAAAAGATAAAAGATAGGACCAGTCTGGTATGTAACAGCAGAGATTTGAAAGAGTAGGTGCCACTAAATGCCCGATTGCTACATCTTCTGGAGGAATCCTGATGGAATTGTGCCTGCAGGAGGCCCTCTTCTATAGATTGCTTTGTTTGGTTGAGATATATATTTGGTGAGATTATCTTTTAGGTATTCTTGTCCCACTCTGTACACAAGTACCAATAGATGGGACATAATTAAAAGTTCTAATCAATTAATTAAAACTGTAAAGTGTTTGGATGAAAAATACCCACCTATCTCTTAATTCTGCAACCCTTTCACCAACAGAATTAACCAAATCTTCTAGCTTCTTTTTTCTGTCTTCTGTTTTCCTAAGATTACTGAAATATATTAAGAATAATAATTGAGATCCTTACCAATCAACACACACGCAAAAATGTAGGCACCTTTCAAAGATGGATGTTTCCAATGTGCATTACTTACGCTTCAAGGCCTGCCTGTTCAGTTTCCAGAGGTTGAATTCGTTCCAGGACATAAGAATATTGAACATTGGCTTTAACCCATGCAGCTAAGGGTGCTGCTGCAGTACTGGCCCTTTTAGCATTCTGAAATATTGAAACATACTCACATTATCGTGAGAAGGCATGCATCCATTTTAACTGTTTAAATACACTTCTATACTGTAAATATAATGCTTCCATCCCCACACATAAAATAAGCAATACAGAATCACTGGAAATTGTATCCTGCATTAAACCAATAACATAATTAACTTACAAAGCAGCACTGTCATTTCAATGTATAAAAATAAATAAGCTTTTCCCCCTTTCCCACCATTTCTGTAACGTTGGATGATGAGCGATTCCAATATGTAATTCATTTAATCAGTATTTATTATTTCATTTTATAGTTCTTTTTTACTAGCTCTTTATTCTGCCTTTCAAATGTACTAAACCACAAAAATGTTTACAGCTTCAAACTGTGTTACAATATATTTAAAAATAAATTGAAAATTGAGTAGTCAAGCATAACACTACAGAGTAATTTTACGTGTGCCTTCTGTGAAGTAAGTGTGGCTTAGTTCAATGGAATTTACTCTCAGGGAAGTGCGTATAGGGTTGCAATTTGAAGTAGAAGCAGCAAACAACCAGTTGCAAAAGCACACTGTCATAAAATTGTTAAGTACACAAAGAAATTACCTTTGGCTCAAAAGATCCCTTATTTTTAGCTAGAAGTTCTTCCACACTCTCACGGATTTCCTTTGGAATATTTCGAGCATCAAAGGTTGCAATATCTTCCCTCACGCCTCTTTTGGCAAGAAAACTGCAAAATATATTAAATGACTGAATACAAAGGCAGAAATGGCCACTTCGTAACAGGTATCGCTATGGTCTTTCTTTGGTATTCAGAACAAAATACATAATCTTTGGAAAAGATATATAACCAAGTTGTTTTTCTTAACGATATTTTCCCCTGGATTTTATTCCTAGGAGAGGTAGGCAAGCAAGAAAGGTGCATAGCTGTCAACTTTTCCCTTTTCTTGCGAAGACTCCTATTCATAGACTCATAGAATCATAGAATCATAGAGTTGGAAGAGACCACAAGGGCCATCGAGTCCAACCCCCTGCCAAGCAGGAAACACCATCAGAGCACTCCTGACATATGGTTGTCAAGCCTCTGCTTAAAGACCTCCAAAGAAGGAGACTCCACCACACTCCTTGGCAGCAAATTCCACTGTCGAACAGCTCTTACTGTCAGGAAGTTCTTCCTATTCTTCGGAATAAGGGAATTTCCCTTTTTAAAAAGGGAAATGTTGACAGCTATGGCAAGGTATCAGAGCAGCAGCAGACAGCATGATGGCAGTTACCTGGTCTCCCAATATCTAATCCCTGCTGCTTCCTGGGGGGAGAGGGAGCAGGGAGGTAAGTGTAGTGCAAATGCACCAGCAGGGCCGGTCTAGCACTCCTGCCAATGTGTTTGCATTGGACTGACTTCCCCACCCACTCTGTCCCCATAAGCAGCAGCAACTCAGCTGTTGGGAGGTCAGGTAATTCCGCCCCACCCTACAACACCATCCGCAAAGGCATCAGATTCTGCTTGATCTGGACTATTCCCAATCCGGATGACTTGGGTTTCAATATTTTTACTGCGATTTTATTAATGTGTATTCGTTGACGTCACTTGAAGGCAACCTTGGAAGGATTTCTGTCCTGAGAGGCAGGCTATATACAGTGGTACCTCGGGTTAAGTACTTAATTTGTTCCAGAGGTCCGTACTTAACCTGAAACTGTTCTTAACCTGAAGCACCACTTTAGCTAATGGGGCCTCCCGCTGCCGCTGCGCCGCCGGAGCATGATTTCTGTTCTCATCCTGAAGCAAAGTTCTTAACCCAAGGTACTATTTCTGGGTTAGCGGAGTCTGTAACCTGAAGTGTCTGTAACCTGAAGCATATGTAACCTGAGGTACCACTGTATAATGAAATAAATAAATAAATTCTTCAATTACCTCTTCATGCTCACCCATGATGTATCAAAGATTCCCATCAACCGCAAGACACCCTCTAGTATATCTCTAATTATGTCAGGTGGCATACGCAGAGAGCGGATTTCTGACAGAGATTCTGGCTTGATATTTCCAACGGCTAGTTTAGCTTCATTAACCAGTGGCTAAAACAAGAAAAATAGAAAAATTACCAAAGTTGATTAGTTTTAACAAAACTTTAACTTCACCTTTTTAATTGCAGCTACAATGTCTCAAGAATCTTAAAGCTTAATTAAAAGCAGGTGGCAATAAGTGGGAAATATTAATTTAGTTCTTATGGTCACTGTTTATGAAAAATGGATGAGAGGGGATTGGGCAGGGGGTGCAATAATAAGCAATACAGTGGTACCTCGGGTTAAGTACTTAATTTGCTCCAGAGGTCCATTCTTAACTTGAAACTGTTCTTAACCTGAGGTACCACTTTAGCTAATGGGGCCTCCCGCTGCCGCCACGCTGCCAGAGCATGATTTCTGTTCTCATCCTGAAGCAAAGTTCTTAACCCGAGGTACTATTTCTGGGTTAGCGGAGTCTGTAACCTGAAGTGTATGTAACCTGAAGCGTATGTAACCTGAGATACCACTGTACTCCCCTCCTGTCCAATTTTCCCACTGTGACCACTAACGAACCTTTCCACATTCTGCTACGCTCCCAACCCCTCCCCTTGGCCCCTTGCTTATTAAGTGTGTTCTTTCCGTTCCTCATTTCACTGCCACAAACATGGCTAGTTTCTTCACTCCTTGTCGGGCGTGAAGCTGGAGGTTCATGCTGGGGCCAGAATTTGCATAGTTCCACAATACAGCTGAAGGGCCATAGAAAGTACCAAAAAGGAAAAGAAGCAGACAGGGACCAGAACACTAGAAAATGAGGAGGCTGCTAAGAGAAAGCAAAGAGGAAGAAGAAAAGATAATGGAAAGGAGAAGTAAGGAGTCAATGAGGAGCCACAGCTTCCAGGCAGAGAACTGAGAGCATGTCACATGACAGCAGAGACCCCCTCAAAAAGTGATGAGAAGCAACATGATACTAGCCAGAGAGAGGCTTCTTACCCCAATACTCATCTCTTCCTAACTTCCTGCCCCTCCAATCACTCCAAGTCTTGCTGCTCTGTCAGAAAGAAAATAATCCTACTCCCATTAATTTAATGGCCTATCCAGCCATGCCGTGGAGATTATCTCCACAGGGACCAAAGTTAGCTTTAAGAAGCTAACATGAAAATAAATGGAGATGCTCACATCCTTTTGTTTTTACTCTAGCCAACATTCAAAGCCATTATGCACTCAAGCATGTCTTTTTCAGTACTTGTCCCCTTAAAATATACATAACTCATTCTTGATTGCACATCAAGAAAATAATGGAGCACAAATAAAAGCTCCATGAAGCTCCATTATGTTCTTTGTGTTTTATAAACCAGGATCTAAAGCCAATAAAGTTCCATTGTTATTACCTGAACCTCTCTCAGTTCATCCTCAATTATCGTTTTTCTTTCTTCGATTTTTACAACTTCTTGCGCTATTTTTTGTTTTATTTTCTCCATTTCTGATTTCTGTTCACTTGCATCCTATAAGAAAAAAGGTATTATCCACAGGAGCTAAGAACATGGGTCGTCCCCCCCCCTATTTCTTGTGTTTGAATACTGCACCGCAACATGAGGACTTTTACCCTTTATGGTGATTTGTACTAGTGCACAGATCACTCTGGTGCATTGATGCAGAGGCTCACAGGATCAGACAAAAACCCTGCTTCCCCTGGCCTTAAGACTCAACCCAGCCCTTATTATAGCACAGCAGCAGTCACCCACAGTTAGGTTGCTCTCTCGCTCTATAAATATATATATTGATTGATTGATTGATTGATGGACTGATTGATTGAATTTATATACCACCCTATGGCTGGAGGTCTCAGGGTAGTTCACAGAATAAAATCAAAATATAAAACCTCCTATATTTCAAGATAACAGATCTAATATTCAGAAGTCCTACAGCCCTAAGAACAATTTTATATTAGATCCAACATGTTAAATCTTGCAATGTTGACAATGGCAAGAAATTTCGCCAACGTTTTTCTCTGCCAATGGTGGCTTTTGCAGAAATCTCTTATCAGTTTCTGCTTCATGCTATTCTCTCCCTACCACCTTACCTTTATTTTTATTTATTTAAAGATTTCCATGCAGACTTTTTGACAGTAGTGGACATGACTTCTCAACAACTTACTGGGAGGAAGAGAGCAGGCAGGCAGGTCATTGCAGTGCGTACACATCTGTGAAGCCAATCTGGCGCTCTTGCCAGTGTGTTTGCACCCTCCCCACCCTTTCTCTTCCTGATCAGAGCAGTAGCTCATCTGTCGGGAGGTTAAGTGAGCAATGTCACCCCAGCACACGTCCAGTGCTGTTTTTAGAAGGAAAGCACTCTCAGTGCAGCTTGCATTAAACACTTGTCAAATACACAAGAAAATTAAACCAGCAGTTAAAACACTGCAAAAAGCAGCAGAGTACTCTTACGAAATTAAAGGGAGTAATTTACAATCAACATGTTTAAAACCAGCAATATACCAGTAAGCCTTTAAAAACTTCAAAACAGCACCATCATTAAAAGCAGCTCGGAATAAATGGGTTTTCGAGGCTCATTTAAAAGCCAGCACTGAAGGGGATGCTCCCCTCTCTCCAGAGAATTCACCTTTCTTTACTAACTGCACTCTTTTTCTCCACCTTTCTATGCCTTGTTGATTACTTCATTTAATCTTTTTGAGCATCTTTACCAGCATGCTATCAACTGGACAGTCTCCATTCTCAACCTTCCTGTAATGCATTTGGTACTTTATGTTTATACACATTACCTGCATAGAAACAGTAATTTCTTGGAGCGCAGCATCAGCTTCACCTTGCTTCATTTTCAGCAATATACTTTGTTCTTCAGCTTTCCTGTTCAATTCATCAACAAGAGCTTTTGCTTCATTCAGTTTAGCTACTCCAGCCTAATTGACAAGTGGAGAGTGAATAAATGTCATTTATATAGTAAGAAATATACAGAAACAATACCTCCTTTTTTGGACAAAAAAAAATACAAGACAAACACATTGTTTTGGAAAGATAATATAAATCCAAAGTAATCTATGTCTTATATACCTGCAAATGGCTTTGCCTTTTTATCAGCTCTGCTCTTTTGCCATTATGGATGGCACGATACATATGAAGGAAAGTCAAGTATCTTCTGGGCGTAGCTCCATAGGGTTTACATGAGTCATGGATCATCAAAAATGACTTCAGGAACTCCGAATCACCTATAAAACATGTTTAGAAAATCAGCATTTATATGTAGGCAAGAAGAAGAGGAGTTTGGATTTTGATATCCCACTTTATCACTACCCTAAGGACAGTGGCGTAGCGTGGGTTGTCAGCACCCGGGGCAAGGCAAGTAATTTGCACCCCCTAACCCGTGGATTTGCGCCCCCTAACCCTAACCCCCAGATGTTGCACCCGGTGCGGCCACCCCCCCTGCACTCCCCACTCTACGCCACTGCCTAAGGAGTCTCAAAGCGGCTAACATTCTCCTTTCCCTTCCTCCCCCACAACAAACACTCTGTGAGGTGAGTGGGGCTGAGAGACTTCAAGAAGTGTGACTGGCCCAAGGTCACCCAGCAGCTGCATGTAGAGGAGCGGGGAAGCGAACTCGGTTCACCAGAAACAAGACTACCACTCTTAACCACTACACCACACTGGCAAAGAATATACAAACACAACTATAACAAAAAAAATATATGATTTGAAGCATGGCAGAAAAGGAACTGTTGTTCTCATCTAAAAGGTGTTTCTCCTTCGATGATTTGAAGCTCTCAAGCGGGAATGAGTTCCACCTGGTGCTCAAAGGCAGAACACACAGTAGTTTTGAGGAAGTAGGTGGCTCTCCTCTCCCCTCAGGAGCCAGTTCCCTTCAAGTCAAGTTACAGACAAATAACACAACAATGCCTTTTATTTCTTTCAAAATGTCTGTGTTTAACCTGAAAAGCCTGAGGGGTATGGGGTGGTAATGCAGTCAACAGCTTGACAAGGCAAGACAGAAAAACTTGGGCAATCCTCCTCAAAAGAACCCTGAGGGGACTCAAATAGCCTGGGTTGAGTGAGGTATATTACATCCTCTGTGTCATCAGAGCTGTTCCTCCATGTGCCTCTCATCTGCCAATCAATTGAAGAGAGTAATCCCCACTCCAGTAGGCCCAGGCTTCTTTTCAACAAGCTGCTGTATAGTGTACAACATGAGCAACTATAGCCCTGCCTGAGACCTACATGGCAATGGACACTGATAGCAAACAAATTTTAGTACAGTTGTACCTTGGTTGACAAACGCCTTAGCCGTCAAACGTTTTGGCTCCTGGACCCCGCAAACCCAGGAGTGTGTGTTCCGGTTTGTGAACGTTCTTTTGGAAGCTGAACATCCGGCGGGGCTTCCGATTGGCTGAGGGAAGCTCCTGCAGCCAATCAGAAGCCATGCCTTGGAAGTCAAACAGCCTTCTGGAACAGATTCCATTTGGCTTCCAAGGTACGACTGTACAATAACAGTGCAAAGCCAAAGGGCCTACAACATGACTCGTCTATCGTCCATTTCTCTAACAAAAGTTTGTACATGCAGGGGGAGGGGGTTATAAAGCCAGGGCTTCATTCAGCAGCACTTGGCATGAATGTGAGGTATTTGTTCAGTTGAAGGTATCAGTGGAAAGTTACAGGTTTCTTCTTCTTTGGCAATCACTCGTAGCTGAGTAAGTTTGTCTTCCATGAACACAGTCTTAACAGTATCTCCGTAAGTGACTGTGGAGGCCAATTCTGGATGCACATGACCTTCCACAGTAGAAGTGGGGATGATTAATGTTGATTAATTTCAGTTGGTCAACTCTGAGTAGGATGTAGCTGAATAGACTCATAGGATCTACGCTGGACAAAGGCAGGAAACAAACTGAAACATAAGAGAGCTACTTCCTCAAACTATCTGTGTTTCTTGCTTTCAGGCACTAGGTTGAACTAGATTCCATTTGAGGATCTTCATCATCCATGGGAAAAGAAAATGTCATCCCAGGCATTTTCTTTTAAAAGTATTAGAGTAAATTTAAAGCTGCTAGTTTTAGTTTCTAGTATTACCCGTTTTGACTAGACTCATGTTTATTATGTATCTTCTGTATATACATTATTCACTGCAGGTCACTTTTCCTACTGAAATTCTACCCAAGGTTGATAAAATCAAATTATACCATTGGTTTACTAATTTTGTATAGAATGGGTCATAATTTAATGTCTAAATGTCTTCAATATTTCTTGTTACTTACACAACAGTTTTGAAAGTAACTCTAAGTGCTTAAAGGAATAAGCAAATATCTCACCAGAATTCTTCTTTCTGCGTTCCTTTGATGTTTTAGTTTTTTCTTTTTCATCTGATTCAATAAACAACATTTCAGGTATCTAAAACATGAAGATAAAAACAAATAGTATCACTGGATATTTTTATTGCAAGTAGATATTTACCAAGGAAATATCATTGCATGGGTGCCACCCATTCCAAGCTTAAGAAAGAATCCTGGGTGCTCCTAGAGTGGTTAGTTCTGACAAAATGGAGCTGAGCACAAGGAAAAGGCTTCTTAATGCCCTCCCACCAGATGTCAAAGAGAACAACAACTACCAGACTTTTAGAAGACATTTGAAGGCAGTCCTGTTTAGGGAAGCTTTTAATGTTTGATGTATTACACTATTTTAATATTTTTTGGAAGCCGCCCAGAGTGGCTGGGGAAGCCCAGCCAGATGGGTGGGGTATAAATAATAAATTATTATTATTATTATTAGGCTTGGACACTTAGAGTAATCTCGAGGTTACACTGCTTCCACACCTCAGAAGCAGATGCAGAGATGAAAAAGTAGGTGTAAGTCCAGTGGTGTAAGTACCTCTGGTTACGTACTTAATTCGTTCCGGAGGTCCATTCTTAACCTGAAACTGTTCTTAACCTGAAGCACCACTTTAGCTAATGGGGCCTCTCTCTGCTGCCGCGCCGCCACAGCGCGATTTCTGTTCTCATCCTGAAGCAAAGTTCTTAACCCGAGGTATTATTTCTGGGTTAGCGGAGTCTGTAACCTGAAGTGTATGTAGCCCGAGGTACCACTGTAGGTGTAAACACCTACTTTGGGGTAAAAAGATGATGAGTGAAACCAGTCTAGAATCATTTAAGATGAAGTAAAGGCTACAGCTACATAGAACAGTAGTCCTCTTGCTCATTCCCTGGATAGCCTGTCGTTCACAATAACTGCTATCCCTCTATTTCAGTAATTAAATAAAATTGTGTAACTTTTAATACATGAATACAGAAGCAACAGAAATGAATCCTAGAGGGCATTAAATACACTGAATGGAACTTTAGTATTTCTCTCTGTGCTTACCTTCTTCATACTGTTTTCAGACCAACTCTCCATCCAGAGGACCTGACATTTCTTATGAAGGGCAGGATTACTTTCGCAATTTATTGTGAAGTTCAGATTAGTAGAATCCATAATCAACACAACATGAAGGTTCTGTTGAATTCCTAAAATGTAAACAGTGCATTTGTAAATCATAAACGTTGTGTTTAACACTTTACCTAACATTTTTATATGATATTAGGGGCTGCGCACCTGCTTGCTTCTTTTACATCACAACCACAAGCTGGAGACAAAAAACCCACCTCCAGGCTACATGGATTCTGTTTTGAAAAAGTATCCAGTAGGACAGCAATTATTATGTGTTTATATAACCTAATAAATATCAAATTTTAGTAATAGACATTTTTTATCATATATACTTGTAAAATTGCCATGTTTCTCCCCAGATTCATTTGTAATGACTCACATACATACACAAATACATACATACTGTGATTCACTTACTGTAAGTGAAATAGTTAAAAACTGGTCCTGTAAATCCATCTTGTGATGCTTGATCTTTCAGTGGAGACAGGAGTGGCTCTAATTCTTCTATTGTGTACAAGCCAGGAACCTCACCTATTTCAGGAACAGGTTTTTTTAAAAAATCTAAAATTACTAAAATCATTTTCAGCATTCCATTTTGCAAACAATTAAATAAATGTTTTATAACTTCTTTACTTGAAAATATTTTAATTCGAACATAAAATGAGATAAAGCAAAATACAACAGTCTTACATTTTTCTCCTTTTTTAGCTGAAATTTTAAAAATCTGTACAGGAAAAGCCAATACTCTTCCATATCACTATAAAATAAACAATTAATTTACTATTTCCTCAAGAAATCCTAACCAGCTTTTTGCTTTAGGATGCAGGCTTCTTAATTCTTCTCTTATGTAAGCCACGATGATGCCAGGAAATGTCCAAATGGCCATGGTTTCCCAGTCACAGTTACTAGAAAACTATGGCAGCCAGCTTCTGGAACAAGCCAAGATCTTAAATCATAGTTCAAAGTTGTCTGAGATTCTGGCTAGTTCTTAACTTAAGAGTAACCACAGTCTATATTGGTTCAGGCAACAATACAAACAACAGTTAATCCACAATGGAAGCAAAAGCTTCTAAAAAACATGAGGAGGAAGAAGAAAACACAAGCCGGGGCTGGGGGAGATCACATAGATCAATTCTTGTAGCACTGAACTGTTGACAAGTGATATGTTTGAAGGCCATTGTACTTTACAAGACACAGCTAGAATTCAGGGCCTATTGAAATTTGCAGCAGCCATCACATCAGGCCCTATTGTAGGCCACTGACCTCTTATTGTAATCTCACCTGACGATAGCAAGCTGTTGATCATCTCAAGAAATGTGGATTGGACAAACTGATAGTCCTCAAGCAACAACACAACATGTTGAGCTTCAATTCCCGCAAGCTGCATCACCTGGAAAAATGGAATAGATTGTTTATGGGAAGATATATCAACCTGCCAAATCAGCAGAATTGAAACATCACTAATAAATTATCTGAAATACTGAAACTAAAGTTCTCAAAATAAAATCTGTTTCACACTTCAACCTAGGATTACATAGGATCTATATTTTCATGGTATAAACAAATGCAGCAAGCCACATAATATTTCAACACAAAAGCTATAAGCACATGATTTGAAGCTAAATGCAGTGAGAGGTGCCTGGTCTCAACTATTTTACTGCAGTTTTTGGTTTATTTACTGTGTTTAACATCAACAAAGGTTTATTTGACAAATTATAAAATAATTAAATAATTCAAAATATTTTAAAGAAAAAAATAGTTTATGATGTGAAGTTATTGAGACAGTTGATATATTTCTAATGATACTCTCCTCCTCATAGCCAGATATACAGACAAGATTGAGGGGGGAAAGAAACAAAACACAAAAGTATGGGAGGGACAGATAACACTTTTAAAAGGTGAACGGTATTAATCCAGAAATCTTGTCCAAACTAAAGCAGCTAATGGATGAACAGAAGAAACTGGAAATCCCTGAATTTCTACTTATTTATAAAGACCACTTTAAAATAATTTAAGAAGGTCTATATAGCACCATTCAGTTCAGCTTGTCACATATAAATAGCACACAGCATAATGTTTCAACTCCTATAGACAACAGATTGTCCAATATGGAATCTTTCAATAGTGATCTTCCTTTGTTTATTTTTTTTGAGAAGCAAGTTTGAATAACATACAATATATATATAGTAACTTACATGTTTCAAATCATTTTTGAACTGCTTCATTTCATAGCCTCTGGAAATTTTGGGTGTAATGAGAACAGCTCCGTGCATGTGACTAACCAATGAAGTAACAGTTCGACGGCCCACTCCACTTTGGCCTGCTAACAGAAGCGACCCTCCAGGAAAACTCAGTACTCTGTCGATTCTAGATACATAATCAAGGACTTCTGGGAACAGCAAAATTTCAATTTCGTGGTTGTCACGCCCATAGTGAATAATGCCCTAAAGAGAAAGAAGTAATAAGTAAACAAATGCAAATGCAACCATTAAATATAACAATATGCAACAGCAGAGACATAATACTGGTTTGTTCCTATGTGGCTTATTGATTCCTGAGCTATACTAGCCAAAATGGAGAATTATAAAAATCCATTTTTATTCTAGAAGATAAAGGTAAAGGGACCCCTGACCGTTAGGTCCAGTCAGGGACGACTTTGGGGTTGCGGCGCTCATCTCACTTTACTGGCCGAGGGAGCCGACATTTGTCTGCAGACAGTTTTTCCGGGTCATGTGGCCTATATGACTAAGCCACTTTCTGGCAAACCAGAGCAGTGCAAGGAAATGCCGCTTACCTTCCCACCGGAGCGGTACCTATGTATCTACTTGCACTGGTGTGCTTTCGAACTGCTAGGTTGGCAGGAGCAGGGACTGAGCAACGGGAGCTCATCCCGTCACAGGGATTCGAACCACCGACCTTCTGATCGGCAAGCCCTAGGCTCAATCCACAGCGCCACCCGCATCCCTATTCTAGAGGATAGAAGTTGCTTAATTCATTCTTCATAGGCTTTTCACCTCAATTTGTATTGAGGAAAAATGTTTGTACAGCTGGAAAGTTTGGGTGAGTGATGAAATCTGGTGGCCTGCTGTGAAATTATCTTGCCAGCTATACAAATGGCGTCTATGTTGTTATTATAATACCAAAGTTGTGTCTAGATCTCCTTGATTAGGAATAGAAGAACAGGTGATTCATTGATTCACGCATGTTCATCACTCAATAAGCAGCAAGAAGATATGAAACCACTATCACAGATGAAGCATCACCATCAGTAGTACGTTACATCACCTCAAATGGGACCATTAGTCCTATCTGAAAGGTGGGCATTTGGACACCACCAAGTAGGTTGTGTTCCTCCAGTTTCTTAAAGGCAGGGAAAGATTCACACTCTTCAGGAAGCTTTTGGTCAGCCCTCTCTTGGCTAAGTGTATAAGACACCTAATACTATGGTATATTATTCACATACAGCAGGAGACAATAATTTACCACAAAAGTCTGGGACATGCCATGGGCATTGTGACGGGCGCACCGCGGGGCTTCAACCGGAGCTTGGTGTGCCTGCTGGCCCTGTGCCTGGCGCCCGGCTCAGCGCTGCTGCTGGTGGCACGTTCGGTGGCCGCGCTGGAGCAGCTGGAGGGTGAGCTGTGCGCCACCTGCCCGGTGCTCTGCATGCGTGGCCTGTCAGCCAACCTGGCCTCGGACGACGGGCCGCAGTGCGTGGTGCACGCAGCCTGGGAGCTCTGCGGGGATGGCCAATGGAGCGGCTGCTGCTCATCAACAAAGCCAGTGAGCAGGCGGCACCAAGACACACTCCTGAGCGCGTGCAGAGTATGTTCCTCCTCCAGGTCCGGAGGCAGCTGCGGGACTGGCTTGCAGGGTATTTATATTTTTCAAAATAGAGTCCGGTCCCCCACAAGGTCTGAGGGACAGTGAACCGGCCCCCTAATGAAAGCTGAGCCCTGGATTAAGAGCTTGGAAACTTGATCCTATGCATATTTACACAGAAGTAAGTCCTACAAGCAAGTTTATGAGGGACAACTTTAGCTGTATAAGATGCTGCCTTTAGCAATTGTTTATAGAATAAGCAGCACTGTGTGTTTTTACAGAAGTTGGGGGACTCTTCAGAGCAAATTTTGGGGTAGTGAGGGTGCTACAAAGAGGGAAGCGGAAGTCGCATTGAGTGAGGGAAAGTGTCTGTACAAGTTAGTATTCAGTCCCATATGAATTTCTGAAATACATATATTTAAATATATTCATCTGTTTTGATATACCTTTTTGATGACATCTTTTAGGTCTGCTGAGTTAAGTTTGCCAAGTGGCCTTCCATGGGATGGCAATGTTTGTCCTGGGGCCATAGTGGTTCCTAGTTCATGACGAGCTCCCCATGTTACATAGAAGCTATCTGCAAAAATATAATGACAGTTGGGTCATATTATATTTTATATAAATTTTATTTTAATGCAATAAATATTGGAAACATGAAAACAAAACTAACCATTTTATTTTATTTTACCTGCCATGCTGTCCAAAATATCTGAACCCCAATCTCCTTGAAAAACTTTCATCAAAATATTATCAAATACATGAAGTTCCTTGGATCCAACAATTTTGTCACGAAAGAGCCGGCGGGCTTCATAAGCAACAATTTCCAAAACAGTATCTACCGTGTGTGTTGATGCCCCTATTAAGTATAAATTAATAATATACATTATAGAGTTCAACCTTTGAAATTCTGTATTTCAACAGAAAGTCAAAATTAATGCAGCAATGTAGGTTACATACCAGATGGAGACCATCAAGAAGCAAAGGGGGAAATAAAAATCAAGAATGAAAATGAAGGCTTCAAAACTATTCTAATTCCAAAAGTACATGGTAAAACCAGGCTCTTCATAAGCATTAAACAAAAACAATACAATGGCACTTATTAGGAATTTTAATTTAAGTCATTGGCAGGATAGCTGTCTAAGTATAGTCGCTCCTCATCTTAGCAGCAAGTAAGACAGCAAAATGGTGTGACAAATAAAAGATGTATGCTACATCATAATATTACAGCTCATACTGTCTCTTTTTCATAATGTGAGGAAAGACTTCAGTAGATGTTGCTGTACAGGTCTCTGACTGTAATTGAGATAAAATAATACCTATCTATCTGTCTCTCTATCTATAAAATAAAAGCTTTGCCTTAAACTGATATATCAATTTTTCTGCCAGGGATAATTGCCACAGCTCGCTGTATCAAGAATTCAATGTCAAAAGTTCTGCAGTTTTTCAATTTTGGTTATCCCCCAGCAATAAATGAACAAAGTAAATACTATTGGTTCCTTAGATATTAATTTCTCATTTTGCTCCTCTCAAATGGAGCATGGCATATAGTTTGATGTGTGATGTTTGCCATTTCTGCAAATGGCAGGTTCCAAAACAAGGATACAATGGGACATGGCCACCACATATGCATATGTCACCATACTGACCACAATGTTTACAACCTTTTATACTGTTTGCATTTATTATCTTTGCCAGACATACTGACAATAGTATTGAACCTGAAGCAGCATATGCATCAGAACAGTCTGCAGAGATTAAGAAGCAGCTTGGCAACTTCAACTCCAGCAAAAACTTAACTAGGTGCTTAGTCATAGTCAGAGTTACTCACCTCCTGTTAAATCATATCTGAACAATCCTAGAACCCACTGAGTAAGAATGCATGGTGTGAATAGGTAGTGGCTATGGTCATCTACTGTGAATTTTGCTCGAATCTGGAAATATAAATGATGTCAAAACTACCTTTTACTACAAGACTACCACTTGTTTTCAACAATATATTGTCATAATTTCCTACAATTTTTCTACGAAATATATGCATATACATTTACATGCCTAGAAGCACAATCGTGCACAAGTTTACTTCCTACAAAATTCAACAGGACTTGCTCTCAAGTAAGTGTGCACAGGACTATAGAATTGTTTCATTAGTGAATAGCAAAATAACGGTATTCAGGATATAACTCTTAATCTCAGGGACGAGGGTTTGAGCCCCACATTGCAGGGAGCTGGCCTAAATAACCCTCATAGTCGCTTCCAACTCTATGATTCTATGAATCTTGCTTCCACTGGGGCATTTCAAATATTCACCATTATAAATATGACTACAAAGTTTAAAATCAAGAAAACTTGGATACAGGTAAATCTGGTATACATACAGAAACAGTTTGTAAAGCACAGAGGAAACATAGAACGGGAGACACAATTGAACAGATTCATTTGTGCCACTAGGAATTTTGCTATTTCACCAGGATGTAGAAACTCTTAATAAAGGAGACATAAATTCTACACCAAAGTTTATACTGTTTCATTAGAATCCAAATTAAATCATTTGTACCTGCTCATATACTTGAACCATAGATCCTGCCAACTGATGGATTTTCGCCAAAGATCCCCAAGCAGGATGATTCTTTAGGTTCTTGTGTAGAACAGGTTCTAAATATGCACTATAAATCGTTTGCAACTGATCTCTTTCTGGATAACTAGAAATTAGAATTATAAGTATCAAACTTTCACAGTTACTTTAAATTACTTTGTATTGTTTACTTAGACCTATAACCATCAGTATGAGCCGAACAGACCAAAACTGAAATAAAGTTTGGCTTCTTTGAAGATCTTCATCCAAAAGATTGTGCCAGTATCTGGTTAAAAATGTTAATTTATAAGATCATTACATACAGTGACCATTTTGCACAAAGGTTCTGTTCCTGGACCCCGTGTACATCGGTGGAGTGCGTATAAGCCCGCCCTGCTCCCGTTATGCCCTCTTCCGGAACCGAAAGGACCTGTACATCTGCAGTCCCACATCAATTGGATATGCACAAAATGGTTGCCACCTGTACTATTTTTTATCCAGGAACCAAAAGATGAGTCAGAACCAGACTGCATTAGCTATGCTTTCAATTAGATTAATGCAGGACTACCTTAATATGGAAGGGACGCGGGTGGCGCTGTGGGTTAAACCACAGAGCCTAGGGCTTGCTGATCAGAAGGTTGGCGGTTCGAATCCCCACAACGGGGTGAGCTCCCGTTGCTCAGTCCCAGCTCCTGCCAACCTAGCAGTTCGAAAGCACATCAAAGTGCAAGTAGATAAATAGGTACTGCTCCTTCGAGAAGGTAAACGGCGTTTCCGTGCACTGCTCTGGTTCGCCAGAAGCGGCTTAATCATGCTGGCCACATGACCCGAAAGCTGTACGCCGGCTCCCTCGGCCAATAAAGCGAGATGAGCGCCACAACCCCAGAGTCGGTCACGACTGGACCTAATACCTTTACCTTAATATGGATGATATCCAAGTTTAAGATCATATGACTTTAAGATAATGGGGAGGGTTCTACATGTGTGCACCCAAACATTCTTAGACTCTCTCTTCAGACTTTCCATGCTGAGAGGGAAGGTCTGAAATTGAGCCAGCAGAGGCTCTTTGCTCCCTTCTTTAAAGAGTGGACATGTTCACCCCAAATGTCTAAAGAGAACGTATAAATAAAAATTCTATTCTCCATAAGTGTCAGACTCCAGGGAATTCTCTCCCTTCCCCCGGTGGCTGCAAGGAGCAGAGAAAAACAAAGAGTTCTTACTAATGAGTTTATACAACCATCACGGCAAGAGCCAAAGAATGCAGTTTGCCTCCCTTTAATAGCGTTGCTCCTCCCGCTTCCCTTCCTACCAACAGCACTTCCCCTTGCAGTGGCCACCAGGGGCTAATTGTCTCTGAGACCTTTGCTCTTGCACCCTCAATGAATGCTAAGTTCTAGGAGAAGGGGGATCAGAAATACCCTCCAGTGATAACATCAGCTGGCTGCCCCCTCCCTTCTCCCAACACCTCTCAACTCTTCTGTTCGCCTGTCTCTGAGCTGTGACCTTCCTCAAACCACTGCTGTATTTCCTCTCCTCTGGAAGCTCCAGGAGAAGGGGGGTCGACCTCTACCATTCCTCCTCAATCTCTCCCCCTTCACTCCAGGCCCTGACAATAAGCATACTACTTTTCTGAGGATAATGTATGTTAAGCTATAATTTAGAGAACATAGATGTGTAGAGGAATAAAAAGAGTTCATCAATTCAAAGTCAGTCTAATACATGGAAATATGAAGAATTATCAAGAAGATACTTACTCAATTGCACACAGACGGACAATAGAAGTAAACCTGGAAGTAAGTTTATGCTTTCCCAGTGTTCCCCCAGCAGACATGGAAGCCACAATCTGGATGTTTTCTAACCCCACCCATTCAAGATTTTCATCGTAAAATCCCTGATACGTCAGCACCTTGGGATAAGATAAAATTTACAGAACAGACATATATAAGAAGCAGAAAAAATGTTTAATATTTGTAAGAGGCTTTTTTAAAGACTATGCAAATAGCAGTAACTATGACTAGGTGGTCTAATAAAGGTTAACTCTATGTGAAATGTATATATGCACACATTTCTTCAAGGAGAAATGCTGAATTATGTAAACAAAATCTACTATGGAAAACACATAGATTTCCTGAATTAATTCTGAATGTATGAAATTTCTACAGCATATGAAAGTGCACATGAGGTGGGTAACACTCAAAATGGAAGGCATTGTGAGGAGAACTAGTCACTGGGAAAAGAGGGAAGACATGATTTTATAAGCTGGCGATGCTACAGCAAGCCCACTGTTAGCTGAAGAGACTGCCCAAATCACTACTGATGTTATGAGCCCCATAGAGATATCTAAACAGGGCTGATCAGAGCAAGAGGAAGAATGGGTTGATTGTGAACTGGATCCTGGACAGGAGCCCAGCAACCTGGGAGGCACTGATCTAGGTGCTGGGAAGGGACCAAGTGGGTTGTCAGGAGAGTCCCGCCTCAATGTCATTGGATGCCCCAATTGCCATAGTAGAGCTGCCTGATGACTCGCAACACAAGGTGTAGAATTCCTCCTCATGGTGCACCTGCAAGGTTCATTATGTAGCTTTCATTGAATCTTGATGCACCTCTTTATCTGGGCCTTTGGTACCTTATCTGTATCTATAGACAGAATTCAAACCCACCCCATTCTTTACACTGTAGCTTGCTTTAACTGATTTTAATATTAATATTTTAGTTATTGCAACCCTCCCACTGGAACCTTAAGGCTGGTAAGAGATAAAACAACACTGAATGGAAGCAATTTGAAGTTTGAAGTAGGTTTTCTTACAGGTGACCTGTTTTCCACAATAACTGAACCAAAATGCTGCACTACAAACACTCCTGAACTTGTTATTTAAACCAAACATTATGCATCATAACTTGTCTTGCTTACTCTTGTCAAGCTGTAAACTTTATTCTGCACCCATGTTTAATGGACTGCGTAATTTCCTATTTGGGGAAAGGACTAATGTCAGAATTACGACCTGAGATGGTAATGAATGAATAGATAGCCATGCAGTGCACCCAGAACTCACCCTCCTGAACAATAAGTCTTCTACTGACAGGCACACAAATGTATTCAGAGAAACATACTTTAAAAAAATACACAAGGATTTCCAAGAAGCAAATATTATACCAGATATTATAGTGCAATTTTGTGAAAACATCAAATGTGACTCAAAGCAGAACAGGAAGTGTGAAGTTCCTTCCTATACTAGAATTCTGAAAGCAACATTTAAACCAAATTCTATTCACCTGCTGCAGGAAAGCCACAAGTGTGCTCGTCCCCCATTTATCCGGTTTGGGCAAATTGATATCCTTTAAGTATAAAACCAGTCTTTCACAATCCTTTGGCCTGTATACGCGCCCAGTATTGGTGCTGATCACCAAGCATGTCTGGCTTAATTTTTGGAGCAGATGTCGAGATGTAGTCTGTGCGCTGCAGTGAACTGTAGCAATTTGAGTGGACCGTAGCTGGGAAAAGGCATAACGAAGCAGCATTCTGGGAGGGGAAATGAAAAGATGCAAATACAGCACACTGGGAGAAAAACATCTAAAGTCTGTCTTAGTCATGTGAAATGAACATGCAATAACTAGAAAGCAAAACATTAACCTTGGACAAGTACATGGTTTTTACATGAGTATTCATTACAGCACAGCTAGTAAGCTAAACTTTAAAATTGCTCTAATCCTTCAGGCTTCTTTGAATTTTCATTTACTTATGAGGTTGATTGTTCTTGCACAGCACTACATTTGGAAGCTTTTCTCTCATTTTGCTAGCTCACAATTAATCCAAATCCCACCCACAACTCACCCTCAAGGCAAAGCTCCAACCACTTCGGACGCCCTCTAGCTCAGCTAGAGTTGGCTCCTTAAATGTGAGGATAAGCACTAGGCTTGCAGAAGCAACATATAGCCTAGGACCTGGGAATAGTTGCCTAGGCGCTAGATTGGTGTGCATAGGTATTCAGAGCCATAGAAATGACTGTAGGTGTTCTCTTTGACAATAAAGAGTTAACTATCTGCCATGTGCATTCCTTTGACTGGGGAGCACCCTTGACACCATGTGACAGCCTGACACGCATGGGAAACCCACAGCAACCTGCACATTATATTTTAGGAATATTCTTAGTTAACCTGAAATTCAAAAGGAATGGAGCACAGGCACTGATGTCATGGTATAAAGAAACAGAAGGAGGAAATCCACATGCCTGGAGTAGCGGAACAGATCCATCAGAGAACATGTGATTTTCAAGTAATACTGCCATCAACATCATTTTAAGTATTAGTAAGACTGCACTGATATCACAGTTAGTATGAAAATGAAAATCCGTACCCTTTTCCACATCCTTCAGGCCCAACAAGAAGAAATGGCTGCTTGCTATGAAAGCCTAGCCAAGGTTTAAAGTAATCCAAGCCTCTTTGCATATCAGGCGTCTGAATGACTGGAAGAGTCTGGACATTGCCGAAATCATCAGCAGTCAGGTTTTCAGGCTTTTTCAGTTGGTATGACATTAGGCGTTCAGTATCCGGATCATAATAGGTGTCCAATGGTTTGTTGGGATTCGGTGGAGACTCACGTGCCCAAGCAAACACCTTTCAAAAATTTTATTAAAACATTGTTAAATGTACTCCTAAAAATACCAAACGTAATTGCTACAAAACATCCTCCACAACACATCTATTTATTTATTTTGCCAGATTTTATTTAACACTTGATTCAAATAAAACCTCAAAGCAGTTTACAAAGTGAATAAAACAATAAAATTATAAATAAAAACAGTTAAAAACAAAACATTCTATATCTAGACCATATGTCTGGATATAGAAACTTAGATACAGAAAATAACTGTATTCTCTTTTCATCTAGAAAATTATCTCCCAAGTTTGAATATGTCAGTTCATGCTCAGAACATAAAAGGATGTTCCCTTCTAATGATTCTAGAGAGTTAGATCTAGACTGTTAGCCACATTTTAGTCCTATTGAAATCAATGGGACTAAAGCATGACTTAGTCTGGATCCAAAACACTGACTCTTCATACTCCACCAAATGTAACAGAAGTTTCTGCTACTCAGGGTATTATTTCATTACTATTTATTAGACTTATTAGTCTCCTTTCTTTCTTTTTCTTTTAACAAACTAAATGTGACTTTCAACAATAAATATTCACAGCGATGTGGCAAAATGGCTTCACCGCTGTTCTTCTGTCTAAGCCCTCTATATAACTTCTCTTGCTTCTGCCGAGAGCCAACAATAAAAAGCTTAGCTTCAAAAAACAGTGTACTAATCTTTTTGTACTGAGACATGCAAAACTTGTACAATGCTTTATCTTCATATGCTATCACTATACATTTTCCCTCATCACATTGTTTGTTATGCAATAAATTTTGTTGCACTTCACATTTGGTTTAGACTATTAGGTTTTGTTTTTTGTGGTGGTGGTGTTTTTTTTACAGCTGAGTGCCAATATCAGTTCTTGGCTATTTTTCTTCTTCTTGAGATATATTTTTAATCTCTCCTCTCCCTCTCTTCCCCTCCCTGCCCACCCTGAAACTGCTAATGATTAGAATAATTTTGTCTTCCAAATAATACCTCTTTTGTAAATTCCTGCCGTGATTTCATGTTGAGATTTCCACCCAGTCCTCTTATCAGGCTGATTATAAATTGTCCACGTTCAGTGCACTCATGAAGATGAGACAAACCATTCATCACTGTTCCAACCAAACTTGTTTCTACCACATAGTCATTCTGTAAAATAGAGCATGCAGTAAGCAACCTGTAAACTAGCTTGCAACAGCAGGACCAAGTTTTAGTGCAGAGTCCTATTTAAGTAGGGAGGTAAATATTAACAGAAACTTGAGAGTGGCCAAGACAGCACTCAAAAGTACGTATACAATCTTAAAACATCAATCTTAAAAAAGCAAGATGTCTAGTAGACCATCTATCTTAAGAAGCAACACATAGGTTCTATCTACTATCTTAAAACATCTGCTCTGGTAACTACACAGTGACTATAGTTAATCCTCATAGGCTCCACAATCAGCAGAGCAATGGATAAATGATGAGCAAGAAGGAAAGATAAGACTGACTCCCTCCCTCCTTCTGCCTCTCCACTCTCTCACACCTCAAATGTGTTCTGACCTGAGGGATACCAGACGCTTCTTGGCCCAGGAGATCAGGACTGTCTCCTCAGAGGAGAGACCCAATCTGATATCCCCTTGCCTGTTGAGGCTTTGGTCACAGTGTTATCCATGCAGATGAGCAAGATAGAATACATGTACAGAGCAAGATAGAATCCATGTGGGTACTGCTCCAAGCAAGGCAGGAAATGAAATTGGAGTTCAGCAGAGGGAGAGGCTTTAAACAAGAAAATGCTAATATCATTTCTTGCCTTTGAAACAGGAGGAGGAATTAGAACCCATTTAAAGACCTCCGACATTCAATTTAGAATTTGTCCATTTAAAATATTTATATACAGTGCTTTTTAAAAAAACAAACATTTATCCTACTCATACTGAAATACTGCCCCTCAATGAGGCCAAACTTAGACACTGTTTATATATATATTATCACTCACCTGTTTTAGGACCCAGTTTAGAGCTTTCTCAAAATAATCCCCAATCCAGTTTTCAAGATTTTGTCTGCATTCTTCGGGTTGGTTCCTCAGCCAGGATTTTATCAGTGAATTAAGATCAGTATCTTCATCACTAGAATGGGACATGCCTCAGATTAAAGCAAGAATATATGTTGCCATAAACCAATACATAAACAAGTATAGGAAGAGCACACGCAGCCTCCTTGCCCAAGCCTACAAACAGGGGCGAACGAAGGCTAACTGACACCCGGGGGGGGAGGGGGCGGGCGCCGGCTGCGCACGCATTGTGCTGCTACATACGACACATACAGCACATGCATACCACACTGCGCATGCGTTGTACATAGCAGTTTGCCGCCGGCGCCGCTCGAACGCTGTACAGACGGTGGCAGGATCCTCTGCTTGTGGCTGCAGCTGCGAACGGAGGATATTCCACATGCGGCTGCGGCGGGGTGATGGCTGTTCACGTCACTGCACCCGGGGATGGCGGGGCAAGCACCCCTTGGGGTACCTTGTCACACACACACACACCCCCAGACATGGCACCCAGGGCACACCGCCCCCCTGCCCGATGCCCTACAAACAAGCCCAGAACTTATATATGTTTTTTGAATGGCAGCTAAAAGGTTTATTTAAATAAAATAATCTTCCATGTCATCTGTACTGAAAATTCTGTTTGACAGCTTCAGAACAAGCCAAGCTATTAAGCATGCTTCAAACATTGCCTTCATGTCTTAGCATGTTCCAAAGCTGCTATTTACGATTTCCTGGTTTTGGATGAAATGGAAAACCATAGTTTACTGAAGACTTCCTGGCTTGTTCACTTGCTCATGCAAAGGAAGAAACAAAAAAAAACCTATGTGGCAGCTATGTCTTCTTCATATCTCAGCTTATTAAACCCAACATGGCCAACTATCTAATTGGTGTTTCTTTGAAGCCCTCTTTGAAGTTGTTAATATGCATAAGAATCCCATTACAGTTGCTGTCAGACTCACAGCTCAATTTAAAGGGAACAATAGGGAGAGGTCACCAATTCCATGTATGTAGCGAAGCCTGCCAATAACATTTGTTCAAGAGTTTTGTGCTTTTAAGAGACACTGCCTACCTTCCAAATGAGCAACAAGCAAATGGAAACAATGAAGGCACAATGGAATGAAACAATGGCTGGTTAAAATAATGTGTGTATTTTAAATTAACTACCTCAAATTTTGTTCAACCTTCCTTAGCATGTATAACCACTGAAAAGCACTCTAATGCACATCTATGTCAAATGTCACATTACCTTAGGAAGATCATCCCCATTCGAGATATTGTGGCAGGAGAAGCACAACTCAAATCGTGGGTTTCAAAAACAAAGTTCACATTTGGGCCAAACTGAATTCTTTCTCCACTGGGCATAGTAAGTAGACGGTTGTCATCAAGGACAGAATTCAAAGACTCAATCCATTCAGGATCTATGTCACCATCACATATTATCCATGAAGTAACATCTATTTACAAACAGTAACCAAACATTGTATCTCAAACTAGTCACTTTTCAGAAGGAGTTCAAATTAGATTTATTTTAGCATTTGCAATTGGAGTGGATACAGGGGACAGCAAGTATAAATTCTGAGGAATTCCAATGTGTGCAACTGCATGAATGAACAAACAACTAGATCAAGCCAGATGAATATGCTCTCTCTAACCACATGCTTATAAATGGCTACAATGCAAACAATTCTTATTGTCACCATAGTCGTTTTCTTATTTACTTAGTGTCTTGTAAGTAAACACACATAGTAACACAGCTCCTCTTAGGGTGATATCATAAGATTGACCAAAGTTAGAATTATAATTCTATACACACTTTAATACGTACAGTGTGTCTTATTTCAGAGTAATCAAGATTAGGATCTAAAAATAAAACTCCTTATTAACTTTTTATTGATAATAATCAGCTAAATAGTTTGAGGATTTATACAACTGTGCAACATGCAGAAAACAGTATCTTTAGAGAAGTCAAAGACTGGAACTGAGGGAAGTCAGGGGGTGGGGGTGGGTGGGTTCTGTGGTGGAGGGGGGAGAGATGAAAAATGGGGGGGAATAAGGATAATATGTTTCTGGATAATATGTTTTGTTTTAATTTTGAGTAAAAGTTATTAAAAAATAAAAAAATAAAAAAATAAAACTCCTTGTTTATGAAAGCCAAGATTTCTAATTCACAGACGTACCTGCTGGTTCACGTACCACTTGTCGAGCGCTGTTTGTAAGCACACCATCAGACCATTCTCTGGTGTCCATGTCTATATGGCCTAGTAACTGGCGGCGAGGCATAGCTTTGGGATTCATGGTATATTGTTTCACTACTTTGCCAACTTTCCCAAGTGCAGCCCTCAACATTCTCCAGAGGGTTGATTTGCCTGCGCCACTTGGGCCTACAATAACTACCCCCATCCTCTGGCGTAGTTGCTCATACAGTTCCAGAACTTTCTTGATCTTTACCAAAAGGAAAAAGTAGAAGGATAAAACACACTTAAATGTTTATAGACGTCGTCCCTCAAACAGATAAGGAGCAGATAATAAGACATTTTCAAGTTTTCGTTTAGCTTTTGAAAACAAAAAGGAACATCAAGTACTGGTTCCTTTCACTTTGGGTGAACAAGGCACTTGATATTCTGGATTAACTCATCTCACGACCCAAGGAAGAAAGGAACATGTAAGCAAGTTATGCCATTTAGTCCAGATCAGATGATTGCTCCCTAATTCTGTCCCATGGCCAAGCTTAAGAAAAAAGACTGAGGACTATCCACAGCCAATTAGATAATCTATTCTCATCTATTCTCAGATGAGAATAGAACCTTGGTCCCTCATTCTGCCTCCCAGGGGACTGGCACAAGTCAAAGCTCTCTGCCAAGTGAAGCCTAGTTTCTCTGTGTATAAAATGCTAGCCATTGGCTATAGCCAAGTGTGCCTTGGATGCCTCATTCATCCCAAACCAGAATGAATCTTCAAAACCAGGACCCCATGTTCCTTTATCCATTTACAGTGGGAGAGGCATCCAATAGAGTGGAATGTGCCCTAGCTAACCTGATCTCTAGGGTGGGAACTGGATACAGTATGCTTCCTTTTCTCTTTTTCTTTTTTTGCAGGGTTTGTTTTGACAGAGGGAAACCATAAGAGAAGAAAAATAGCAGAGAGAGAACAAAAGACTCCCCCCCCCCAAAAAAAAATCTGAATTAAAAGAGGACACTGTAGGAGGGGGAAAGGAAATGACTGATCAGCAAAAAAAAAAGTGAGTAAAGGTACCTAGTGGTTTGAGACCATGAATACAGTTCTGTCTTGGGCTAAGGCAGGTAACTTTTATGTTGCAAACAATGATCACAGGGTTGTTTGCAACATAAAAACACTAAATACATAACAGCAAAAAAAAGAAAAGAATTAACACACACACTCCCCCATGGAAGGAGTCATCTGACCAAGTCTAGACCACAAAATTAGTTCACCTGTTCCATTTTGCTGAGCAATGTGAGGAGGTAACTAAAACAACTGGATGCTTCTTTCACACAATTAGATAATAAAATCATTGCTTTTAGTGTCTTTAAATTGCATGGAGGGATTTTGTGTCAAGCAATTCAGATCAGATGAAGAACCGTCCTAAATTATTTTGACTCTAATCTTACAGGTTTGCAAAAGTAAGTGCCACAAGAATCAATGAAGCTTATTAAAATGTAACTTAGTAAAATATTTTTAGGTTTGATTTTACATATATACATTTTGCATATATTCATTTACATAAACCGCAAAAGTATTTCCAATAACGATGGAATTAAGATTTTTTTCTTTTAGTATTTTTATAACCACAACAGATTTACTATAAGTTTCTTAAGACTTTTAGGCAAAGACCAAACTCAAGGTATTCAGTATCAGTTAGGGTTGTAGCTGATACTTACCTGAGTAGATATAATTTCCAAATTGGCCTCCTCAAAGACTTCTCGTAAAGCATTATTTAGCTCTGCATAATCTACATCCTTGAAATCAATACCAGGAAAGACATCTCTAACTAATGCATCAAACCGTGCACAATCTGCAAACGTAAGCTTTGACATCGTATTGAGTCGCAGTGCTTGGACTACAATATGGCTTTCATTAACTACATGGGAGAAAAGATAAGAGGATACCATTTAATTTCTTCGTGCTTCAAGACGTAAGAGAAGCACACTAGCTGCTGTCTAGTATCACAAGATAATGCAATCCCTACAGATGGTGGATTTGTAATGCCTTAAATTTCACGTGGAAGTTCAGTGACAAAAGGGTAAGAGCTAGACGATATACTGAATATGAAAATATTCAGCAGTGTGGTAAAGACATTAATTCTTAGGTTTATGCCACAACTCATAAGAAAGCTATGGAGTTTTTAACAATAAGCTCAACAACTCAGAAAAAATTAACTAATTGTTAATGCAAACCTACTGTGCCAAGCATTGTCTACTGTTTGACAGGACGCCAGAGATTCAACAAACTTCCTATTTTTGATATTTCCCTATGACTTCTACTGCGAAGCAGCATCCAACTTTGGCTCTTATTTGAAGCAACTAGGTTCCTGAGAATGGAACTAGGAATCGAGAGCAATGTGGGTATTACCAGGTCATGGGAATACATCAACTCTGTGTGAACCTAACCCCAGCTCTTCCAATGACTGTGGGTCAGTTGTGGGATTCTAATTGTGGGGGGGAAAGATTTTACATCTGCTGACAAAAAGATTCCCACAAAAGCAGAATGCTTGAATTTGAGAAGTCATATAAAGATATAAAGAAAGACAACATCCAAGTTTTACCTGTCTCTTTCATTCCATTTTTTTTCAGCTGTCGAAGAAGGTTCCCACATCCCCTCAGAACAGTCTTCAGTGCTCGCAAGCCCCAATCATAATGCTGCTGAGGTGTCAAGAGTTCCCTGATTTAAAAAAAAACACAGTCATATTTTAATGCTTCCTCCATGTACAATCATTGATCAACTTCCCTTTAGTACTTGAGAAGAAATCAAAAGCTTTAATAGAGTAATGAAGAGATGCAGAGCCAAGGGCTAAGTTAGAACCCAACATTAAACCATGGTTAGTTCAGCTTAACTCCACTCTCAGAGGTGGTATGCTTCTATTATTCCTGCATTGCAGGAGGTTGGACTAGATGAACTCAGGATCCCACTCAACAATTCTATGGTTCTATGATTCTGAATGCCAGCTGCTAGAAACCACAGAAGGGGGAGAGTGCTGTTGTGCTCAGATGCTGATATGGGCTTCCCATAGGTATCTGGCTGGACACTGTGAGAACCAGACATTGGATTAGATAGGCCACTGGCCAGGCTCACTAACTACACTTCATCTGAAACCATAGTTCGAAACTGGATTATGAATCTCAGCTTGCATTAAGTATGGTATATTATTATGTCAAAGCACATAATAATCATAATTTGCTGTGTCACTCTGTGCCTTCTGCCTCAATGGCTACAGAGATTAAAGGGAAGAGCAGCTGGAACACAAAACTAATAGCGTAGCTAAGAGACATTCACCAGCACTTTCACAAAAATATATATCTAATCTCTCTACTCAGCATTTGGCTCCTTTCTCTGTCCATACCCCTCATTAACAAGAGTCTCCAATCCAATTGCCAGTTATAATTATTACAATAACTTTATAATAGGGGTGGGGAGCCTTTTTGGCTTGTGGAACCAGATTCTTATCTCCCCCCACTGAATGGGTCAACTTTGACAGGTGGTTGAGCCAGCCAATCATCCTAATGACAACAGGTGATTGATTGACAGTTGGGTGGACTGCCCCCCCTTTCAGAGTTGGTCAGCAAGGGTGGGGGAGGTAGTTACGGAGCAGGATTTAACCTCATTCATCCCATGATGGGACGTGGGTGGCGCTGTGGGTTAAACCACTGAGCCTAGGACTTGCCGATCAGAAGGTCGGTGGTTCGAATCCCCGGGACAGGGTGAGCTCCCGTTGCTCAGTCCCTGCTTCTGCCAACCTAGCAGTTCAAAAGCACAAAGTGCAAGTAGATAAATAGGTACCACTCTGGCGGGAAGGTAAACGGCGTTTCCGTGTGCTGCTCTGGTTTGCCAGAAGTGGCTTAGTCATGCTGGCCACATGACCCAGAAGCCGTACGCCGGCTCCCTCGGCCAATAAAGCGAGATGAGCGCAGCAACCCCAGAGTCGGCCACGACTGGACCTAATGGTCAGGGGTCCCTTTACCTTTACCTATCCCCTGATGGGTGTAGAGTTGAGCTATGTGGAGGAGTTCCCTGAATGGAACTGGTATCAGCAGCAAACCTAGCAGGATTTAACACCACCACATCAGTCAGTGAGCAGGGAACTACCACATGCAGCTCAACTGAGCTGATCCCACCTATCAGCTGAAATCAAGGTGACATCAGTTAATTGACAGGTAGGTATGGTTTCAAAAGGATGGCCTCATGAGCCAAACAGGAGCCCCTGACAGAGCTTCCCCACCTCTGCCCTATAAAGTTAGTCAGTATTACTATGCTTGTATTGGGGAAGGAGATGTAAGTCAGTAATTCCCCTAAAGCCAGTCAGGAAATTGATGCATGGGCTGGCATTTGAATCTGGGTCTTCCAGCTCATAGCACCTACCCTGAATGAATATGCGACACTAGATCAAAACAAGAATGCTTCACAGGCATGACTTCTCCCTCTACGATTTTTAGTATTCAGGAATAGCAAAGTACCATGTGAGGTGATATTAAAGAATTAGCATGCATCCCAAAGAGCCAAAGTTTATATTTCCTAAATGGAAGGCCTGGAGATAGAATAAAACACCTACCTTGCTAAATTAAAAATATCCACTAATTTTCTTCCCAGAGTTTTTGCATCTTTGAAACCTTCTGAATATAAAATCACTTCTGCAATGAGTTCATTATCAGGCCGAGTCATAGCAACGGGCCTAAAAAGTTGTTTGAGATTGTCGGGCAATTTTTGTCTGCCTCCATAGCCCTTTCCAGCAGGATTCATTGTGATAAAAATTCCAGAGTTGTGATCCATTTCCACCTGACATTTAAAAAATGCATTCATAAGGGACTTATGAAACAATTGTATATCTAATGACTATTTGGTAAAGTGACCATTTCCCCATGTATTCTCATTCCCCATTTGCCAGAAATGGCAAGAAACAGCTCTACCCTGAAGCTATTTCTTCACATCTTCCTTTGAAGCACCAGCACCAGCCACTGACCCAAACAGAACATTGTACTAAAGAGGAAGTTGCTCTGATCCACTGGTGCCAAACAAATACATTTTAGACATCTATCTAGTTTTTATGTTCTTTCTCTTTATGAGAGCCTTCTAAAGATAATTGTTGAAATTACTAAAATCCTTCGAATTATACTAGTTTACCGTTAGGACAATTCTTTGACCTTTACAGTTTTTTTCATGCAAAAAACTAAAAAAGGTCTCATTAAGAAATTTGGAAGAAAGAAAAAAGTAGATGGGCTCCAAGGATGATTCTTTCACTCATTAAGATCCTACAGATTAGAGCAGGCATCCCTAAACTCAGCCCTCCAGATGTTTTGGGTCTACAACTCCCATCATCCCTAGCTAACAGGACCAGTGGTCAGGGATGATGGGAATTGTAGTCCCAAAACATTTGGAGGGCTGAGTTTGGGGGTGCCTGGATTAGAGTGTCACTGCAAGAGTACAGGAACAGACAAGGTACATTAACTCAAAATAAAGAAAATGGCAGAACTGTTGTAAAAGAGGATAAAAGACCATACTTTACCTCCTTTCCAAGTAACTCACACACAGGTTGGTGTTTCTTTAAAGCATGTTGAATTGTCTGGATCTGCATAGATACAGCAGACAGAACAGCTTCCTCCAGCCGGTTGAATTCATCAAAACAGCCCCAGGCTCCACATTTCACTAAACCAACAAATATTCGCCCCATAGATTTCACATCAATGCCCTTGAAATAAGAATGTTAGTTAAGATATGGAACCTTCAGTATTCTATTTCCTATTTGAAAAGTTTTAATAACTGTATTGAAGGGGGGGAGTAATGGTATTTGAAAAATATATTAGGGCCTATTCAGACATTGCTTCCCTCTCCCACTCCTCATGCATTGGGGGACTAGTTTGCACACAGGTCTTCGTTTTGCATACTTCCTACTCCACTCCTGTTAATAGAAGATAGCACACAAACTAGGAGTTTCTGCCTTGATTTAAATACTGGTTCTGTGTTTCTCTTTCACAAGCTTACAAGGAATCAGAGATGGCACTTGGGGAGCAAAAGGAAACATAAGAGCCCAAGACCCACTTTTGATTTCATCACACGCAGAGGTCTGCGGCAGTGGCAAATACTGTCTGAACATTGTGATATTTATGAATAGAGTAACTTTATAAATTACTGTTCATTCGGGATAATTTTACTTTGCTTTTCACAACCTGACTTCAAAAGGGACTTGCAAAAATATAGCATTAAAAATAACGCAGCAGTAGCTTATAAAGGTCAAAACCAGGACTTGGAATTGAATATGCTGCCTTACCTCGTCACAATTAAAAACTAAAACTTGTCTTCCAAGCAGTCCTCCCAGAGCCTTTACAGATTCTGTCTTGCCAGTTCCTGCTGGACCATAAGGATTCCCTCCGAGGCCCATCTTCATAGCTTGGGTAAGCGTGAGGTAACACTTATCAGTTAATGGCGTGTAAACAAGCTTTGGCAAATTACCCTAATGACATAAAGAAACGTGTCTTATCATCCAGCACAATAAGATCAAATTCACAATCCTAGCTCAATCGTACAGATGTAAAATAGACAACAGAACTGCAAACTCCAAATAAGTAATAATCTCAAATGTCAAATATGAGGGAAACCATGCAAATGTGCATAAGTCTATATTTCCTGAAGTCGCCCACAAATCTGTTAGCTTGCCATGGAAGGAACGAAACACACCATGAAGTGAAAGAGGTACCTTATGTATGTCATATGACTGAACAGTTGATGATTAAAAAAAGGTAAACAAAAATGGCTATTACAGTTGATGGGGACCATGTTATCAAGAGCAAACACAAATGAAAATAATTAACCATTCATTCTGGGATACAGGAGTCAAGAAATGTTTCAAGCACTTCAGCTAGTGAGCAAGGATGACTATAGTTTTTGCTCCCCTTAAATAATATGGAATGTGCTATGAAGGAGGGATGGGGAAAGCAGTAATATTTCTGAATGCAAGAAAAATGCATGATTAGGAGATCCCTGCAATAAATTTTGAAACTGAAATGAGAACAGTACCTGATACTCATAAGTGTACTCGAGTTCAGCATCCACCATTTGAATGTAGCATCTTTGATTCTTTAGATAAAACCTGAGTTGCTTCTTCCAGGCCCAGTCATCATTGCTCTGCACCTGGGCTTCATTTAGCTGCCGCACAGTATCAATGTTATGAATAACATCAAGAATAAGAGCTTTAAGCTTCAGCTCAAGGATCCCAGATTCTGAAGATAAATAATATTATTTCCAGGAGACCATTAAACAGACCGTTAAAAGTTTAAAAGCAATTATATTAGCCTCTTATTTATCTTGCTTTATCCAATCATAAGCTTCTCGTTTACTCTTACAAATGAAATGTAACAAAAGGGGGGAAAGTGTCACCCATTGTATACAATGTAACTATTTAACAGATGTAATTTTTTAAGGATCTGGATTTAGAAGAGCAAGCAGCTTGCCAAGTGTCTTATCTTCTAGTATTAATTTTTAATAATTTTATTATTTATACCTCGCCCATCTGGCTGGATTTCCCCAGCTACCCTTATGGTATACATTAAATGGTTTGCATTACAGTTAGCATTGGAATGTCTAATTCAAATGGATTATTAGAGGATCAAACCTCTCACCCAGCACATGCCCAGAAGTCATATCCATTACAGTGGTGCCTCGCAAGACGAAAATAATCCGTTCCGCGAGTCTCTTCGTCTAGCGGTTTTTTCGTCTTGCGAAGCAACCCTATTAGCGGATTAGCGCTATTAGCGGTTTAGCGGCTATTAGCGGCTATTAAAGGCTTAAGGGATTAGCTGCTAAAAGGCTATTAGCAGCTTAGTGCCTTAGAAAAAGGGGGTGGGGAGCGGAAAAAAATCGCAGGAACTCGCAAGACATTTTCATCTTGCGAAGCAAGCCCATAGGAAATTTGTTTTGCGAAGCACCTCCAAAACGGAAAACCCTTTCGTCTAGCGGGTTTTCCGTCTTGCGAGATATTCGTCTTGCGGGGCACCACTGTATTTTTAACCTAAAATTACTGGTTGTGATAAACAGATGAGGTAGTAGTACACCTCTGAACTGAGAACTACCACCCCATCACCAACTTTCCCTTTTAGGACAAAATGCTTCCCTTGGGGAAGCCTAAGTACCACCTGAGGACACCTTACATGCACAAGGAATCCTACATCCCCCGACCTGGACTTTGAAGTCAGCAGAGGGGCTCTTTCTGGGTGTTCCAGGCAAATCAAAATGTCAGGATGTGCTGACCTGCGATGGTTTCATAGTTCACTGATGATATTTGGCAATTCACTGATAATGTTAATTGTTCGATTGTAATTTCTCTCTCTAATATATTGTTTTATACTGCTTTGGAAGCCACTGTGATACCTTTGCCATTTTGAGCAGTCAAAATGAAATACTGCGCATTAATCACATACAAAACAGTTCTGGATTACAGTCAAAATGGGTACAACCATACAAAATTACAGCCGTCATTCCGATTGTACAATTAGGGGGATAAAATTATTACTATAATTAGTAACAGCAAGTGTGCTTCAGTTATGAGAAAATAATTTCAAGCCTGGGGGAAAAAGCCATTGCAATCCTCTTTCATACCTGTATTGCCTGAATCTTCTGTATTAGTGTCTATGCTGGTGTAATGCTCCAATTTAGCCATCAGTTCTAATTCTAACTGTTGCAAATTACCTTCTTTGATTGCACATTCAACATCTTCTGTGAACTGAATTTGTTCAGCTAAACAAATAATCTATTGAGAAAACAATATTCATAAGCAAGAATGGATTTATATGTATACAGTGATAGATGCTTCAACAAATCTTACCACTTCATTCAGTGTTAAGCAAACTTCAAACCCACACTACTCCTCTGCTAAAACATACTAATAAGCAAAGAGCTCTTCAAGTAGCTGGTTAACAATCTAATGTATGTTTTTTTAAGAAGCAAATTGCATTGAGTTCAATGGGGCTTAGTTCCAGCCAAAGGGGACCAAGTCATTTTTTTTAAATGTATGGAAATAAAGGGTTATGTTTATTTGAAGACAGTAATAATCTGGAGGTTCAAAGAATAGATTGAGCTGCTATGCAACAGCTACAGGCTACAGGCACCATAAGTGACTGGTAAGAGTCACCCACCACTCAGCCTGGAGTAGAGTGACTCAAACAGGCAGCTCTTGGCTGCAAGCTGTTGTAGCTCACTGCACCATTCACAGAAGCACTGGGAGTTGTTTGCAAAAACCAGGAGACTTCAATCCTGCCTAGGGTCTGCTGGGGTTCTGGGAACAGAAGGTAGCAACACAGTAAGTTTATGGTCATGCCCTTAACTTTTAGGTTTCCATTAAATATTATTTAAAGCCAGCCCAGATGAAGCTTCAGTTACTATTGGGCTTCTTAAAAATACAGTGTTCCAACAAACAAACAAACAAACAAAAGTGTTCCCACCTTTTACCAGGGTTTTCTACCAAAACTGTGCCTGACCTTCAAATATAAATGAATAAAATCCAACATAACTATCTGTTAACCTCCGCCTGTTAGCTTTAATTCAAAGTGCACAAAAATATTATTCCTCCAAATGCAGTCTCTCCTTAAACAATTTTAATAACTACCATATTGCAAAAGAAGGAAGAAGAACTACCTGTGAGGGGAAAAGTGATGGATCAATGGAACCCTGAGTTCTTTTCCCAGCAGTTACGCAGTCACACAGTAACTGTTTCAATGTTTCTTTCATCACCGAAGAAAGTTTGTTTAGCCAAACCTAGCAAATAACATAAAAGGCAACATCACAAATCACACTTACTTCTCCCAGTTTGTGTTATTATGTTTGAAGTCTACTTGCTTACCTCAACATCATTTGATAGGAGGATTTTATTTTTTAAAGGTACAACTTCGCCTTCTAAAGATTTCATTGCAAGAATGTTTTTAAAGTCCTCATCAAAGCTCACACTGTGAATTCCTGTTAATTAACAGCATAATATTCAATTAATGAAGTATAATCTACTCCATGTTATTAGATTACAATAAAGCTTTTATACTACAGTACTATGTTTCATAAGAGAGGATTCAGTGTCTAAATAAATGTGCTCGTAATTAATGACATAATTTTATTAAAAAGTTCATCACTGTTATATGCATGCATGCATAAATGACAAGACAATTATTATTTTTTAAAAGCAAGACTTCTGAAGAAAGATTTTCATCAGCCTTCCGTGGCTCAGGTGTTATACTTGAAGTATTTTCCAATTTTTCCATATCAACTGCTAGAAAGGAACTCTTTTTTATTATTATTTGAAAGTGAAGATGATTGTAACTAAAGGTGCTTTGAAGGCTTCTATTGCCAGGAAACTAAGAACTGACTGCCAGCTGTTTCTAGATATACAGTAGTACCTTGCAAGACGAATGCCTTGGAAGACGAAAAACTCGCAAGACGAAAGAGTTTTTCGTTTTCTGAGTTGCTTCACAAGACGGATTTCCCTATGGGCTTGCTTCGCAAGACGAAAACGTCTTGCACCTTTTTTTTTAAACGGCCAATGCATTCCTATGGGAAACCGTCAATAGATAGCGGTGCTTCGCAAGACGAAAAAATTCACAAGACGAAAAAACTCGCAGAACGAATTAATTTCGTCTTGCGAGGCACCACTGTATGCAGGTTTGTAAAACCCTTGCACACAACATTGTTTTATGCACGAATTGCTTCTCATGTGGCATCCTGAAGCAATGAAATGACTCAACTTACCAGCAAAAAGCTTCTTCAGGTGAGACTGAATAACTAAAGGATTGGTAGACTGTCCCAAGATTTCTAGAAGATCATCGTCCCCAATAAAATAGAATCTAGGAAATGCAGAGCGCTTTTCCTGTTTCAAAATAGATGAATTCATTCTGATTTTAATGCTAATATCACATTCCTCACTTTCTTACAAATGAAAATAGGCATAGCTCTGTACTTATAACTTTGCTATCCGTGCACCAAGGTATACTGGCCAAACAGCCCACCCACTCTTATAGATTGCTGCAAGCACCTCTCTGCTTGCTATATGCTGCATTTATTTGATACAGAAATTGCCTCTCCTACACTGACAGGAGTTTATGTTAATAAAATACCCCAAACAATTTATTTTTAAATAATATATATATCTAATAGAATCAGAGGCCATTCCGTGCTGCCTGCTTTTCTGCATGCGCCCCTGCCCACGACATTCACCAGCCTGTAGCAACTAGGCTTGCTCAATCCTCACTGGGCTGTTTGGGTGTTTCGCTTTTGTTTTTTTGCCCTTTTAGGTTGCTTCTATTTTTCCCTACTTCTACAATCCTTGGGATGCGCAAACACATTCTTTCGTGTTTCTCAGTGACCCTATTCTGACTCCATCTATGTCAGCTCACTATTAGATTAGAAATGTTTACCTCCAAGAATTCATTTAAGGATTTCTGACATCTCTGAAGCTGGTCAAGAATAGTGATCAAGGCATTTCTTATTCCTGCTCGAGCAGTCAAGGATGTTATGCGGTTGTCAAGCTTGATATCTAACAATATTGATCTTTTAAAAGAAGGGGGAGGGATATGTCATTATAATGTGAAAAGTCATAGATTAATTCCTAAATTATTGCTGCAGTTGCATCCATGTTATAAAACTATTAATTCTGTTCCTGGGTATGAAAACACACGAGATTAAAATAAGCTGTGCATACTTTTTTGCATTGTTTCATTCTGAAGAATGTTTTGAGATATTTGGATTGAAAGACATTGTGCAGCATAAAACTGACCTGAAGTCTTCATCGACTCTGTTGAAGCGGGCTTGCTCACGAGGTAAAGCTCCACGCCCAAAAATGGGTTCCAGATAGACCCACTTCCTCTGAATTTGATTTAAATTTTGAAGATACTCATCCAGCTCAGCAAGTTTCTTCTCCCAAACAAAAACTTTATCTTGAAAACCTTTGTAATATGGAGAGTCCTTGAGTGACTGGAGGAGGCAACGATTGTCACCAACCTGGTTGACAATGTCTTTCCAGTCCTTAATCAATTTAATCATCCGGCTCTGGCTGTCTTCATAATCTGTCAATGAAAAGACAGCTCCAATTCCCCACAGCTCGAGCTCACGCAGGGCTTCTCGGATTGTGACTTCGCCATGAGCCCGACTGTTCAAATCCTGTTTTCAGACACAAATCACATTCAAGCAAATGTTTGATTCTCATTTCTACTACAGCCAAACTTAAAACAAAAAGAGATTCAGACAAATGACAAGTCATGAAATATAATTTGTTAATCAATGCAAGTTTATCTTTTTAAAATCAAACACTATGGAACTATCTACATGTGAATGATGATTTAAGGAATTAAATAAAAGGTTCTATGACAAACGCCACCTTTTCATTCACACAACAGCCACTCCCATGAATCTTATGGAATCCACAATGCGGCTCTGAATAGCAGTTACTAAGAATCACCGATGAGCAGAATGCTGCTGTGCTGAACTCCTGCTTGCATTCTTCCTGCAGACATCTGAACTAGATGGGCCACTAGCCTGATCCAGCAGGATCTTATGTTCACGCAGTGAGCCTCCTGTAACAATCTGGGAGAAACACACTCCTCCACTTCTGTTCTATGCGGCCTAGGACCCACGTACCTACGAGACCGCCTCTCCTGTTATGCCCCACAGAGGACCTTTAGGTCCACAAATGACAACATTTTGAAGGTCCCAAGTCGCAAGGTGGTTAGATTGGTCTCAACAGGGGCCAGGGCCTTTTCAGCACTGGCCCCAACTTGGTGGAACACTCTGTCACAAGAGACTAAGCCCCTGCGGGACTTGACATCTTTCCACAGGGCCTGCAAGACAGAGCTGTTCCGCCTGGCCTTTGGTTTGGACTCAGTCTGACCCTTATGTTTCCCTCCCCTTATGGTTTTGATCTATGGGCTATGATTAAAATGAGGCTGCATTTTAAATTGTATTTTTAACCTGTATTTTAAATTGTTTTTTCTCCTATTATGTTTTTATTGTAATTTTACTGGTGTTAGCCGCCCTGAGCCCAGCTCTGGCCGGGGAGGGCGGGGTATAAATAGAATAATAATAATAATAATAATAATAATTCTATCACTCCACTCTCCTTCCACTAACTTAGGTGTCAGGAAATGATCTAAAGGAATCTGAAATCTGCTGCTCATCCTCCAGACAGCAGTCACTCACACTCTCACACAACTAGAAAAACAGTGCCACAAAATAGGAGTGTGTGTACACACACACACATACACACACACAGACACACACACCTGATCCAGGCAAAAGACAGGAAATTGCTGAGCTAGATGGACCAATGGCCTGACTTTGGATGGCCATTTATCATAGGTGCTTTAGTTGAGATTCCTGCATTGCAAGGGGTTTGAACTAAATGATGCTCGGGATCCCTTCCATCTCTACAATTCTATGATTCTATGATCCAGAGAGAAAGGTAAGGTAAAGGGAAAGGACCCCTGGATGGTTAAGTCCAGTCAAAGGCGACTATGGGGTTGCGGTGCTCATCTTGGTTTCAGGCCAAGGGAGCCAAGGTTTGTCCACAGACAGCTTTCCGGGTCATGTGGCTGTTTACCTTCCTGCCGCAGAAGTACCAATTTATCTACCTGCACCAGCATGTTTTCGAACTGCTAGGTTGGCAGGAGCTGGGACAGAGCAACGGGAGCTCACCCCGTTGCGGGGATTCGAACCGCCGACCTTCTGACCGGCAAGGCCAAGAGGCTCAGTGGTTTAGACTACAGCGCATCCCTCTGATCCAGAGAAAGACCCACTGAGAATGAACTGTGTGGACACTAGAGAGCAACCTTGATCCACATGCCCCTCCATTCAGCACCACAGAAGAATGGAAACTACAAAAAATGTTTTAATAGCCAAGTAACTGCTCCACATAATTTTCTGCTTCCCAGTACAACTTTGAAAAGTAATTCTTGCCTTCAGTTCTGCTGCTTTTTCCACGATGACATCAGCCACTTTTAGAAGGTCTCCAAACACCAAGTTCTCTAGACTAGTACCCTTGGGAAGACCAAGAATACGAAAGAGGTCCAGCCAATGATCTGGCGACAGATGTTCTCCTCGAACGTATTTCAAGACAGGAAGTGTCATCTTTGGCAAGAAATAAATAAATGTATATGTATGAGTCTACCTCGTTTTAATATATCCTTGTTACATTCAGACACATAACTAGATTATTCTTCTGAATACTTAACAGTTATATGCATACAAAGTATTATTAAAATCTGGAAAGGAGCTCAAAATTTATCTAACTTTCTACACGACAGAACAATTCCTTATCTTCCTGGGCTCCTTTTGTGAGAAAGGGTGGGTTAAAAATTAATTAATTAATATGAGATGCCTTCTTCTTGCACAACTATTGAATTTAACCTTCCATAAACACATATACATTTATATATAAAAGCACCTCTCATAAATTTTGTACAAAGTATTCCAATACATCCTTTTTGCTTTCTTCCCCTTTTAAATTCAGCACCTTACTTTGTATGTGTCAACCTCTTTCTGCAACTTCACAGTCATTATAGTGTGTTCCTCAATCTTTCTCAGCTTGTCATGCCAGTTCAGTAAGAATTCTTCAAACAAGTAGGTCTTGCTTCTGCAATGGAACACATGTCAAAGAAAGTTCACAATGGGTCAACTACTGTTATAACCAAGGAATGCCAGCAGCTCAGAAAAAAGACAGACCTGAATGTAATCCAGTCTTCATTGGCTTTTTCTTGAAAACCTTCTTGAAATTGTTCATATAATGCCCAAATTTCTGCACAGCTTTCAATGTCTCTGCGTATTTCATCGGCTAAAGAGAAATCAGGCTCTTCTAACTCAAAGTGACAGCAGTCGTTGCTGAAGGAAAAGAACACGGCAATGTTAAAATTGTATCCCAGATAAAATTTTATATCCCCCTCTTCCCTTAAAGAGCTCAGACTGGGCTAAATGGGGCTTCTGTCCACATGGCTTCAACAATGCTGAAATATCAGCAGCTCTCAAACGATTAACTGGGCCGTTTTATTTTTATTACATAACTAATGTTCTCTAGGCAACAAGAGTATCCTGGCCAGGTGAACAATTGAAGGTTCTGCTAATGTGGATGTTTGCATTGACAAGGTATCTTTTACACAAAGCTAAAGAAAATTCAGGATCTTTCCATTTCAAAATGATAATAATTACTACATATGTTGCCTTGCTATTTAAGCATTATAAGACACAGAATTGACAATTTCAGGAAATGACACTTTATACATGGTTATATTTTGCTCATTCTTGTCTAGCTTGCTTTCAAAAATTGTATTTACAAGACTTTATTATTTTATTTATTATTTGTTTATATTTATTAAAACCTTCATCAGTAGATCTCAGGACGGTTCACAACATAAAAATACAAAATAAAAAACACAAAATGCATAATAACAAATACAAATCACAAACCCCACCACCCCCTCACTTGTCCTGGACACCACTTATAGGGTAATATATATATTCATGCATATGGAGAAATAAACATACATTAACTTTTGTTTTGTGTTCTCAAGTTCATCAAACTCAATTTTCTTTTCCTTTATGGTCTCAGCACTCTTCTGAAGCAAATCATGATGACCTGTTTCGATTACATCATCCTTGGGTTTTAACTGGTCCCAGCGAGCTTTAAACTTCTCCAGCTCTTGAAAGTATGTATGAATACGTGACATCACATTACTTTTCATCACTTCAATCTAAAGAACAAAGAGTGAGGTTTAAAATGAAAATCTTACTACTTTCCTTGGAAAGCTTATACTAAAAGCAGACAGATGCTATCAGTCTGCCTAATAGTGCATTACAGACATATTAGAGTAGCTATTATTCAAACTAGCATTGCCGTATTTTATATTTCATAGAAAAGGAATTATGTAGATACACTTGTCACAGAGCCAACTCACGACAGTAAAATGTGGATTTGGTGGCAAAATCACATTTGGTGCTGTGCAGTGGGTCAAGTGGTCCTCAAAGAACATGTTATTGAAGCATCTGTGTTCACAGCTAAAGGCTTTTATTAATAATATTTTTAGATTGTCTGATGTAAAGTAAACCTCTGGACATATTTTTCTGCCATGTAAAAATTGGCAGGGGGGTCCCAAACAACATTCCCTCCCCACTTCCTCTATTCAGCTGTCCTTGCTCCAAAATCCTGATGCAAAACATGCTGAGCAGTCCAGAACACTCTACAGTGGTACCTTGGTTGTGGAATCGCTTGGCTCCCAAACAAATTGGCTCCCAAACGCCGCAAACCTGGAAGTAAGTGTTCCGGTTTGTGAACGTTTTTTGGAAGCTGAACATCCAACGCAGCTTCCGTTGCTTCCAATTGGCTGCAGGAGCTTCAATCAGAAGCCATGCCTTGGTTTTTGAACAGTTCCAGGAGTCAAACAGACTCCCGGAATGGATTACGTTTGACAACTAAGGTACCACTGTACTGGCAAAAGCATTATGGCCCTCTAAACCAAAGTTACCCTATCAGAGGGGTCGGGAACTGAAAGCCTGAGGACCAAATACAGACCTCCAGGCCTCTCTATCTGGCCCCTGCAACTCTCTCTACAGCTCTGCTTCACATGCAGAGCACTTTTGCCAGGCTTGAATGTGTCCTTGAATGTTATACCAGTTGCTGGGAATCACAGGCAGGAAAAACGCTGTTGTGCTCATGCCCAGTTTGCTGGCTTCCCACAGGCATCTGGTTGGCTACTGTGAAAACGGGATGCTAGACTAGATGAGCCACTGGCCCGATCCAGCAGGCTATTCTCCCATTCTGTTAACAACTCTTGCTTGATGAAGACTAGAGTGGGGGTGTGAGGGTGTGCAGGAAATGGCCTAATGTACACAGGTAAAATTTACATGTGTTGCTATCCCCCTTTTGCCTCTAGTCCCTGCCCACCACTGGCATGTGGCCGCTGGAAAGTTGCCCCCAAGGAAATACTGCCCTCAAGCTGAAAAACATTCCCATCCCTACATAATTACCTGACAGAATCAAAAGATGTTCATGCACAACTGAAAAAAATAGTAAGTCAAGGGGCGGAACGTTTACAATTCAACCCCAAATTACCTGCTCTCTTATCATAAGCTGATGACTTTCCATCATTAATTCAAATTTATCCCACGTAGCTCTCAGGTTGCCAATGGTTTCAATGCCCCCACCAGCCACAGTTCGCAGAAGTTTGTTTTTACCTTCTGCTTCTTGAAAGAGACGGAAGATCTAAACAAAGAGGTTTTTTAATTAGTAAAATTGTCAATGCCACCGTATTTGTTTATGCCAGTAAATGCTACAACATTAACCTTTGTTTTAGATTTATTCAAACTGCAATAAATTGCCCCCAACAGTTTCCCAAGTTTCTTTATTTTTCTTTATATTGAGCAAGACTTTGGGTACAATTGTCATTCAGACACAGATATGGCAGCTTAAGTCTCTCACTCTGGCTGAACAGGGCATCAGTTAGCTCATCCTGGTGGATCTCAGGTCAGTGTAGGTCCTGAAAAGGCGAAGGCTCCAAGTGAGTGATGGGAAAGGGACAGGAATGGTGGTAGGGGTGTGCCTTACACTAGGTGCTCAACCAATTCAGCTCGGTAACATGGTCTGGTGATCTGGCCTAGGTTCCACCAGCAAAAAGGGTGCTGTTAAGTCAAACCACACAATGAAATCAATGGAGTGGCCCTCAGAAAACAGGCCCAGGCACACCCAGCAGTCGCACTCCCCACACAAATGACACTGCGAAAACACAACTCTTTTTAAACCACAAACAAGCACAGAAAAAACTCTCAGCATGAAGGAAGAAGTAAAAACTGGTAGGGCCTGGCCAGGTGACAGCAGAAATCTCTTATTCGACTGAAATCCTGCCTGCAAACACTAGATGGCGCTCACCCCACCTGAGATACTCATTCACTCAAAGGGTGATAGACCTGTAATCACCTCCCATATCCCCTACCTGGCCAGGCACCTCCATTTGGTCAGGGAACAAGAGCCTGATGTTTGCGTCCTTGACCAAGCAGAGTGAGAACCGTACAGGGATATGAAAGGTCTCCCATTCACCCTGACCACTTGGCATGTTGAATGCCCATATGCAATGCCAAGAGAGGGTCTGTTGTATCCTACAACGACCCCCTCTGTGCAGGGGGAGACTTGGTAGTACAGAAAAAAATTACCTCTTCTTTTTTGTCTTTCAGGTTTTTATATTTTAAATTATCTTCTGTTACTTCATCTACAGTTTGGGGCCTTGCTATCAAGGTTTTCATGGCATCATTGAGAAATGAAGAAATATCATGTAGATGACCTAAACAAAGGAAAATAGAAAACAAAAGTTTTGGTTTAACACAACACAAATGGTACAGCAGGGGAAAGTCTTTTCTTTCTTTCCTCCCACAAGGAAAACAGCATAAGCAACCAGACAAAAGCATCGTACTGGATTTTAACAGTTTTTAAAAATTGGGGCAGTAACTAGACATAATGCACAGCCCTTAATAACAGTACAATCCAAAACAGTTTAATTGGTGAAATATCACTTAAGAATGCTTAGTCCCACAGCAGTTAATATTACTTACTGAGCAGCAAAAGATGGATGTGGGATAAGACTGTTTAATATACAAAATCATCGCTCTTATTATGGAAGGTTATTATGGATGATGCAACCAAGTGCACAAATGTTACTTTTCAAAAGCCAGGCCGGCACGCCCACCAGAGTCACTATATGTCACAACATATCTGATAACTAAAATAATGCTATGCAAGGTAACTGTTTTTCACAGAGGGAGCAGGAGTGAACAATTTACTGCTATTTTCTAAGACTTTAGCAAGAACGTTTCTCTCTTTTGAGCATTACCTTGTATGGACTTTCTCAAAGACATCACGAGAACATCATACAACTTCTGGATAAGATCATCAATCATAGACTTCACAGGGTTGCAATTCACTATTATGCAATCGACCTTCACAGTGCTTCAAGAATTAAGACAACCAATGATATAATAATATAGATTACAGAGTTTAAAATAAACTTTAAACTGTACAGATTTGAAATATGGTCCATTTGTAACAACAAACCATGGGCTGTCATTATAAACATGAGCCTGAACAAACCTTTGACTCTTCTCCCACACCTCCATCATCTCTTTCACATTCAAGTCGAGATTACTGAAAGCTTCTCACATTGCATATGAATAAATAAACATGTTTGTGGTTTAATAGTTTGGTTCATTAATTAACCACAATTAGAAGAAACTAAAGTCTCTCAAATTTGACTATAAGAAGAAACTAGTTTATTTGAAAGCTCTTCTCATGCATGCAGGGCAAAGGAGCGCAGAGCATGCAAATTCAAATTCAGGGGAATGAGTGCTGATAACATTCATATGCATCCCCAAGTTGTTCAGCTTTTTGGCACACCAGAAGGCTGCCCCACATTGCTCTACATCAGACACTCCAATCATTCAAATTGTGGTTTAACTCTCTTTAGAGAGGTTTTGACTAGACTGACTGGCACTAGCTTCTCTGATTTTCAATTCATTATGAGACTCAGTTCAAGATTCTGGTTTTAATCACTACAGCCCTAAACATCCTATGACTAAATTATCTCAATAAGTACTTCCCTGCATGAGTATGCCTAATAACTTTGATCTGTTCCACGTCCACTCACACTAAAAATTACCCCAAATGAGATTCCCCCACCTCCCAATTTCCACTGACAGATTACTCAGGCATAAAATGAATTTGCTCATACAGTCCATGCTATCAAAACCAACACATGCAGGAACTTATTACTCATTTATAGTTCTTCCAGGGTACAATACCTTGGAAGGCGCTCCACTTCTTTTCCTCGCAATTTTAGGGCTTTGAAATTTTTTTCCCAGTCCTGTTCATTGAAAAGATGATTCTCCACCAGAGCTTCCATATCGACTTGTCCAATTATAACCCACTCCTTTGCCGTAGCATCCATATTTTTATAACAGAGAAGATGAAAAGTCCTTTGTGTAAAATACTCAACATATTTTTTTAAACAAAATGCTAATTTTCTAAACAGGCAAACAAAGCATGACTCAAATGACTCTGATGCAATCGGTTCTTACCTACATGAACCCTTGACATCATAAATCAAAGCACAATCCCATCTTTTCATACCAGAAAGTGTAGGTTTCACTGTCCATGATGGCATCCCATGCTAGATAGAGGAGGTACACTGTTTATTTAAAATGGCCACGCATTCATGGGGCCAAAAATGAGAACGAACTGCAGGACTCCAAAGGCCTCTGTGTTTGCAAGTCTCAGATCACTGTCCTACCATCTATCTGGACATTTCAGAAATCTTACAGCCTGTCTACACACACAGTGTATACCTGGCCCTTAAAGCCACCTCTGGTGAATTAATCATTTTAAACACAATAGCTGAGATTCACATGTTCCAGCTGTTTCTTAAGCAGCTGGTCATGCAATGATGTCCACATTCCCACGGCTTCTTTTCAAATTCCTCCTCCAAAACTCTACATTTAAGGTCAGACAGCTAATCCAAAAGAAAATTCTGAAAGAACTCTAGTTCACAAGTGCTGACATTCAAATTAAGTGCCTTGTGGGATTGAAGCTCAAAACAGAAGTTCCTTTATACACCCTATTTGCACTGCTTCGGCCAAATCCTACTGGTTAGCATGTCATAGCCACACCTAAGAACCTCCTACTAAACATCTGTTGAATATTTGTGGGCAATCCATCTCTAATAATCATAAAATTTGAACAGCAATTATTATATTTCATATTTGATATATAGAACAAAAGGCTGCAGTTCCAAGCAAATTTACAAATAACTCCCATTGATCTTAGTGGAACTTATATCTGAGTAAGTATGTTCATGCAGCTAGCAGATGTGAATCAATTGACATGCAGCAGACATGTGCTAGGAAGACACAGCCAATCAGCACACTCTGGTGCATGCCCTTAAGAGATGCATTTCTAATCTATATACCTTACATGTTTATTGCAAGCAATATAAATACATGACCTGCAACAAATGTGATTGCAACATGAAGTGAAGAAGCACTCAGGTGCTTGACTAAGCAAAATGGAATATAAATGAAGGTTAAGCTGCTTCTAAGCCCATGTTTAAAAGCCCTTGAGGCAAATGCAACTATTTCTGCACCTTAAATTGGTCCGCAACTTCTGCCAATCTTCGGAACAAGTCTTCCGCTTTACTGAAAGTGGTGAGAAATCCACTTGCGTTTCTTTCAGTCATGACAGAAAAAATGCACTCCTCATCAGTTTCACTTACGCCCCTAAATTGGTTTGGAATAGAAATGAATCTCTTCATTTCTCTATAATATCTTGCTCGTACTTCTTCAAAAGGAGGTTTAAACTGTATTCTTCCTTGTCTGAAAAAATGTTTTTAAAATACATTAGCGATTAGAATCACATACCAAGGACCAGCTAGGTTGCAATTACTATATTAGTAGGTATGGAAATGTACGTATTGTTGTTGATTTGGCTAATTGAAAGAAATAAACTTACTTGTAAGTTAGATCAATGTTTATTTCTGGTAAATTTTCATTGAGTGCTTCCAAGCCCATTTGATACTGATGCTCCAGAGCTTTATACAATTGATGGTTCCAGTGCAGCCTCCATGCTTTCATGTCACGCGCAAGGAAACCCTATCATTTGACAATATTAGAACACAGTCAAAGGTTAAGAAGTCCTAACCATAGAAGCCGTTCACCATGAGAACTAATTGACTCAGAAAACTGCCTATAAACCACCTTCCTTTTCAAGAAAAGATTACCCCGGCAACTAAGAGGATTTGGTATCTATGGTATATCTTACAGTACAGCAGAGAGTTGAACTAATCCCTCTGGCTTATCTAGTTTTTGAATCTTCCCAGGAACTGTAAGGAAAGTTATGTGTGATAATGCCTTGGTTCAGGCCAGTCAGTGAGTTGCAAAGCAAGCAGGATTCTCAACAATGAACCTAGTCTATTTCCAAATGTATCCATATTCTTGATGAACTGACAGCTTTCAACAAACATTTTGTACAAAAAGTTCCGCACGTTCACCTATAGATACATGTGTATTTATTTTTACTTAAATAGTGGTGGCAGTTAAGTAAGATTGTAACCATGCCTGTGACTCAAGGTTGGAAAACACCCCTCGGAGTTCCTGCAAGCCATCTTTCCAGCGCTGCTGTTGCCGAAGCAGATCTATGTTCATGAGCCCAACAACCTATCAAGAAGAATTCAAAACATACTAAATGTGGTCATCAATCAAGTGGAAGGAAATAATAAAGCAAATTAATATATGCCAGTCAAGCATACCTTTTCTGTGAAATTAGTATGCCATTTCCTTAATTTTCTGTTTTCAGTAGCAAGCCGTTCTGCTGCAATTTGAAGCTTCTTGATATATGCTTCAAGCTCTTTAGGATTATCCCATGTTATCTGTCCCTCTGCTTTCGAATGCTATCAAAGAAAGGAAGCGCATGCAAATGAAGAAGTAGAAATATTTACTTGTTCGTTCATAAAAGGGAGAGCTGCCACTGCTCAAGGCAAATAAAATTACTCTCAATTGAGTTCCTGTTAGCTGCTGCTAGAAAAAAACATTCCCTGTCCTCTCATGTGCCAATGCAACTGCTGCTCCACAGAGAAATAAGAGGAGAAACAGACACAGGGGATTATCATTTTTACCATGAAATTGTAACTGGGCTATCTGCACAGATGATGATCAAAGCTGTGTAAGTATAATACTGCTGTAGTCTGGCTATACACATGACATACATAAATGAAAACATGAAACTGACAAGTTTCCCTCTTTACCACTGCAATTCTGCTACAGTTTCAAAGCTTTATGAATAGCACTCACAACCACCTTATCAATGTCACTATTCTGCCTTGACACTGAAGTAGGACCCCTTTATAGTTTCAACTCCAGGACTCCATAATAGATGGATAGCATATATGAACATGCAGTTATGGAGGGAAGGGGCATATAATTGATATTAAAATATCACCAAGCATGTCATCTCCAAAGGAGTTTTAAAACACCAGGACAACCATGGGTAAATGTGAATAGGATTGCAGTCCCAGTAAATAAAGCAGACATGACTGGAAACCGAGTAAGATCTCCACTAACAGAAGCTTAAATATTTGTAGTGACTGACTGCAAATATTTGTAGTGACTGACATAGAGCAAGTAGGGGTTAATCCATTTTGGGATAACTTGCTCCAGTGAAGGAGAACTGCTGCTCAAGTCCACTTTCCCTAACAATGGCTTTCAGAGGAAAACAAACGGGTGTAAATACTTATGTTTCAAACAACATGATTACTACAACAAAGGCATTTATTTCCTACTCTACGTCTTCTGAAATTCCATGCAAAACATCAATACCCGCGGACATGAAAAGATGTAATCAGACATACTGAACAATAACGGCCAAAAGACAGACAGCACAGGAAATATACAAAACAGGAAATATACAAGACAGCTTCCGTGAATAATAAAATATTGAAACAATAAAAATTATATTACTTTAATTATCTGTTCAAATGCTAAAGCAGACTGTAGCATCATTGGCTTCTGACTTGGAATCATCTGCTGATCAATACTGTTGTAAAAATGTGCCACCTATAAAAACAAAGCATATGAAGTCTGTTATGCATAAGCACCACTTCTAAATTTAAATGTATTTTTCTGTTTATTCTTTAGAATATTGTTTCCATTTCATTTAAACAGAAAAGCAACTCATAGTGCAAGCATATGCATGTTTCACCACAGGTTAAGTCTTACTGTATTCAAGGGGGCTTGCTCCAAGGTAAGTGTGCACAAGATTGCAACATCAATCTAACGACTTGAAAGACCATGAGACTCAGATACAATGGCCACATATATATCCCCTTCTTTATTGCTTCTACCACATCTAGATAAACATTTACAGCTAATACTCTACAATAAGTGTGTGAAATGTTAGCCTCAATCACAAGACATCAGCATACATTCTGCCACTATTTATTACTAAGCCATTTGCCCTTGCTTATAAAAATCAGTCAGACAATCCTAAAAATTGTCTGTGTCCAGGATATGCTCAGACTTTTTAATTTATTTACTTGCACTAGGGAGAGCCAAATCACTTGAGTCCATTATAACATTACACTGAATGGTTTGGGCACAAGAGGGCAGCATAACCCATCACACCCTGTGTTCATCACCTTCGGAGAAAAGATATTTTCAAACTTTCTATCTCCATGGTGCTCTCTTTCATCCATCCTCTCTGCGTCTTTCATATTCTTCTTCCTACTATAACAACTTCCTTCTCTTATCCCCTTCCTCTCTGTCCTCACTTCATTTTTATTTATTTATTTTTAAATATTAACTTTTATCTTTCAAATTTCCTTCAGTGCCTCCTCTGGTCCTTTCTCTGAAGAAGAGAGACCATTCCCCTGCAATCTTCCCTGTCCCCCAACCACATTTACTCAGTTCCATCTTTTCTCCCCACCCACCTTGCCACACACACACACACACACACACACACACACACACACTTGCCCAAAACCAGGCTGTTCTGACAGACAGCAGAGAGCTGTTGCTGCAGAATTAGTCAACAGAAGACCAGGTGGGTAAAAGGGAGCACTAGTTTGTATGACAGGAGCAGAAGGCACAGCAGAAATCCCAGGCTCTTGTCCTGTTCCTCAGTCCATCCATCCTTTTTGCCCTCTCCCTCCACTTCCCATTATTTCTCTCAGATTTAATTTCTCCATCATCTGTTTCCTGTCTTTCTTTTCTTCTCATCCCTCCAAATTTCCTCGCTACAGCCTCACTCTCTAACCACCTCCCGCACATGACTATGTACTTAGCATTCAGGGAATCAAAAGGCTGCAGCACTACCAGCGGGAAGGGCAGGCAACAGAGGATGCAGTGAGCACTGAGGACCACCATTTGACAAATATTACTGTAATTTACATCAAGCACATCTATGTTTGGGTGCAAAGTTTAGTTCAAATTCCACCATACCCTTTGTTTCAGAACTAGATAAAATTTCAACACCTTTTGGGGCTGAACTTACTCCTTACTCCGTACTCTCATAAAATATATTCTAACAGAAGCAGATACTCAAGGTAAATTTATCATGAGCCCCATCCTAGATAGAACCAATCCATTCAGATTGACAGTGCACAGTAGAGTCAGAACGTCTAGCTTGTGGTATCATACCTGCTTGAGAATAACTGCTTGTTTGCAGAATTTTTGTGCTGTGCTTGAGGTTTGCTGTATTTTGGCAGGAATAACAAAGCCAAGCGCAGACAGTTGACGCACTTCTCTTAGGAGCACCACCAAGCGATCCGAATAATGTATTTTTAATGCTCCATCAGAGTGATCAAGTTCCATAACAGGACTGCTGGCCTGTAAGCTAAACCAAAACATTTCCATTACTAGACATTATTTTTCAGTAGCAATATAGTCTGCACTATAAACTGGAATGTAGGGGCTGAACTGGCTATCACCTATGCCAGCTGTTTCCATTCTAAGCCACAGCTATAATAAAGGCATAAAATATACTGCACAAGCCAAACATTTTTACCGCTGCTACCTCCTCTTCTGGCTGGAAGGATTAAGAAACTGCCGCAGTCGTGGTTTCCTTATTTCACATGGGCACTTGAGAATGCAGGCAGCTATTCTGCTTCCTCCCTTTTTGGCAGCCCTTTATGGATGTCCAGCTACTCTGCCTACGTCACCACCCCCACCTTATTTCTCTCTAACATGCAACAAAGCAACTAGGATCCCAACCCTCTCATGTTGAGCAGGGTTACCACGCATGGAAGAAGCGGTGAAGCCTCTTCTCCTTTGTGGATCTCACCTAGCGTCTCTGCAGCTGCCATCTGTTAACCCTTCCCTTCATGAGGAGCTGGTGGTAGAGGCAGCCAGGTGAGTGAGAATGAATGTGTGTGAGAACTTGCACTTCCTCTCATTACTCAGAGCACTGTGAAAGAGGCAGCCCGTAATGAGGAAAGCAGTGAAAGCAGCTACAGCTTTTTCAGTGGAAGCAATGGAATGCATCCACTCATCGTTTGTGTTTCACACACCTTTCTACTGACGGAGGCTCACTCCTCTCCTCAATGAAGTAACAGAAGCCACACTGCTTTTTTGCTCCTTTCTTTGCTAGGAACATTCAAGGGAGTGCAAGTTTCCCTCAGTTTAATGTCCCCTACAAGCTACTGGAGTGAAGGTCTTCAAACTCTTCCTCATGGTGGAGGAGGGTCTATGAGCAAAACAGATGGAGTCATTGCACTGTTCTCAATGCTGAGCAACATTGCCATTCCCCCTGTTAAGCCATTACTTCCTACTCTATAACTTAATAGCTCATTTCAGAAGAAGAACCTCATGCAAGAAGCACAAGAAGTGAGAAGCAAGAAGCAAAATTAGTTTTGATCTGGGTTCTTTAGTCCTCTAGAGAAATGCTTTAGATCTTTTTTTAAAATGCACCTGCTTGACTCAAACTTTATCCTACTAAAATGCTTAACTACAGGTTCTAGAGTTGCTCTTAGAATCACAGCATTGAAGAGTCTGAAGGCAATTTTTTTTACACTTACCAAAGACCAGACTTGGGGTTTGACAACCCTGCCTGAATGTCCCTGGACCAATAATCAAATTGTTCCTGTTCATATACTTTAAAATGTTCTAGAAGATCATCTGCAGTTCGTCGGAAATTGTGAAACCCAGACAAGTCTGAAAGAAGGGCCTCTGCGATCTTAATGGCATCATCTACCTTGAATGTTCAAAGATTGGAAGTTTAGCATGTAGTTTAGCATGTAGACAATAATTTATTATTCAGAATATCAGACTACAGACTGCCTAAACCTGCTCAAACTATCAGGTTCCCTTACACTTGTGGAGAGCTGTGCACCTACATTTTCTCTCACAGAGCACAATCTAGATTGTGTTCTATATGAGACTTGAAATAATGTAACCACCACTGGAGTACCTAGCCATTTTCAGTAAGAGGGTCACACCGACCCATGGTCAACCCTCCAGGAGACGAATGTCACAATGTAAAAGTCAGTGTAGCCAATTTTAAGAAGTGTGCATATTTTGTGAATCGATGGGTCACAAAAAAGGGGGGCATCACAGCAAGGGGCTCACAGGAGTGGTTAGTACATAAATATATATAGAAAGATCTTTTTTTAATAAAAAAGTGTATGAATATTGAAAGCCCACAATAAATAATTTTTGGTACGACTGAATCTCAGCAGGGTACCTAGAGAAGCAAGCAGTAAAAATAAATACATAATTTTTAAAAGGGGACTTTGGCATTAGTTTATTGTACTGAGGAACCCACAACAGCAGTTTTTAAAAAAAGAACAAAATAATCTATTTGGACCCTCCTGACCATACAATAAGCTATAGATGCCATCTGATGGAGGTGTGGAGGAGAGCCTATTCCATTATGGAATACTGTTACTTGGATTAACAGGGATCAAGATGGCAGCAACTATGGAGTGTTTTGGATTACTATTTTATATATATATATATATATATATATATATATATATATATATATATTTCACGATCCTTGGTACTGGCTCTTTGATTCTCTGGTTACAGTGGTGATATTTAGTGCCAAATACTGAGTTGAATTGGGTATTTTTGTGTTTTTATGTTATTGTGAATTTCAATGTATTTATTTAATTTGCTTAATTATTTTAATTGCTACCTTTAATTCTAGCTGGCGCACCCAAACAATATTATTCACAACTTCAGAAAGATTTTTGCCAGCAAGTGGTCCTGATGCTTCACCAGGAGTACCATGGCATCGTGCCTCAAAATCTGTTTGATAATCTGTATAACAGTAAAAAGCAAATTGTTAGTGAATATTACTGACAGCTCTAGAATCACTGAACTTCTTCTCCTTGTGCCCAGCTTAGAAAGGCTTGAGTTTGACTAACATTTTGATAAAGTTCTATACTGGTATGTCCTAGCTTCTGCTGAATTTGTTAAACTGCAAGATTTAAGTATGAATATGCATTCTTTTCATAAAATTTCAATCCTGATTTTCTCACCATGTGATCTTTCACTCATAACCTTTTAAATCTACCCTTCATCTCCAAGCAGATTTCAGTGTAGGTTACATTATGAAACATGCAATTAGATTTATCCCAATTGAAAAACAAACATGAGACATTATGAACAACCAAACCTTACACTATTTCAATGCATATTTTCAAAAGTAACAATTGCATTTCTTACCTTTGACCGAGTCCTGTAGTTTCGCCAGCAAAGTTTCTCTTTCTAAAATCAGTTCTTTGCTTATGCTTGGGCGTCTTACTAACTCCTTGTATTTCTGAAATGCTTGAAGAAGCTAGAAATATACATTAAAAAAATTGCTACTAAACCAAATGCAATGGATCATCATGGACTGGTGTTCATTAACTATTATATTTTTAATTGGTAGTGGAAACCATAACCCATGACTGATCTGGAGGCTTCCCACCCAACACCCAGAGAATGGTGAACACACCCAGCATAACAGCTTGACTTTTCAATACATACTTCAGCTTTGTAGCTAATTAGTGAGGCCCTAAATAAAACCAGGGAATGGTTTATCTAGAGCAGGGGTGATGCATGTGCAGCCCACATGCAGCCTGTGAATTCACTTCCAATGGCCTGGCAGCCCTCCCAGAACCAGTTCTTGTCCTCACTTACTTGCAAAGGCTTCTCTTCTCCCTCTCAAGTGGCACCAAGCACAGACAGGAACATGTCTTCCTGTATGCCAAGACCTAGCAAGTGCACTGTGCCAGGGGGCAGGAGAGGTGCCTTTGTAAATAAGGGAGGGGATTTGCTCTTCATCACAGAGCTGGGCTGGGAGGGAAAATCCCTCTCCTCCTATCCCAGCAGTACAATGAGGAGAAAATATTGCCTCTTCATTGTCAGGTATCTGTGTGTAAAGGCAAAAGTAAAGGGACCCTTGACCGTTAGGTCCAGTCGTGGCCGACTCTGGGGTTGCGGCGCTCATCTCGCTTTATTGGCCGAGGAAGCCGGCGTACAGCTTCCGGGTCATGTGGCCAGCATGACTAAGCCGCTTCTGGCGAACCAGAGCAGCGCACAGAGACACTGTTTACCTTCCCGCCGGAGCGGTACCTATTTATCTACTTGCACTTTGACGTGCTTTTGAACTGCTAGGTTGGCAGGAGCAGGGACTGAGCAACGGGAGCTCACCCCATCGCAGGGATTCAAACCACCGACCTTCTGATCGGCAAGTCCTAGGCTCTGTGGTTTAACCCACAGCGCCACCCGCGTCCCCTCTGTTTGTGTGTACAGGCATGCATATATGTTTGCAGTGCTTCCCCACTACTGCCATGCAGCACTCAAGAGAGGTGGCTGACTTTCAATGTGGCCCACAAGGGAAAAAAGGTCAGCCGCCACCCCCTAATCCAGAAGCTTGAAGCATCCATTATTTCTAGCAGGTATTTCTTTAAATGCCTAGTTATGCCATTTTTTGTTTTGTTTTTTAAAATACCTGTTGTGGACTGTCTTGAATTTCTGAAATAAATGTTTTCAATTTGCTTGCTATTTTTTGCTCTGCAGGAGAAATAATCCTTTCATATTGGCATACTGCTGCTTTCCATAAAGGCTAGGGAAAAAGAACACCCATTTAGTTGGGGACATTTTCATCAAAACTATCAAATACAATCTAAAGGGGGTGTAACAATAAGATGTAAGTGTGAATACCTCTGTATAAGGATTATAGTGCACAGGATTCAAACCAGCAAAGGGCTCAAAGACCTGGGCAAGGTGCAGTGCTTGCTGTTCACCAGTTGGCAAAAAATATGTAAGTTTCTCATGAAGCGTTCTAATAGTTAGCACCTATACAAAAAAAGGAATATTTTAACTATATATATGAACCCCTCACCTGCAACAGGTTATCAACTAACAAAACTGCATGCAACAAATCCTAGAGGCAATAAAAGAGCATTTTAAAACCTTCTCTTAAAAATTATCAACAAAGCATTCAATCTAGTGAAAATTACATTAACCCGTTATCATATTAACATTTAGATTTGTGATCATATCTATAATTAGAATAATTTATTATAATTAATATTGCATTATCTGAAGTAATAAATACAACAACACATCACTGAGGCCAGGAGTAAACTTTTTAATGGGAATTCCATAAGAGAATAGAACTCTCAATAAGACAGTTTTGACCCCCCCAAAAAATCCTAGGAATTGACCATATGAAGCTCCTTTATACTGAGACAGATCATTGATGTTATTAACCCAATATTGTCTATTTTGACCAACAGCAGCTTGGTCTCGCAGCCACACTAGAGATCCAATCAGCATCCATGATTATCTCCCTTACCTGCTTAAATATTGCAACAGTGCTGGAAAGGATTAACCTTTTCCTCCTCTCAGCACCACCTTAATTTATTGATGAAAATCACCCCAAATATGAAGTTTCTACTGCCCCCTTTAGAGAAACTCAAACATGGAAAGGGTTTTAAAAAGTGTTTCTCCCCACCCCCACCCTTCAGCATCAGGGTTCCAGTCTGAATAAGGTCCCCTGCAGCAGCTTTTTGCAAAAATAGAGATGCAACTCACGGATCTCCATCATTCATCAAGTTGCTTGATGCTCAAACATAAGTCTTTATTAGAACCTGCTCCGAGATGCATGGGGCTGAACTTTGCTCTATCATTAAGCTATAGAATGCATTATGTTTCAAAGCTTCAACTCTTCCCCCTCACCCTAAAAGAGAAAATAAAGCAAATTGATACCTCTTCAAGTCGTTTACCAAGCTTCCCTAGCATTTCAGGAACGTATTTCTCATCTTGCCATACATGTGGGGTATAACGCTGCCAAAGCTGCCCAGTAAGGTGATGACAGGCTGCTACCCATTGTTCACAAATCATGATGCCAGCCTTTAGATTTTCTTTCACAATGTGGAAGGAATCTTCCCATAGATTTAACGTTCCTAGTTTCTTCTGAACAAATCTTCCAAGAGAGCCAGCTGAAATCACATACAGATAGTGCAAAATTACCTACAAGCGCTGTACCTTCTCTAGCTGAAAGAAATGTTCCCCATCACTACTTATGGTTTTAGACCTTTCTTCTTAACATACTAGACAGGTGTAATAATTCAGCTCAGAACATGGCACCTTTATGCTGTCAGTATCAAGCAGCTATCACAAAAAATTTAATACCACTGAGTCAAATACTCCGTATAATTGGATGTAATATGCAGCCTCCATCAGTCAAGGGACAACACAGATACTTTACTTAATAACTGACTACCAGTACAAGATTATCTAAAAACTACCCCACCCCAAAGTCCAACCCAATCAATGTCGCCCCCATTAAATTGGCAAACCTGCCATAGCTGCATTTCCCTATAATCATGTTTACTTCTTTATTTTTTAAAAAACTTTCAACAGAAATATTTGTTCCAAATCTGCATTCACCAACACAGTGAAGAAGATTGTTCGGGCAGAGCAATACCACAAAAGGTACAGAGATAATAGTCGCCAATCCATGTTGCAGACTAGAATTGTATCTTAGCTGGATTTTGACTTGACATGAGGAGCATCAAGCATCATTACAGATTGTTCAATGACTTGGGCTGAAGGGTCAACTAGAGATGTCTTTATCTGATTCAGGGGCACATCTAGGCAGACCCAAATAAGATTTACCTCGAAAGCTCTGAGTAGCAGCCATGTCATCACACAGGTTACATGTAGAGGAGCCAGTAAGATCCTTGTAAGGGTTGAGGAATAATGCTAACCCCCAGATTTTCATGTTATATTTAACATTGGCTCAGCAATGTTCACGCAGGATATGTTCACACAGAACTGCCAAATACCCAGTATCCTCATTTAATAAATCTGATTCCCTAAAAGGCACAGAGCATCTGTGTCCAGTCCATGCAAATCTGCAACACACTGGAGACAACTTGGAATCTCATACTGAGCAGAATACATTAGGAAGAGGAGTGACGTGGGTTCAGATAATTTTATTCCATATTACCTTCCCTTTTCAGGCACTTCTCCACACACTTCTAGAGAATCACATAAGTACTAAAACAAAATGCTAGAAATTCCTCAAAGAGCAACAACCTATATTTTAAGCATCTGTTCATCACAATTGAGTTTCTCTACAAACAACTTTACCTATGACATCCAAAAGATTTTGCATGCGTGGCTGAGGAAAAGGTTCATGTTCCGGCTGTCTCCATACATCATCTACAGTATCCCGTGTAGTCTCGACTAAATCCACAACTTCAAATAAAGATAAGCTGTCCAAATTGTAATAATCCTAGAGATACAATGTGTATTTTAAAAACATAACTTTCTACCCAAAGAACAGGGCTACAATCTACACGGGACTTTACCTATGAATATTTTAATGAAAATACTGTGTAATAAACTTGACTGCAAATGCTTTGGGATTTTGCCATTTTGATTGTTATTTACTCACTACTTAACATCAGCCTTTGCCAACCTAGTGCCTTCCAAATACTGCTGGACCATAACTCCCATAAGCTCCAGCCAACCCAATGGCTGGGGCGGACCAGAGTTGTAGTTCATCAACATCTGGAGGCCACTAGATTAGTGAAAGCTGACTTGTATCTTTGAAGGCATGACACACAGTAAAATCCTAATACAACAAGAACTGACAACCCTGTTCGTTTTTGTGAAAATATTGTTTTTTATGCAGTTACATGCAAATGTATTTTATTGCACTTGTAAAGTATTGCACTTGGGGGGGGAAAATGAGAGGCACAAATACAAGATGGGTGACACCTGGCTTGAGAGCAGTACATGTGAAAAGGATCTAGGAGTCTTGGTTGACCACAAACTTGACAGGAGCCAACAGTGTGACGCGGCAGCTAAAAAAGCCAATGCAATTCTGGGCTGCATTAATAGGAGTATAGCATCTAGATCAAGGGAAGTAATAGTGCCACTGTATTCTGCTCTGGTCAGACCTCACCTGGAGTACTGTGTCTAGTTCTGGGCACCACAGTTCAAGAAGGACACTGACAAACTGGAACGTGTCCAGAGGAGGGCAACCAAAATGGTCAAAGGCCTGGAAACGATGCCTTATGAGGAACGGCTAAGGGAGCTGGGCATGTTTAGCCTGGAGAAGAGGAGGTTAAGGGGTGATATGATAGCCATGTTCAAATATATAAAAGGATGTCACCTAGAGGAGGGAGAAAGGTTGTTTTCTGCTGCTCCAGAGAAGCGGACACGGAGCAATGGATCCAAACTACAAGAAAGAAGATTCCACCTAAACATTAGGAAGAACTTCCTGACAGTAAGAGCTGTTCGACAGTGGAATTTGCTGCCAAGGAGTGTGGTGGAGTCTCCTTCTTTGGAGGTCTTTAAGCAGAGGCTTGACAACCATATGTCAGGAGTGCTCTGATGGTGTTTCCTGCTTGGCAGGGGGTTGGACTCGATGGCCCTTGTGGTCTATTCCAACCCTATGATTCTATGATTTTCTTGAAATTATTTGTAGCCCATTTTTCAAATGCATTGTCTGAAGCAGCTTATATTAAGAAACAATGGCAACTAGTGACTGGCAGTGAACGAAGAGGTGGCAGAAGAAGAGGGGATTCCCAATGCCCTTACCAGACAGTACTGCAAGACAGCAACAGCTGCATAGCTTTGTCTGGTCATTTATGAGCTGTGTGCTGGCAATGCTAACCTAGAATGCCCATGCCTCTGTTTCACAACATTTCAGGTAAGGAATCAGGAGCCCCTCCCACACAGATGCTGCTTATCAATGGTAACCACTTTCCTCCCAGCATGCCACTTCACCAGCCACCACATCTCACAAACAGAGCTCAATCAACCAAACGTTTATTCTCAACTATCTCAGGGATGTCACTGGGTGCCACAGGGCATGTGCTGCCCCACGTTATTCCTAAATATTTGAAATGGAACCAGATAACAACAAGCTAAAACATTTGAGAGTACCTGCTGATTTCTGTAGAGAGCAAAAACATTCAAATGGGCAAATTCCTAATGGGCAGAGCACCCAATCCTTCAAACCCTTCTTTGCGGTTTCAAGAAATCACTGAACTATGCTTCCAAGCAAAGACTACACTCCAGTGAAGCCAAATCCCTGAAGTTGCAAAGAGGGTTTCAATCTCTCAAAGCTGGGAATAGTAATCAAGCATGCATGTGGAGCTGTTGGCTGCGACTATTGTGCTAGACTGGGGCAGGTTTTATACAGAACATCACTGAATAAATAAAAGTTACACACATATGCAATGGCTTCAAATAATTCTTTAAAATGTGAGGCTCTCTCCTTGCTAGATGACTTGCTTCCACGTTGAGCACGCTCTGTCCAGAACTGAAACTCGTCATTTGGACAAAGTATTGCTGTAAAAAAAAAGAAACAAATCCGGCAAATACAACATTCAGAGTTGTGTCTATTAATGTATATGAAACAGACTGAAGATATGCTACAGGATTTAATCAACTTAAATCTCAGTAAATTTATACTCTGCAATGCAGTTCAACACTGAATTAAAATATATTCATACGGAAATATACAATGTGAAGAATGACTCAGAATTAACTAGCATTGAAGCCTTACATCATAATTCTCAATTTGCTTATTTCAAAGTCTAGGGAACTTTGATATCAAGGGGATACATTTACAAGTGACACTTGGAATGGCAGGTTGCTGTATCACACAAATTACAGATTCATTTCTAATTTACATTCCACTGCCTGTAAATAAGTGCCTCGTGTATTTTTTTATTTTTTAAAAAACCTAAAGCCCCACTCTTCATTGGTACTGATACCAGGGCAGGGTATAACATTAAAAAAGTTCTAGACAACCATAAATATTTTTTAAAACCTTGAAAACATTAGCAAACCACAGTAACTAAAAACAACAAACCAGAGTCAAAACACGTACCTTGAACATCATCTTCCCGGTATTTGGCTCCTGCGTAAGCAGGATCTGTTCTCCTCAGAACAGAGCCTAAACCAGCCTCTAACTCTCGTAAAAGATTCTGAAGCTTGGGATCAAATTCTCTACTCCATTTCTCATCCTGTAATAAGAATTTCAGGTGACAAAATTTTCACACTAAAACCATCCCTTATCCAACACCTCCCTCAACCCTTTCCGCTTCCACTCCATCCTGATCTCCCTTCATAAGTTGCCTTCTCTGTGGTCCTCACCTGATTCCCCCATGTACTCTCTTTTACCCATCCCATCTCATAGTTGCCGTCTGCCATACCATTATCCCTCCCCTTCACCACACCCTCTCTCCCTTCTGTTGTTTCCCTCCAAACTCTTTTGAGCATTCCCACTGGCTACAGACTATGGGGCCATGGCTCTGTGGTAGAGTCCAGGCTTTGCATTCAAAAGATTTGGGTTCTTTGGACAGGGCTGGGTAAGATTCAAAAGCTGAAAAGCTGAAAGCCACAGTCAGTGAGTTTAGCTATGGGATGGAAACCTGAGGCTCTCCAGATGTTGTCAAAATCCAATTCCATCAGCCCCAAAGAGTATGGCCAATGGTTAGGGATGATGGGAGCTGTAGTCCAACAACATCTGGAGGGCTGCAGGTCCCCCTACCCTTGGTACAGGCCATATTGAGCTACATAGATCAACAATCTGACACAGTGTTAGGCAGTCCCCTATATTGCTTTGTTTCTCTAACTTCACTTTCCATTCCCTTCAGTATAGCTTCTGTATCCTGCACTGAAACCATCTTTTGAAAAATAATTGATGACCTCCTCACTGCCCAGTTCTCTCTCTCTCTCTCTCTGCACCTATCTGCTGTCCTTGATACATGTTTGGTCTCTTACCTTTTCTTGGCTACCCCTATAACCTAAGTCTCAGTGATTCTTTCTTCCAATGAGTCTCTTCCTACCTAATTGTTCATGTTTCCATAATGTGGAACTCTTCTTCTGCTTTCCCTCTGTTGAAGTCTCCCAGGATTTTATTCTGCTTTTCTCACTACACACTCTTCAGAGGTGAGCTCATAAAATTCCATGGCTTTCTGTACCACATATACCCATCATCCAGTTCAACCTGTCTACCCCAGACCTTTCTCTCATCATCTCCCTGCCTCTATGACACTTCTATTTGGATGCTACATTGTCATCTCAAGCTCAAGACTAAACTTCTAATCTTCCCTCAAGTCCCCTTCTTCTCGAGTATTTTAATTTAATTTAACAATATCACCATGCTGAACAGGTAAAAGCTCTGCCTCTCTCTCCTTTGTTCCCATTATTTATTGCAAGGTTGCACCACTTTCCTCTTTACAACACTGCAAAAATATGGCCTCGTCCTCTATCAATGCAGGAAAAACTTTGGTTTATGCCCTAGTTGTATCTTGACTTAATGAATGCACCCTTGTCCTCTCTGATCTTCCACCATCTCATCTTGGTCCTATCAACTCTACCCTGTCCACTCCCAAACAAAACACAAACTTCTTGTCCTTGCATAAAAACTCTCCATGGTCTTGTGGTGGAGCTGGAGGGGTAAAGGTCCTGGGGCAGAACTTTACTGGCCCTTAGGAGTGGAGAGATGGGAGAGACAAGCTCTCTTGCAAACATCCATCCTGTCAAGGGATAAGGCATCACCCAGAGCGCTGTTCTGCACATTACTCAAGAGTTTCCAAGCCACTCTTCTGTTCCTCTTGCTATGTCAGGGAAGAAGTAAACTAGATGCTGACTTCACATTATGTGCAAAGCAGAACTCATGGTTTGTTTTCATCAAACCAACCAGAGTCAGGAGGCCAAGAACAAACCTTGGATTCCCAAAATGTGGTTTGTTTAAGGGAAACATAAAGCCAGCCTCTAATTTGTTTCATCCCCAGTGTGGAAGGAGTAGTGGAGGAGCTATTCAGGAACTTCAATTCATTCACATTAAAGCATTTTTTAAAAACCCCACTATGGTTTAATGTGAAGTGTGAACCAGACCATAGTAAAATAGCAGCAAAAAAACAAACAAACCTGCATGTGTATTGAAATAAGTTGAATATTGCATTACTCACCCTCAACAATACTGGTGCAAATACCTGCCGTACTGACTGATAAAGCATATTAATAGGAGAATCTAGCATAGATGATACAAGAATATTGCTATGAAGGTTCTCTTCTGTGATTGTATCTGGTCGTAGTTTGAAGAATACCAGCATTCTGTCTTCTGAACTGCCAGCTTCAACCTATACAATCAAGAAACATAAATATTCATATAGTCTCATGAAAAAAACTTATTAACCAAAGTGGTAGTATTTATAAACCACTAAAATTAAAGTGCATGTAAATTACAAGTATAGTGATGTGCTTCTTGCTCATACTCTATATCAGTGGTTCCCAAACTTTAGCCGCAGAGCACTCTTCTGGAGGGAAATTTGTCACAGAGCACTATTGATGCTCTTATGCCAAAGGCACGTATGTGCATTGTTCCTTCTAATCTCTTCACAGAGCACTGGAGATGCTTCACAGAGCACAGTTTGGGAACCACTGCTCTACATTATATACAAGAATCATGAGTATGTTGCCTGAGCGTTCTGTACAGCATATGGTTTATCCCGGGGAAGACTCACTTCAGGTTTGTGACTTGCTTTTTTGTTTTGCTAAAATCCCAATAGTTTTCCAATGGTTTGGAATGTATAAACCATGAATGCTTGAGATCACTTATCAATTAAACTGCAGCTGATTTGTGTCAATGCAGCTACCGGTACTTTATACCAGGGAAGATTACTTGTCTACCTAGCCAAGTCTCCAGAGTTTTAAGCAGAGGTCTTTCCCATGATCTGCAACCTGCTATTTTCTCCTCCTTTAAAAATAAACAAAGGGGCAAGTCTTTTTGCTTAAGAATCTGGCTTGTTTTGCTGGATCTGACCATCTAGTTCAGCATTCTTTATAATAATTCCAACAAATAGTATGCAACAGGTGATCCACCAGAAGGTGGCCGTGGTCAACTTCCTTCTGCCCACCTAAGCTTATACATGTGCAATAAAAACAGTGGAAGCAGATTAAAATAAGTATATAGTCTAAGCACTGCAGCACTACAGTCTAAGCACCATTAATTTCAGGGGAATTTGTAGGCCTCCTATAAAATCCTAAATGAGCATGCACACAGCCTCAGTCTTTCTATCCACAAAGGATGAGCACCTGCTCAGGCAGAGTTTTGCACACCCGTTTCTCTAGTCCGTTAAGTAACTGGATCATACATCACACACTGTGGTATACTTGGATGTTTTATTGCTGTAATCTAATCTCTCTCTTATATTACTGCAGTGCATTACATGTGGGGCTGCCTTTGATGAAAGTCCAGAAACTACAGCTAGTGCAGAATTCAGCAACCAGATTACTGATAGGAATCAGAAAGCCTGAGTGTATTGTATCGATTCTGGCCTGACTTCACCAGTTTCCAGGTTCAATTCAGCTGAAAAGGCAGTGAGGGAGGAAAAACTTCCTCTGTCAAATTTCCACTTGTTGGTCATATGCCCAGCGGTTAAAAGCACAGGAGCCCTGGCAGGGCAGAGTGACAGACTTGTAAGAGGCATACTGGATAGTATTTCAGCATTCAAGTGCCTAGAAGCCTGGATTCACAAGCGAATCCTCAAAACATGCAAACATGCCACAAAGCTGCAATCCTCCTCCTCACCCTCAGTTCTCAGGATGCCAAAGAATCATAGAATTGCAGAGGGGGAAGGGACCACAATTCTGCATTGCCCAAGGACCCTCAGATTTAAGACTCTTGTGCTCTACCAACTGCTCTATCCCTGCTGTATAGCAGGCTGCAGTCGTAACAGTGCAATCCTAGGAAGCTGAAGCTACATTTGGCCAGGGGTTTGCCCCAGATGAAGATTCCAGAGGGACACCACTGGGGCTCCCAGCCTGTGTGTCTGTGTGTGTACGCAAATGTGCAAGGAAGGGTGCCAAACTGGGTGTCTGGCCTGGCTGAAATAAAGCCTCGTTTTGCTCCTGGCTTGTTTCTTGGGAGCAAACCCAACTTTTTCAAGCCATCCTGCTCCAAGCGCCGGTGCGTTGCTCGGCTCGACGTGCGTTGCTCGGAGCCGCAGCTGCTGCTGCTCAGGAAGGCAAGCCCCGTACCCTGTTGGAGACCACGATCTGGCGGTCCTCCGAGTGCTGCACGCACAGCAGGAACTCGTTGCCGTCGTCCAAGAAGTTGGCCAGCTCGGGGCCGCCCGAGAGCGGGGCGAGGCTGGCGGACGACGACAGACCGAAGTAGTTGGCGGCCGTGGCCGAAATGAAGATCTTCCTCTTGTCTCCATCGCCGTCCCCGTCCAGAGGCATGGCGGCCGGCAGAAGCGCGGGAAGCTCGGGGAACCTGGGAGGAGGAGAGCTCTTCAAACGGGCATCGTGCTCGGGACTCGACCCGGGATCTGAGGAAAGAGACGGGGGGGGGGCGATTTTCCAGGGCTCGTTAGGATTGCCTCACGATAAGAAACGAAAGTGGGCGGTGAAGGCTACTTAAGTAATATTCATAATAAAAGCTGCCCTGAAACCGGTGTCGAAGGGGAAGGGGGCCCGACAACGCATACCAAGCAGGGAGCGGTTCGCTGAGAGGCGAGGAGGTGGGGTGGGTGGGCGATAGAGCTGCTACTACACGGCCCAGCCTCAAGAGACAGGAGAGAAGCCGGACTGCGAGGCCAGGCGGCGATGCGAGGCCCGGTTGCTATGGTAACGCGGCCGCCAACCCCGGAGGAAAAAATGGCGGCCACCAACCCCCCAGGATGCCGTCTGCGCGTGCGCGCGCGTCTTCCCAGGCCAGAGCAAGCGACGGCCGCTTTCCAGAACGGGAGCTCGGTCGGCGAGATTGGCAATCGCCAGGCCAGGCCAGGCAGGCCGCTCTCCCCCGATGCGGTTCTGCGCGCCACGTGAAATACGAAAACAAGCCTCCCGTTTCTATTCCGGAAACAGCCCGAGGGAATTGCTGAGTTGTTGGTTTTTATTTATTTATGTTAAACAACAGTTTAACTGAATGGATTGTTTTCTCTTGAAAAGTTTTTTTAAAAACAAACAAACAAACGTACTGCGAGTTCACATCCTTTGACTGAGTAACCAACGTGCTGTTTCCTGAACAACATAAACTCTTTGGGCAACTAAGTTGCAATTGTTAACTCGCAGAGGTTGATGAATGGCAGCCAGCCAGCCAGGATGAAGCACACGACCCTCTCTCCGTTTATGGAGAAGACCATCACTGATTGTTATGCTGTGGTGAAGCCCCGAACTCTGCCTAATCGTGTTGGGAGTCTAGTTGGTGGTAGCCCCGATAGTGGCCTTTTCAGGTGCAAGGTGGACTTTGGCGATGTGGCACCCTGATCGAGGACAAAATCCCCCGCCAAAAAAAAAATATTTCTTATTTTCACAGTACTGTACTGTAATTCCTTTTGGTACAGTTTGCTTTTTAAACGAATATTCTTGCTATTGTTATTTTGTACCGCCTGGGCTCGGCACACTGTATGTGGGGAACTGCCCGCAGCACCCTCAGTCCGGCCCTGCTAAGGCTAACCCATTGGCAGTTGAGGGGCCCAACCTGCCCATCTCCTTCTGTACCAGCCGGTAGCGGGCTGAGGCGGGGGGGGGGGACAGCAAGCCACCCCATACCTCACTTTCCACCCTGACCAGCAGGAGCCGGCTGGGCTTCAGATGCTGCTTCCCCCTAGAGACCTTGGGGCAGAATGAAGCTTGTCTGCAGCAAGCTTATTATGATGACATGTCAGCCTTTGCCAGCCACTTTGGACTACAACTCCCATCAGCCCCCGTCCCCCAGGCAGGCTTATGGGAGTTGTAGTCCTACAGCTCGCTTCCCCTGAGATTTCCTTGGAGTGTAAGACCCCCTCCCCTTGACCTCCACTGGGCTTGCTCCTGAGTAAACATGTCTACGGCTAGCTGTGCTGCTTAACTAAGGGGGGGGCGTGGCTCGAGTCCTTTAAAAAAAAACCCACACACACACACGCAATTTTATTTTTATAATATTATAGCGGGAGAGGGGAGCTGGGCGAAGCGCACGCTTATTGTCGGCTCACAACGCCCGCTGTCCCCTCAGCGGCCCTGAGGCGGGCTGCGTCACGACTTTCCCCCCAGGCGGGGCGGGGCCAGCGCGTTGGCTCCGCCCCCGTCTATTAGCTCCGCCCGGCGACGGGGGCAGGCTGGACGAGGCTTCGCTGCGAGGCGCGCGTGCGCGCGTTGGAGGCGCGCCTCTGTCACTTCCTGCTCCCGCCTCTCCGGGGCGGCGCGGCGCGTCTCCTCCTCCTCCTCCTCTTCCGCTCTTTACCGGCGTTGCCGCCGCCGCCGCCGCTTCTCCCTCAGGAAAGCTCTTTCTTTCGCCCCCCCCCCCACATATTCCCCCTCATCCCACGCCCGAATCTACCAGGCGCGGCGGCGGCGGCGGTGGCGACGAGCTGAGGGGCAGGAAGGCAAGAGCCGCGACGGCACCGGCAGCTTCTCCGCCGCCACCTCCGCCTCCTCCTCCTCAGCCGCGAGGGAAGGAAGAGGCGGCGGCTCCCTCCCCCCTGCCCAGGGGCCCCGCGGCCCTCCGCCTCCGCGCCCCCGTCCGGGGTGAACCGAGGGAGATGCCCGTGAAGAAGAAGCGCAAATCCTCGGGGCAGGCGGGGGACGAGACGGGCCTCAAGAAGTGCAAAATCAGCAGGTACCAACAGCCACCGCGGCGGCGGACGGGCCCAGCTCCGTGGCGGGGGGGAAACCAGGGTGGGGACCGAGCGCCTTCCTTTTCCCCCTCCTCACGGTTGCCTTGGTGACACAAGGCGGGAGAGGGTCTTTTGTGATACCAGAAAGGCAGCCTTTAGCGAGGGGTTCCCCTCCCCTCTTGCATTTGCACCCAGGGGTGCCATCTTAAATATTGGGGGGGGGGGTAAGTAAGCCACATCCCGCATAATCACATGATGAGGCACATGGATGCTATTTGAATGACAATGGCCTACAACTTGGGAGGGCGGTCCCCTCAAATATTTTATTGGGGGGGGGGCTGAAGGGACCTTGGGTCCCTAGTTGGCTCCTCTGCACGAAGTGAAGCTTCAATAACTTATTGCAGATTATGCATATCCTTCCATTTTTCACCCTTATTTTTTAACTCTGCCCCCCCCCCCAGCAAAACTTGGTATGTTTCTTGGGGCACAGGCATCCTTCACATACACACATGCGCGTGCACAAACACACACTCCTTCCCATGTGTACCACTGAAGCAGTGCTGCGAATGTGCAGCTGTAGTTCTTCTATCAAGCAATGCCTAATGCTGCAGTAGGCCTTTGTCAAAAAGTTGCACCTGCTTGTCTTGCGGCGCTGGTTCTGAACAGAAACACCAACAGCCTTTCTTTGCACCACCAGCCAGGCCCTATCTCATGTATGGACTTGATTCACTTTGTGTCCCCAGCCTGTAGATCTTGAATTGGCATTGCCTCATCGGAAGCCAGCTAATGCAGAGTCAGGCCATTCCTCCATGTAGCTCAGTATTGTCTACCAAGACCGGCAGCAGATCTCCATAGTTTTGAATGGGCATTTCCCAACCTTGTTTGATGACGCCGGTGGTTTAATGTGGGACGTTATGTGTGCAAAATATGTGCTGTAGCTCTTCCTCTCTAAGCTCTTGCCAAGCTGTGTCATAACTGGGTCATGTTGTGCTGATTTATGATGCCAGACTTTGACAGCATCTCTGAAGAGAGGAGGTTCCCCACCTACTATTTCCAACTTCCTCCATGCAGCAGAATGAATCACTTGATGCGTTTATAGTGGTGTTTTCATGTTTTTATAGTATTTTCAGAGTAACAGGATAGGTCTCTGCTTCCAAGGTGCATACGTTCACTTCTCCTGTGAGACCATTTCCGTGTGACAGAAATGCCTGTGTGCTTTATCTGTCCAGAGATAATCAACTCAATCCCTAAAATTCTATCTGCTTATCCTCTGCATGTCACATATGCTAATTCTATACAGCAGAAAGATGCAACCACCACTGCAGGAGCGCAGTCTGACTTCCAAAGACCTCCCATTTGGCTTCCACCATAGCATCTATACCAAGGTCTCACCCATCTCTATTACATATCTCAACTGCTTTCTCTAATGTAATCTAAGATACAGGGAAACAGTTCTTCAAATTACCCTCCAGAGTTATTTCTCAGCACCCTTAACAAGCTGTAGTTCCCAGAATTCCCAGAATACTGCTGAAGTAGTATACAAGTGCTCTGAAATTGTGGTGTACATATGACCTCCAAGGAAGTGCTTAATGCAACCTTTATTGCTACCTTATTTTGCATGCTACTCTTATTTGAACAGTAGCAGTTGGTTGGGCAACATGGACAGGGCAGAGCAGAATTAGTCATGTGCCTTCCCAACAGCAATGATTGCTGCTGGTCCCTGAGATGAGTGGGAAGCACAGCACAGTGTGGGTATGCTTGCAGGAGCACTGGATTGGCTTCACAACATGCTGAGCTCCCTAGGCCTCTTCCTCTCAGGAACTGGCAATGACACTCAGTTCTGCGAAGGCACATGAACAACCCTCCCCTCCCTGCACCGCCATCAACCTGTACTGTATTTTGCACTGCTTTGAGAAACCTTGATTTAGTGGCTTTTGTGTCGGACAAAGAACAACTATTAGTTCCATAAATTAGGGTAACAATTCTGCTATTGCTACCAAACTCTAGATATTCTTATATATCCAGTATAAAGTCTGTTTGGATGTTAGGCCATGAGTTTCTCATGACCATGTCCTACACATTGGAAAAGCATGTTCTGTTTTATGTGTGGTAAGAACCTGTGTTACCTACAAAGAGATACTTGCCATTAGATTTCTTATTACACAAATAGTCAAATGCTTGCACAAATTAGTATCTGTTGCTAAGTGCAAGGTGAACGACCATTACACCATTGTTCTACATTCAGACTATTGGATTTTAATTTCCTGGAAGCAATTTTTTATTTACTTTTACTAAATATGCACCAATGTAATATAATCAAATATGCTGGTATTGGAAGCAGTGGCAGAAATATTCAATCAGTCTCCTTTATTGGCATAAAAAAGTGCATTATATACATGGATCAGAACACAACACAGTTAACGAAACATGGTAGGAGATACTTTAGGATAAAACTGTCCAGACATCATGAGGTACGTAATTTCATGGTGGTGACGTAATTTCATGGTGTCACTCCAAAATCTTGCCACATTCCAGATAGCAGAAATATTTAGGATGATGCATTGAAATGCATTTGGGATAGCCAGGTTGCAACTTTTGTCTCTTGCCTGCCCCCCAGCTCAGAATATAGATTCAGCCATCCCATTCATCTTCTGTCATCTGTCTTCCCTTCTAGCTTGCAGCAGGACAGATTTCTTAAATAAGGGGAAGGAGAAAATGGGCAATGAGTGGAGTGAGCAGTGGCTGCAGCAGAGCAAAATTTATATAGTTCTTTCAGTGTCCACAGCATTTTAGAGTACAATAAAGCAAGTCCTTGCCCAGAGGAGCTTACCATCTGACATTCAACGTGAGGGATACTAACAGAGCAGCAGGAGAAAAGTGGAGGCAGAGGCAAATAGTGAAACAATTTGGAGCAGCTTTAGCTGCATATGTGTTGGCTGTTAGAGGATGAGTTTCTGACAATCCAGTTACCCAGGTTGCCATTTGTCATACGCAGAAGTCAACATGATTCTAAAGGCATCTGTGCAGATATCATATGCACAAAATTGGCAACACCGTGAATAGTAAATTCTTGCACTTTGCTTTTCTGTACTTGAAGCTATGTTTAATTATCTATTCAGGAACAGAATGGATTAGATGCTTCACTTTAAACATCAAATTGTCAAGTGCTTGTTAGCAGCAACAGTTGAGTGAAGTGCAGCACTGTTATGACTTGCATTAAAATACTCACTTCATGGGGTATGAGTGTTCAGCGGCACCTGGGATTCAGACTTTCAGTTAAACCTGAAACTTTGTTTTCAGATGAAACTGCTAGTCACAGATACCATTATTACATGACATGTAAAAACCATTGACTCTTAGCTGCCATGTACAGTTGAGAAGACAAGTGTTTTTAAGCCTGAAAACTAGAAAACAAGTCCCTTTGCATTTAGTAGGGCATACAGTCAAGGTAACATAATTAAGATGAAAACATTACAACAATTTTATTCTGTTCCCTGCCTTTTAGATAAGGTTTCAAGCTTCCTACAAATGACTTGAAACATTAAAAACAGCACTCAAGGCACCATAACATAATATAAAGACAGAGATATACAATCATCCTAAACTCCTTCAGTTGCCAGTCCACTACCAAATGAAACAAGTAACTTGCTTTCCTGAGTGAATGGATAGTAAAAGCTAGAGTCCCCTTCAGGTTGTAACAGATTTCACACAGTTTGAGGTTCTAGTAAGTAGCCAGACCATTTCCGTGGCCAAAGAACTTCATTATGTCAAATAGGCTAGGTTCAGAACAACAGAGGGTTTAATTTTAGCGATTGCTGAGAATATATTTTGCATAGTCCATCAACATTAATTTACATCAATGATCACTGCTACTGTCAGGTCAGAAAGTAATAGAAAATGCTTGTCCGAGGGCAGAGCTTTTTCCTCGATTTCCCATGGATCATTTTGTTTACCCTTTGTTCTACAATTAAACTAGTATTAGTGCCTGTAAGGTAAAGGTAAAGGTACCCCTGCCCGTACGGGCCAGTCTTGACAGACTCTAGGGTTGTGCGCTCATCTCACTCTATAGGCTGGGAGCCAGCGCTGTCCGCAGACACTTCCGGGTCACGTGGCCAGCGTGACAAGCTGCATCTGGCGAGCCAGCGCAGCACACGGAACGCCGTTTACCTTCCCGCTAGTAAGCGGTCCCTATTTATCTACTTGCACCCAGGGGTGCTTTCAAACTGCTAGGTTGGCAGGCGCTGGGACCGAGCGACAGAAGCGCACCCCGCCGCGGGGATTCGAACCGCCGACCTTTTGATCAGCAAGTCCTAGGCGCTGAGGCTTTTACCCACAGCGCCACCCGGGTCCCTGCATTAGTGCCTGTACTTGCAAGCAATGTTGTGCATAACAGTTAGTGGCCATGATAGGGATGCAGATCCCCATATGTTTCAGAAGGCACATCCAGTAGTTTGCCTAGAGGAGATGCACATCAAGATCTGCATCAGTTATGGTTACTTCCAAATGCAGAGCTCCTTTGCTCAGCGGTGTATCTGAATGGCAGTACAGTTTTCCAAGTTTTCTAAGATACTTAGTTATTTTAACTATGAAGTTCACTTTGTGAGGACCTAAATTATTTCTGATTTCAAACATATAGTGGCCCAGTTTATGTGCTGCCTAAAACTGTAGTTTAAAACAAACTGGTTTAATGTGAATGAGCAGCATGTTGGTGCACACTGTTCAAAAGTTCCCATGTTGCTCCTGCTGCTGCCACACCACAAACAAAATAAGCCTTGTTGGCTTGTTGTGTCATCCAAACCCCAGCTTGTGATTTCTCTCCAAGCAAGCATTTAACTAAGGTTTGTTCTTGTTCATGGTTTAGTTGGAGAGAAACAAACCCTGAGCCTGAGTTTTGATGACTTGACAAGCCAGACTCTGCAGCGGGATAGGAATTAAGCTGGAATCTTTGAACAGCCTGCATTGTATTGCTGTTTGTTTCTTTGAAATGTGGAATACTTATGTGTTTACTTAAAGAAGAAGCAAGGAATACTCTCAATCTGACATTCTGAAACTGTAAACGCTCTGAAACTTTTAAAAATCAGCAAGTCATGATCAAACAGTACACATTCATTTTAGGTATACTTTGGGGTGGTTGCTGGTTTGTTTTTAAAAAGTGTGCCTGTTTTTAATAACTTGCTATTGGGAATTTCCCAAGAAGTGATATTTACTGTAGGTTTTTCTTATGTCTTCATAAGCTATTGCAGGTCTCAAGCTTCTAGTAAAGTGATAAGTGGGGAGGAGCATTTTTCAAGCAAGAAGTGCCTGGCTTGGTTTTATGAATATGCAGGTATGAAGCTGGTACATTTCTAAACTCTAGTTTTTGCTTTGGTTATTTAGTAATAATTGATAGTTGTTTCTTTCCTCCTCAAAATAACTATTTCACTTACACGTACTTAAGCATAATAGGGTGGGAGGCATTTGTCTACGGTGTCCAATTTTTTAAAACCACTTGAAGCTTGCAAGACAGCCTTGCAAACAATTACTGAAGGAATGATTGCTTACCTTAATATTGTTTGCCTGTCCCTTCTACCCAAAAGTCCACGAGGTTCACTGTTGGCACTTGTCAGTCAACAGTAAAAGGCCATTCTTATCTCAGGCTCTGTTTTTGTTTCACTCATAAACATCTACTGACCCTTAAGGAAATACTGAAGCATCAAGAATTTGGAGCCTCTTGAGAAGAACACCAGTTTGCAATGATTATATCTCGCTCCAAACTGCAGAATTATGTTTTAATGTGTCTTTGTAAGTGAATGAGAGCTTGTTTTGTGTAATCAGATACGCTGCACTAACCACTTAGCTTGTTTAAACCTCTGTGCTTTCACAGAAAAGGGGTTAATCTGAGACTGAACTGAAAGCATTGAAGAGAGTCCCTTGAATAATTGCCTCTGTTTGTTCAGAACTGTAAACAGTGGCATGACATTCCCTCAGGCACACTGAGGTGGTTGAAATTTGGCTATCTCACTCCAAACACACAGTGAACTGAGTTGATGAACTGGAGGACATGCTTCTCAGTTGGGACTCTTGGATCAGGATAGTAGTCCTAAACCAAATATATCCAACAATGTATTGCTTAAATTGGTCTTGTGAAATTTGCAGCCGTGTGTTCAGTGGCATTGTTCTAGATCCAGGGACTCCAGGTGTCTGAACAACTGAAAAACAACGTGGGTTAGGGGCAATTTATAGTAGATAACTGGCACAAAGGCAGGGAGTGCTTAACCCTTCTCGTGTCTGTTAATATCTCTGTCCAATCCAAATATGGATGTGCTGCCAAGCATTTTGTTTGATCAGAAGTAAGACTAGTATGATATTTGTATGGCATGTGTTAGCTTGATTTCTTTTGTTTTGAAGGTGATGATGAAGTGGTAGGGCCAGAAGGAATGGAGAAATTCTGTGAGGACATTGGCGTTGAACCTGAAAATGTAAGTCTTGTCCCTAAAGACCAATATGCTATTTCCTGCGAATCATTAGACTCAGATTTTCAAGTCTTCCTCCTCCTCCCCAACAAATGTCTTCTTCACTTGCATTGTGCATTAATTTTACTGGTGGAAATTGAAGTGCTTAACCCTCCCTATTCACCAGTTCTCCAATACACATGTCTCTTCATCAGATTTCTATGCTGCCTTTCCATAAAATGATGTTTACAGTGACTCACAGCAGCAGTGCAAGCAGATACAAAATATCGAAGTAGACCAAAAATATTTATAACTCTCTCTGTGTATATATATATATATATATATATATGTACTGAACACACCAAATTCTTAATAGAAATGGTTGTTTAATAAATAACAATATCTAGGGATCTGTAATTTTTCCTGGCCTTGGTACCCAAACCAGAGATTGTGGTCACCAGATTTCTCTCCCCTCCCATTTCAGTAAATCATCCCCACCACCCTTTCTGTACGAGAGGAAGGTGAGGAGTCTGTTGTTAGTTGAGTGCCTCCATGCATCTACAGCCAAACCAGCCTTCTACCAGCCTTTCCTATAGAAAAAGCCAGGAAGGAACAGACCAGCTTGGGTGCTCAGAGGAGTGTTACACCAAACAGCTCCTCAGTTAAGCAGCCAAACAACCCCAGTTTACCTCGCAATCTTGGATCACCCCGTAACTGCTAGGCTGATATGCACTGTATTTGCACACCCCTCCACAGCTTCAAATTTTACAGGAAGTCTGGTCACCTGTCTCCTTGTTCACAAGGCAGCGGCACAGTTGCCGTGATGACCAGAAATATTGAGACCTGACATTACAACAATGTTCACCTTTAGATAACAGTTACTTTGTATCAGAAAACTCAAGAATAGCAATTGGTTCATTTTCTTACATATGAAACTATATATTGCAATAGCTACCTAACAAAATGGTTTTGCATTGCCTCTACAAACATAGGTTTGGTTATGTCTTTCCCAAGATAACACCACAAAACTTACAGGGAAAAGTCTTCTACAGTTGAGCTAATTTTAAATCGCATCTTCATTTTGAATCCTTATGGATTCGTATTGCTTTTCAGAGAAAATAAACCAGGTGTTAAATAGATAGTGTTTTTCTTGTAAACATATGTTATTAAATTATTATTGGAGCATCTTTCCAGATGTTGGTCTGAAGCTACTTACATTAAAATTACAAAATATCATCAGTACAACAAACATAAAACTATAAGAATCCCCCCCAGAACAGCCAGTCAGTCAGACAATTAAAATCAATAGCAAAAAATAGTCAGGATGTGAAACAACCATCATCAATATATTTCTGTCCTGATTGGTCTACATTGGTACCTGCGGGACAGAACAGTATGCCTGTCAGGAGAGGTATGTCATTAAGACCTTCCAAAAGGCTTGAAGCATAGGAGCCTACCATAGATCCGCTGGCAGGAAGTTCCAAAACCATGGAACAACCATGGAAAAGGCTCTCTCCCTCATGGCGCCCAACCTTGTTGATGTAGGAAATGAACACATGAAGAGGGCCTCCATTATAGATCTCCATGTGCAGCAGGCAGAAATAGGTGCAGGCAGTCCATCAGATAGCTTGAATTTTAATTTCTCCTTTTTCCCATTCCCATACAGATTATTATGCTAGTTTTAGCCTGGAAACTGGAGGCTGAAAGCATGGGATTTTTTACAAAGGAAGAATGGTTAAAGGGGATGACCTCATTACAGTAAGCTTTTTATATTTGAAATCATCTTCATGCATGGCTGAAAGTGCAAACTTATTTTACAGAACCTTAGCAAAGAGCACAACAGATGGAATGTTGGGCACTATTATCCAGAGGGCTTTTGGCTTTGACCTGGAAAGGTCCTGTCACTTTCTGGTGCTCCTAACCTAAAGACCACTGAACTTTGTGTTGAACTCTACTTTCAAAAAAATATCAGAAAAGCAAGTACTCCTATGAATTATTGCTGTGTGATTTATACAGTTGTTAAAAAAAATATCAACTTACAGTCTGTTTGATGCATAATAATATTTCTCCTATTTTATCTGGCTGGTACTGATAGGAGTTATAGTCCAAAACAGCTGAAGAGCACCACATTGGGGAAAGCTGAACTAGAGTAATAATGTTCTCCCCACTGAAGTCCTAGGTCAATTGGTGGTTTGAGCAGGCATCTTTTTGGCAGCCAAGAGGGAAGCAAGCTCACTGCAGCTATTTCTTCACTGGTCAGTGAGGCCAGACAGGGTAGACAGGGTACAACCTTCCAGTATTCCTTGTTCCGAGAATGTCCTTTGAACCTCTGTTTGTATATTCTCTGTAGAAACAGCCCTAATCCTGGTAGTCTAAATGCTATTCTACTATTTGGTTAAAAGCGTGCATTGAAAAAGTGTATTTTATATACTTCTGCCTCCCCTCCCCCCCAAAAAAGAATGTTTGGCATGTAATTTTTTAATCTTTTATTTTAAGATGTGACTGCACAGAAAAGCTGCAGAGTAAATTTGATTTTTTGCGCTCGCAACTGAATGATATTTCAACATTTAAGAATATCTACAGATATGCCTTCGATTTTGCAAGGGTAAGTGCATCTTCTCCTTATAAAAACATGCAAGGAATTTGCCATTTATATCTGAGTACTGCCTTTTTTAAAAATCTCTTTAGGATAAAGACCAGAGAAGTCTGGATATTGACACTGCAAAATCTATGTTAGCTCTTCTACTTGGAAGGACGTGGCCTCTGTTTTCAGTATTTTACCAATACTTGGAGGTAAGCACACATTAAAAAAAAATAAAAGGTGTTGCATATTTTGATTTGCCTTGTGAATAGGTCTACAAAAACACCATAATTAACAAAAACAAAATCTCAGCTGATCTTCAGTTTATGAATGTGTACCTTCTTGGTCTCACTACAGGCAATCCAGTGAGGCAGTTTAAGCCTTTTTTCATTTCCTCTTTGCTTTTGGAATGGGAGAGAGTGCCTCTATTTCTATACGCACTCAGTTCCTTAGTTCCATTTCTATACTGACCATCAACCAAATTTCATCTGCTGAGTGGTTATGTCCACCCTACCTTCATATTTCACAATAAATGTTTGGGTTCCTACATATGTTTCAACCCACTAGAAACAAAATATTTTATGATTGTTGGCACTACTTTAGAATGGACAAGCAGAATTAGATTTGCATGACATCACCACTAGGTGGGTCTTGTGGATAAGATGTTGGAACTTCCTGTGCTTTCTATATCAACTTCAGCTCCTGGTGCTTATGCATATCAACCCCATTGCCTTTCTGCGCCACATGATGTCATTTGCTACCAGCTGCCCTTTTCCATGTTTGCATGCCTTCCTTTGAGCCTTGCACAACATTGCTCCCCATTCCCAGGCAATAAATCTTCAAGGCGGCTCCTCCACCCCACACCTGCTTCTTCCTCAAACATTTCCTCAGCTACTGTAATAACTTGGCTTGTGCAAAGAAAACTGAACACATTATTGTTCCTAAATGCAACACATTGCGGGCTGAGACCTGATGTCTTATTTTTCTGCAGCAGTCAAAATACAGAGTAATTAACAAAGATCAGTGGTACAATGTGTTAGAATTCAGCAGAACTGTCCATGCAGATCTTAGCAACTATGATGAAGATGGGGCATGTGAGTATTCCCATTTCAATTAAAATACTCTTAAGTGATACTTTAATCCCCGCAGATTTATCTCTCAATCTCAGGCACTGAAATCAGGAAATAAAAATCCCTCTGCCTTTTCTTTGGAGATCCTCTCTAAATAGGCAGAGTTATCCTCTCTGAAGAGCAGGCAGAGGAATCTTTTACCCCCAGTGTAAGCACTAAGCAGTGCTAAGATTGAAGGGAATGTCCCCTGCCTCCTCTTTAAAGGGCGGGATCCTCCCCCCAACCTACCACTGGAGAGCAGGTGAGTGGGAATGCTGCCTTTTACTTTGATCCTTCTGTGCAAATGAAAGGCAGGATTTTCTCCCACTCCCGCCGCAATACTGGAATGGGTAAGGCTGGAAGTGCTGCATGTGTTATATGCATCTCTGTATATTTGTGTGAGTGTATGTGTGAGTATATGTGAGGTGGGATATGCCTATGTCCCTATATATAGGGACGTGGGTGGCACTGTGGGTTAAACCACAGAGCCTAGGACTTGCTGATCAGAAGGTCGGCGGTTCGAATCCCCGTAACGGGGTGAGCTCCCATTGCTTGGTTCCTGCTCCTGCCACCCTAGCACTTCGAAAGCATGTCAAAGTGCAAGTAGATAAATAGGTACTACTCTGGTGGGAAGGTAAACGGCATTTCCGTGCGCTGCTCTCGTTTGCCAGAAGCTGGCCACATGACCTGGAAGCTGTACGCCGGCTCCCTCGGCCAATAAAGCGAGATGAGCGCTGCAACCCCAGAGTCAGCCACGACTGGACTTAATGGTCATGGGTCCCTTTACCTATATTCCTAGCGAATTTGGCTGCTGCATACGTGAGAGTCGTGTAGTATGTGCACATATACATTAACCTCCCCACTGCTGAGATGTGGCCCTCAGGGATGATTGAAACAGGTTAGCCACTCCTGAGCTAGAGCTACATGTTAAGATGATTTAAGACTTAATGCCTTCTGTCTTTGTTATGATTCAACTAAAACGCAACATGTTATAACTGGCATTATTTCTTCTGCAGGGCCTGTTCTTCTTGATGAATTTGTGGAGTGGCAAAAGGTTCGCCAAGCATCATAGCAAGAGCAGCTTTGAAGAAGGTGCTGGATCTTGTGATGTTGCAAAAACTGAGTCAAAACCAAGGGTTGCGTTCACATCCTTATGAACTTTAGTCATTTTTTTCCTTTTATTTTTAAAGGAAGCCTTGTTACATGTGAAATGGGCATTGAACCACACCTCTTCTGAGACTGAAAATTGGAGGGTTTCGTCTTAAGTTTCTAGCATTTCAGAACAATAAAGATTCAGATTTGTAACAGTCTTAAAAGTGAAGGATATCCCTTGAATATGACTGTGGTTTCCATGTTCAAAACCAAAACATTGTAGAGTGCATCAGAAGTATCTTGTATGAGTGTTTGAATCCTGGAGATGTGTTTAAAATTGTAGTTGTAAAGGAATCTGATATGGTAGGTCGCTGATGAAATGATTGTTTTTAGGAAGAAATGTTAACGTCAAAGCTTTGGCTGGTGTTTTGCCAACACCCCCCATCGCTTGTGCCATAGTTTACAGCTTCATATGGAGACATGGCCTTAAAAGATTTTTTTCTGCAGTTCCCAACATTTTGTCTTCTAATGAAACATTCATAATTGTCTTAATTATGAATTAAGTTAAAAGGTACTAAAAGGATGGTGATGTCTGTAGCATCTGTAGGGCCTTGAAAACATTAAACTGTGTTTGATTAGAAATTGGCCTAAATATTTTAAAAAAACAACAACCCTAGGAAGGTAGAGCTAGAACTTTAATGAAAACACTGCAGATGATCCTCCTTCCTCTTCATCTCCTAATGTGGGACCTTTGGTTTTATTACCTGATTTCATGTGTCTACTTAGCCTGAACTAAGAAAAGTTGCAGTATCCTCATGTTTCATTGCCATTTAGCAAGAACGGGAAAAGGCACAGTTGTGTGTGCTGAGTTGCATTGAAACTCAGGCATGTGCGGAAAGCTGAACTCAGCTATCTCTCTTGTTTATTATTTGAGCACCATCATAACTGCCATAACATTCAAATTCTGCTTCCATATATCTTGAGACAGAGAGATTGGCTGTTTAGTCTGTCAAACATAGGAATTCCCAATGCCTATTTTGTAGTAAATAAATGTATGGGGTAAAATGGCAACAAGTTGGCATGGTGAATGTTAAAGAAATCATTTGCATCCCTTCTTCCACTCAGGATGCTCTTTCTGTTTACATCATCATCCTTTTAGCAAATCTAGGTCAGCTTTATAAATTACCCCCATAGCTTACCATGCTAGGTGAGACATGGTAGCATTTGGCTCAGGATAATGAGAAATGTGTTGTGTGCACTGTAAGCAAGTTCAGGTAGTACAAGATATCCACAATGTTTTGTCCAGACAAGATGTTGCTTTGGTGCATTTCCCCCCTTCTGATCATAGAGTCCTTAAGTATCTGTTTTGGGTATTCAATAGAAAAGGGCTATTTCTTTTGCAGCTCTGCCAGCTGTTCAGGTGTATGTGACCCAAGTTAGTCATTGGAATTGTTTTGCGTCATCTTATAGGGATGACCTTACACTGTGTTATTTTGCTTTTCTGTAATTCTGCACAGGAAAAAGGAGATTGGAGTGAGGGGAAGCATCTAACATTTCAAACTTGCTGCTCTTACTTCATTGCTTGTGTTAATGTGTATGCCATTACATTTTAGATAACCTTGGGAGAGTTCTTAGCCTCATATGAACATGGTCTGTACCAGTTTTTGTTTTTGTATTGACATAGCCACATATTAATATTTGATGCCATACCATCCTAAGTCTGCAGTCTTAAGCATATTTCACCTGGGAGCGAGTCCCATTTAACTTGGTGGTTCTGGGCTGCAAGTTTGTGCATCAAAAGAACACTGTTGGACAGTACAAGATGGCTATTTGATTACCTCCAGAGTGCGAGTGGGCAGAAGAAAATGCATTATCAGATTAATAGCATGGATATGAAAAATGCTGCAGTGTGTCTAAATGAGACATGAGATGTTTTCTTTAAGAGATTGCTTTTGCAAAGTACTATTTACTGTTCCAAACCCAAATCCTTGGTAAAATCTTTTTTGGTGTTTCCCAGGACAGGCTATGATTTAGGATGATGTCTTTCCCAAAAGAGGGCAATGCAGCCTTTAAAAGAAGTACAGCCACGAGGGAGGCCTGTCACAGTTGGCGCTGGACTGGCCTCTGGTATGGGCACTTTCTCGCGCTCTGATACAAATGGGATGGAGCAGCTTGAAATTGCATCTACTGATAAGGCACGGGTCGCCACATTCTCTTCCCCTGGTTTTTTGCCATGGTGCTTCCCCTCCAACATGTCCCCATCCTAATTACGTCTACCAGTGATATGCACAATCTCTTGGGGATTAAACCCCGAAGAAAATGGGGCAGACCTCAGAGCAAGCATGCATAGGATTGAACCATCAAGTCATCCTTATTGGCATCCAGTCCTTTGTGTTGTGCTTTAGAAAACCTTTCTCTCAGGTTTTTAAAGTCTCAAGATACGAATCAGGAAAGCGCAACTATGTTTATAATGTAAACAAAACCATCTTTTAATTCAAGTGATTAATTTTTTAAAACAAAAAACTAGCTCAAAAGAGCTGGTATTAACATGGTAAATCGACAGACTGTTGTTTCCACCATTGCCAGTGTCTTTACTTAATGTGAAGGTATCAACTTGCTGTGTATGACTTGTATCTCTGAGGTTTTATCACTATTCTTATAATAAAACCATGTTTCAGGGATTTAGACCTTGTTTTTTGTGAGTGGTTTTTAAAATACCAATATACTATTAAAATGATAATGGGTGTATGTTACATGTTAAGAGTCATTTCTGCAAGAAGATAGAATTTCGCTGAGAGAAGCTTTTCCATATTGCTTTTTTTTTTAAAGTAAAGACAGAGAAAGAAAAGTATTCAGTGTTCAGTTATCAGACACTAATTAAAACTGGAATACTTCCAAATACTGTGGTAGCATAAGAAGGATTGATTTGTAACACAAGAAAATTTTTAACCAAAACTAATTTTAAAGGGGAGCTCAACATATGCAAACTCCAGGCCTTTTTTGGGAGGGGGAGGATACTTATACAACAGGTTCTAAAGTCAATCATGCATGTTAACTATTTACAGTGGAAAATTATGGGTAAGGTATGGATACCCACTCATGCTGAAGAAAATCTCTCAACCATCAAGGTGATAAGGTAAAGGTACCCCTGCCCGTACGGGCCAGTCTTGACAGACTCTAGGGTTGTTCGCCCATCTCACTCAAAGAGGACGGGGGCCAGCGCTGTCCGAAGACACTTCCGGGTCACGTGGCCAGCGTGACATCACTGCTCTGGCGAGCCAGAGCCGCACACGGAAACGCCGTTTACCTTCCCGCTAGTAAGCGGTCCCTATTTATCTACTTGCACCCAGGGGTGCTTTCGAACTGCTAGGTTGGCAGGCGCTGGGACCGAACGATGGGAGCGCACCCCGCCGCGGGGATTCGAACCGCCGACCTTTCGATCGGCAAGCCCTAGGCACTGAGGCTTTAACCCACAGCGCCACCCGCGTCCCAGTATCAAGGTGATAAATTCTCCATAAATCTTCATAGGTCTCATTTGACTAGATTGGTGAAATCCAATCTAGAGCTTCTATTAGTTTCCTACCACCTTATTTTATTCAGGTGTTTCTTTTTGTCCATCAAATTTGTAGAGCACCCGAGTCCATGAAATGGACAAGCATGGAGCGGAGTGGGGAGCTTAAGTATTTGAATCCCTGTGAAGCAAGCAACTTACAGATACCAGATACCGAGTCTCCAACTGATTTCATCACAGAATAATGGAGTTATTCTCCATTTCTTTGGTGTGATGGGTTAATTTAGCAAAAGCACTTGTTGCCAACTGTGGAAATGATGGTAGCAAACAGAATAGTATTCCCATGAAGATGTTAATAATTACTGACACACAGTGAATGAGTTTGTTGTGGCAAGAACCTGAAGCCATGGTTCAGCTGCCTGAAAGAACTGCATTCATTAGGCTCAATTGTCTTCAATGTTTTATCTTTGAGAGGTCAGTGTTAGGACTGCTTACAAAATGTACTGCACAAATTCAACAAATTCAGGGACACGGCTGATTGACTTTTTGTAAAACCTTTCTTTTTTAAAAAAAAAAAAAAAAAGTATGCCAAAATGCAATTTGTATGTGTCTTTAGCTTTCTGGAATGTAGAAGGTAGGCGCTCTAATGATCTTAAGTCTCGAGACAACTAGGAAGTTTCTGCTAGTAGCAGAAACGGAAACATGCGTCCAGCATTTCATGAACAACTATAAACAAATCTGTAATTTAGGCTTGCTCAATTCCAAGTGTGGTCTTTCCATCCCACAAGAAGAAAATCAGTTGCCAATCATAGGTATATATTTACGGGGAGGAGGGTGAAAAGCAGCTCAGAAGTTTTGTCAAGTTATAAAGCCGCAAGTTTGAGCTTTGATACTGTGGTGTCATTTCTGCCTTTGTTTCTACCACATGTTATGACATAGGATAGATAACTTGATTAGGTGGTTATGATGCATGACCTAGGAAAATTTATTGTGGTTTGTTGAGAAGTTGCTCCGAATTTATGTCAAGATTTTCAAGTTTTCCACAGGATTGTAGACTGAGATTGAAACCAATGGGATAAAAGTTTCCATTGACTATAAAAATTCCTCATTAAAAACGGTTGTGCATTTTAAATCTAGACTTGCCTGCAGATGGTCCCAGTTTCAAACCACAGCATCTCCAGGTGGGGCAGGGAGAGCATCTTGTCTGGAATCCTGAATATCAGCTGCCTGGCAGTGTAGATAGTACTAAACTGCGAGAAACAATTGTCTGATTCGATATAAGGCACCTATATATTCCACTTTCCCACTACAGTGGTACCTCGGGTTAAGTACTTAATTCATTCCGGAGGTCCATTCTTAACCTGAAACTGTTCTTAACCTGAGGTACCACTTTAGCTAATGGGGCCTCCTGCTGCTGCTGCGCCACTGGAGCACAATTTCTGTTCTCATCCTGAAGCAAAGTTCTTAACCTGAAGCACTATTTCTGGGTTAGCGGAGTCTGTAACCTGAAGCGTATGTAACCTGAAGTGCATGTAGCCTGAGGTACCACTGTACTCTTAATACTTCCTCGTGTGAACAAAAGGGTCTTTGTGACCTCTTTCCCTATTTGCATTGTTCCCTCAACAGAGTGAACATCACTCACCTGAACTCACCACTCCCCTGTTCCTTCAGCAGTTGCTCTTTAATAATTCTTGTCAAGAGCATCCTTTACCACTGAATTCTTCCCTTTAGTGCAGGGGTAGGCAACCTAAGGCCCATGGGCCACAAGCGGCCCACAGGGGTCGTTTAATTGGCCCACAAGCCGCCCGCTTGGCTAGTCCCCGTGCGCTGGGCTAAACCGGCACAGCATGGCGCGGGGACTCGCTTCCGTGGCGCCGGAAATCGCGTCTGCGCAGACGCCGGAAATCACACACACAATCTGGCCCACAGAGGGATCTCTGCTGGAGTGAACCGGCCCAGGTGAGGTAAACCTTGCCGACCCCTGCCCTAGTGGATGCTGACCTTATTTCTCTCCTGTAAAGTTGCCAACCGTTGGATATTTTATCTGTCCCGTTGGTATTTCTGCCTCAGAGCTGGTACTAAGTATTTCGAGTTGTTAAATAGCACACTTGTTCCTGTTTGCCTTATGGAGCCTGGCCCACCAAGATTGTCCCTTGCTTGTTCATCTTACATTTATATTCTGCCTTTCTTTTATCACTGTACCCAAGGCAGCTTATGTGTGGTTCCCAGCCAGACATGGAGCAGACCTAGATGAGCTTAGCTTCAGGAAGATGGCGGCCTTGCACACCTTCAGACCATACCCCAGGATTTATTTATCTATTTCTACCCCACTTTCCCTCCAAAGTGCTCAAGATGACATACATGGGCCCTCCCCACCCTTCGCATCTTATCCTCACAACCCTGTGAGGTGGGTTAGGTTGAGAGATTGTGACTGGCCCATCATGGCTGAGTGGGGATTTGCACCCTGGTCTGCCAGTTCTAGTCCAGCACTCCAACCGCTGCTTGCAATACAGCTTCTGCTTGTCTATTATTGGAAAAGCAAAAATCACCTTATGTCATATGACAAGCTGCTACCACTAGAGGTCTTCTAGTACTTTGGCAGACTAGACTATCGTATGTGAACATACGCAAAACAAAAACAGAAGAATGCAAGGAATCTCAAATAATTGAGGTTATTAGGGTAGGCTGAGAGAGAATGATTGGCAAAGTTACCCAGTTGACTTAGTTGCCCAGCCTGGCCGCTGGTGTCCATTGGGGTTGATTGGGTGGAAGACAGGGAGTCCAACAGTAGATGGTGCTAGAGCCCCATGATAGGCAGAGCCAACGAATTCTCATTTGGTCCCCCCTCCCACCCAGGGGGAGGAAACTGACAGGCTGCACCACCCCTGCACTGAATGCAAGTCATAAAGCAGGTAGGTGGGGTCTAGCTGAGGGCAGACTGAAGTTGTTGGGGCAGCACCTCATTTTCCCTAATGGACCAGCCTCCACTAGGCTTGCTCTCACCTGCCTATAATTATGCTGGTTAGGGATTCGTCTGTCGGAAATAGCGTAGCGTCTGGGCGGAATTTGCGATAATCATGAAAACCCGGACAACCTATGCTGAAAGCTCAACAACTTAAGTGTCTGGACTCTGGATTTTAATTTTTTGAAATATGGCAGCCCTACTTTAAGTAGGTTTGCCTATGAATGTGAACTGAACTGAATTTCTCCCCCATCCCTGTAATCCTGAATATTGTGACTGCATTGGACAGGTGGGATATTCACATCTTGTTAATAATCCTGTCCTGGTTCTTTTTTTCCCCTCAACTGCTTTTATTTGCTTTAGTACTGGAACTTCTTTTATGTTGTTGTTGTTGTTGTTTAGTCATGTCCGACTCTTCGTGACCCCATGGACCAGGGCACGCCAGGCACTCCTGTCTTCCACTGCCTCCCGCAGTTTGGTCAAACTCAAGTTGGTAGCTTCGAGAACCCTGTCCAACCATCTCGTCTTCTGTCGTCCCCTTCTCCTTGTGCCCTCAATCTTTCCCAACATCAGAGTCTTTTCTAGGGAGTCTTCTCTTCTCATGAGGTGGCCAAAGTATTGGAGCCTCAGCTTCAGGATCTGTCCTTCCAGTGAGCACTCAGGGCTGATTTCCTTCAGAATGGATAGGTTTGATCTTCTTGCAGTCCATGGGACTCTCAAGAGTCTCCTCCAGCACCATAATTCAAAAGCATCAATTCTTCAGCGATCAGCCTTCTTTATGGTCCAGCTCTCACTTCCATATATCACTACTGGGAAAACCATAGCTTTAACTATACAGACCTTTGTTGGCAAGGTCTTTTATAGTGGAACTTCTTTTATAGTGGAAGTCATAAGCCACCATGTGGGCCCTAAAGAGCCACGCCGCGAGGATTAGAACCGCAGCAAACCCACCCAGTTCCCATTCTTTAGAATACAATACACGGTCCATAGAAAGTAGCTCTCATCTGAGCAGGGTCTTGATTTACAAATGCTCTCCCTCTTTCCTGCTGCCTGTATTTACTAATGTCTCCCTTGGTGAGCTTTTTGTTTTGCTTTTTGCTACGCTAGTCGTTTAGTTCGCCTCAAGGCACAGCATGGGCTAAGGAGCTGAACAGCCAAAAAGCTGTGCTGAATTCTAGGATGGGACTAGATCAGATCACTTTTCATGCCCCATTGCAGCAGAAGTACCAGGCTGCTGTGAGCTTTCCGCATTAAAACAGTCGCCGCTTTGTGCTTGCCAGATGAGCACAAAGCCACTTGATGTTCCGCCAGCTTCGATGCCGACTCGCAGCTGTCTGCTGCAGAGCTCCCAATGGCTGGCCAGCCTCTCCAAATTTAATTGGAGAAATGTTGCACTGTGCCCAGTGGTTGCCCTGCCCTGTAGGCTTGAGCCAAGAAACACTTGTCACCCCAATTCCATGGAGCTGCAAAAGGATGCTGTCCTATTTTTTCCCCTGAATGGGCCTTTCTTTTTAGGTGAAAACAAATGCTGTTTTTATTATGTATTGTATTGCTGGCACTGATTAAGCCCAGATTTTAAAACTGTACAACTGAGGCATTTTTCCTGTTGTGTCAGGGCTGCATCCAAGACCTCTGCAACCCCTTGTGCTTGTTTATTACTATTGTTGTTAATTTATTATGTCTGTATCCCACCTTCCCCCAAGGAGCTCAAGGTGGCTTACATACCGTATTTTTCGTCCTATAGGGCGCACCGGCCCATAGGACGCACCTCGTTTTTTTGGGGGAGGGGGAAATGAATAAAAAAAAATTATTCCCCCCCCCCAGCTGCAGCTGCCGCCCCAAGCCTTGCGGACACCCACCAGAAGCAAGGGGAGCCCTCTGGAGGGCTCCCCGTGCTTCGGGCGGCAGGGTGCCGCCCCAAGCCTCGCACGCCCGGCGGGACCTCCCGCCAAGCGCGCAAGGCTTACCGACACTAGCCCGAAGCACGGGGAGTCTTCCAGAGGGCTCCCCGTGCTTCGGGGGCAGGCTGCCGCCCCAAGCCTCGTGCGCTCGGCGGGACCTCCCGTCGGGTGCGCAAGGCTTGCGGACACTCGCCCAAAGCACGGGGAGTCCTCCAGAGGGCTCCCCGTGCTTTGGGCAGCAGGCTGCTGCCCCAAGCCTCGCGCGCTCGGCGGGACCTCCCGTCGGGTGCGCAAGGCTTGCGGACACTCGCCCAAAGCACGGGGAGTCCTCCAGAGGGCTCCCCGTGCTTCGGGCGGCAGGCTGCTGCCCGCAAGCCTTGTGAGCCCGTGGGAACTCCCACAGGACTTGCAAGGCTTGCGGATAGCTTCCTGAAGCCTGGAGAGCAAGAGGGGTCGGTGCGCACCGATGCCTCTCACTCTCCAGGCTTCAGCAAAAGCCTGCATTCGCCCCATAGGACGCACACACATTTCCCCTTCATTTTTGGAGGGGGAAAAGTGCATCCTATGGGGCGAAAAATACGGTAGTTCTCCACACACACACCCATTTTGTCACCACAACAACTCTTTGAGGTAGGTGAGGCTGAGAGTAAGAGCCTGGCCCAAGGTCACCCAGTGGCTGAGTAGGAGTTTGAAGTCTGGTCTCCCAGATCCTAGTTTGACATTCTAACTGTTAGTTTCTGTTTGCCACTGTGCAGTGCTTTTGGAGTCACAGGACTCTGTTTACATTCCAGGGATTCCAGACTGTTGGAAGTCTCATGGAAGACAGGAGACGGATGTGATGTTACTGGTTTCCTGTTCCTTTGTTGTTCAGTTGCTCCCTGCTTTCATAGAGAGAGGATGTGTTTTCTGTCTGCGTAGTAAGAAATAAAGCATAGCGATGTAGCCATAAATCTCATCACTTCCATGTGCTGCTTTGATTCTCTGCTGAATGGGAATGTGCCTGAGCCTTATCAGAGACTCAGGTCGTCAATCACAGCGGAGGCGATTCCGGAGGACTCGGTCGGAGGAGGATGAGCTTTATCAGCTCGGTCGAGCGGAGATTCCGACATTAACCACTATGCCAACTGGCTTCCCACTCCAGGGGTGCTGCCTATGTGTGAAAGGTGAATGCTGAAACAGCCGTCTCATCATTTGGGTTCATTGCAAGACATGCTCAGCCAGCACAGGACAGAATGCAACCCAAGGGGTCTGTTCTTCTATTTAGAAAAGATTTAATCCCAGGAAGATATTTAGCTAATAGGAATGTTGCATATTTCATAGAATCATAGAGTTGGAAGAGACCACAAGGGCCATTGAGTCCAACCCCCTGCCAAGCAGGAAACACCATCAGAGCACTCCTGACATATGGTTGTCAAGCCTCTGCTTAAAGACCTCCAAAGAAGGAGACTCCACCACACTCCTTGGCAGCAAATTCCACTGTCGAACAGCTCTTACTGTCAATGATTTCAATGATTTCAAGAGACCACTTTTATTTTGGCAAAATATACGCCAGCTTATTACTGAGGATCAGTGCCTAATTAGAATAGTGTGAAATATGAAAAGCTATCTTTATAGATTTCTTAAATTGCAGAATAAGAAGGGCTTGCAACTAAAGTCCACTCACTCATGATTCATCATACATTTCCAGCCCCTCCTTTGCAGTTTTCACAAAATTACAGCACCGTGGACTTTTCCTTATTTTTCTTGGGGTGTTTGCACACTTTCAAGGCCAGCTTGCACCACAACATGTGCAGTTAAACAAAGGTATGATCTGGTTCAAAAATTTGGATTGGGGGAATGAATCCAGATTCCCGCCCCCGTTGGGGGTGGGGAATAAGAAGAGAAGATTGAGTTTCATCCTTGTTGCCCTTTCAGTTAGGTGATAGTAATTGTCAATGCTGAAAGTGATGACCTTCTGGTGTTGGTAGATATTCCAGGGTCAATGGTCAAGACCCCAAAGAACAGAAACTAGTTCCATGAGCCCAATTTTGTTTAGAGCAGAGTAGGGAGGTTTGACTTAATTCCCCCAGACAGCAGTTCTCCTTCACCACTATGTGACAAGCTACGTTTGAAAGAGATGGCGGTTTCAAAAGCATTGTTTGACGCAGCATCAACTGTTAGAAGAGGGGCGAAACATTCAATTGGCTTACAAAGGGGTGAGGAACTTCCAGCCACTGAGCCAATCCAATTTTGTCCACAAGGCCATTTCCCCCAAAATCATGTCAACCTGCCAACAGCTGGTGTCCCTGGGTGACACGAGCTGGTGGGGCGGGGTTCTTTCGGCCCAGTATACCTGAAGGAGCGTCTCCACCCCCATCGTCCAGCCCGGACACTGAGGTCCAGCTCCGAGGGCCTTTTGGCAGTTCCCTCACTCTGAGAAGTGAGGTTACAGGGAACCAGGCAGAGGGCCTTCTTGGTAGTGGTGCCCGCCCCACAGAACGCCCTCCCATCAGATGTCAAGAAAATAAACAACTGCTTGACTTTTCAAAGACATCTGAAGACAACCCTGTTTAGGGAAGTTTTTAATGTTTGATGTTTTATCGTGTTTTTAATATTCTGTTGGGAGTTGCCCAGAGTTGCTGGGGAGACCCAAGCCAGATGGGCAGGGTATAATTAATTAATTAATTAATTAATTAATTAATTAATTCCTGCCATGTGCTTCCCTGCAGGAAATGCACTGGCAAAGCAGAGCCCTGCACAGAGCTCATCAACTGGTGAGTGGAGAGTTCAATCCTGCAGGATGCCGCTTCAGTAGCATGCTTGCTGCTAGGGAGTAGGGGTCTGTATCAGGGCATTCCTGGCAGAAAACATGCTGGTGAAGCAGCATCTTGATATTTACGAGAGAGTGGTATATAACTACTTTTATGCATGCACAATGCAAGGCTCATCAGCTGATTGTAGCCCCTTCCCTGATTATTTGTGGCTCCTGGAAGAATTCCAAATGCCCAATTTTGGCAGGCTGATTTCACCTTGTTGTGGGGAAATCTGTGCTATCACACACAGGCACATCCACAGGAAGAAAGAAGTGGCAAAATATCTGTATCAGCTTTGCATAGGATGTCCACTTAAAGGTAAAGGGACCCCTGACCATTAGGTCCAGTCGTGACTGACTCTGGGGTTGTGGCACTCATCTCGCTTTACTGGCCGAGGGAGCCAGTGTACAGCTTCCGGGTCATGTGGCCAGCATAACTAAGCCGCTTCTGGCAAACCAGAGCAGCGCACAGAAACGCTGTTTACCTTCCCACCTTGAGCGGCACCTATTTATCTACTTGCACTTTGATGTGCTTTTGAACTGCTAGGTTGGCAGGAGCAGGGACCGAGCAGCGGGAGCTCACCTCGTCGCGGGGATTCGAACTGCTGACCTTCTGATCGGCAAGTCCCAGGCTCTGTGGTTTAACCCACAGCGCCACCCGCGTCCCGGGAGACCAGAGTTCAAATCCCTGCTCAGCCACAATGAAGCTCTCTAGGTGAACCATGGGTGAGGCACAGTATCTCAGCCCAATCTACCTCACAGGGTTGTTGTAAAGATAAAATGAGGCAGAAGAGAACCATGTGCACCTTGAGCTTCTTGGAGGAAAGATGGGGCATAAATGCAGCAAGATAAACAAAATCAGAGTCATCTTGGAGACCGTTTCGATGAAAGAGAAGCGCTTAATCCGAAAGGTGCAGATACGAATATTGCACTTGGAGTGAAATACAGACACTGCTAGCTGTAATGAGATTTAAGAAAGTGCTTGTGGGGCATGCAACAAAAGGTTGGAGTGTGCAGTGCTCCTGGTCAGAATTCCAGCAAACCTGTTTCATTCTCCCTCTCTCCCCAGCCTGGTTTTCCATTCCTTATCACAGGCCAGCCTGAGGCCAAGAACAAGATGGCGTCACCACTATTCCTTGTACAGAAGCCAACTAGGCTAGCAGCTGAGTCTTACTTTAATACTGGTGAGTGAATTGTCAATACCCTCGAACATTCCTCTGATGGAAAATAGGGACTTTTCTCACTTCCCCCCCCCCAAAAATGACCCTCATTGACTCCCTATTTTTCTCCCTTTCCCCCTGCAGAGCACTTCCTGTCAGAAGAAGAATAGAAGGATGAGAACTACCACTGCTACCTCACGAAGACACAACACACACACCCTCCACCATCCCGAGAAAACCCCTTAATCCCTATTTTATTTTATTTTTTACTTTGGTAGATTTACAAAAAGAAAAACCCATACCAAAAAATAAATTTTAGAATGGGGTAAGATTAGATGTGGATGCACAAAGCACCTCAATGATCTCCCCCCCCCCCCCCCGTGCAAAATAGCTCACTGAGCCATAGGTGGCTTCAAGGTCTTTCTCAATTATTTGCTGTTTATCATTCCAGGACATGTTGAAACCCTTTGAATTTATTTGACTACACTCTCCAAATGCTTGCTTAGGCTGGCTCTGGTCCCCCTCCCTTTTTCCTCCCCCCCTTTTTTTGCTGGGGTTGTAAGATAATCTCACGGCTGCCAGCTCACCCTTACCCTCTAAACATGGGGTTGACATTCCTAGAAACTCGACTTTGCCAGGAATGGCAACCACAAAAATTGTCACTGTCAGTACTTTGCAGTCAGGAAAGGCAAACCACACATTTCTGTCCTTCTCCAAGTGGGAAGCGGAAAGGGTAGGCCTAGGCCATCTCGACCAAGAGGTGACTTGGTTTCTGTGTCACGCTGCAGGTGGGGAGAAAGACATTGCCCACAGGAAATAACTGATTTCCCAGTTGCCAGGAAAGAGTGAATAGAGCATAGCTTCTTAGCTGGATCACGGAACCAAGAGTTTTTCAAACAATCCACACAAACTATTGGGGCATTTTGTGTGCAAGTCCCCCGAAATCAAACAATGGGACCTGTGAGAGGCTTAGGCGGAAAATTGAGAACCTGTCAAATGACGTTCCTCTATTTGAAGGGTTGTCCAGTCCATAAGAACACAAGAAGATTCCTTTTGGATTAGGCCAAAGGCCCATCTTGTCCAACACCCTGTTCTCACAGCGGCCAGCCAGATGCCTGTGCAGGAGCCCAGGCCATTTTCAAGATGAAGAACCAAAAAATGGGAGAGCAGAGGCCTGGATGTTGCCCGTCAGCACCTAGAGAGCAGGCAGAGGAGGCACATGGGTTAGGTCACATGGTCACAGCCTTCTTCACAAGGGCAAGATTTCTCTTTATCAAATCATCACCATTCTTTCCAGATTTGTGCCTATACTTTAGCATATGCACACTTTAGCTGTGTCCTCTTTTTCAGTGATGCTTTGCCTGTTTCTCTTCTCATCCCTTTTGCAATGTGTTAAGTGGTTCGGTCCCAGCTCCTGCCCACCTAGCAGTTCAAAAGCGCATCAAGTGCAAGTAGATAAATGGGTATCACTCTGACGGGAAGGTAAACGGCATTTCTGTGTGCTGCTCTGGTTCGCCAGACGCGGCTTAGTCATGCTGGCCACATGACCCGGAAGCTGTACGCCGGCTCCCTCAGCCTATAGAGCGAGATGAGCACTGCAACCCCAGAGTCGTCCGCGACTGGACCTAATGGTCAGGGGTTCCTTTACCTTTACTCCTGGGTCCTATTCTGCCTCTCTAACCTCTCTAACTACTACACCACCCTGGCTCTCTCAACATTTTACAGGATGATGATATCGCTCCCCCTTCTATGGCCAATGCTGTAAACACATTTTATTTTACTTGCGTAGAAATGTATGTTCTGAGTGGTGTTCCGCTTCCTCTATGCGGCATTGCAATAATATTATTTGTGTTTGTGGTTTTTGCTCCGGTTCTTATTTTCGTTTGGTGGCATTTCATGGCGACTTGCCAATGTTGTCTCCGAAACATGAATGTGACTATTAGCCTGAGGTCACCATGAATTGAAGATGAGCCAGCCGTGCAGAAAGAAGATATCTGGGGGAGATTTTGTGCGTGTTTATGTTATTATTTCCAACGTCTGGCAAAAATGCAGAGTCAGAAAATATTCCCTGCTGGGAATTTCCAATGCAGGGGAAAAGACTCCAGTCTTTCTACATCCATAGGAGAGATGCCAGCCAACTCCTATGCAGCAGAACTGACTGGGTTTGACTGGCTGTCAGCTGACTCCCAGATGGCATTGTGGTTTTTGTATACAGAGAGAGGCAAGTTCCCACACATTTGCTCCTGGTCAGATTAGGCAGCAATTTAAGAGCTGCTGTAACATGTCAGTTGGCATTAACAAGCATGGCAGGCACCACTTTCTAACTAGGGATGCGGGTAGATCGATTCTATTCACATCTGAAGGAAAACTCACCTACCGTATTTTTCACTCTATAGGATGCACCGGACAACAAGACGCACCTAGTTTTTAGAGGGGGAAATCAAGAAAAAAATATTATCCCCCCCCCCAGCCCCAAAGAGCAGCGGAGAGGCTGCGCGCAGCCTGTCCACTTCTCCCAGAGCTTCTCAGGGCTGCGGGGAAAGCCTGGGTCCCCCCCCCCCAGCCCCAAAGAGCAAAGAAGCCAAGACAGCGAGCGGGATCCATCCCGCTGGCTGTCATGGCTTCTGCCATAGCCGCGCAACCTCTCCAGCCGGGAGCTAAACCTCTCCAGTGCGGCTAAAGAAGCATGGCTAAGGAAGCCAAGGCAGCGAGCGCAATCCATCCTGCTCGCTGCCTTGGCTTCTTTAGCCTTGCGCAGCCTCCCCCGGCTGGAGAGGCTGCGCAAGGCTAAAGAGGAAGCCAAGGCAGCGTGTGGGATGGATCGCGCTCGCTGCCTTGACTTCTTTAGCCTTGCGCAGCCTCTCCCGGCTGGAGAGGCTGTGCGCGGCTATGGCAATTCCCCCCCCCAAAAAAGTCCATAGGAGCCGCGCACCCTTTAAAGAGCGTGTGGCTCCTGCGGGCTTTTCTATGAGGAAGGAGAAGGGACTGAATCGGCTCTAGGGGGCTTTTCCTGCCTGCCTCCCCCCTGCATTTGCTCCATAGGATGCACAGACTTTCCCCCTTAGTTTTTAAGAGGGGAAAAGTGTGTCCTATGGAGTGAAAAATACGGTAATTAGTAAAATGAGAAATATGTTGCGGCCCTGGCAGCATATCTCTATTTTCTCGCATCAAGAAACACAAGAAGGGCCTTTACTCTAGCCAGAAGCTTGGCCTTGCCTTCGCCAGTTTTGAAAGGAATATTTGGAAAAGTCCCGTATGCTGAGAGACTTTCTACCTGCCCATTAGTGGAAATAGGAAGCCCCAAGAATTTATTCTTTAGATGTACCTTTTATGACAAGATATGCAGAGATACCATTGACCCTCAGCTGGAGAGGCTTGCTAACCTTTCGGATAAGTCTAAACTCAATTTTCTCCTCTTAGGCAAAGACCACAAGACGACCTGGATGGTCGCCAGATTCTGCACACAGATTTGCAGACGCAGACCACCCCCTGAAACAAATTATTTCACTAGGAAAACAGTCTAAGTCGGCCTCTATGGTGGCAGGGCCAATTTGTATGGTACCCCAAATTTTAGGTCTTTATGTGTATATGAGTTTATCTCAAATTTTAATCTTTAAGCTGTTGTTTTAGAATGTTTTAAATGTATATTTTATTCTTGTGAAAGCTGTCCCAGTTGTGCTTTTCGAGCTGGTCTTTGACCGTAATAAAATTATGAAATTACCCAATAAGTACTTTCTGAAACAATAGGTGAAGCAAAACACAACCATCCTTTGACATTCATCTGAATGGTGCAACGCAGTTCTGCAGCAAAGTAATGTCTACGAAAAGCCATACACTAAAGTAAGGTGTGCATAAAAGAGCACATATTCGTGAACATACTATAACAACTGCTTATAGTATAGCCAGTGTGGTGTAGTGGTTAAGAGCGGTAGTCTCATAATCTGGGGAACCGGGTTCGCGTCTCCGCTCCTCCACATGCAGCTGCTGGGTGACCTTGGGCCAGTCACACTTCTTTGAGGTCTCTCAGCCCCACTCACCTCACAGAGTGTTTGTTGTGGGGGAGGAAGGGAAAGGAGAATGTTAGCCGCTTTGAGACTCCTGAAGGGGAGTGAAAGGCGGGATATCAAATCCAAACTCTTCTTCTTCTTCTTCTTATATTGGAGAAAACTGCTTTGAAAAATAGGTGTATTGGGCTATAATTGGATACAAGATATTGTATCTTAGGAGAAATTTGCATTGAAATGAATTTGCACAAACCAGTGTGAAAATGTGGAGCGCTGAACTGAAAACGGGAAGAAAGGGAAACTGGAAGTAGCTGAAATTGGCACATGTGCCCACCCTTGTCTGAAGCATAGGTGAAAAGTATTCTTTCCCCTTTCCTTCTCCTTCTGAAATATACCTGCAACACATCAAAGGACAGGAGTTTTTTAACCTCACACCAGGGCAGTTTTAAAAACTGAGATAGAAAAAGTAGGAGCCAAATAGCTTCTGGTTGTGGGTGCCAAAACAGATTGTCTAGGCGCCACTGGGGGAGAGGTTGGCAACACTTTTTATTAATTATTTTAATAAGCATAAATTAATATGCATTTCACATAAGTCACACATAGTTAATATCACATTTTTTTAGCAGAAATTGTTAATACAAGTTTAATTTGGTGTTGACAATAAAAATAATGGTACCATACTTCAGTTTTCAAAACACTCTTTATTGTTGAATTCTTTAACATGTTGTCTGTTGTCTGAGGCTTCAAAGCACATACATTTCAGTAATCCTTCTGTGTCAGCCAGGCACAAAAAAAATGGCACCCAGACTTTTGGAGGTGCTCGCAAATGGAGAATCTTTAGGCGCAAAATGTGTCTGGTGCCCTGCTAATTTTGAACCCTGCACCGGGGATACTTGAGGAATTTATTTTTTTGTAAATTGAGATGGGGACTGACCTGACTCATCCCTCCCAGACTAATGAGTGGATTGGAATGTATTTATCCTTCAGATTTTGCAATTTTGCAATTTTATTTATTCCTTGGAATTTAAACAGCCCAGAGTTGTCCTCTCCTACAAGTATGAGTGGGAAGAAGAGCCCAGCATAAATAACAGCAGAGGCAATAAGGAGACAGGTACACATTCTATTTAAAGGCTGTGGTGTAACAGTAGAAAAGCCACTGCCCCACAAAGCAGCCTTTCAGGAAAAAACGAAAACAGCTGAGGCTTGGCATTCAGCTCTTGCTCAGAGCATGACCTTGTTCCTTGACCATCCTAGCCTTCTCGACATAGGTGATTGTGTGACCTACATAGGCCATCTCTGCTGGGAAGCAGTGATTTTTATCAGCTATGCTTGCCACAGACCAGAGATGGCCGGCTAGTGATCCCTGAAGCCAGACTTGACCCCTGAAGCAATGATTTTGGTCAATGGGATAGAGAGGTTTGTGGGCATCTTATGCGGCTTATTAAGAAGAGATTATGGGACGCGGGTGGCGCTGCGGGTTAAACCACAGAGCCTAGGGTTTGCCGATCAGAAGGTCGGCTGTTCGAATCCCCACGACGGGGTGAGCTCCCATGGCTCGGTCCCTGCTCCTGCCAACCTAGCATTTCGAAAGGACGTCAAAGAACAAGTAGATAAATAGGTACCACTGTGACAGGAAGGTAAACGGCATTTCCGTGCACTGCTCTGGTTCACCAGAAGCGGCTTAGTCATGCTGGCCACATGACCAGCTCCCTCGGCCAATAAAGTGAGATGAGTGCCGCAACCCCAGAGTGGTCCGTGACTGGACCTAACAGTCACGGGTCCTTTACCTTTAAGACGAGTTTGATTAGAGCTGTTTGGCTTGCTTGATGAGGCCAGGAGGAAGCTGCCTTAATAGTTCATTGGTTCACTGGGCTCAGTCACAGAGACGACTTCAGGGTAGTGTGAATGGTTCAGCCACACTGGACGCTGGTGGCGACACAATAATGAGGTAGAACGGAGTGAGAGAGGTACCCCCCAATAAGAATTTTAGCATCACACAGGGTGCCTCTGAAATTTGAGAGCCCAAATTCTGCCACTGTCAGTGGTCCACAGCAAACTACCTTAGGGAGGTACACACACTATAGTCTTTCAACAGCGAGAATGGCTGGAGGGCTGAGGCCATTTCCACAACCCACCTGCCATCGTAATTTGCCACCTGAAGCAGCTGCCTCCCTCTGTCTAATGGTAGGGCCAGCTGTGACAAAATGTTTGCCTCCATAAGTTTGGGGAACAAATATCACAACTGGAGAAAGACCTGTTGGAATTTAATGTAAAAGTGCTGCCTAAAATGTATAAAATATTATTGGAATGGGAGACAAAGGATGAACAAGTAAAATCCTCAATGATACCTTGGGCAATAGATATTGGTCATAATATAGACATGGAAGCTTGGGAATGATTGTGGAATAATGGATTCAAATTATGGAGTAAGAAAAATTATATGAAAAGGATATATCAGTGGTATCTAACACCAAGCAATTTGGCAAAAATGTATAAATCTAAATCAAGAAAGTGTTGGAAATGTACAGAGAAAGAAGGTTCTTTTTATTGTATGTGGTGGTCTTGTAGTAAGGATAAAGCTTACTGGGAAATGATATATAATGAATTGAAAAGAATGTTTAAAATAAAGTTTGTAAAAAACAAAACAAAAAAACCAGCAGCTTTTCTTTTGGGAATTACAGGGACAGAACTACCTAAATCGTATAGAAACTTATTCATGTATGCAACTACAGTGGCAAGAATGTTGCTTGCCCAAAAATGGCAAGAAGAAGAAGTCCCAGCAAAGGAAGAATGGATACAAAAACTTATGGACTATGCAGAAATGGCGAAACTTAGTGGGAAAATGAGACATCAAGATAACAAACTTTTTTATAAAAGAATGGAAATGGTCTACTGAATATTTACAGAGAAATTGTAAACAGATAAGAATATTGGCAGGATTATTGTAATAACCAGCAGTTATGTAAGAGTATATATATTTAAAGTAGATGAATAAATGAACAAATTAAGTTGATTTAGATATGCAGAAGATGTTTAAAATAAATTTAAGGAACCGAGGGGGAAGGAAGTCAAGTTTCGAAATGTTAAAATGACTGTAAAATTATTGAAATGTATAAACTTGAAAATCATAAATCTTTTTTTTTTTTTAAAGACAAAATGTTTGCATCTATTTTGGGATGGGACAGGTTGGTGCAATGGGGCAGCATTAAATGGCTACTCTCCCAACACACCAGGCTGGGGCAGAGGTGGGGCAGGGTGGTTTTGTTTCAGTTCAAAAGTTTTGGTTTTGGTGCCATCAGTGAGTTATTTTTAGCTGTGGAAAGCCCAGTGGTGAATCATAGATAAATGACCATGTGGGAGAGGTGTCTCGCACACTTCTTTTTCCCCTCAGGGGAATATTAGAAGAGGGAGTTTCAGGTTCCATTGGGCTTCCTGTTGTTTGACAAGATTAGCCAAGCATGGTCTGACTTGATTCAAGATCTTACATGACTCAGGTTTCCTTGTAGTACAGCCTTATCAGTTCGCAAGAGATTAGATGTAATGAACGCTGGGTCAGCGTAAGTGAAAACAAAATAATGGCCGTGGTGCTGAACTGGGTACCTCACAAAGGTTTGGTTTTAGGTCTCAGCTAGACAGCATCTTAAAAAGCAGAGACATCACCTTGCCGACAAAGGTCCATATAGTTAAAGCTCAGTAGTGATTTATGGAAGTGAGAGCTGGACCATAAAGAAGGCTGATCGCGAAAGAATTGATGCTTTTGAATTATGTTGCGGGAGGAGACTCTTGAGAGTCCCATGGACTGCAAGAAGATCAAACCTATCCATTCTGAAGGAAATCAGCCCTGAGTGCTCACTGGAAGGACAGAACCTGAAGCTGAGGCTCCAATACTTTGGCCACCTCATGAGAAGAGAAAACTCCTTGGAAAAGACCCTGATGTTGGGAAAGATTGAGGGCACAAGGAGAAGGGGACGACAGAGGACGAGATGGTTGGACAGTGTTCTTGAAGCTACCAGCATGAGTTTGACCAAACTGCGGGAGGTAGTGGAAAACAGGAGTGCCCGGTGTGCTCTGGTCCATGGGGTCACAAAGAGTCGGACACGACTAAACGACTAAAAAACAAGCAGTTTCTTTGGGAAGGAAATCGTATTTTAATTTGTTTAAAAGATTTTTACAACATGATTTATAAAAAAAAACCTATTAGGGTGGCATATAGAGTAGAAACAAAACAAAACAATGATTTAAAACAGGAAGCAGTGCAAAAGCAACAGCAGAAAAACACAATGTTAAATTGAAAGCAGCGTTAAAACCAATTGGCATGCTGGATGTTGGGCGAGATACAAGCACTTCTTTACCTTGCACTAGAGTGACATCAGAATTGGTGCCAGGTGAGCCTCTCTGGGATGGGCAATCCATAAATGGGATGCTGTGGCTGAAAGGGACCTCTCTCCAGTCACCTGATTTCTTTTTTTTGGGGGGGGAGAATCCAGTGTAGAGCCTCTGGATGAACAGAGTGTTTGGCAGGATCAGTCCAGACAAGAGGCAAGGTGAGGTGGCTGCCTCAGGCGGCAGAATCCACCGGGGCAGCAGATCCTGATGTCCATATTTCTTTCCCCCCTTGCTCCTAATGTCAATCTTCCTTTGCCCCTTCTTCCCTGGTAGGAAGAGGGATGCCATTTTGATGTCCACTTTAGGTGCCAAACATATTGGGCCATCCCTGGTGTTTGGGTTAAGCTTATGCAGTAGATCATGGGTAGGCAAACTAAGACCCAGGGGCAGGATCCGGCCTGCAGACGGTCTGGGAGTCAGAGTGTTTTTACATGAGTAGAACGTGTCCTTTTATTTAAAATGCATCTCTGGGTTATTTGTGGGGCATAGGAATTTGTTCATTTTTCCCTCCTTCAAAATATACTCCGGCCCCCCACAAGGTCTGAGGGACAGTGGACCGGCCCCCTGCTGAAAAAGTTTGCTGACCCCTGTGATAGATCATGGAGATCTAATGCTGCATGTTTGGGAAATGCTTGTGGTTGATCAAATTGTATGGGCAATTTTATATAGGACATGTAGCTTGATTCATCTCTTATCTGCAAGAAAACAGCACAATCTTTTTCCAGGTCTAGGCATTGTATCACATTGTTTAACAAAAACACCCCATGCCTGTGGTTAAGAGATTATTGTTCAAAGCCAGTTGCTGACATTACAGCAAGATACTTTTGCAAGACCGAGCTTCAAGGAAAATATCTTTACTTAGGTGCATGTAGTTTTTGTGGCATTTTTAAGTGTCATGTCTATTTTGACAGGGAGATTTAACTACTCAATTTCAGGCCTTTTCTCTCATAACCAGGTTATGAGTTGCCCACACAAATGGGAACCGTTTATTGAAAAAAATAGTTTCACAAAGCACTCTAAGAAGTTCATCATTTGATTCAAACCTTCCTCTTTGCTATCTCATCACTCAACCATACACCTGGATGGGGCAAGGCAAATCCGTTCGCCTCCTAAACAGTAAAGGATTTGTTGTACCATACTGCATAGCAATACAGTGGTACCTCGCAAGACGAATGCCTCTCAAGATGAAAAACTCGCAAGACGAAAGAGTTTTTCGTTTTCTGAGTTGCTTCGCAAGATGGATTTCCCTATGGGCTTGCTTCGCAAGACGAAAACGTCTTGCGCCTTTTTTAAAAAACCGCCAATGCATTGCTATGGGAAACCGTCAATACACAGTGGTGCTTCGCTAGACGAAAAAATTCACAAGACGAAAAAACTCGCAGAACGAATTAATTTCGTCTTGCGAGGCACCACTGTAAATCACATAAAGATAGTCGTAATCCTAATTTCTTGGCATATATGTTCTGTCAAGAAATAGCAACAAATGAGTCAAAAAGCTAAGACGTACAGAGATTTCTTCTAACCTGAAATCTGTCTCGAATTCAGCTTTGTTCTAGTATTATAAGAGGGCATCAAAACATTTCCCTTTTGCTTTGTGAATGGCAGTCATGCCAAGTTTCTCTCAGTTTTTCATTTTTCCAACCTACATTTCCGCACCAACTTGCACTATTTTTTAAAAGCCCTTATTAAAATTCACCAGCATTTTAGTGGATATTTCTCCTTATACTCTTTTAAAAATGCAATTTCCCCTAAAATGCACATTTTTGCAAGCAATTTCCCCTAACATAATGCCTTAAGGTGTGTGTTTTGTGCACACCTAATGTATGCATTATGTGCCTCTTATTTGCTTGGAGAACTGCACCCCAAAATTCAAAGAGTGAATTTCAAAGGATAGCTGTGTTTCGGTTCACACCTTGTTTCAGGAACTGTGCATAAGGCCGTTTCACGTTAAAATGTGAACTGAACCGGATTTCTCCCCTATCCCAAATAACTGGAAGATTAAAGGATGTGGTTTCTTTAATCTGCAGCCATGTGTGAACTGCAGTAAAACAAAATGACCATTTTGCCATAAGCGCTTTCAAAACCAGAGTATAACAAACCACCAAAATGTGGTTTCTCTGCCATGACAGTGCATCATATTTACACCATTGCAGCACAGCACCGTGTTACTCATGATTGTGTGGCTAATGTGGAGCTCAGATCTCTGCCTGGATCTTTGGCAATACATATCTGTCCCAGACTTCTTTAACCTAAGGCTGACCAGTCTTCTTCCTTTCTTCCAACTTTGCATCATGACCATCTGCTTTGAAGTATCAACTCTACTTTTTGTCTCTCTCAGCAAGACAGAGTTCTTAGAGCAGCTGCAGGGACACTACCCCAGGGCCTAGACCAGGGGTAGATAACCTAAGGTCCGGGGGCCGGATGCAACCCAATCACCTTCTCAATCCAGCCTGTGGATGGTCCGGGAATCAGTGTGTTTTTACATGAGTAGAATGTGTCCTTTTATTTAAAATGCATCTCTGGGTTATTTGTGGGGCCTGCCTGGTGTTTTTACGTGAGTAGAATGTGTGTTTTTATTTAAAATGCACCTCTGGGTTATTTTTGGGGCACAGGAATTTGTTCTCCCCCCAAAAAAAATATAGTCTGGCCCACCACATGGTCTGAGGGATGGTGGACCAGCCCACTGCTGAAAAAGGTTGCTGACCCCTGGCCTAGACATATACAAAGAAGGTATATCCATTGTATTTTCTCCAACCAGATACAAGCAATGGTTCCCCTCTTATAACCTGCATAGACTCATGGAATTGTAGACTTGGAAGGGACCTCGAGGCTCATCCAGTCCAACTCCCTGCAATGCAGGAATCTCAGCTAAAGCATCCATGACAGATGGCCACCCAACCTTTGCTTGGAAACCTCCAAGGAAGGAGAGTCCACAACCTCCCAAGCAAGACTGTTTTACTGTTGCACAGCTCTTCACGTCAGAATGTTCTTCGTATTATTTAGTCAGAATCTCCTTTCTTGTAACTTGGACCCATGGATTCAGGTTCTACAACCTACTGAGGAAGTCCATTCCACTGTTGGAAAGCTCTTACTGTCAAAACATTCTTTCTGATGTTTAGCTAGCATCACCCTTCTTGTAACTTGGAGCCATTGGTTTGAGTCCTACCCCTCTAGAGGAGCAGAAAACAAGTTTGTTTTCTCTTTCATGGGATAGCTCTTGAGATATCTGAAGATGGCTCTCCTATCTCCTCCCAGTCTCCTCTTTTCCAGGCTAATCATAGCCAACTCCTCCAACTGTTCATCAATACATCATTTCTAAATGCCAGTTTCAATCAACTCAAATGTGGCACAGGTGATAGTCCTTTGTGGGAATTTTGTAATTACTTTTTGGATCTGACTTTTTTTTTTAATAACTAGCACTAATACAGCAGCTTAGGATTTCCCTCCTTTCCACCATCCTCTCACGGACCTCTTTTGGGGGAAAACATTGAGTAGTGCCCAGTGATTTGTTTTCCCTCTGGAAAAATGCTCTCTTCCCCCTTCTCTCAGATATTTCCCATCAATCCAGCTGACCGCACACATGTTCCAAATACTACAGCTGCATCAATATTTGGCTTACCCAGATTTTGGGAACTTCCAGTTTTTTGTAATGTAAGATGTGTGGCTTTCTTTTTCACCCTGGGTAACGTTGACAGGTTTAGAAAGACCCAGTGTGTAGTATACGGACAAGAATTATGCTTAATGCGTACTGAAGCTCCATCTCTGAGTTCCAACAGACATGATCCAAAAAACGCATTGATATGTGGGTTGACCCCAAAACAGCCTTAGGTTAGGCTAGGCTGTTCACTAAAAAGAAGAAGACAGAACTGCATTAAAATTTCATATGATAACTTATATGTATAAATGCAAGTTTAGACATAATGACTACAAATTAAATGGAAATGCAATAGATCTCACCATAGTAGGAAACGCAAGAAGTGGTCAACCAGTTGCCTGTGGGAAACCAAGGAGCAGAACATGCGCACAAGGGCACCCTCTCTTCCCATAGTTTTCAAAAGTGGTATTCAGAAGCGGGATGCGGGTGGCGCTGTGGGCTAAACCACTGAGACTCTTGGGCTCACCAATCGGTGGTTCAAATCCAAGCTCCTGTTGTTCGGTCCCTGCTCCTGCCAACCTAGGAGTTTGAAAGCATGCCAGTGCAAGTAGATAAATAGGTACCTCTGTGGCGGGAAGGTAAACAGTTTTCTGTGCACTCTGGTTTCTGTCATGGTGTCCCGTTGCACCAGCAGTGGTTTAGTCATGCTGGCCACATGACCCAGAAAGCTGTCTGTGGACAAACGCCAGCTCCCTTGGCCTGAAAGCGAGATGAGCCCCGCAACCCCATAGTCACCTTTGACTCGACTTAACCGTCCAGGTATCCTTTACCTTTACCCATTCAGAAGCATTGCTGCTTCCTCCTGTGGAGGTAGAGTCATCATGGCTAGCAGGCATTGATTGCCTTCCCAATGAATTTGTCTAATTCCTCTTGGAGAACTTTAACTTTATACTGGACTTAAATTGGTGGGAAGACTGTCCTCTGTAAAGCGGGACACACAGCCGCCCTAGCTTAGGTAAACGAGCGATATGGGCCATCTTGGTATGCAATTGCTGCAGGACTACTTGCACCAAAAGTACATGAAAATGGATGAAGAATTGCTTTGCAGATATACAGCACAGTGGTCCAAATGGTCAGAAGCAGTGCTTCCTATTTTGCCACCTGAGGCAAAGCAGAAAGGTTCTACCCTGCTACCACTGAAGCCTCCCTTACCTGGGTCATATGGTGGCACCCACAAAGCAGCAACGGTGGCAGCGAGTTCCAGTGAGATCTTGCAAGACCTCATGAAGCTCTTAGGAGGCCACGCGGAGCACACAAGCTTTCATGAGCTTTTGGTGAGATCTCACAGGAGAGCCAGTGTGGTGTAGTGGTTAAGAGCGGTAGACTCGTAATCTGGTGAACTGGGTTCGCGTCTCCGCTCCTCCACATGCAGCTGCTGGGTGACCTTGGGCTAGTCACACTTCTCTGAAGTCTCTCAGCCCCACTCACCTCACAGAGTGTTTGTTGTGGGGGAGGAAGTGAAAGGAGATGGTTAGCCGCTTTGAGACTCCTTCGGGTAGTGATAAAGCGGGATATCAAATCCAAACTCTTCTTGTTCTCTGGCAGTGGCAGGCCGGGACACCCACTTGGGTGCCGCCTCTTGGGGTTCTGCAGCTGAGGCAGTTGCTGCCTCATGGGCCGGCTGGCCCTGAAAATGGTGCCGTGTACCCGGTTGTTTATTTGCGTGCAGACTTGCTCTTTGGCAATGTCTAAACAAACTGAGGCTCTTAATCTTAGGGTTGGGGGTTCAAGTCCCTTGTTGGGCAAAAGATTCCTGTATTGCAGAGGGCTGGACTAGATGCCCCTCATTGTCCCTTCCAATGCTACAATTGTATGGTTCATGGGGACTGCCTTCAGCTGGTTGTCTGACTGCACTTACAGAAATAATTCCGCAGCAATACGCCAAAAATGCAGTACAAAACCCACACAGAGATTGTGATCGGAGACAGGAAAATGACACTCCTTCTGAAACCTGCAGCCTGATACAACTGCTTCCCATTAGCTTACGCTAAGGCGGACCCTACCAAAGGTTAATGTAGTGGAATGAATAAATATAAACACCTATGACTCAAGCAAATGTGGAGTGCTAAAAGAGGGAGTGAGCACAGAACCAATCTGTAAATCTCCTATATTGTCCAAATTCCTTCCCTCTGCAAATACATGGAGGGGAAATTCATGATTTGATTGGTGATTTCCCTGTATAACTGCTATACGTAATACTGAACGAAACTGGAAAATTAGCCCGTTGATTAATTCTATTCCCCTTCCATTGTTTTTGCTTTGTTGGCACGACTTGATATAAGGCTGTTATTATCCGAAAAGTTGGTTGAAGTTTAACCACTACTGTTTCCTGTCTGACTATGGTTTTGTCAACAGTCTGGATGTATAGCGGGCAGCAAAATACTCAGTGACTAAATGGGGAATAATGGACAAAGTCCAGAAGTAATAAAAACAATCTTGATGTAATATACACAGACCAACAGGTTCAGCCTGTGATAGGGAATTTTAATTCTCAAAAGAATATCATTGAACAGAAGTGACTATTTTCACTGTATTGGAAGTTTTGTATGCAAAAAAAGCCACAAACATTCAAAGTATTATGGGAAGAAGCATTAAATTTGCTTCATCTTCTGACTTACAGTCAAAACAACATTTTTACAGGTTTTTTCATGTAGTTTATTTATTAATTTCACTTTTTCATTCGTTTTCGTCGTTTAGTCGTGTCCGACTCTTCATGACCCCATGGACCAGAGCACGCCAGGCACTCCTGTCTTCCACTGCCTCCCGCAGTTTGGTCAGACTCATGCTAGTAGCTTCGAGAACACCATCCAACCATCTCGTCCTCTGTCGTCCCCTTCTCCTTGTGTCCTCCATCTTTCCCAACACCAGGGTCTTTTCCAGGGAGTCTTCTTTTCTCAAGAGGTGGCTAAAGTACTGGAGCCTCAGCTTCAGGATCTGACCTTCCAGTGAGCACTCAGGGCTGATTTCCTTAAGAATGGATAGGTTTGATCTTCTTGCAGAACATGGGACTCTCAGAACATGGGACTCTCAAGAGTCTCCTCCAGCACCATAATTCAGAAGCATCAATTCAGCCTTCTTTATGGTCTATCTCTCACTTCCATACATCACTACTCACTTTTGCATTGCTCATCCTCAAAAGGAGCACAGTTTTGTAAAAGAAAATAGCTAACACAAAGGGAACTCAAACAAAATAACTTGAAGCACACACACAAGCACATGATATCTTGGAAACTTTCCCATAGCGCAGTCACAAAATCAGCCCATGCTGTTATGCATTAGCAGGCCTTAAATTTGTAATAGCTCAGAAAAGGATCTCAGGATCCAACCCAGTCACACTGACATCTACCACCCTTTCTCCTGCCGCCTCCTGAAGGTGCTTAACCAGCGCCACTTTTGAATGGGAGCCAAAAGTGCAATTAATAAAACAGCAATTAACAAACAAATAAATTTCTAAAAATGTTATTCTGACTGTAAGGCAGAAGGTAAAGGTACGTGAAGAAGTCCTTTATTTTATCTGTCTTGAATCTTCCAACATTCAGCTTCATTGAAGGTCCACGAGTTTTAATGTTATGAGAGAAAAGGAACCTTTTCTCTACCATTTCTCTACTTCTATCCAGTGCTAAAAGGGACGCAAGTGGCGCTGTGGTCTAAACTACTGAGCCTCTTGTGTTTGCCGAACAGAAGGTTGGCGGTTGAAATCCCTGTGATGGGGTGAGCTCCCATTGCTCTGTCCCAGCTCCTGCCAACCTAGCAGCTTGAAAGCATGCCAGTGCAAGTAGATAAATAGGTACCGCTCCGGGGGGAAGGTAAACAGTGTTTCTGTGCACTCTGGTTTCCGTCATGGTGTCCTGTTGTGCCAGAAGTGGTTTAGTCTTGCTGACCACATGACCCGGAAAGCTGTCTGTGGACAAACACCATTTCCCTCGGCCTGAATGCGAGATGAGCGCCACAACCCCATAGTCGCCTTTGACTGGACTTAATCATCTAGGAGTCCTTTACCTTTTACCTTTTATCCAGTGCTATTTTTCTAGAAAAAGAGGTGCCGGAACTCACCATGAACACCTCCCTTGTTTTCTTATCCAGTGGTACCTCAGGTTACATGCTCTTCAGGTTACATACACTTCAGGTTAAAGACTCTGCTAACCCAGAAATAGTGCTACAGGTTAAGAACTTTGCTTCAGGATGAGAACAGAAATTGTGCTCCGGCAGCGTGGCGGCAGCGGGAGACCCCATAATAATAATAATAATAATAATAATAATAATAATAATAATAATAATTTTTTATTTATACCCCGCCCTCCCCAGCCAAGGCCGGGCTCAGAGCGGCTTACAAGCAATAATAAAAACAAGATGAATGATTACAACTTAAAAACAAAAGTAAAATACAACATTAAAATAATGGAACATTAAAATATTAAAATGTAGCCTCATCGCAGGAGGAGAAGGAAAAGAAAAAAGAAAGAGAGGGAGGGAGGGAATCAAATTGGCTCCAAGCCAAAGGCCAGGCGGAACAACTCTGTCTTACAGGCCCTGCGGAAAGAAATCAGATCCTGCAGGGCCCTGGTCTCATGAGGCAGAGCGTTCCACCAGGCCGGAGCCAGAGTTGAGAAGGCCCTGGCTCTGGTTGAAGCCAATCTAACTTCCTTAGGGCCTGGGACCACTAGGGTGTTGTTATTTATGGACCTTGAGGCTCTCCATGGGGCATACCATTAGCTAAAGTGGTGCTTCAAGTTAAGAACAGTTTCAGGTTAAGAACAGACCTCCGGAACGAATTAAGTACTTAAACCGAGGTACCACTGTAATGACAATGGCACCTGCCTGAGAGGTGCTGGAACCGAGTTCCTGTGAATTCTGATTGAAAAAAGCCCTGCTTCTGTCAAGCCACTTTTCTCTAAACTAAAATGTCCCAAACGCTGCAACTTTTCCTGCTAGTGGGGAGCTACTCCATCCCCTGGATCATATAGGTTGCCCTTTTCTGAAAGGTTTTCCAGCTCTACAATATACGTTTTGAGGCAAGGCCACCGGTGCTGACTGAGAGGCTAGGGGGCATTTGGAGTTTACGATCACACGAGAAAATCCCCGCTCACAGATGTGGAAGTCAGAAATGTGGTGAGAAATCCTTTAAGCCAAGCTGCTGGCTCCCATATTGCTTGCAATGCAGTTGTCTATTGAAAACAAAAGGGAAGAAGGATGGTTTCAAAAGAGAGAGGCAGGTCAAATAAAGTTATTGCAACATAATCAAAAATGCCGTTTGCCCCACTCAACTCTTCCCACAGCACCTGGGAATATGCTGAGACTGTGTTTATGTGAAGTCATGGTTTCTGCACCACCAGTAGGTCAACAGATTCCTCAAACCAAGACTTCTTGGGAGGGAGGTGGTGGAGGAGGAGGAGAGCAGGGAAAGAGTCTTGCAAGCATGTTTATTTTACAGTCACTCGGAAGTTGTAACCTGTCCCTGAGAGATGATGAATCACCAGTGCAGCTCTATAAAAGCCAAAGCACGTTATAAGCTGAACCATCAGAGCTCCAAAACCTTGGCATTCGTCATGAAGCATCCAAGCACTGCAGCGGCCTTCTTTCTCTTATTGGGCATATCGTGGTGTTTTGCCCTGCCGATATCCATATCAGACGAAGACGACAGCGATGAATTCACAAGGGAGAAATTCGAGTTAGCAGAGGTATGGCGTAGGACCTAGAATAGGCTCTGTTCTCTCTGTTGTCTTCTCTTCTATTAAAACTGAGATTCTGAGCTCTTCAGAGCAGGGGCTTGTCCTTTTTCCTTATGTGAGTCTGTAAAATTAATAAATAGCAGTGAATTAGAAGTCGAATTGGTTCTCTCTCCCCCTCTTTCTTCCCAGCACTATCTAAAGAGGCATTACAACCTCCGGTCCAACCCGGCTGGGATACAGAGGAAGGCAGGTGATACAGTCACATCCAAACTTCGAGAAATGCAGGCGTTTTTTGGACTGGAAGTAACGGGCAAGCTCAACGAAGAGACGTACGAACTAATGCAACAGCCACGGTGCGGCGTTCCTGATATTGGGGAATACAACTTTTTCCCTCGGAAGCTGAAGTGGTCTCACACTAATATAACATACAGGTAATGACCCTGGCTCTGGGTCCAGATCCATTTGCGCTGATGCTTGACAGTATCTTCATGTGGCACAAGTGGTTAAGGGTGGTGGACTCGTAATCTGGTGAACCGGGTTCGCTTCCCCGCTCCTCCACATGCAGCTGCTGGGTGACCTTGGGCCAGTCACACTTCTCTGAAGTCTCTCAGCCCCACTTACTTCACAGAGTGTTTGTTGTGAGGGAGGAAGGGAAAGGAGAATGTTAGCCACTTTGAGACTCCTTCAGGTAGTGATAAAGCGGGATATCAAATCCAAACTCCAAACCTCTGCCATGGTATTTTTTAGAGACTTTGGTTTGGCGCACTCGTCACTGAGTGCTCTGCAGGATCTCGGGGGGTTTGCTAATTCTGATCTGATATGTGAGACTTATAGCAGGAATGGGGAACCTGTGACCTTCAAGGTGCCGGTAGACTTTGGCTCCCATCAGCCCCAGCCAGCCTGGCCCATAGTCAGGGATGATGGGAATTGTAGTCCAATGCTATCTGCAGAGCCTCAGGTTTCCTACTCCTGGATTTTAGCCTACCATGGGACTACAGCTAATCTCCTAAACAGGATATAAACTAATGTGGAAGTAAGGCCCATTGAAATCAGTATGTAATGAGTCAGTATGTAAAGGATTTATTTTTGTAGTATGTTTAATAGTATGACACTTTGCAACATGGAATCACAGAAACAGAGAGGGTCGTCTGTTCTACCCCCTGCAGTCTGGGAATCCTGCCCACAGCCAACCCTGCGTGGACTTGAACCACCAACCTTCTGGTTAACAGGCAGATGCACTACATTTATTTATTTTTTTACAGCAGGGTTAGGCATGTATTTTGTGACATGAAGTCAACCTGGTGTGCTGTTTTTGCAGACTAACAAGATGTGGAAGAAGGTTCTGTGCAATGTTTGGAAATCTCATGCCCTGTTTTACTGTCTCTAGATCATCAAAGCCTATAAGCTTTGAGTTCATTTAATTTGCCCCACACAATTTCCTTTCAATTTCCTTTTCCAAACAGCGGGTGAGGAATCAGACAAGAGAAACACAGTACAGTACCTTTTGTGAATGAGGTGCTCAGATGTATCTAATAAAAGCAGGAATGGAAGTAAAGTTTTAAATGTCTAGCTGAACCAGCAATATGTCTGGCTTTATTTTTATTTTTTAATACCCTACCTTCTTAACATAGAATGAAAGTTACACATTTAAATGCTTGCGTTCTAAAGCAAGTCGAAATAAACCTATTTTGCATTGGGCCCTGTTTAAGTGGAATCAAAAGGCTTGAGACACTATCATTATGTCTCGGTCTTTGTCCTTTATCAGTACTTCCAAAAAAGAAGGTGAATTTATTATAACTCAGCAATAAAAACCACACATTCTCTAACAGGAAAGGGGCATATATCTGTATGCTTGCTATATTTGCTAAATTGGCAGTGGAGAGAGATGTGTAACATTTGAAATATTGTGATAGGGGATGTTTTTCAATATGTTTTGAGTTTGCAGAGAACCATCTGAAGGTATTTGGATTTTTTTGTGTGTGTTTCTTATAGGATTCTAAATTACACCCCTGATCTGAAAAAGTCTGAAGTCGACAGAGCATTCAGGAAAGCGTTCAAGGTCTGGTCTGATGTGACACCACTCAACTTTACTAGAATTCGCAATGGTACTGCTGATATCATGATTTCTTTTGGAAGGAAAGGTAACTAGAGTGAAATTGCTGTCTTAATGGCTGTGTTACTTGTTTGCTTGATTTGCAATTAAGCATGCTGATAATATTCATTCCTGTTTCAAACATTTACAGAGCATGGTGATTTCTATCCCTTTGATGGACCTTCTGGGCTATTAGCTCATGCTTTCCCTCCTGGGCCAAATTTTGGAGGAGATGCTCATTTTGATGAAGACGAGCTGTGGTCAACAGATTCCAAAGGTAACGTATGCTTTGAAGATAATTTTTATTACCACTGTGTGGGTTGTTGGTTCTAAATAGCATCTGCTATTTATGTTTGACCAGTGAATTACTTAGCAAGCAGATTCTCCTGTCTTGTTTTGCTGCCTGATTCATAATGATTGAAATTAACTATTGCACAAATAGTAAATAATGACTGAACAGGTTGTTTTGAATATTGCTTCTTTTGCCATTCCTTACCCATATTGCCTGTGCCATACCTTAAGCAACACAGGCACTTCGAGGCTTCCATATTAACTTGGAAGTGTGCTTCACTGAATTCAGTGGAACTTACTCCCAAGCAAAGATACATAGGGTTGCAGCCCAAGGCTAAAGGCGGATAAAGCAAAGCTGGGAAACTTGTGACTCTCAAAATGTTGCTGTTGAACTACAGCTCGCATCAGCCTCAGCCAGTTTGGCCAATACCCAGAGATTCTGGGAGTTGTAGTCTTTTAACATCTGAAGGGATGCAGATTCCACAACCCTGGACTAAACCAGGGACGTGCTACCTTGCTGTTCATTTAATTAACAGATGACAGATACTATTTCTGTTTCCTCTGTAATGCAAAGAAAAGAGTAGTGAATACTATCAGGTGTAATATTTTAATACGTTGCAAAAGGAGGTATTAAACAAAAGAATCAGGCTAAAGCAGCCTAGTGACACAAGCTTTGTAGCTTTCATAACAAGATGCACATGCTGTTTTCTAGGATATAATTTGTTTCTTGTGGCTGCCCATGAGTTTGGTCATTCGCTGGGACTTGAGCATTCCAGAGACCCAGGAGCTTTGATGTTTCCAATTTACACATACACGGGAAATAAAGGCTTATTGCTTCCAGATGATGACGTACAAGGGATCCAGATTCTATATGGTATGCCTGCATCCCCCCCCCCCCGTTTTCTCCTTATGTGTACATATGCAATGGAAGTTATGAGTAATAAATTTCCCTGTTGTTTCTGTTCGCCAGCCTGATGCGGCGAGATCTGTCACCGTATGACTTTACATTGCACATATAAAATCACAATTTTCTACGACCATTCCATATATTAGATCCCATGAAATGCTGTGCACAAGTTCAGATGTTAAAATAAGGGAAGGACCATTGCTCAGTGATAGAGCTTCTGCTTTGCATACAGAAAGCCTCAGGTTCAATCCTCATTTCATGCAGGGAGAGACTGAAACCTGGCAAGCTGCTGCCAATCGGTGTGGAAAATGCTAAGCTATATGAACCAATGATCAGCTCTGTGCTACTAAATACAATCAACAGGCTTATAGTTTCCTGCATAACACTTGTACTTTTCTGGACAGGTGCAGGAGACCACGACCCCCATCCTGATCACCCCAAAACGCCTGAGAAATGTGATGCAAACTTGACACTGGATGCTATCACAGAGCTTCGAGGAGAAATGGTGATCTTCAAGGACAGGTGCGGCCCAACCGAAATATGTGCATCCATAAACTTTTTTGTCTAGGGACAGAGCAGGCCTGTGCAACTTGAAGCACACCCAGTCAGATGCACTCTGCCAGCCACACACATCCTCCAACATTGCAAAGGTTGACTAGGGCCACCTTTGTAAAAACAACCCAATTCTCATCTTAAGGGTCATTTATTTATTCTATTATATCCATGACTGCAGACAGTTCTGTAGGCATTGTACAAATAAAAAAAGAATAACAGCGCTGCAAGGCAACCACAGTGAGGTTAAGAGACAACATACAAGCATTATTTTTTGTTGTTGTTTGGATTTTGTTTTGTTTTCTCGTTTTGATTTCCCTTCACTTTAATCCCTACTGAAAATTTTCAATAATATATATATAGAGAGAGAGAGAGAGAGAGAACGAGAACATACAAAGCCCCAACGTAAGTCCTGGGAAAAGAGGAAAGTCTGGTGGTGTTGGTGCAAAGCTAGGGAGAGCATTAATATCCAAGTACTCCCATTACCCAGTGCAGAAGCCATGATGGCTGTGCTCTACCTCCACTGCGAGAGAGTGTATGCCAGTTGCTGGGGAAAACAAGTGAGGAGAGCACTGTTGCACAAACCCTGCTTGGAGGCATCTCAGAGACACCTGTGGTTGACCACTGTGAGAGCAAAATGCTGAACTAGTTGGGTCATTGGCCTGTTCCAGCAGGCTCTTCTTAGAGGATGAATCTGGTTCTCCTGTGGTACTGAGATTTCTTAGGAGGCCCTATTCCCCTCACAGAGCTACAGTTTCCAGAATGGTTTAACAAACAATTCCTCTTCACAGGGAACAGTAGCTGCATGAGATGAGTAGGGTCTCCTAACAACCACCCTTAATAGTGCCCATGATTCTTTGGGGGTAGCCATACCTGTTTAACATTTTATGATACTGCTTTAAATGTATAGTGCAGAGGGAGCCCTTATTAGTGGGCTACATTTGGCTTGGTGCCTCACAAATTACTTTGCAACAAGGAATGTTGTGAAGACCTGCTCTAAAACACTGAAGATGAGCCTGATGAGTGAATCTGTTAACACAAGCTCTTGGGAATAGCTTCCAGGCAAGAAACATGCTTTGTACCTTGAATGATTGACTTTAGAATTATTCGTCAACTATTATATTTGTATATTATTTGTGTTGTCTGAGAAATGGCTCCAGCAAATTAATCTCTGGAGCACTTTAAGGACTATTCAATATCTTTAACTTCAGTAAAAATGCTAGCCTACCATGTTAGAACACATCCCTCTTCTTATCATAGGTTCTTCTGGCGCCTACATCCTCAGATGGTTGAGGCAGATTTGGTACAAATTAAGTCGTTTTGGCCAGAAATCCCAAGCAAGATTGACGCGGCTTATGAGCATCCTACCAACGACCATGTGCTGCTTTTCAGGGGTAGGTCTTCTGCAGAAATCTCTTTGCCTGATCCTCAAGACTCTTCTCACACCACACACCCTCCCCCCCCCCCACCGGCCATGCCCCTTACTGCCCCTGCTTTGCATCCTCAGTGAGAGGGGCATGGGTCTGCGCAGAAACAAGTCTATTTGTTGTTCTTTCCTCCAGGCCCACCCACCTCTGGCTTGGGCCTCTAGACGTTTTCTCAGAAAGGAATGCCACCGACAAGGCTGTATAATTGTGTGGTTGTACCAATCCCACCCATCCTAACTTCATTCCAGTGAATTAAATCCTCCTCAGTCTAATTTTTACAGAAGGGGAACTGAGGGTGAGGCATCAACATGCCTAAGGCTATATGACAATCACATGGTTGAATCTTAATACATCAATTCATATTTATTCATAGGGAAGAAAGTCTGGGCTTTGAATGCCTACGACATAGTAGAGGGCTACCCTAAAAAGATTTATGAACTGGGCTTTCCAAGATCTGTGAAGGGAGTCGATGCTGCTGTCCACATCAAAGACACTGGCAAGACTCTCTTTTTCGCTGGAGAAAAATACTGGAGGTATGTTGAAAATTCTTTTCTTCCCCATAGTAGTTTCGCCAGTTTCTCTCTCATTCTTTCCCACTGTTCCAATGATGTAAGAACCACGTTTTGCATATAGTACCAAACAACTTTTTGTCATTGCTTTGGCTCCTCCAAATTTAGAAATATGGGGGCAGGGGCCAACGACATTTTCTGTATTCTGTCACTCTTAAAGCCCACAACAATGAGTCCTCTAGATAAGCTGATGAGGCCTATTCCATAGACTTACATTTCAATGTACTCATGTGTTTGACTAGATGCCCTCCATAAGTTGCTGGACTCCAGCTCCCATGAGCCCAAGCATGGTTCATAGTAAGGGATGATGGGAGTTGAAGTCCAATAGTAATTGGAGGCACCACATTGACTAGCGCTGTGGTAGACCAATGGGCGAACAGGGGAGGACCCACACTGAGGGAACACTCAGGCAGCACTTTTTCCCACTTTCACAGCATTTCCTTACCCAATGTGGTGTAGTTGTGTAGTGGTTAAGAGCAGTAGACTCATAATCTGGTGAACTGGGTTCGCGTCTCCACTCCTCCACATGCAGCTGCTGGGTGACCTTGGGCTAGTCACACTTCTCTGAAGTCTCTCAGCCCCACTCACCTCACAGAGTGTTTGTTGTGGGGGAGGAAGGGAAAGGAGAATGTTAGCCGCTTTGAGACTCCTTCGGCTAGTGATAAAGCGGGATATCAAATCCAAACTCCTCCTCTTCTTCTTCTTCTTCTTCTCCTCCTCCTCCTCCTCCTCCTCCTCCTCCTTCCATGTTTCCAAGTTTTATGTGATTTTTCACATTAGGTAAAAGCCACTTCTGAAAAACTAGCAGAGCCTAGTGGACATTTAGCACTCATTTCCAGGATATTTGCTTCTAGGGGAAAATCCGTTTGCATCCCCATTAACCCAGAAAACCACAGTTTTTCATTTTAATTTCACAAGACAAAATTGGGGGCAGTATTCCAGCATATGGTCCTTTCCCAGCATTTAAAATTTAGCACGATGTGGAGGTATATTGATCGCGATCCATAAAGGAGCAAGTAGTGCCGTGTGAAAGCAACATCAGAACCCAGGATTGAAGCCCTAGCGTTATGGTCAGGAAAACTAACACAATTATCCCCACGTAGGAATGTGCCATTAGTAGTCACATCCTTGATATTGCACATGCTAGCTAGCTTGAACTCCTGGCATCCGCACTACGTAACATTTCTGAATAGGGCAGATCAATGTCCTTCAACCTTGGGTCCCCAGATGTTGTTTGACCACAACTCCTATCATCCCCAGCCAACTTAGCACAGGTCATGGATGGTGGGAGTTGGTCCAGCAGCAACTGGGAACCCAAGGATGAAGACCCCTGGGGTTGGCCATGTGTCTCCTACCTGTTCTGGAGTGCGAGGTGTTGTGGGGAAGAATTCTCTTGCAAAGCAGCACCTGCTTCAAGGAACTTCCCTCCATTTCATGTTCAATATTGTATAGAGATAGATGATGCGCCCTCAGCCATTTTCAGTATGTTTTTGTTCTAGCAAGAATTTACAGGTTGCTGCTAGAAATGCTGACCCTTTTTGTATCCTGTCTTTTTAGTTCTATGGCATCATTTATTGGTCTAGATTTTAGATTTGTTATGTTTGTGTTTTGTCGTCAGCTGCATTGAATTGGAACACAATTGCAATTCATAATGCTATACATAAATAAAACACTTGCTTATTTACTTTATTTCCCCCTCAAATGAAGTTATGACGAACAGAACCAAATTATGGAGAAAGGCTACCCTAGATATATTGAGGAGGATTTCCCTGGGATCGGTCACCGAGTGGATGCAGCTTATGAGAAGAATGGTATGCATTTTATTTGTGTTGACACCTGGCATTTTGGGGTGAAAAACCAGGGTCCCAGATTGGCCCGTTCCAGATGCCTGCTTTGGGAGACCCGTCAGGGTTTTTTTCTGGCCCAGTGCTCCAAACCGTGCCAGACAGCTTTGTCTAGCCACCATTTTAATTTCTCTCAATATAGTGGTACCTTGGAAGTTGAAAGGAATCCACTCCAGAAGTCCATTCAACTTCCAAAATGTTCAAAAACCAAAGCACGGCTTCTGATTGGCTGCAGCCAATCAGAAGCCACAGAAGCCCCGTCGGACATTCGGCTTCCAAAAATAGTTCGCAAACTGGAACAGTCACTTCTGGGTTTCCGATGTTTGGGAGCCAAAATGTTTGAGAACTAAGTTGTTCGAAAACCAAGGCATGACTGTACTGATGTAGGATTGCTCTGGGAGGTTGTGGAAATTAAAGTAATAGCTAGTCAAAGAAATACAGGAAGCTGCCTCATGCAGAATCAGGCCATCGGTCTATCCAGCTCAGTATTGGTCAAGTTCACACTGTATACCCAGGGCCGGATTTAGGTTTGATAAGGCCCTAAGCTACTGAAGGTAATGGGGCACTTTATATGTCCAGCTGTCCTTTGTGAAGTTTCATCACAAAGTGTTATTGTGGACACTTAGATTGCAAACAGGCAAGAGTGGGCATAGAGCTGAATAAAACATACATATGTTAATTTATATGTATATATAAAAATTTAGAAATAGTTATGATGACGATATCTTGCCACAGTGGGAAACACTGTCAGCAAGTGCCTTGTGAGCCTGCTCAGTCTGCAAGCCAGGTGTGCCCAGGTCTTCCTCTCCTCATCCCACATTTTACTGCCTAATAATAATAATAATAATAATAATAATAATAATAATAATTTATTTATACCCCACCCATCTGGCTGGGTTTTCCTAGCCACTCTGGTCGGCTTCCAACAGAATATTAAAATACAATAGTCTATTAAACATTAAATGCTTCCCTAAACAGTGCTGCTTTCAGATGTCTTCTAAAAGTCTGGTAGTTGTTTTTCTCTTTGACATCTGGTGGGAGGGCGTTCCACAGGGCTGGTGCCACTACCGAGAAGGCCCTCTATTTGTGCATCTATTTGTGAGGCATGCATTGTACTAATTGGAGTTGAGTGATTTAATCTTGGACATAACAGTGGGTCTTCATTTGTGGCTCCCGGAGTGCAGGGGAGCGTTAAATAAACTTCCTATAGATGGTTGATAGTAAAGGGGGGAGGGGCAATTCGAGAATGAGTTATTAACAGTGAGTGGCCTTTTAGGCTTCCTCCACGTGAATAGTTCACTTTCTGAATAATAAGAATTATATGTAACTGGGGGTGGGCATCAGGATTTTAGACATGCTTAGGTGGGGCATGGCCAAAAAAAGTGTTGATGGGCAACATCAAGGTACCTGCCTCTCTCTGTCCTAAGGGTTCCTTATCATTAAAACCAACTTGAACACAATAGCCCTTCAAACAGAGGATATCTTCAAAGAGAATTTTGTCTTCCAAACAGAACTGCTCGCTGTAAAGTGGGACAGGTGATCACCTTTCAGTTGTACAGGCCTGCTTCACAATGCAATCCTCAACTTGTCTGCTCATAAGTAATAATAATAATAATAATAATAAATTTATATCCCACCCTCCCCAGCCGAAGCCAGGCTCAGAGAGGCTAACAACAATAAAAGTATCACAGCATTCTAAAATCAGTTCATTTTAAAATCAATTCAAAATCAAATTAATGGCAACCATTGGGTTCTGTGAGGATTACCAAAGGAGGGGGTCAGACTATGCCTTGGCCAAAGGCCTGGTAGAACAGCTCTGTCCTGCAGGCCCTGCGGAAAGATTTCAAGTCCCACAGGGCCCTAGTCTCTTGTGACAGTGTGTTCCACCAGATTGGGGCCACAGCCGAAAAAGCCCTGGCTCTGGTTGAGGCCAGCCTAACCTCCCTGTGGCCCGGGACTTCCAAGGTGTTTTTGTTTGAAGACCATAAGGTCCTCCGTGGGACATACCAGGACAATCCAAATCCAAAAAAATCATATTTGATTCAGTGGGGCTTGTTGGCATCCATCTAGAGAAACAATGGAGTTTGCTTCCCTTGGTGAAGTCAATCCGAGGCTCAGAGTGCAGCCTTAATCAACAAATTGCTTTGTGAGCAGGGGGTGGGGAATGCTTTTTGATTTACTGTTTTTAAAAAGAAGTAACATAAACCAAAAGAAATAGCAGCAACATGAAGCAGGAATCTTACCTGAATGGTTTCCTTCCTCTGCAGGTTACATATATTTTTTCAATGGACCGCTGCAGTTCGAATTCAACATCTGGAGTGAAAGAATTATGCGGGTCTTGACCACCACCTCCATTTTCTGGTGCTGATTGCTCTGGATCAGGTTCTGAACTGTGGGAAAAATGCATTCCATGAAAAAATATACTGCAGATGTTTGGTTTTATATGTGTGTGTGAGAGAGAGAGTGAGTAAGGTAAGGTAAAGGTAAAGGACCCCTGGACTGTTAAGTCCAGTCAAAGATGACTATGGGGTGTGGCACTCATATTGCTTTTCAGGCCGAGGTGTGTGGGCTCAGCTACATTAGTCAAAAAACAACGATTTGAATGCATTATAAACATGCAACACAAGATGGCGCCAGAGAGCAGACTTTTTTCCTACACAATTTTCCATAGGTTTTTTTTCTTTTGTTATAACAATCTAATTTCTGACTTATTTATAGTGGGTTTCCCTCCTGTGTGTAGATCCACCTAGTGACTGTGAGAGTCTTTGAGTGTGTGTGTTTTAACCAGTCAGCTTGATTCTGTGAACAAGCTCTTTGCCATTCTTCCTTTGACTTTGTTTTGTGTATATGAGGCTGTATAGCACTACGTCCATCAGTCTGGAACTGAAATAAAAAAATGTTTTTAAACGAGAGCATTCATATCTTGTGGGACATTACAGTTCATAAAAGATGACAGGAGAAGCAGGCAACATTCCAGTTACGTGCTGATCGAAAAACTGGCCCTGTAGAATTATACTACTCGAAAACTCAACGTGAACAAGCAACTTTCTGTTTGTTTATTTGTGGCATTTGCATCCTGCCCTTAAGTCAAACAGGCTCTCAAAGCGGCTTGCCAAAAATCAGTACTTAGATGGTCCCTGGACTCAAGCTTACGAAATATAAAAAGACACAGCACACAAGGAAAAGGGAATGGGCAGGAGAAGGAAAGGGCAAGCTCAGGTACGCATAACAGTTCTTACAGTGCAGCTGACGGCATCAACACTTGACTGATGCCAGTGGTGGTTCTGGGTGTCTTGCCCCGATAATTCCTCAGAAGCACCATTTCCTCCCAGTACAGATCTTGAAGCAGGCCAGGAATTGTGGGCTGCTCCTGTCATGTTGCTATTCTCTCAGGCAGCTTGTGAAAGAGACTTGGCAGCTTTCAGGATGAAGTCCTGAAATGCTATAGATGAAGGCAGAGCTTCCATCTCCAGGATGATTTTAACCCATGGTTTTAAAGACGCAGAACACAGGGATGCTACCCTGCAGAAGTGGTCCATTTTGTCAGCCTCCTGTCTATTTGGGGAGATACCTTTCAGTCATGGCTTCCAGGGCAGCATACAGATAAAACACTCACAATTCCCCTACAATTCTCAGAGTGGTTTAACAACCAATACCTCTTCAGAGGGAACTCTAGGAACTGTAGCTATGTGAGAAGAACAGGAGGTCTCCTAGCAACTCTCAGCACCCTTAACAAACTACAACTCACAGTACTGTAGATTTGTGGCAGTACAATTCTTTTTGCCTTAAACCTTGTCCTGTTCACAGTCAATTTCTCTTGCCCCATTCTCAGTTAGAATCTTAACTGCTGATGACATTGCGAGGACAGTTGTGGTTACAAAGGGATATTATTCTGCTAGGAGGTTTATTCCAAGGATGTGGTGTCAGAGTTTTGATGACAACATTATTTTCTCAGAGTTTAGAGAGAGAAGGTTGTGTCATAACATTTCTCCCTCCCTCCTGCTGTCCCCATATGCTCTTGAAAGGAAGAGGAGATATGTGCTTTGCAAAGAAATTTGTTGGGGCAGACAATTTCACAATATAGCTTTTCATAAGCAAATCCCTTCCTCAATGCCTCAGCAACTAATGATGCCCATTTCACTGTTCCCATGCGCAGTCTTCGTTTCTCAATTTTCTTTTTCTTTTTTTTTAAAAAATCAATTTTTATAAATCCATAACATCACGGCATCATACAATATACAATTCTAAGAAGAACTTTAGCGTAAGCACAACAATAACTATACAGTGCCCGTCAATTCACAACATGTTAAAAGAGAAAAATCGCAAACACACAAAATCTATCCCCTTAGCAACGGCCATAAGGGGCTGCTTATCCAGGGAGGTGTCTCAGTAATAAATCTAATCCAAAAGATTTCTGGAAAAGTGGAGGTTGCATGGCACCTCTCAGACTGGCCACATAATACAAAAAGGGGCCCACATTTCTGCAAACTTTTCTCAGTTTTCAGCTCCTGGTTTGAAGTACACTTGCAAACATTCCATTCATGCCACCCAAAGGGCCTAGACTGTGTGAAGGAGTCATGTTTTAATTCCATTCATTCATTTCTACATTTATATCCTACACAACCTTCAAGGAGCTCAAGAAGGTGTCCACGATTCTCCCCCTCCCTATTTCAGCCTCACAAAAACTCTATGAGGTAGGTTACTCTAAGACAGGCATGGCCAAACATGGCCCTCCAGCTGTTTTGGGATTACAACTTCCATGATCCCTAGCTAACAGGACCAGTGGTCAGGGATGATGGGAACTGTAGTCCCCAAACAGCTGGAGGGCCAAGTTTGGCCATGCCCACTCTAAGAGGATGTGTCTGGCCCAAGGTTGCTCTGTGAGCTTTGTGGCTGAACCCTGGTCTCCCAGCTCATAGTCTGACACTTAACCTCTATACCACACAGTTAAGCACTCATGCCCTCCCCATAGCCATGACTGTCCAGACCTTTTTGCTTGGGATGGGGGGAGATACCAGAAAAGCAAGGGGCAAGGTTGGATCTCACCCTCACCTCCCAGCTATTCATTTTGCACTGGGCTCTATCACACACACTCAAAATGTTTGGTTTTTCTTGTAGGCTCCACTGACTCCACTGACAGGACCAAAAGCCTTTGCTTCTGGCTTGTTCTGGGCTCCACCCTCTGGTCTCCTTGCTCAATAGGTTCCCAGGCTGTAGGATTTCAAGAGCTGCCTGTTCCACTCTTAACACACAAGTACAGAAAGCTCAGTCACTCCTGCTTCCTTTGCACCTGACTAAACTACCAAAGCCACTGAGTCCGCCATTGCTGTCTGCACCTTAAGTTGTGTGTATGACTGTGCTTTGGGTGGGTGGGGGAGGGACCGTGCCAGACAATTCAGGGTGGGGCTGGCAAAAGTGCCAGAGCTGGGTGAGAGCTCCCCATCTCTGTGTCAGGAGCATAGAAATCTGCCTCATACTCGGTCCATCCAGGTCAGTATTACCTAACCTGCCAGGGGCTCTCCAGGGTTCAGACAGAGCAGGCCTAATCCTACGTCGAGATTTGGGGTACGGAACCTGTGACCTTCTGCATGCAAACCAGATGCTCTACCACTGAGCTAATGCCAGTACAGTGGTACCTCGGGTTAAGAACTTAATTCGTTCCGGAGGTCCGTTCTTAACCTGAAACTGTTCTTAACCTGAAGCACCACTTTAGCTAATGGGGCCTCGATTTCTGTTCTCATCCTGAAGCAAATTCTTAACCCGAGGTACTATTTCTGGGTTAGCGGAGTCTGTAACCTGAAGCATCTGTAACCTGAATCGACTGTAACCTGAGGTACCACTGTATTCCCTCCTCTCACATTTACCAGCAATGAGAGGGCAGCACACATGCACACACATCCCACAATCCAACACCAAACATGTTTTGCCGGTTGTTGTAGGAGATGAGGATTTTAAAAAGCAGGGTTTTCCTGCATATTTCAGTGCCTCCTCCCTTCCTTAGGGGTCCCCCCTTCCTTTCCTCCCCCCCCCTCATTTTACTGCCTAGTGCATCTATTTGTGAGGTGTGCATTATACTAATTAGAGTTGAGTGATTTAATCTTGTACATAACAGTGGGTCTTCGTTTGTGGCTCCTGGAGTGCAGGGAGCATTAAATAAACCTCCTATAGATGGTTGATAGTAAAGGGAAACATCCAAGCCAACACTAGGTGTCACTTTCCACTTCTTAGTTAACTTGCAACCAGAAGATGTGCTGTAAGAACAGCCACACCATGAACAACCACAACAAGGGCAGGCAGGCATCGTTAGATGCCTGCTAAAACCTTTCTTTATTTCAGAAGGTCTCTCCAGACATATCATTTCTCCTTTACTGCCCTCCATTGGTGCAGCACAGAATTCACTTCTCCACCTGCCAAACATGCGGGTGGATAGGATCCTTGTTAGTGGCAGCCCATGAAAAGTCCCCATACCGGCCATCCCAGGACAGAGGAGGGGAATCAGCCAGCCCTAGGCAGGCACAATAATTTGCCAGCTCCTGCCTTCTGCCTCAGCCGGAATGAGCGGCAAGGCTGCGGATGCAGTCATGGCTCAATCACTTGGTTAAACTCCACCAGTCCCTGGCTAGGGACTGGATCGCAGCCTTAGTCATGCATCCTGGTTTTCAAAGCCTGCTGATTTTATCTGTATGCTATTAGAAATTACCTTGTAGTTTTATGTACAGAGTTCGATTGTCTACAGGCAGCATAATGGTTCAGGTTTGTACATTTGGAGTTAAGTCGTTGCAATTGCAGCAAGGCAGAATGAGCTTAATTCATCTGCAAGGTAAACATTGGTTTGCCAAGTTTTAAAATTGGTAATATCCAAAGGCAACACGATGACCAAGTGCAAAATGCGATGTCAATATAAATTCTTTATATAACCTATACAGAACATTGAACAATATGAAATATATGAAATATGCACTCTCTGCAAAACCAAATAAATTCTTCTAAATCTCTGAAAGTCACAGAATATGCACTCTTGATGGATTCTATTGAAAACATAGAACCAAATAAACATAAATCTTATAGGTCTCTGAAAGTCTTTGTGGGCTATGCAAATCTCTGAAAGAAGCAATGGGTCAGATTCTTATCTGGAGGAAACAAGCCGTAAAGCTTTGTTTTATGACGTCCAACACTGCCGAAGTGGTCCGCAAACAGACGTAGTGAACAGTGATTCTGGGTATACCCACTGTTTCATGGAATTCTTCTTCAGCACAGCAGAAGGATAAAGAAATGCTTCAAAAAGCCATCTTTATGGTGAATGGAATTGTATAACAACAATTGCTATGGAGCAGTGGTCATAAAGTTACGCAGCAAGGCAGGCTGAGCTTAACTCATCTGCAAGGTAAACATTGGTTTGCCAAGTTTTAAAACTGAACATAAGAAGAAACTGCTGGATCAGGTCAGTGGCCCATCTGGTCCAGCACCCTGTTCCCACAGTGGCTGAACAGTTGCCCTATGGAAACCAGTAAACAGGATTTGGGCACAAGAGCACTGCCCTTCTGTGTTTCCCAGCAACTGGTATTCAGAAGCATTGCTGCCTCCAAGAGATTAGCCATAGTGGACAATAGCCATCAATAACTTTTTCCTCCATAAAACCTCTCCTCCATTCTTGTACCTGAGCGACTCCTGAATTTGGAGCGTAAAGGGCAATCCTATGGCAAGATCTGCTGAGATGAGTAGCTTAGGATGCAGCAGATTTCTCTCGTAGTATTATGTCTCTGTCCCTGGCTCAGCCGAAGATAATTTGCTAATCCTGGTTCACCTGGGGCTCAGCCAAAACTGGCTGAGCCAAGGCTACTGTAAATCCCAAACCAGGGATGTGGCAGTGGTGCAGTATGGTGAAACAAGAGTAGAGGGACTTAGGCTGGAGCCTATGTCCATTCAGCTTGGCCATGTGCCCTGGTAACCCAGCACAGAACACTGTTTTAAAGGCTTGATTTCCCTCCACCAGCTCCGCTGCTGAATGGGACTTGGATCTTATGCAACTTTATCCTGTCTCAACTGACAGTGGCTTGCTTTACAACAACCTTAGAGTAGTTCTGGAGACAGAAGCAGAGTCCTATGTTATATGCTGATGATTCAGTGGGTGGAGTCCGGCACAAAATCTGTCTGTTCACCTAAGGTGAACATTCCTTTGGAGTGGCGAGTGTCCTGGGCCCTGACAATAATCCCCAAAGCAAACAAATAGGAGCCAGGCCTGTCAGTTGGCATGATGTCTAGCTAGCTAGGTGAAGAGGGTAGTTGTCGGAAGAACATAGGCTATGCTTTAAAAATAAACAAATGCATTTTATTTTATTAATAAACCAAATAAATCAAAGATAAAGAACATAAATACATACTATTACAGCAGGTTGAAAGCAGCTTTGAACATGTTGTTCCAAAATATTACAAAAAATGCCTATTTTCCTACAAACCTATTAGGCTGATTTATATGAATTATTTTGTAATAAATTAGCTGAATCATAATTACTATGGACCAAATTTTCTCAATCCATTCAGCTATAGCAGGAGATATGCTCACCTGCTCAACCATTTTTAGCTATTACAATCTTTGCAGCAGTTATAAGGTTAAACAAGATTGCTTGGCCATTTCCCAGAGTAACATATTTTAGATAACCAAGTAGAAATATTCTAGGTCCCATACGTATATGACATCCTAACATATTGGAGATATTAGCCTAAACAGATTTCCAGAATATTTCTACTTGAGAACAATTCTCAAAGGTAATCTGCTTTATTTAATCCACATCTCCAGCATTTATCTGATCCTTACATATATTAAATTTGATTTATAAGGTGTTAAATTTCATTGATAGAGGCCTTTTTGTGTGACAGTACTCACTGGTATAGAGAACTACCACTTCTTCCTTTTCGGTCTCTGGGAGCCATTTTGTGCTGCCACTTTTGCCAATGTATGAGTACCAGCATCTCGTGTGTGTTTTTACCTCCAAACTCACTGAACATATGGTTGTATCCAAAGCTAGCACAATGCGACTTCTATTTCCTTTTCTCCCCCTGAACCCTCACCCTCTGAAGCTGGAGGGCACAGGAGGGGAGAGGAACTCCTATTGTGTGCATGAAAGTCCTTTGCACCAGCAAAGCTGCAGCACTGGATATGTCTCAAAACCAGTAGCTTAGGGCAGGGACGTCCAACTCCCAATAGACAATGATCTATCCATTGTCGCTGGATGGACCAAAGTAGTTGAGCTTTTTTTTAGGAAGCCAAAATTCTTGAACTTTTGGGAGAAAGGCAAAGTTGAGTTGTCAAGCTTTTTTAAGGAAGCCACAGTTGTTATTTCCCCCCTTTTTAGGTGGATGGGGGAGGAGATCACTAAGGGGCCAAAGATCTAACAGGAACAACCTGCAATCTACTAGGAAATCACTATCTACCCGTTGGACATGCCTGGCCTAGGGTGTATTACAAATTCAGATACCCAGCATCTTCTGGAATGTTAGCAGTGTCCTTAAAGTACCCATAGCAGGAGCTACGGGTGAGAAAAATAAACACATTGTCCTTGTCATATCAAGAGTTATGGCCATATTAAGACTGCACATGGCAACAGATTGATAATATTACGCAGCGACTTGCTCGGTTTATGAGGAAGGGATTTTGTCATGAAATCTCCTTTCATAAATCATCAAAACACACACTTAGTAAAAATTTCCTTTTTGTAACCACAGTTTCCCTCTTTCTCAGTATACAAGATAGGTTATGGGGGGAATGATACCTTGTAAGCCGTTTTTGAGCCTTTGAGGAAATCAGTTATTCTTCCTCTCATGGGCATATGAGGACAAGGCATTGTGATATGCTGCAATCTGTTCCTGAGACTTTGAGGAAAGAATGTTGTCATTGACAGTTAGTTTCCTTCTAGGGTCATTCTCACAACAAAACGAAAATTTCCTTTCTTGACCACAGTTTCGTCTTTCTCTCAAGAGCTTATGAGGATATGTATCGAGCGGTAATGACATAGGGACAAATTTACCACAAACAGGAATCATCTGAAGGCAGACAAATCTCCCGTTGTGTTTCGCCATATTGAATCATGTTGTTGGCATCCATCTGTCTTGAGAGACAATGGAGTGTGCCTCCAGGGTTGAAGTCAAACCGCTGGAGAATCACAGCGCCTGCCGTGGCTGCAGAGGGTCCTTTTCCTGAAACATACATGTAGTTGCCTGTGGAGAAATTCCAGTGCGCAGCCTCCAGACCACCATCACTCAACAGAGTGCTTCCCAGGAAGTCCGGCTCCAGGGGTGGGGAACCTATTTCGGCCCAAATCACCCTGGTGGAATAGGAAACCATCTTTAATCAATATACACTGTCTTGAGAACCAAAAGCCACAGAGGGGTTAATATATCTGGAGGCTGGGTAGCTTTCTCAAGTTGTGAGCCACATTTTTTGTTTCCCCTTCCTTTTTTTTTTAAAAAAAAAATATTATTTATACTTTTCAGATATATATATTTCACTGATTTTACAATCATTTTAAAACTTGACTTCCTTCCCCCTCTTTCTGCGGTTCCTTAAATTTATTTTTAAGATCTCCTGCATATCCAAATTCACTTAACTTATATAACTGCAGGTTATTACAATAATCCTGCCACTGTTTCTATCTCTTTACAATTTATCTGCAAATATTCAATAAACCATTTCCATTCTTTTATAAAAAGTTTGTTATCTTAATTTCTTATTCTTCTGGTAAGTTCTGCCGTTTCTGCATATTCCATAAGTTTTTGTATTTATTCTTCCTTTGCTGGGACTTTTTCTTCTTTCCGTTTTGGGCGAGTAACATTCTTGCCACTGTAGTTGCATACATGAATAAGTTTCTATGCAATTTAGATAGTTCTGTCCCTATAATTCCCAAAAGAAAGGCTTCTGGGTGTGTTTTTTTACAAACTTTATTTTAAACATCTTTTTAATTTCATTGTATATCATTTCCCAGTAAGCCTTAACCTTACTACAAGACCACAACATATGATAAAAATAACCTTCTTTCTCTTTACGTTTCCAACACTTATTGTTTCCCCTTCCTTGCTCGCTTCTGTTTGAGACCTGTCATGGCTGCTCATCTTAAGTAAAAGAAGCTGTGAAAAACTTGTTGCTGTGTCTGCCTTTCCTAGCAATAAGACAAAAGTTCTGCTCTGTGACGTACATAATACCATAGCTGTCAAGCGTCCCTTATTTGGTGGGACAGTCCCTTATCCCAGCGCCATGTCCCGCTGCTGTCCCTTATTGATGATGTCCCTTAAATAAGCTACTGAAGGTAATGGGGCCCTTTCTATGTCCAGCTGTCCTTTGTCAACAACAAATTGTTGCTTTTGTGTGTGTTGAATATATGCTATATGGTAATTTATGGACCTAATAGGTATCTAAAGCCATTTGCACGCAACAAAATATGTATTTTATCAAAGTAATTGTTGATCCCTTATTTTCGAGGCTGCTGGTCCCTTATTTTCGAGGCTGCTGGTCCCTTATTTTCAAATCTGTAAGTTGACAGCTATGCATAATACCCCAGTCTATATGTACCTTAGCAATAACTTGCCAGGTTATTAAATAACAGGAAGCCATGCTTGCTGTTACATGCAATCTGATTAGGACAGTGTGCCAGCTGAAGTGAGCATGGCCTGGAGATAAGCAAATGATGATGAGCCTTTTTAATCTCACATTCCTAGCATTTGGACCACACTGCATTCTGTCAATCTTCCTTTTCCTCTCTCAAGGCCTTGGGCAGTTCAAATGAAGCTCCAAAGCAAGACAGGAGCTCAAAGTGCCATACCTGGTTCTCGCACACCCAGTTTTAACCCCACAACAACCCTGTGAGAGGGTTCAGCTACGAGACTGTGACTGGCCCTTACATTATCCAGTCAGCTTCATGGCTAAGTGTGGCATTTAAGAAACTTGCAGGTATGTGAAGAAGCTCATTCCATCACAAACTCCTTTCAGTACAATATTTCTACTTACTAGAATTCTGTCTGCAACCTCCCTAAGAGGACCTGTTGAATAGGAAGATAAGAAAAATTAGGAAAAAACATATTTTTGGTACAGTGGTACCTCGGGTTACAGACACTTCAGGTTACAAATGCTTCAGGTTACAGACTCCGCTAACCCAGAAATTGTACCTCTGGTTAAGAACTTTGCTTCAGGATGAGAACAGAAATCACGCAGCGGCGGCACGGTGGCAGCGAGAGGCCCCATTAGCTAAAGTGGTGCTTCAGGTTAAGAACAGTTTCAGGTTAAAAATGGACCTCCAGAACGAATTAAGTTCTTAACCTGAGGTACCACTGTAATTTGCTTTCTAAAAATGCTAAAGTTTGCTTATTTCCTCTTTTCAAGTACATCTAGCAAAGGAATAAGTATTAAGCCGTCATTTGAAAATGGGTATCTTGGAATGTGCCATTTCATACAATACTGGTAGTTATGAGGTTTTGTGGTTTGTTTGTTTTTAAACAACTTAATGCAGACCAGCAACAGGTTGCATTAAACTGACAGCTTGTCAGTTTCGGTTCTCTCACTTCCTCATGTTTCCATCTTAAAGCTGGTTCTCCACATCTCTGTAGCGATCTGAAAATTCTCTTTTTAAAAATCCTCATGGAAGCTATTCAGTGTTTTGGTGCAAATTTCTCCTCATGAACACATTTTTTGTGTGCAGTTTTGACTGACATGCACATGCTTGCAAGCAATTTATGCTAATATCATTCATTTTCACGCATTGTTTTCACTACTATATTCATTTTTATGAACCCCCCCCCCCAAATATATCCATTTTTGTAAACATTGATTTGTCAAAGAACTGTGATACAAAATTAGGATAAGTGCAAATTTAGAAGAATAGCTGTCCTCATAATGTTTCAGAAAGTGCAATATTGATGGATTTGACTTTAAATGTGAAGTAATCCCCAATGCCTAATGCTGACCAAGGTCTTCCAAGGTTTGACATCTACTGTGATTGCAAGTGTAATGTGGATTGTGCTTCAAGGGACGCCAGGCCACATATTGGGTTTGCCAGAGCCTGAGGAATGGACTGATATGGGAGCAGATGGCCCAACAGATATCTGGGTTCTAAGTTGTGTAGAGCTTTAAAGGTTTCAAGTCAATTCAGAAATATACTGGGAGCAAATACAGTTGCAAAAGCGTAGGTGAGGTGTTAAGCAGCCCACCATCTTGAAACTGAATAGTCAGAAATTTCTCCACTCTTTTACCATCATGTCAGGAAAAGCTGACCACCCAAACAACTGAATCTGTTTGGTCTGAACACCTCGCAAACGCGTCCTGATTTTGTTGTTCAGAAACCAGAGTATGAAGCATCCCCTCTGAAAGCAACAGGCAGAGCCTATAAAAAATATCTAGCTTCCTTTCAATAAATAACCATGGGCTGCCTTCTCAGGCAGGACAAACCATTAGGAGTGCACCAAGCATTCATTTGTTTCAGTGGCGCCAGTATTGAGAAAGGGAGCATTTGGTCAAAAAGCTTTCCCATCCCACCTCACTTGCTGGGGATACAGCTTCTCTGAAGCTTTGTGTCTCTTTTTTGCTCAGTGGTGCTGTTCAGACAAGACTTTAGGGTAGAATCCCAGAGCCCCACTCGGAAGAATAAGCAGGAAGCTCCCACCCCCAGGCCTGGTATAAACAGTGTGATGCTTTGCTTGTACCAAAGATGCAAATATTTCCCCAGCACATGATGTTTGATACCATCAAAGTACAAATGAGTCACTTCAGCAATCTATTCCTCCAGATTTCTGCAGGGCATTGAAACCGTCTGTAGGACAAGATATGCCAAGGAAAATAAAGAATTTATTTATGTATGCTACAACAGCGGCAAGAGTCTTGATAGCACAAGGATGGAAGAATGAGGAAACCCTGACAAAAGAACAGTGGTGAGAGAAATTGATGAACTGGCGAAATTGACATACAAATTGCGAGATAAGGACATCTGTGACTTCAGAGAAGAATGGGAACTTTTTTTACAAATTACTTAAAAAGACAACAAAATGTACTGGACTCCTTGGCAGGTTTTGAATAAACATACACAAATTTATCGAGGGTTACTGTAGTAGAGAGATAATAAAAGGATATATACAATTTTACAGTATGCAGAGAACAACATGAGAAATCAGAGAGAGGAGCTGAGGGAAGTCTTGGAGGGGGGGAACTTTTTTTAAAAAATTAAATTTTAAATTTTAATTTTTTTAAAAAAATAAACCGTCTGCGGAGCAAAAATGTAACAAAGCACATGCCACGTAGGGCTTGTCGGTGAAGTATGCTGGAGAAGGAGAAGGAGAACACAGAAGGAGAGCCTGCGGGGAACTTGAAACGGCCATTTCTTGACCACTAAGGGAGGGCTGCTTTCCACTAGTGAGTTGCTGGAAGAACCTTATGCATAGCTGTCAAGTGTCCCTTATTTGAAGGGACAGTCCCTTATTCCAGCGCCATGTCCCGCTGCTGTCCCTTATTGATAAATGTCCCTTAAAAAGGTAAAGGTACCCCTGCCCGTACGGGCCAGTCTTGACAGACTCTAGAGTTGTGCGCCCATCTCACTTAAGAGGCCGAGGGCCAGCGCTGTCCGGAGACACTTCCGGGTCACGTGGCCAGCGTAACAAAGCTGCATCTGGTGAGCCAGCGCAGCACACGGAAATGCCGTTTACCTTCCCGCCAGTAAGCGGTCCCTATTTATCTACTTGCACCCAAGGGTGCTTTCGAACTGCTAGGTTGGCAGGCGCTGGGACCGAGCAACAGGAGCGCACCACGCCACGGGGATTCGAACTGCCGACCTTTTGATCGGCAAGCCCTAGGCGCTGAGGCTTTTACCCACAGCGCCACCCGCGTCCCTTAAATGTCCCTTAAATGATGTCCCTTAAATTTCAAATGAAGCAGCTCCTCTCCCTCCCTCCCTGCCAGCCAGGGAGGAGGGAGGCTCCAACTGTGTTGCTTGGCTGTGTTGCTCACCCAATAAGAAGTCTAAGAATGACTGGGGGGTGGAGCTTGAATGCCTTGTGTGTGGCTAGTTAATGCAAGCTGAGGGAGTTTTTGAATGCTGGACGCTTTTTTGTTGCATGTGCTGCCGCAACCTTTGCAGTGCAATGCCAGGCCGGGGAGCCATCTTAAGTTGAGGCTGCATAGGCCTTGTGGTGCATGTGATTCAGATTCTATTCAGTTGAACCTCTGGTTACAAAGTTGGTTGGACAGTGTTCTCGAAGCTACCAGCATGAGTTTGACCAGAATGCAGGAGGACAGGAAGACTGGAGTGCCTGGAACAGGTGAGGCTGCAGGTCCCTTATTTTGGGTGCTGGTCCCTTATTTTCAAGGCTGCTGGTCCCTTATTTTCAAATCTGTAAGTTGACAGCTATGACCTTATGCTGGTTCACCAGAGTTATAGCAGGGGGCACTGGAAACATCATAGAACCAGAGAATTGGAAGGGACCTCAAATATCATGAAGTCCATCCTCTGCTGATGTAGCAAACCCATGGCTGCAGCATCCCTGATAATTGGCCACCCAGTGGTCATGAGCTGAGATGGCTGAAGAGCTGTAATGAGCTTAGGAGAGATGTGACTTCCAAGTCAGCTGGTTCACTTAGTAAAAACACACATGTATCATTTATTTCTCTTTATAAAAACATGTATATCTCAGTTTTCTCAATGTGCCCAGAGAATCTCCCTCTCTTTAGATCAGAACTTAAAACAGCAATGAGCTGCCATGGTGTTTGACTGGCTCTGCTGCTGCACCTGCACTGCGCCAACCTCCCTGTCCCGTCTCCATGTTCCTCTTGGTTACTGGCAGCAGCCTCTGTGTTGGGAAGCCAGGTGAGCGATGCAATTCCACCCCACTCTGCTCCACTAGCTGCTGCTGGAGAGCAGAAGACTAACTCTGTCCGCTTGCACTAGTTTTCCATTTTGAATGGTTCTCTCCCGTTGTGTTTATTTTGGAGCTCTGCATGTGTCCTGATGAATGTGTCTGGTCACGATGACTGGCGAGAAGCCGTCTGATGACTGAGTCTTCCTTTTCATCGGGTGGTGATTGGAAGGTTTAAGATTTCCATGGGTGGTGCAAAGGGACTAGTGAATCCATTTAAGAGAAAGAGGATTAGAAAAGAACACGTTCCTGAACAAACATAAAACAACACAAAGTTTTGAAGTGTACTGCTTTTCCAACTGCATTTTATGAAATGTCTATGTTTTTATACAATCCAATACACAATTTCATTTTTTCCTTTATTTTGTGTTGACCCCACCCCACCCCATTTTCCATGGAGTTGTTGTTTCTCCTCTTCTGTTGCACCCTGTAAAATACTGTTTGTTAAATCATAACCACAGTTCTGTCATCTAGTTACAGTGGTACGTCAGGTTACATACGCTTCAGGTTGCATACGCTTCAGGTTACAGACTCTGCTAACCCAGAAATAGTACCACAGGTTAAGAACTTTGCTTCAGGATGAGAACAGAAATTGTGCAGTGGCGGTGCAGCAGTAGCGGGAGGCCCCATTAGCTAAAGAGGTGCTTCAGGTTAAGAACAGTTTCAGGTTAAGAACGGACCTCCGGAACGAATTAAGTACTTAACCTGAGGTACCACTGTACTTCTGTTGCTCATAGTTCAAATCCTGATTGCAAATTCATCCTAACTATAGTATTTCTTTAGTTAGCAGTTTTGAAGTGTATGGCTGGTTGGGCATTGATGACTATCTAACAAAAAGTCTGTCATTTAGCTACAAGGTGAAGTTTAAGGTGCTGGTATCAGCGTACAAAGCCCTAGAAAGCTTGGAACCAGGCTACCTCAAAGATCGCCTCATCCACATCATCTTCTTTTTATATGCAAATGTTTAAACTGTTTTTTAATATGTGGAAGTGTTTTATATATCTGTTTATGTTACTTAATTCACAAAACACTTGTGGTTTGTATACACCACTTGACTGTTAAATCCTCAGAGCAGTTTCCAAAAGACAACACAGTAAAATAAGCAAAAATTCACAACCATCCTTTAAAATGTACATAAGTTAAAATATTAAAGCAAATTAAAAATCAACTTTCGAAGCATCTGGGGAGACTTGTCGAAGCAAGAATATATGTCAAAAATATGTGTCATTATATTGTAAATCACTTCCAGGTGGCTTCATGAAATGAAATGAAATGAAATTATTGTTGTTGTTGTTAGCCAAGTGTAGGTACTTTGTAATGCATGCTTTGTATGCACAATGGGGCTGAGAATACTATGTATTCCCAACAGCAAATATTTTAGCATGGGAAATGTCCATATGAAGCCTTAGAATCACATTCAGAAATGAAAAACCTGCTTTTTCCATCTTGCTGATTCAGCTTAGGCACTTGAATTAAGTCCTTGGTTATGCTGTGCAACTCTCCAGGAAAACAAGCAACTGATATTTAACAGAACGTAACAGAAGTTGTGGGTAGCTATAGAAAAAGTGCCCTGCAAAATAACTATAATTTGGTTTTGTTTATTTGGAACAAACTTTTGACTAAGTGCTAAAGTCCACCGTAACAACAGAGGTCATGAGGTGAAGGCCTACCTTCTGTGAACGTTGCTTACATGAAACTGGCAGGAACAGAGAGACTGAAAACATTTCCGGTTGTCTCTCAAATACGGTACCCTTCAGTCAGAACTTCAAAAGCCACGTGAATCCAAACGAAATCTATGCGACCATCAGCTCACTATTACACAAATATGTGTTCTCAGTTGCCGGCATTTGCTTGGCCACATAGATTGCAGAAGTGGAAAAAGAAAAAACCAGCAACACCCCACCCCTAAGCATTGGTGCAAAATGTCTCAGTGAGGGCTGCGCATGCTCACAGGACATAAAATGCTGTTTCTCTATTGGCAGGGGGACATAAATGGAGGCAGCACTCCACTCTGCACCAGTGTGGATAATTCAAAGAATACAGAGCAACAACAACAATAACAATTTATTATTTATACCATGCCCATCTGGCTGGGTTTCCCCAGCTACTCTGGGCAACTCCCAACAGAATATTAAAACACCAAACATTAAAAACATTAAAAACTTCCCTAAACAGGGCTGCCTTCAGATGTCTTCTAAAAGTCAGGTAGTTGCTTATTTCTTTGACATCTGATGGGAGGGCATTCCACAGGGCGGGCACGACTACCGAGAAGGCCCCCTGCCTGGTTCCCTGCAACCTCACTTCTCACACTGAGGGAACCACCAGAAGGCCCTCAGAGCTGGACCTCAGGGTCCAGGCTGAACAATGGGGGTGGAGACGCTCCTTTAGGTATACTGGGCCGAGGCTGTTTAGGGTTTTCAGGGTCAGCACCAACACTTTGAATTGTGCTCGGAAATGTACTGGGAGCCAATGTAGGTCTTTGAGGACTGGTGTTATATAGTCTTGGTGGCCACTCCCGTCACCAGTCTAGCTGATGCATTCTTAATCAATTGTAGTTTCTGGGTCACCTTCAAAGATAGCACCACGTAGAGTGCATTGCAGTAGTCCAGGCATCCCCAACCTACGGTCCTCCAGATGTTTTGGCCTACAACTTCCATGATCCCTAGCTAACAGGACCAGTGGTCAGGGATGATGGGAACTGTAGTTCTAAACATCTGGAGGGCCAAAGGTTGGGAATGCCTGCAGTAGTCCAAGCGGGAGATAACCAGAGCATGCATCACTCTAGCGAGACAGTCTGCAGGCAGGTAGGGTCTCAGCCTGTGCACCAAATGTAGCTGGTAGACAGCTGCCTTGGACACAGAATTATAAGGATCGAACTACAGCAGGGGCTGGCAACAGCTGCTATTGGACTCCAAGTCCCATCAGCCCCAGAGAGGATGGCCAATGAGCAGACAGGATGGAAGTCCGACAGCGTCAGGCTAGCACCACGTTGGTTACCCCTGAACTACACATCCTTGTTTGCACATGCATATACACAAACAGTGCTTGCCAAGTAGCATGAGTGTCAGGAAGAATCGGTGGGAGGGCTGATCTGTTTTCTCCATGTCTCCCAACTGTATCCAGAGGTCTACCTAGGCACCTCTTGCATGCTTGGCAAGGAGATGTATTGGTGCCCCACCCCCATATCTTCCTTGGCAAGGAGCTGTATTGGTGCCTCCAAATCCGGAAGAGACCATGGGCCAGAAACTCAAAATAGTGCCGGGCAGTAACTGTTGTAACAGCCCATGCCAGTGACCAGATTCCGTCTCCGAGGAGCCTGTTTGCCTCAGCCACCCAGGGCAGCAGAGGAGCAGCCCATGGAGCACGCAGATAGGTTGCTAGACCGTCTGAGTGGAGAGGCATGATTTTTGTGCATCCCTGAGCAGGGGGCAACCTAACCCACCTCTAGGTATGGCCCTGATTGTCTCCTGCCTATTTCCCCTTCCCTACCCGTCCTCCAGCTCAGTCATGTTTTCCTTGCATCCAATTTCAGAGTTTGCCTGCAGGGAAATGGCAGGCCTAACAGGGGGTGGTCAGCAGAGAGGGGAAGATTTAAGCACATCCCACCCAGTCAAGTAAAGGTGAGCTCCTTTACTTCAGCCTTCCGCATCCTGGTGCATTCCAAATGTTTGGACTACAACTCCCATCAGCCCCAGCCATCATGACCAACAGCCAGGGATGGTGGGATCTACATCCCAAAACATGTGGAGGACGCCAAGCTGATGAAAGGTGCCTTACAGGGGAAATACAGGATTGAGAAACTCTTGTTTGCATCATAATATACTGTATATATAGTGCCACCCTAAATTAACTGGGGGATTTAGTTTTGAGTAAATGACTGGTGATCGTCTCTGCCAAATCTAAACACAGTGACAGGGTGTTGTACTTTTAGTGAACTTCTGACACATGAATGAAGGTTGGAAATTCCATGACTAGACTCCAGGACTTCCACTGTCAGGATTCTACCCTTCCCTTTAAAGCCCTTCTAGTGCCTGGCCTCTTGTGCCTTCCAGTTCCTTGTGCTATTTCTTTCTAGGGTTGGGAGAGATACTTGATTCAGTTCATATTTAAACGTGAATCTGCTGAATCCTTACTTTCTGAAGCAGTACGTGAATTGAAACAGCCACCCTTTGAAATTTGCGCTTCTCCGAATATGTTGCACTTTTCGGAGTGTGTGTGTGTAAAAATAACATACAAAAATGCATTCTATTGGGGAAATCGCTTTGCAAAAATGTGTATATAAGGAAACCCACATTAAAATGCTGACAAATTTTCACGAGATTTCAAAATAATAAATAAATTGCATACAGTGGTACCTCGGGTTAGGTACTTAATTCATTCCGGAGGTCCGTTTTTAACCTGAAACTGTTCTTAACCTGAAGCACCACTTTAGCTAATGGGGCCTCCCGCTACTGCTGCACCGCCACTGCACGATTTCTGTTCTCATCCTGAAGCAAAGTTCTTAACCCGAGGTAATATTTCTGCGTTAGTGGAGTCTGTAACCTGAAGCGTCTGTAACCTGAAGCATATGTAACCCGAGGTACCACTGTACTAATATGGAAATGTGAAGAACTTTGGGGATGAGACTAATGCTTAATTATGCTCTCTAAAACCCCAATTAAACATACGGTCAGGATGAGAAAGACAGAGAGCAGGAGGCACCATGGTAAAACATCTGCCTTTTGTCCCAGTAGTCTTGGGTTCAATCCCTGGCATCTGCAGATGGGGCTGGGAGAGACCTGATGTAAGTGGCCTAATTCAGTGTAAGAGAGCTTCCTATATTCCCAATCCCACTCAAAAACAGCCACAGCCAGGAAGCATCCTAATTCGTCAGAATTACATTTCAATTTTTCATTTGGCCTAAATCCAGGGCAGCACTACATTCCATGTGGCTGTGGTAAACGCCAATGCTTTCTCGAGTTGCCCACTGCAATTCTTTATCTGTATTTAGGCGGTCAGTTGAATAAAAGGGAGCTGGGATATACTGTACACCATCCTGATTTCAAAAGGTCATCCCAACTGCTGGGTGGGATCACCCAGAGTTCTGGAGTGTGTTGCCAGCGATATGCTGATGATTCACGGCTCTGCTTCTCCTCTACATCTGCAGGTGTGGCAGTGGACGTGCTAGACCAAAGTCCTGCCTCAGTCATGGGCTGGATTACAGTCATTCAACTGAAGCTTATTCTAGATAAGGCTGAAGTGCTGTTAGTGGGTGCTTCCTTTGGCTGGCTGGTGCATGGCTTGCCTTGAATGGGGTTACCCACCCTCTGAAAGGGCAGGTGCCAGTGTAACTGGATATCCAAGCTGCTTCAGTCGCAAAGTGCCTTCCATCAGCTTCAGTTGGTGGTGCAGCTACTTCCCTATCTGGCCAGGGATAGCCTAACTTCTGTTGTCCATGCCCTGATAGGATAGATTACGGCAATGGATGATATATGGGATTGCCTTCAAAGATAGTTCGGAAACTGCAGGTGGTGCAGAATTTGACAGTCATGCTCCTGAACATGGCAAAACAGTCCAAGCATAGAAAACCAATTCTGGCACAACTGCGCCCAATTCAAAGTGCTGGTTTTGACTTCTTTAGTTCTTTTCATTTGTTTGTTTGTTTATAAATTTTATTTTCTGTTTTTTTCATTTTACAATTGACATAGTCGTGACAGTTTTTGTCTTTTACAACCTAAAGAAAGAGAAAAGAAGAGAAAAAGAACTCCTCCAACCTCGACTTCCTTGCCCTCCGTTCTGTCGTTCCATGTAATATATCTCATTCCTACCGCACCTCCAAGTTTACTCTATTTATCATTTATTCTTTTAATTTTATTTTAAAAAATTCACAGCGAACGTTTGCGCCTGTCCTGCTAATGTTTTTAGTTGTGTACAATAGATTTGCAAATGTTCAATAAAGCATTCCCATTCCAAATCAAAACATCCCTTTTCTTGATTTCTTAACCTTCTGATAAGTTTCGCCATTTCTGAATATTCCAATCGTTTCTGTTGCCAGTCTTCTTTCGTTGGGTCTGTTTCTTCTTTCCATTTCTGGGCAAACACCATTCAAGCAGCCGTGGTCACGTACATAAATAAAAACTTTTTTTCTTTCTTTTGGCATCTCTGTCAAAAGAAAGCTTCTGGCTTCTTCACAAAAGTTATTTAAAACATTTTTTTCAACTCATTATAAACCATTTCCCAGAATGCTTTCTCCCTCTTACACAGGAAAAAAGGTATCTTCTTTCTCCTTACATTTCCAAAAAGTATCTGATTCTGATTTATAAATTTTTGCTAGCTTACTAGGTGTCAGGTACCTTCTATACATCATCTTCATCATTTCCCTTTATTGAAGTCTACATTCCACAATCACTCCTATGCTGACAATTCTATATAGTGTCCCATATCCATTGCCCAATGTATCATTGTTGACTTCTGTTTTCACAGCATTTTATACATTTTTGACATTACCTTCTTATTGTTATCTAGTAGATCTCTTTCTCTCTGTGTGTTTTTGACTTATAAAGCCTCTCCCCCTTTTTTCTTTTTTTTTAACTGGTGGCACTGGTGCTATGGAATTCACTCCCTACTGGAATATGAGATAAGCCGTCTGTACTGGCATTCTGCCAGCTTTTAAGCTTAAATGCACATGTAGTCCCTTAATCACTCAAGTTGAGTCTCCTGTTTTAATTGCTTTACTGTTTTAATGGGATTGTTTTATTGCATTTTTTACTTCTAGAGCTTTATATTTTAAGATTTTAATGGGACAGCTTTACTGTGCATTCTAATTATGGATGTTTATAATTTAATGCTTGTCTGATTGATTTTTTACACATTTAAGCTCTCTCTCTCTCTCTGTGTGTGTGTGTGTGTGTGTGTGTCAGGATGCTGTCAGTGGCTCCTGGCTGGTTGCCCAGGAAAGTATAAAGACAAGGAAAAGTTTCTTACCATCCCTTTTTATCCAATAATTACAGAGAGGCTATAGAACCTAGCCTCTTGGACAATGGCATTTTCCTGAGTGAATCTCCAGCCGCCTGTCTCTCCCACTTCCTCATTCACCAATTTCAGCATCTCTCCTATGGGTGCTGCTACGTGCCCTCTGCCTTTGAGCTCTTTGCTCTCCTACTTTTAAGGCTCACCAGGTTCCGGGAGATGCTTTCTAAAGACACTGTGTCAGTCAGCTGCCGTTCTGGTCCTGCCTCCTCTTCTCCCATTATTTCCCAACTTTCCCCCTCATCTACCTCTGAGCTGTGACCTCCCTCAAACCCCTGATGTAAATCTATACTGTCTTCCTCTTCCTCCTCCCTGGAAGGGTCAGAATGGGGAGTCTCCACCATGCCTCCTCTGCCCAGTCCCTTACAATCTATATAATTTATTATATGGGCTTCTGGTTTGAATGGAGTGCACCTCTTAATCCAGTTTAGCTAGGAATAAGCCCCACTTAGTTCCTTCTAGGCACAGTTAGAATTTCATAGTAAATCTCCCCAACCTGCTCTAATTAACCTTCTCTTCTTTCTCTTGACTGGCTTTCTTATCATCTTCACTGTGCCAATACATTTCTCGTCACTAAACCTATCATAGTTACTTATTCAACTGTCCTGGAAAAACCGGGATATCCTGTTTTTTCTTGTGAGAGCACAGTGGACATTTTGGGTGCCTCAATCTCTCGTGATTTCACACTGTGACACCCCCCTCCCCCGGAAAAAGTGATTTTTCAGGGCTGCAATCTTGCACAACATCCCAAAATGTGCATCTTAAGGCACCGTTCCACAAAACTCTCACTTTTTGAGAGTGAGGGGAATCATGGTGTGGAATTGCATGATATTATGGTATCCCAAATGGCTGCTGTTACCTCGTGAAGAAAAAATGGGAAAATGTTGTCCCAAAAGATGGCATCCTGATTTTTCCCTTTGACATGTTGGAGGATATATTCTAAGTTTCACACCTGCCCCAACCCCATCCTTTCAATTTTGCTGCCCTTTCTCTCTGGGGCTTACTGCTTCCCAGCATCCATACCTCTCTCTCCTGGCACTTGCCTAAACTGGCCAATATTTCTTCAATTTAATCTAATACCTACGCAGATGTTACCTGTTGGTGCATGTAAATATGATGATGATGGAGATGTTTCAAAGCTTTAGATATTTGGTTTAAATCAGCTATTGTTATCTGCTAATCCACCTTGGGCACTGTGACCAAAATTTGAGCATGAGTTGAATTGAATTAATGAATTAATGGAACCAAACAAAACACACCATGATACCTGAGACACATGGGTATTTCCAAGCATGGAATTATTTTAATGAATGAATGTTTCCGGGCCTTTTCTGGCATTTCCCAAACCCAGCATCATAGATCAGATGTCTTCTTTGGAAAGGGTTTTGGCAGAAAAGACCCTGTCTGGCAACCCTTCTGGAACTTGACATGTTACTCAGATGCTGATGACAAAGATCGGTTCTCATTAATAACGGCTCACTGGATCTCTAAAATTCTGTCGATTACTAAATTGTCTGGATTTTTTATCCTGCAGCAATCATGTCTCCTTCACCTGGGTCCTACAGAAAATATTTTCCCTTTTCTCAGCTGGTAGAGCATGAGACTTCATCTTAGGGTCATGGGTCCGAGCCCCAAATTGGACAAAAAGATTCCTGCATCCATTGAAGGGAGAGTTGAACTACATGACTCTTGTGGTCTCTTCCAACACTATGAAATAGGGTTGCCATCCAGCTCAGAGCTGGTGAAGCTGAATGCTGAAAGACCTAGGACTGGCAAGAAAAAGTACTTTTTTGAACAGTGCATAAACAAGGGGTAGTGCTGATGGCCAACAGTTTGGAGGGCTTTAAAAGAAGATTAGAAAATTCATGGATGTGAAAGCTATCAATAGTTACAAGCCACAATGGCCTATTCTATCTCCATCACTAGAAGCAATGTGATTCTAAATACCAGTCACTGGAAACTGCAGGAGGGGAGGCTGGTTTGGCATTCAGATCCTGTTGCGTGTCGAGGTCCCCAAGCCACCCCAATAAAACACAATTCACACAGAATTTTTGTTTAAGGCTTTTGGCATAATTTTGGCCACAACTTTATTAAAATACAAAAAATGTGAGTGGTTGCTTAGGCATTGGTTGCGACCATCTGACCCCGCACGGGGACAGACTGACATTCGCACGCCCACGAAGTCAGAAAGGGAAAACATTTTGGGGAGAAAGATGGAGCTGGGTACCATGCCCTCACCTCTCCCCAAATGCTCCCAGGGGCTCTTGCGTGACCCTAGCCCCTTTACAGGGGTGCGGACAAAAGCATGGTGAGCCCCTGGATTCCTTTAACAAAATACCCTTGCAGCAGCATTGGAGGGGCAGGCACAGCCAATCCATGCCCCTCCACCAACCAATTCATAAAACCAATGCCTAACCAGTGTGCCAGTGTGTTGTAGTGGTTAAGAGTGGTAGTCTTGTAATCTGGTGAACCAGGTTTGCATCTCCGCTCCTCCACATGCAGCTGCTGGGTGACCTTGGGCCAGTCACACTTCTCTGAAGTCTCTCAGCCCCACTCACCTCACAGAGTGTTTGTTGTGGGGGAGGAAGGGAAAGGAGAATGTCAGCCGCTTTGAGACTCCTTAGGGTAGTGATAAAGCAGGATATCAAATCCAAACTCTTCTTCTTCTTCTAACCGCAGCTTTATAAGTTGTGACAATTTGCTACACAGTAGGCAAAAACCAAATGGTACCAGCCAATCAGCCAAATGGACAAAATTCCTACCGGGCTCCTGCCCCAAAAGCAGATGAACCCATGACAGGCATAGCAAGGTCAATGTGAACAACCCTAAATATAGGGAGGGTGGGCTGGTGATCTGATGTGCGCAGTGCAAATAGGGAGCTCAACGCTGCGCGCAGGGAATAAAAGCCTTCTTGGCTCTCAGTCGGAAAATGGCAACATCAAATTCTCCTCAATGACAAGAGGAGCCCAATCGCAAAGGTGGCCAACTACTTTTTCCCACCCAGCAACAGTGAGGTGTCTTGTTAGACCCCACCGCAACACGTGCTCTCCATGAAGGAGAACACGCTTTGTGAGAAAGGTCCCCATTTCCCACAAACCTGGCAGGGCTGGACACCAACAGCTGTGAAAAGGGCAGAGGCACCAACTCTCTGCTGGGTAGAGGGCAGAGTTTAGCCTAAAAGCAAGGGCTTGGTGTCTGCTTCTTTGGAGCCCAGGCCCTGAAGGGGGGACAGAGTTGGTCTGAAAAAAGTGTCCCCACACAGTTAAAAGTTATAGAATTATAGAACCATAGAATTGTAGAATTGTAGAGTAGCTAGAGCATCCATGACAGATGGCCATCCAACCTCTGCTTAAAAAGCTCCAAGGAAGGAGAGCCCACAACCTCCTGAGGGAGACACTTCCAGTGTCAAATGGCTCTTACTGTCAGAACATTCTTCCTAATGTTTAGTCGGCATCTCCTTTCTTGTAGCTTGAAGCCGTTGGTTCGAGTCCTACCCTCCAGAGTAGGAGAAAACAAGCTGGTTTCTCTTCCATGTGACAGCCCTTAAGATATTTGAAGATGGCTATCGGGGTGCCAACTTGAATAAAATATTGGCAGGGGGATGGACAGGTAAGTCCCACCCCACATAATCAATCACATGATGCAGTGCATGCACACCATTTGAATGGCAATGCCCCTGCCCCCTTTTTAATTGGGAGTTGGCTCCTATGATGGCTATCGTATCTCCGCTCATCCTCTTTTGCAGACTAAACACACCCAGCTCCTTCAACTGTTCCTCAAGTCTTTAGGGGAGAGAAATAGACTTGAATTTCTTTAGTTACTTTAAGGAATTTCAGGGAGAAGCACTCAACTTCCTAGGCACTGTTGAACATGGTGAGATACTGTGCTTCAGTACTTATTTCCGTTGTCTTAGTAAGGTACCTCTCTCTGTACATTTACATGACTACCGTCAGATTAAGATTTCCAGCTTCTGAAAGGGTGTGTGTGAGGAAGAGTCAAGGCTGCGTTTTCCAGTCCTCCACACCTTGCAAACTGCCTCACCTGCTCCCTCGCTGACTCCCTCCTTGGCACCACAGGTGTGCCAGGAAGAGGCGTGAGGGGATTTCTGGCCCTATCCGAGCCTCCTGAGCAGTCAGAAAGGGGTTCCTCTGAGTCAGTTCCTGCATGAAGAGGCCTGTGTTTACATGCTGCCATCTGTGAAATGCTGCAGGCAGCCACAACTATGCTGACTGTAAACTGCGAGGCTCTATGTGTGTATTTGTGTGTGCCTCTTCATGAGTATGTTGTCATCTTTAGGTGACCTTTTCATGTACGAAATGGATGTGTAGAGTGTGGGCACGCACTTCTGGTGTCCTCTTGGACTGCTGCTTGAAAGGCTTGCCAATTGTACATTATCTATTGGGGGGGGGGGTTAAATTACATTTGATAGGCTTCAGCTTGTACCCTTCTAGACAAAAACAAAGGGCGAGATCCAGAGCTTTGTCTCAGCTGGAACTCAGTTCTGGCACCTCTCAGGTGGGAGCCATTGCCATTATAAGAGAACAAGGGAGGTGTTCGTGGTGAGTTCCGGCAACTCTTTTTCTAGAAAAATAGCACCGGCGAGGTCCCATGTCAAGCAAGTGCCTAAAGCAAGAGAGTTGGCGTTGTTGTGCAAACTACTTTCATTGTGCCAGCAGTGGCACAAGAGGAAGTAGTGGAAGAGTACAAAACAGTACAGATGTTTACACTGGTCCAAGCTGTCCAATGGATTTGGCTGTTTTGCCACACTAGGAGAAAAACTCTGGCTAGTATAATGGCTGTTGCATTAGTGGACTGTCCCAATTGGTTCTCCGTTATTTCACAAGGTAAACACACACAGAGGCACACAGACACACCTCATAAGGGGGCCTAATTTGACCCAAGGCTCAGCTCTAGAATGCAGGAAGTATTTTTGTTTTTAATTCTTCATCTGAGCATGTGCAGAGCGCATGCCCTTCCCCATTTTCTCATCTTCATGAATTTGGCATTAAGGGGGTTCTAGCTGGATCCGAGTCCTTATACTTTTCTTTTTACCGATTCATCTTTGCTACACAATCATTCTACAGTGGTGTTTGGAAGGACATACGTATGGAGACTAGCTGGGAATCACAGACTGCTGCTATGCTCAGGTCCTGCTTGTCGGTTTCCCATAGGCATCTGGTTGGTGACTGTGAGCACAGGATGCTGTTCTAGAGAGATGTCTGACCTGGTTTAGCTCAGCTCTTTCTTGGGTTCTTATCTCCTAGTCGGAAGTTTCTATACTGCCTGTGTCTGGAATTAGTCAGATCCTCTCCTGACACTCTTTACAAAGTGCAACCGTGGGTGTTGCCAAAGCCTTTCAATCTTGGGATGGGCACATTCAGGTTACTGGATTGCTGGACATGAGGCTCTCTGTGAAAGTTCTCCAGAAACAGCCTGAGGACAAAGTACACCATAACATATTCCACAGAATGAGTTCATGGAAAGCAGCCAGAATGATAAATGGGTTGGAGCAGCACTCTTATCAGGAAATATTTGTGGCTTTTTAGTTTAGAGAAAAAGTAAGTTACAGGGGACATGGTATGGGTGAATAAAATTATGCCAAAGATTAAAGTGTGTGTGTGTGTGTGTGTGTGCGTGTGTGTGTGAAGTGATAGAGTCCAAAATCAAAGAAAATATTTGCCCCAAAACTATGTCATGACTGTCTATAATACCTTTCAAGACAACTGAGTATTCTTTTCATGAAACCGTAGTGGGTTGCCTCCAGACTAAGAGAGACAGTGTTGTGCCACATTTAGGTTGTTGGACTAGTCCCTGTTAGACCAGGAGTCAAATCACCACATGAAGCTTACTTGGAACTCAGCCAGATTGGTAAAGAAAAGGTGTTTATATGTGTTGTATATGCATTCTAACGCTAGTCACACTTCCTCAGTCTAACCTAGGTTGTTGTGAGGATAATATGCAGAGGGGCAGAAGCATGTATGCCACCTTGAGCTCTGTGGAGGAAAGTTGGGATATAATTGTAACAACATCAACAAGTCAGTTGGAATTCAGTCCCATTGAAACCCATGTGAAAAGTGAGTCATGATGTATGCTGAGGTCCATTAATTTCAATGGGAAACGAATATTTACAACTTCCACATAATGCAACTGATTTAGCCTGACCTCTTGCCACCAACCTACTCTGTTACTTACTGGTAAAAGGGGGGAATGAAGGAGGAATTGGCTTATTTGCAAAGCACACCTAAAGTTTATTGCCTTCTCAGGTGAACCAGGTGTCTTATTGTGGTAAACGGCAAATCCTGTTCTGTACTGGAAAATGGTAAACAAGGCCACCTATTTGGCCTTCAGATCCATGGGTCAGTGTCAAAATTACTCTAACCATCTCTGCTTGTTTCCTAAGAAGATTGTGTAAAATTTCCAAAACCTGCTACAACGGAAAGGCCTATGTTATTTATTTCAGCATATCTTACATTTACATATTAATGTTTTGTTCAGTTCTTCATACAATTGCTCTAATGATTTCTAATTTATATAGATCCTAACAATTCAGTCTGTCGGTCACATGTGAGCCTGTCAAATACTAAATAGCAAATGGATGGGTAGTATTCAATCCTAGTTATGCTCAGAGTAGATCTATTGATGGATTTATTGATCTGACTAATTCCTTAATTTCAGTGGGTCTATTCTGAGTAGGACTTAGTTGAATGCAACCGAATGTCTAGGGAGGATTGATAATACAAATAAGCATAGTATTTGAGTCGTGGAAGGGCTTGTCCTTATACTTTGTTTATCTTTATAAAAAGAACTACTCCCCCTCCCTTTGGTGAAAAAGTCCCACTTGACGAATCTCAGCCACCTTCATAGTAATTGCCAAATCAGGGTTTTCACACTTGGCAGCTCCTGCTGTGTGTCACACTGCTAAAAGGAGCATTTTCTGTGTTTGGCTAGTCAACGGATGTTATAATGTTGTGAGTCATGCTTCTGTTGATTTTATAGAACAAACACGGAGTATATATAGAGGTCAATTGGGAGCACACAGGCAGATCCATTGACAGAGGGACCGAAGTGTTCTAAGGCTCCAAGGCTGGGACGCAGAAGCGAAAGAGACAATGAAGAGCTTCCTACTGGCGATTGCACTCTACGGAGCACTTTCTTGTGCTTTGCCCTTAACCCAGGAAGCTGATCAAGTTGCAGAAGCGGACCTGAAATTTGCCAAGGTAATGGTTGATGGTAGCACAGAGGGGAAACAGAATTCTGCTGGTAGATTGACTAGCAAAAGAAAGTAGACAGTTGCTAAATGCCTTGTGCAAAGTGGATGCATATAGCCTGGGGAAATGTAAATTCAGTCCTCTCCTCCTCAGAGCTGCTGGATGGGTTAATTCTACATAAATACACCTTGGAGCAACTTACATTCAGCTGAGGAGGCATGCCTAGGATTGCATTGTTAATGTCTGTGAGCTTCAGTTCCTTTGTCGGTAACATGGGTGCAATGGTGAATGACCTTCTTCTTTGCGAACGAAGGCAGAAAGTATGAGTGGCTAATTCTAAAATGCAAATGAATATATGTGAAAATAATTCTATAAGCAATCAAATATATCTTTTCTTCCAATCAGAAATACATAGAAAACTACTATCCTGATTCCGCATCGACACCTGTCATAAGAAGCAAAGGAAGTGACGATATTCCTGCTGACAAAATACGGCTGATGCAGGAACGCTTTGGGCTGAAAGTGACAGGCAGATTGGATTCAAACACTTTGGCTTTAATGAGGAAGCCCAGGTGTGGGGTTCCTGATGTAGCAGAATACAGCACCTTTCCTGGGGATCCAGCATGGAAGAAAACAAAACTGACATATAGGTAAGGTTTCAGTACACTTAATTGATTGGAAGATGCCATTGGAAGATGCTAGAAATATTGGCATTCCTCAGTAAGAACAGTAATGGTCTTTCCTCAAAGTTGTCTAGTCCATCATGATTGATCTTCCTGCATAATGAAGAGTTGGGGCACAATTAATTACAGTGCTCCCTTGGTTCTCAAATGACTTGGAACTCAAACACCTTGGTTCTCAAATGCCGAAAACCCGGAAGTAAGTGTTCCGGTTTTCAAACGTTTTTCAGAAGTCGAACATGGCTGTAGCTATTGTTTCCAGGGCACCTGCACCAATCAGAAGCTGTGCCTTGGTTTTCGGACATTTTGGAAGTCAAATGGACTTCCAGAATGGATAAAGCTTGGCGGTTTTGTTTTTGCTACTTAATTTGCTTTTTTATTTTTGAAGCTTTTTTGGTTAATTTGTTTTTGTGACTGTGTGGAACCCAGTTCAGCTATTGATTGATTGATTGATTGTGTGACTGTGGAAATAGATAAAAGCCCCCCATCCAAACAATGACTATCATCAGTGCAGGTAAGAAAAAATAATAATTTTAATTTTAATCATCTACAATACTATCGTATTTATTTTATAGTACAGGACATTGTTGATTGCTTTCATTTTATGGATCAATGGTCTCGTTAGATAGTAAAATTCATGTTAAATTGCTGTTTTAGGTGTTGTTTTTAAAAGTCTGGAATGGATTAATCCATTTTGCATTACTTTCTATGAGGAAAGCGCTCCTTGGTTTTGGAATGCTTTGGTTTGGGAACAGACTTCCGGAAGGGATTAAGTTTGAGAACCAATGTACCACTGTAGTTCATAGTTTGCAAGAAGCATAAAAGCCTGCTCATCATTTCATCGCTTTGATGCACCTAGAAATACAAGGAGCATGGATTTTGTGTCAGATGTGCTGATATGTAGAAAGCTGTCTCTCTTTCACCAGAGACTCCGAAAGCTGTATGGTGCCATTTCTTTCATACATCCATTTTCTTTACAACTCTGTGTTTCACAGCGTTCTGAATTACACGCCAGACATGGACCGCACTGATGTGGATGTTGCAATCGAGAGAGCTTGGAAAGTTTGGAGTGATGTGACTCCCCTCACCTTCACCAGGGTTTATGGGAAACCTGCAGATATTGAGATCTCTTTTGCTGCTAGATGTAAGTAAACCACACGCAAATAGATATAGGTAGTTTTACTCAGGTTCCTGGCCGGGCGACTTATCCACATGTTCTTTGATTTATTTATTTTTAAAGCGCATGGTGACTATATCCCGTTCGATGGACCAGGTGGGCAATTGGCTCATGCATTTTCACCTGCTTACGGTGGAAATGCCCATTTTGATGAGGATGAATCCTGGGTGCGGGATTTAACAGGTAATTTGTTTACTTTTGTCTCAATATATTCAGCTGTATACTTGCTTGTAATGGCTTTCAGTGTGACTCTTAGTTACATATGCTGCAAAGTAGTGAGACACAGATACCATTCTAATCCTAGGGTATAAAAATGCTTACCGAATTTTTCTGTGTATAAGATGCCCCCATGTATAAGACGACCCCTATTTTTTTAAACCCAAAATTAAGAAATTAAGTTGTTTAGCTTTTTGGGGGGGGTGGGGAAGTCACTTCTGCCAATCTCTCACCCACCTCCCCGCCACTGCCAATCGCTTGCCACAGCCACTGCCGATCACACACCTCACTGCAGCCACCAATTGTCTGCCCTCTTGCCGCCACCAACACCCCACCCGCCCACTTGCCGCAGCTGCCAATCGCCTGCCCGCCTTGCCACAGCCAATCACCAGAGGCCTTGCCGCAGCCACCAATCACCCACCCAATCGCCGCTGCCAATCTCCTGCTTGCTGTTGCCATTAATCGCATGGCCCCCCTCTGCATTCACTATCTGAGTATAAGACAACAACCATTTTTTGCCTGATTTTTTTTAGCAAAAGGCATCACCTTATACATGAAAAAATATGGTGTGTGTTTAGGGGCCTTCCTCTATGTTTCTGACATACAAAAGCAACCTGTCTTCAGATGGCCAAACTATGGGAGTCACTACTACAAGATGCTGCAATGGCCCCCAGTGTGGGTGGCCTTAAAGGGGATTAGACAAATTCATGGGGGATAAGCCTATCAATGGCTTCTAGTGCATCCCAACTTCATGACTCTAATAGCAGTTGCTAAGAATTGCAAGTGGAAAAGGCACTGTTGCTCTCAGATCATGTTTGAGGCTTCTGGAGGCTGCTCCATTAGGACAAATGGAGTGCTGCCTCCTTCAGCCTTCCTTCCTTTTGACCTGCAACCATTCTGACGGGCGGCCCTGCCTTTCAGCTTCCCGCTCCTTAATCTCAGTGCCCTTGCAGAACTCAGCAGGGAGGTGGATGGGGACAACCCTGGAATTAGTAAGCTCTGACTGTCATTGGCGCTGGCCGAGTGAGCTGCTTGCCCTTCTGACTCCAACTTTACCAGTCCCAATGAGTGACAGTCCCCACTGCCACTGTGAGCACAGCATGTGAGTTTAGATGGGTCTTGGGTGCTTATCTAGCAGGACTCTTCTGGTGTCCATGGCATTTATTACTTCAAAACCCATGTCTGATAGGAGCTTTTTCTTCAGAAGCCTAATCTGTAAGGATGGAGAAACGTATTCTGGTCCATGTCACTTACACATTTGTTCACTCATGGGGCTGTTCCATCCAATATTTCTATTCTTCTCAAAAAAAAATTAAAGCTACAAAAAAATTTCAAAATATATATACAGTTAAATGCATCTTTTTGAATGCGCCAGTAGCGGTTTAGTCCTGCTGGCCACATGACCCGGAAAACTGTCTGTGGACAAACACCGGCTCCTTCGGCCTGAAAGTGAGATGAGCGCCGCAACCCCATAGTCGTCGTTGACTGGACTTAACAGTCCAGGGGTCCTTTACCTTTACCTTACCCCTAAATATATGTTGCAGAACATATTACCTCTCAATAATACACAATTTAAAATGCAGAAAGGCATCACATTAGAAACACAAAATCTGCTGGCTAGATACATTCTGCCACACATTAAGCTGGAAAAGGTTGAACTGGGTCCAGTGGCGTAGCGTGGGTTGTCAGCACCCAGGGCAAGGCAAGTAATTTGTGCCCCCTAACCCAGGGCAAGGCAAGTAATTTGCACACACACACACCTGCTGCACTGTCCCTCCCCCAGAGAGTCCCTCACTCTCTCTCCGCACCGCACCGCACGCCTGGCACCCTCCCCTCCACAGTGGGCGGCGACCCAGCGGCTCGGATCGGATTCTTACAGCCAGCACTGCAGTGAGAGAGAGTGAGTGAGTCAGGTAGGGGCAGTGAGCTGCAAGTGCGAGCGCGTGCCCCCCAGATGTTGCGCCCGTCGGCCGGCCCCCCCTGCACCCCCCACGCTACGCCACTGACTGGGTCAGTATCTTATACCCAGGTGAGCTTCACAAGTACTCACAATCTTCCTGTTTCCTTTTAGGAGTCAACCTTTTCCTTGTTGCTGCTCATGAGTTTGGCCACTCACTGGGTCTCAGGCATTCTGGCATTTGGGGGGCTCTAATGTTTCCAACTTATCAAGCTACGGACCCGCAAAACTTCAGGCTTCACCAAGATGACATTGAAGGCATCCAGTCCCTTTATGGTAAGTACAGACTCCCAGATGATTGTGTGGATTTATTCCATGCAAGAAGAGCACTGGCCTGGACCCTTAGCCTAAGGACATTCCCAGAAGGGAAATTGCCCATCACTTTCTCCTGCCTGCTGTTCCAGCAGAAGAAACTCTGGAGAGTGGCCTTCTGAACAATATGTTATGGAGAGACTGTGGAAGACAGTGGCAGGAAACTTGACTTCCATGAAATTCCTTAAAGTAACTTAGAGTCTGAGGACAATTCCTCCTCTTCCTCCCAGCACCCCCCACATGCTCTTTCTCGTTTATTTATTTATTATTATTATTTTAAATGATATTTATTAAAAATTTAATAATTACAGAAGAAGGAAAAAGAAAGAAAAAGTACAATAAAAAAGAGAAAAGAAAAGTAAAGAAAAATTTAAAAATACATAGAACAACCCCTCCACCCCACTAGAGAAAAAGCAATTTTTTTAAAAAAACCCTTCCATTTTTCACAATTCTATCCTTCAATGGCTTATTTCCTCGACCTCCTCCCACCTCACTTTTTTGTATTCCAGTTAATAATTAAATCAGCAAATTCTTTCCATCTTTCACTGCTTACTATCATTTAATTATCTTAATCCATTTTAACCTTATCTTCCCATCAACATCTTAAAAATTATCTATACTTCGCTCTAATGAAGAGAAAAAAAAGAACCTTAAATCTTAAACCTTTAAATCCTAAATTCTTAAGTCCTTATCATATATCAACTAAAGTCATATAAATTCATTCCACCATCTTTTTAGGAAGGCCCTTTAAACCACAAGAGAGGCTTTTCAGGGGCACCGGTGGCTGGGAAAGGGAAGGGATTGCGAACTCTCTTTCTGTGAATTTCCTTAGTTTGGGATTCTAGTTCAGCTCACCACCTGATGTGAATTGGCAGAGCCAACCTGTTATTTCACCCATTATCGGGTTTGGCCATCATCCAGTGAAGCCTCTTGCTCTGAGCTGCATCTTGCAAATCTTGCTTGTTCTTCAGCTCTTCTCTTTAACCCCTTTTCAAGGACCCCCTGAAGGTGGTGAGGATGGTGATGGTGGTGACAGTTCGTCAGGAAACCCAGAGCCAGCAACAGAGGCACCATCCACAGACTTGTGTGACCCTCGCTTGGCTTTTGATGCTGTTTGCTCTCTCCGAGGGGAAACCATGTTCTTTAAAAACAAGTAAGTTATCTCCAAGGGACGCGGGTGGCGCTGTGGGTTAAACCACAGAGCCTAGGACTTGCCAATCAGAAGGTGGGCGGTTCGAATCCCTGCGACGGGGTCAGCTCCTGTTGCTCGGTCCCTGCTCCTGCCAACCTAGCAGTTCTAAAGAACGTCAAAGTGCAAGTAGATAAATAGGTACCGATCCGGTGGGAAGGTAAACGGCATTTCCGTGCGCTGCTCTGGTTCACCAGAAGCGGCTTAGTCATGCTGGCCACATGACCTGGAAGCTGTACGCTGGGTCCCTCGGCCAGTAAAGCGAGATGAGCGCCACAACCCCAGAGTAAGCCACAACTGGAACTAATGGTCAGGGTTAAGTTACCTACAAAGCACTGACATCTTTCACTTCTAATTCAAAGTCACGCCCAACCCCTCCAGCTGCATTTCAACCCAAAGCACTGGAAGATGATATCTGGATGTTCCCTTTCGTTTTGTTGGGCTTTACTGCTACTTCAGATGGGTTTAATTGTTGGCCTGTCATCTTGGTTTGCCATTCCTTGTCTTCTTTCAATCTCCCGGCTACTAGCATCCGGGCGGCTGTTGTTCCGTACATAAAAAGTCTATGCCGAAATTGCATAACTGACTGGAAAACTCAGAAACCAAGAGGATAAAAACTTTATGAAAGAATGGTGGGAAATTATAAGTTATCTAGGAGACCACTGTAAGCAGATGTAAACCCTGGCAGGATTTTAATTTCACTTGTAGTGTAACAATTACCATGGATAATATGGATTGATATAACACTTAGAGTTTGGAAGAATATGAAGTTTTAAATGTTTAACATGGGACCCCATGGGGGAGGGGTTCCGAAATTCGGAGTAATCTCTGTTTATGGATCTATATTTGAATTTTTAAAAAATATATAATTTTGTATTTGTAAAATCAAATAAAAATGATTTCAAAATAACAATTAAAAAAAAATAATTGTTGACCTGTCAGTAGCCCAGTGAATTTTACATATTTGTAGAGCTTGCTACAAATATGTGTAATAAACAGAGAAAACCACCTTATACTGAGTCAGACCACTGGGTGACCTAGTTCAGTATTGTCTACACTGCTGAGTAAAAGCTTTCCTGGGTTTGAGACTGGGCGACTCTCCCAGACCTGTCTGGTGATGGCAGGGATTAGATCTGGAACCTCCTGCATGCTAAGCTGGTGATCTACCACTGAGGTTCCTGCATTGCAGGGGTCAGACTAGATGACCCCCAGGATCCCTTCCAACGCTGCAGTTCTATGATTCTGTGTTTCTAAACATCCACATTGTCTCCCCCAGTTTTTTCTGGAGAAAGAATCCCCAGAGAAGAGATGTTGAAAAGGTTCCTATTTCTGCTTTCTGGCCAGCTTTGAGCAAGGGCATAGATGCTGCATATGAAGTTAAGGCTGATGACACCGTGTTTCTCTTCAAAGGTAAATGTTCTGGGTCCCTTGTGAGTGTGGGTGAATGGCAAGTAAAGAAGCTAAGAAGGAGTTGAGTGGAGGGTGTCATGTTATTAAGCAGAAATAGCTGTGTAAGAGTCTACAGTATGTTACTTCCCAAATCCTAAGCTACAAAGTGTGGCTGTTAGAAGGCTGTATTAAGACCTTGGGATGCTAGAGTTGAAGTCCTAACTCAGTCCTAACCTATTTTACAGGATTACTGTCAGGGTTTTAAATCTCTCTGAAGGAAAAGGTGGGATATAAGCACAATAATACTGTATATAAATAAAATAAAATTCTGGGCTGCTGTTAGTGAAACAGCTTCATGTTTCTTAGGAAATCAGTCCCAGACCTCCTTAATATATTATTATTATTATTATTATTATTATTATTATTATTATTTGTACCACACCTATCTGACTGGGTCGCGCCAGCCATTTATTTATTTACTAAAACCACATCAATGCTATTTTTGACATACCCATCATGAGGTTTTAAAGAAACATGACCTCAATATGACCTCAATATGTAACTTGCAAAATAAATAGATGAGCAGCCAGCATTAGGCCAAAGGAGACATATTATTATAGTCAAGTAGTATCAATATGCTGGAAAGGCCTAAGGAAATCGATAAGTTTCTACCAAGGTACACAAATACCACCTGTATTCGTGCCTGCCTTGATTCAGGGAGAGGATGATTCCAAACAGGATTTTCCTGCGTAAGCTAATAAAGGCTAGTAGATTATAACAAAGGGGATTATTATTATTATTATTATTATTATTAAAATTTGTATACTGCCCTATACCCATAGATCGCAGGGTGCTTCACAACATTCAGGAATCCTGGGCTCTCTCATTCAGATTTGTTCCATCTTCATGCAAAGCTCTCTCAATCATTTTTCTTTCTGTCTGTCTTTTGCTTAACAGGACACAAGTATTGGGCCACCAAGGGAAATATTATACAGAGAGGCTTCCCCAAGAATATTCACAGCCTGGGCCTCCCCAAAAGTGTTAAGAGTATTGATGCAGCTGCTCATGACAGCAGCTCAAAGAAGACATATTTCTTCTCTGGAAACAGTTACTGGAGGTAAGGGGAACTAATCTAGCTCAAGTGGAGCAATCCAGAAAGTTCATTGAGAAGCTCTTTAATTCAGAAATGAGGAACTGGTGGTCCTCAAGATGCCATTGGACTCCAAAACCCATCAGCCCCAGCAAAAGTTGCCAATGGGCAGGGATGCTGAGAGCTGTAGTCTCAGTAACATCTGGAGGACCAACCCTCCTTTAAATCCTTTGGAACTGAAATGCAAATAATGTATCACGTGGTTCTTGCTGCTTTGCCACACATCCCAGAACCATGCAAGACACCTTTGTTTAAAAACCCCCAGTGAAGGAAAGTCCTTACACTTTACATATGTAGGTTCACATATAAGGAGTTTTCAATGTAGCTGTTTCTGCTGGTGCAAAGAGCAATGAATTCTCAACCCATTCATTTCTTTAGATATGATGAAGCCCAGAAGTCCATGGAAAAAGGCTACCCAAGAAAGATATCAGCTGACTTCCACCAGGTTGGCTCCAAGGTGGATGCTGCTTTTCTGAACCATGGTGAGCAGATGGGGCTAACCTATTAAACAATATTTTTTTCAGTGTGGTGGTGAGATCATAGGAGGACTTGACCACATCTGCGAATGTGGCAAGTTGCTCAATGACCTGAGCATCTCAGGACTGCTCCCTTGGCCGTGGTCCATGTCAGGATCTAAAAAGCAGGTCTTAGCTCAGAGCCAGGTTGGTAGCTGAGTACCAAAGTTCCTAGGGTCAGTCCCTAGTGTCTCCCGTTCGGCCTGGGAAAACCTCCTGCCTGAGACTGTTTTCTTGCCCACAAAGATAATTTTCAACGTAACAGGAAAGAAATGGAAGGGGGGGGGCATTCTTTTTTAAGACCATTTCACAGATCCCCTGAAGCCCATCCATGGACCCTCTGGAGGTCCACAAAACACAGGTTAAGAACCACTGTCATAGATGACTCTGTGCAGACTACAGTGCTTGCTTGGCATGTGTGCTAGTGCAACTGAGTTTGAAAGTTCCCCAGAGGCAGTACGTTTCCGAGCACAATTCAAAGGATTGGCGCTGACCTTTAAAGCCCTAAATGGCCTTGGCTCAGTATACCTGAAGGAGCGTCTCCACCCCCATCGTTCAGCCCAGACACTGAGGTCCAGCGCTGAGGGCCTTCTGGCAGTTCCCTCACTACGAGAAGTGAAGCTAAAGGGAACCAGGCAGAGGGCCTTCTCGGTAGTGCCACCCGCCCTGTGGAACACCCTCCTGTCAGATGTCAAGGAAATAAACAACTATCTGAGTTTTAGAAGACATCTGAAGGCTACCCTGTTTAGGGAAGTTTTTAATGACTGATGTTTTAATGTATTTTTAATCTTTTGTTGGAAGCCACCCAGAGTGGCTGGGGAAACCCAGCCAGAGGGGCGGGGTATAAATAATAAATTATTATAAAATTATTATTATTATTTTGAAAAACGACTGATCAGGCACTGACTCCACTCAGTGGATCTGAATCCTCTTAGTCCTACAATTGGAAGCTACTTTGCTGTTTATGTTGGTATCCATTGACGAAGAAATAATCAATAGCAGAAAGCCACTGAGAATATTGCTGCTGGGTATGGTCCCAAAGGGAGGTATTTCCAAGCTTAGGGGAAACTCAAGGTTTGTAGAAGTACGAAGGAATCGTTGGAGGAGGATGCAGAACAGCCCAAGGCTGACATGGGAAAGGAGGAGAAAAGGAAATTGGCAGGGGGAGGTCAGAATGGAGCATTGTGGTGGAGGAGAGCAGTCAGGAAGCAAGTCTTACTGGAAAAGTGAGTACAGTGGTACCTCGGGCTACATACGCTTCAGGTTACAGACTCCACTAACCCAGAAATAGTACCTCGGGTTAAGAACTTTGCTTCAGGATGAGAACAGAAATCGGGCTCCGGCAGCGCGGCAGCAGTGGGAGGCCCCATTAGCTAAAGTGCTGCTTCAGGTTAAGAACAGTCTCAGGTTAAGAACGGACCTCCGGAATGAATTAAGTACTTAACCCGTGGTACCACTGGTAGGCTCATTCTACACTGAGGTGTTTTGTAGGGTTTTGAGAGCTTCCGTCATCCATTAGATCCACAGTTTTCACCCTCCCTCATTTTTCTTTTCAGGTCATTTCTATTTATTCATTGGCTCAGAGCAATATGAGTTTGACAGCGGAACCAAAAGATTTATTGGCATCAAGAAGAGCAACAGCTGGTTTGGGTGCCAATGACACGGGACAAAGAGTGATGCAACCCAGAAGAAGGGAATCTCCTGGGCATTCTGTTTGTTGGCCTGTCCTGTGGTTGCATGAGCCACGGAACAAGCTGCGTTTTGAATAAGGAGCTTCTAAAATGGAAATTCCCCACTGTTTTTAAATTTACAATAGATCTTAATTTTTTTTTAAATAATACTCCTGTTTCTATCTTTGTCTTTTATTTCAACGTTCATTTTACTTTTTGTAAACTGTTTATAGGGTTTTTTTTTAATCAAGCAGTATATAACTTTTGTTACATAAATTAATAGATATTTAATATAAATTATTGCTGCAAAGAATATGTATGTTGTATGCTACTTTGTAATAAAGTGAATTTTTATTATTACTGTTGTTGTTGGTATATGATTACTATTGTTATCTTTAATCATGGTTCATCATGAGGTCTTACGGTATTTAAAAATACAATTTGAAAATCACTTAAAATTATTTCACTTGTGAAAATAGGGTGGATTCTAAAATACCTGTCCCATGTGTAAAGGGTCAGGGTTAGGTGGGTCTTCAGAAAAAGACAAACTACATAATGAAGGTGTCAGAAAGAGTTCCGCCCAAATGGCCAGCGCTGGCTCTCCTCAATCTCTTCATGGGATCCAAAACTAACTCAGATTTCTAATCTCAAATTTAGTCCTCCACATTCCTCATTCTAATTTGACTGTGTGACTTCTCCTTCCCTGTAGGGTCGTGGATGAGCTTTTCCTGAATAATCACTTTATCTTTTTGCCAAAAGAGGAAACTTTCTTTTCAAGAAAAAAAGGAAATGTCTTTAAGTTAAAGAAGTAACCCATGAGACCATACCATTTATGGATGTATGAAATATACGGTATTACACAGAACAGCCCATAGGCTGTACTAGTTACACATATTTTTTACATTGGAGAAAAAGGTGTTTTTCATAATAAAATTTCATTAATTTCATTTCAAGCAGATAACAACAACAACAACAATTTATTATTTATACACTTCCCATCTGACTGGGTTTCCCCAGCCACTCTGGGCGGCCTCCAACAGAATATTAAAATACAATAGTCTATTAAACATTAAAAGCTTCCCTGAGCAGAGCTGCCTTCAGGTGTCTTCTAGAAGTCTGGTAGTTGTTTTTCTCTTTGACATCTGGTGGGAGGGCGTTCCACAGGGAGGGCGCCACTACCGAGAAGGTCCTCTGCCTGGTTCCCTGTAACTTGGCTTCTCACAGCGAGGGAATTGCCAAAAGACCGGTGTTATGTGGTCTCGGCGGCCACTCCCAGTCATCAGTCTAGCTGCCGCATTCTGGATTAGTTGTAGTTTCCGGGTCACCTTCAAAGGTAGCCGCACGTAGAGGGCATTGCAGTAGTCCAAGCAGGAGATAACTATAGCATGAACCACTCTGGTGAGACAGTCCACGGACAGGTAGGGTCTCAGCCTGCTGATCTGCACCTCCATGGACAGCTGTGAGTCCAGAATGACTCCCAGGCTGCACACCTGGTCCTTCAGGGGCACAGTTATGGGGATTCAGGACCAGGGAGTCCCCCACACCTGCCCGCCCCCTGTCTTCCCAAAACAGTACTTCTGTCTTGTCGGGATTCAACCTCAGTCTGTTAGCTGCCATCCATCCTCCAACTGCCTCCAGGCACTCACACAGGACCTTCACCGCTTTCACTGGTTCTGATTTGAAAGAGAGGTAGAGCTGGGTATCATCTGCATACTGATGAACACCCAGGCCAAACCGCCTGATCATCTCTCCCAGCAGCTGCATGTAGATGCTGAAAAGCATGGGGGAAAGGACAGAACCCTGAGGCACCCCACAAGTGAGAGCCCAGGGGTCTGAACACTCATCCCCCCCCACCACTTTCTAAACACGGCCCAGGAGGAAGGAGCGGAACCACTGTATAACAGTGCCTCCAGCTCCCAGCCCCTCTAGACGGTCCAGAAGGATGTTATGGTCGATGGTCAGATTTCTAATCTTAAATTTAGTCCTCCACACTCCTCATATTAACTTGAATGTGTAACTTCTCCTTTCCTGTAGGGTCGTGGATGAGCTTTTCCTGAATCATCACTTTATCTTTTTGCTTAAAGAGGAAACTTTCTTTTCAAGAAAAAAAAAGGAAATGTCTTTAAGAAGTAACCTATGAGACCATACCATTTATGGAAGTATGAAATATATTACACAGAACAGCCCATAGGCTGTACCAACAGTTACCAGTTACACGTATTTTTTACATTGGAAAAAAAGGTGTTTTTCATAATAAAATTTTGTTAATTTTATTTCAAGCAGATGCTCTACCACAGCTATAAGCAGCTAGGAAAAACGGATTAAAACTACGTCAACTTTCTAAGCAGCTGCTTAGGCTTGTTTAGAGAATAATATTTTTCTCAAGTGCCGACAAGAGGGGCCTGCTTGATCTCAATAGGCAGGGAGTTCCAAAGTCTGGGCACTGAGACACTAAGCGACCAAGCTCTTACAATGCAGAAGGGGTATTATTTGGCACCAACTCTGCCGATCGAAGTGATCAAGAGTGGAACATGTGGGGGTAAAGCCTTGCTTTCCGGACCAGTGACGACACATGGCTACCCCACTTACCAACCTAGCAGCCCCATAACATGCAGGTCTCCATAACATGAACAGCTGAGGCTGGGCATCATCATTTGTGCATACATGTTTCTATTCTTTATGTTTTCATTGTTTTGTTTTTAAATCATTATTCCAATATTTATTACATGAGCAGAAAATGTGTAAATATAATGTGGACTATTGGGTGGTGCTGTGGGTTAAACCACAGAGCCTTGGAACTTGCCAGTCAGAAGGTCGGCGGTTCGAATCCCCACGATGGGGTGAGCTCCCGTTGCTCGGTCCCTGCTCCTGCCAACCTAGCAGTTCGAAAGCACGTCAAAGTGCAAGTAGATAAATAGGTACCGCTCTGGCGGGAAGGTAAACGGCGTTTCCGTGTGCTGCTCTGGTTCGCCAGAAGCGGCTTAGTCATGCTGGCTCCCTCAGCCAGTAAAGCAAGATGAGCACCGCAACCCCAGAGTCGGTCACGACTGGACCTAATGGTCAGGGGTCACCTTTACCTTTACCTTTTAGTAATGACAAAATAACCAGTAAAATAGAAAATAGAAGAAAAGAAAACCAGTGCCTCTGCCTAGTCCTCTGCTACATCACTTGCTGGAGTCAATCCTTCCTCCCAACGAGGCCCCTGCTCCTCAGAAGACCCCTGTCAATAGTGCTGTGTAGCAGCCAACAGAGTGCTCCACCTGCAACTTTGGACTTCCTGTCTGGTCCACCGCCATCTTTGATTCCTGAGCCTTGGGCATCATGGGGGAGAATCAGGGATCAAAGCAAGGCTTAAGATGGGGTCACTGGAGGAGAGGCTTCTCTAAAATGAAGTTCCTCAGCCTTTGGACCAGAGTGGGTTTCTCCACGTCTTCAGTGGGAGTTTGGTGTTGTGTGAAGCCCCAAGTCTCTCTCTCTGAAGAGGTCTCTCCAAGGTCTGGGTCACTACAATGCATTAAATGTAAGTCTGCCTTTTTAAGAAGTTTGGGAACTTCAGTTAACACAAAATATGCCTCGAAAGTCGGAGATGATACCCATCTTCAAATATCTAAAGGGCTGTCACAGTGGAGGATGGAACAAGCTTGTTTTCTTCTGCTCCAGAGTGTGGGATTTGAACCAATGGATCCAAGTTACAAGACAGTAGATTTCTGACTAAACATCAGGAAGAACATTCTGACAGTAAGAGCTGTTGGACAGTGGAACAGACTCCCACAAGAGGTGGTGGACTCTCCTTTCTTGGGGGTTTTAAAGCAGAGGTTGGAAGGCCACCTGTCATGTATGATTTAGTTGAGATTCCTGCATTGCAAGGGGTGGACTAGATGACTCTTAGGGTCCCTTGCAACTCTACAATTTTATATTTATTTGAAGCCCCTCTTCTCAGGGCACCCTAAGTCAGTGCCATTTTTTTCAAAGTTGGACTGTGTTGTCTGTCAGTATTGCTGAGGCAACTTCCAAGTGTATACGCCTCCCTGCAAAAAATGGGCCTGGTGTTGGCATTATACACTCAGTCTCATAATCTAGGGCTACAAGGTTGTTAACAAAGAACCATTATGTTTTCATTGTTCAGTCACATTCGGCTATCTTGTAGGAAGTGATTCATTAACAAATTAAAGTAAACTTCTGCATCCTTTCATTACATCATTTTCTTCTAGTTTACTATGAGTCTGAATTTGTCCTTGTTTCTGTTGAGTTTTTCTTCAATTAAAATTGCTACAGAATTTTTATTTTTTTATTTATTTTTTGGTCATCCCACCCCCAGCTTCTGTTTTTAGGAGGGATCATTCCAAATCATCCATTCTTGGCAACTGCAAAGTTTCCTGCTGGACATGGTGTTTTACCCACCGACAGACTCATTTTCTGTATTCAAATAACAGATGAATGAACTAGGAACCAAATTAGGTTGTTTCCCTGCAGTAAAGCATTTATGCTTATCTTTTTGTGTGTACAGAGGGAAAGCCATAAATTGTAAGCGTTTGAAACTTGAGATCATTGTTTACTCCTGTGCTGTTGACAAAATCCCAGAAGAGCCGCATTATAATAATAATAATATAATAATAATTTATTATTTATACCCCGCCCATCTGGCTGAGTTTCCCCAGCCACTCTGGGCGGCTTCCAATCAAGTGTTAAAAACAGTACAGCGTTAAATATTAAAAATTTCCCTGAACAGGGCTGCCTTCAGATGTCTTTTAAAGATAGGATAGCTGCTTATTATAGGTCTACTTCTGTGTAATTTTTGCAAAGGAAGGAACCCCAGGCAAAGGTGGGCTTTGGGCTTTAAAATTTCAGCTGCACCCTGTGAGACCCCAAAATTTCTTTCCTTATACTGTAGTGGGAGAAGGCAAATACTGTTCTGTACCCAAAAATGATAAACCAGGTCACTTCTAGGAATTAGATGTGCTGATCAATGTCAGAATTATTCTAACAATTTCTGCTGATTTCCTAGTAAAATTGTCTAGAATTTCCAGAACTTGCTGCATTGAAAAGATCTGCATTATTTATTTCATCATATCTTATGGTAAATGTTTCATTCAGATAATGCCACAATTGCTTAATTATTTCCATTTATATAGATAATAAGATTTCAGTCTATCAGCTGACATGTTCCCAATATAATAGGATTCCTTCAACTAAAAAGAAAAAGTTTGGTGCCTAGTCCTACACAGAGTAAACACTTTGAGGTTAAAGAACATAGCTAATTTGGGCTCATTGATTTTAGGGAGTCATTCTAATCAATTAATTACTTGGAGACAAAACCCTGTGTGATGAACCCCACTCACCTTCTTAGTAATTGCCAAATTAGGGCCTTTGAACTTAACAGACTCTGCCGCGTGTGTCACTTTGCTAAAAAGGACACCAGGCTCCACCTCTATTGAATAAATTAAATTGAGAATGATGCCATTCTAATTATTTAATTATTTAGAGGAAATGTCCAAGTCACTTTCTTGGTAATGACCAAATCATGGCTTTTGAACTTAACAAACTCTGTGCGTGTCACTCTGCTAAAAGGGACATTTTCTGTGTTTGGCAAGTCAACGGATGTTATAATGTTGTGAGTCATGCTTCTGTTAATTCTATAGAAAACCATGAAGTACCGGTATATATAGAGGTCCATTGGGAGCACATAGACACATCCATTGACAGAGACACTGAACAGTTCTAGGACTCTAAGACTGGGACGCAGAAGCGAAAGAGACAATGAAGAGTTTCCTACTGACGATTGCGCTCTATGGAGCACTTTCTTGTGCTTTGCCCTTAACCCAGGAAGCTGATCAAGTTGCAGAAGCGGACCTGAATTTTGCCAAGGTAATGTTCAATGGTAGCACAGAGGGGAAGCAGAATTCAACTAGCAGAAAAGGTAGTCAGTCACTAATTGCCTTGTGGCACTCAGTGTAATGTTGTGCATGCTTATAGACTGGGAAAATGCAGATTCCAACCTCTGCTCCTCCATAGGTGTGCTGAATGGGTTTGGGTAAAATAGAGTGCAATTCTACATACAACCCTACATCCATACATCTTGGAGTAAGTCCCACTGAACTGAGAAGATGTGCATAGGATTCACTGTTAATGTCCATTAGCTTCAGTTCTTATGTCTGTAAAATGGGATCAATTAGACAAATGAGCTTCCTCACTGGGGGGAAAAGGTAGAAAGATCAAAATCCTACAACGTGAAAGATTATATGTGAAAATAATTCTGCAACACTCAAATGCATCTGTTCTTCCCATCAGGCGTACATAGAAAACTACTATCCTGATTCCACATCAACGCCAGTCGCAAGAAGCAAGTTTGTTGACAAGTTACAACAAATGCAGAAACACTTTGGGCTGAGAGTGACGGGCAGACTGGATTCACACACCTTGGCTGCAATGAAGAATCCCAGGTGTGGGCTTCCTGATGTAGCAGAATACAGCACCTTTCCCGAGTCACCAAAATGGGGACGGAAAAACCTGACATATAGGTAAAGTTTCAAAACACTTGCCTGAATCGAAGATGTAACTTGATAATGCTTATTATTGGCTCCTGGCTCCTGGCTCCTGGCTCCTATCTGGGGAGATAATGGAATGGATGATCTTAAAGAGGGTATGTCTGGCAGGCTGTCTGGAAGCCTGATAAGGAACGCACCAGACTGCAGATTTTGGGTAGTACAGATCCCACTTGCAAGCTACTGTTTTCAGCTTGTATTCATGGGAATGCTGGGATTCCTTTGTCAGATCAGTAATGGTCTTTTCTATAAGTTGGCTAGTCTACCATTATTGATTTTCCTGTGCAACACAGAGCTTAATTCTAGTCATCACTGCATAATTTTAATGCACTTGGAAATACAAGGGGCAGGTATGTGGAGATGCTCTGAGATGTCTCGTCTTGCACACACACTTTGAAAGCTCTGTGAACATTCTTTCAAACGTGCATTTCATCTCCTTCCGTGTGTTTCACAGCGTTCTGAATTACACGCCAGACATGGACCGCGCTGATGTGGATGTTGCGATCGAGAGAGCTTGGAAAGTTTGGAGTGATGTGACTCCCCTCACCTTCACCAGGGTTTATGGGAAACCTGCAGATATCGAGATCTCTTTCGCTGCTAGAGGTAAGTAAACCACATGCAAATAGATATAAGTAGTTTTACTCAGGTTCCTGGCCGGGTGACTTATCCACATGTTCTTTGATTTATTTATTTTTAAAGCGCATGGTGACTATATCCCATTCGATGGACCAGGTGGGCAATTGGCTCATGCATTTTCACCTGCCTTCGGTGGAAGCGTCCATTTTGATGAGAATGAACCCTGGGCACGGGATTTAAAAGGTATTTTCATTGTTTTGTCTCAATATATTCTATTCACTTGCTTGTAATGACTGTCAAGGAAGCTTAATTACTTTTGCTGACAAACACTGAGACCCCTGCATGTCCCAGGAGAATTACTCTAGAGTTTTAAAATAGTATCATTGTTATTAAGAATGACATGGAAAAAATACGAACAACAAAAAACAAATGTTCGTCACCAGGTACAAAGCAAAATATCGTCATGATGTGTATAAGGCAGAAAATAATAGCAGCATGTTTAGTAAAACAACCAAGCCAAAAATATGCATGAGGTACAGGGGGTCTAGGTTCCTCCCAATGACAGTTAATAAAAGAAATAAATATAAACTAATCCACATAAATTATCTTCTTTAAAATTTCTCCATGCATCGCTCTACAGTGTTGCTAAAGTTTATCTGGCACACAAAGCAAGTCTTTCTCACACAGCTCAGCTGTAGAATTTGCTGCCGCAAGATGCCACAATGGCCATCAGTGTGGCTGGCAAATTCATGGGCTTTAGATGACTGGTGGCTACAAGTCTTCATGACTATGTTGCATCCCAACTTCATGGCTCTAATGGCAGTTGCTGGGAATCACAAGTGCCAAAGGCACTGTTGCTCTTGGGTCATTCTCGGGGCTTCTGATAGACATCTGGAGGCTGATTTATTAGGGCAAATGGAGGGCTGCCTCCTCCAGGGCCAACATGCCTTCCCTTTAACTTACAAACAGGCCAGTGGGCAGCCCTGCTTTTCAGCTTCCTGCTCCTTAATCTCAGTGCCCTTGCAGAACTCAGCAGGGAGGTGGATGGGGACAACCCTAGAGTTAGTTGGCTCTGCCTGCCATTGGCCCTAGATCCTTCTACTCTTGGCCTTTCTGCCTTCCAACCCACCACTGGGAGCATAGGATGTGGGTCTTTGGTCCTTATCCAATAGGACACTTCTTGTGTTCATGGCATTCATTTATTACACTCCACTTGCATATCATATTGCTCTCTGTCACATTACTGGTCTATTTGATTGTGGTCCTTGTATTTGCATTCTTTCTATGAGCTGCTTGGAGCACTGTTTGGTGGGTTACAAACCTAACAAACAAATAATCAGGACTTGCATTGAAAGCAGTCGTTGCTATAATGAAATCAGTGATAATGATCATGTGTGCCAGGACCACTTATGTGGCTGATGAAATTTAATTATGAAAAGCACCATTTTTGTCAATGTTAAAAAATAATAACACCCCACAATGTTCATTGGTACATCCTATGGACTGTTCTGTACATCCATAAATGGTATTAGTAAACTCACTCAGGTTATTCATAAGATTAGACTACATTTCCTTGTTTCTGGTGAAAAGGGATGTGTGCTCTTTTTTTAGCTTGTAGTTGAAATGGTTTGACACAGAAGGTTCCATGTGGAATCTCCAGCATCTCAAGAAAGGGATTGCAAAAACCCATCTGAAATCCCAAAGAGTTGCTGTCCATCTTCTTCTTCTTCTTCTTTGACGATCACTCAAAGCTGAGTAAGATTGTCTTCCATAAACACGGTTTTAACAATAAGTCCGTAAGTGACTGTGGAGGCCAATTCTGGATCCACACGTCCTTCCACAGTGGGGACATTGGTTTCTGGGTGGGAGTTGATCATGGTGTGGATTTCCCAAGCATGCCTTCCTCCTAGCATGTTTCTCCCTTGTGTCCTGAGTTTGGGTGTCTTCAAAGCCCATGACACCTTTGATAAAGGCTGTTCTCCAACTGGAGCGCTCGCAGGCCAGTGTTTCCCAGTTGTCAGTGTTCATACTACATTTTTTTAGATTTCCTAAACCCATTCCTGTTTCCTTTATAGGCACCAACCTTTTTCTTGTAGCTGCTCATGAGTTTGGCCATGTACTGGGCCTCAGGCATTCCAGCAATCCAGATGCTTTGATGTTTCCAACCTACAGAAATAGAGACCTTAAAAATTTTGGTCTTCACACGGATGACATTGAGGGCATCCAGCAGCTTTATGGTAAGTACAGACTCCCAGATGATTATATGGAATGAGGCCATGTAAGAGCACTGGCTTGGATCCTAAGGTCAGTTAGCTTAAGAATGTTCACAGAGAAGACTCAAATAGATTCTCTGGAGGATTTGGGTCAACCTTCAGAACAAGGTAGGATGGAGTAACAGGAAACTTTATTTCCATGAACTCCCTAAAGTAGTCTTAGATTCTGAGGGGAATTCCAGCCCTCCCTGTAGGAACGCCCCCCATGCCCCACCTATTTTGGATGCCCCCTCAACCCTCCAGAGAGATTTTTCAGGGGGTACCATGGCTGTGGAATGGGTGGGTGAGAAAAACAACTGAAAATCTTTCTGTGAACTTTCTTATTTGGGGAGCAAATGATCGTCCAGACCACCTGATGTGAATTCGCAGAGCCAATCTATTATTCCATCTATTGTTGTATTTCACTATCTTCCAATAAATTATTACTCATTATTATTATTACCATTTATTACCTGGCCTTCACCCTAAAGTCCCAGGATGGGTTTAAACAATTAATACACAAGATCAATAGTAAAACACAATATGACATGATATTTTTTTTAAAAAAAGTTTAAAGCAAATTAAAATGAAGTCTCTTGCAATGCCTCTGAACTGCATATTCCAAACCCTGCTTGTTCTTCAGTTCTTCTCTTTACCTCTTTTTCAAGGACCCCCTGAAGGTGGCGATGACAATGAATCAATTAACCTCACATCCACAACAGAGGCACCATCCACAAATTGGTGTGACCCTCACCTGGCTTTTGATGCTGTTACTTCTCTGCGAGGGGAAACCCTGTTCTTTAAAGACAGGTAAATAATATCGAAACACTGAACTTTTTACGTTCTAATTCAAAGTCATGCCACACCTCCAAGAACATTTCTACTCAAAGAGTACTCTGCAAACACAATGAATCAGCAATGACTTTTCCCTTACGATGCAGATAACCATCCATACTAAGCTCAACATACTGCTCATTAAATTCATTCAACATGCCCTCCTTGGTGTGTAAGGTAAGAACAATTGCAAATAGTACTAGCCAGTATTGACTAGGCATCCTGTAGTTTTTTTGTGGTGGTTCTGGAGATGGCTTTGTCTAGGGTGGCTCCCAGGTTATTGAATGCTCTCCTTTCCATGGTGCATTTGACTCCATTTTTGGCTCTCTTGAGGCTGGAAGATGATCTCTAGATGCTCCCTCTTCCTTTGCTGGTCTTTCTTTTTTTCTATTTAAAATAGTTTTAACTGCTGTCTTAGTCATAATAAGCATTGTATGGCTTGTTGTGGGTAACCTTCCCTGGGACTGCTAAAATATGCACAATAAATAAATGGGCCCACAAGTAGGACTTAAACCTTATACACAAAACATTACCAAGAAAAAATTTTGATACAGTGAAAATAAGGAAACAGAGGAAATTGTCTTATACTGATTCCAGCCATTGGTCCACATAGCTCAGTACAGTGGTACCTCAGGTTACATACACTTCAGGTTACATACGCTTCAGGTTACAGACTCCGCTAACCCAGAAATAATACCTCAGGTTAAGAACTTTGCTTCAGGATGAGAACAGAAATAATGCTCCGGCAGAGCGGCGGCAGCAGGAGGCCCCATTAGCTAAAGTGTTGCTTCAGGTTAAGAACAGTTTCAGGTTAAGAACGGACCTCCAGAACAAATTAAGTACTTAACCTAAGGTACCAATGTATTGTCTACATTGGCCAGCAACTGCTCTCCTGGGTTTTATACTGGGGGAGGGTCTTTTCCAGTCCCACTTGCATGCAAAGCTGATGATGTACCATGGAGCCACAGCCCTTCTTCTGTAAACATTCATATTGTCTTCCCCAGCTTTTTCTGGAGAGAGAATCCCCAGAGAAGTGATGTTGAAAAGGTTCCTATTTCTGCTTTCTGGCCAGCTTTGAGCAAAGGCATAGATGCTGCGTATGAAGTTAAGGCTGATGACACAGTATTTCTCTTCAAAGGTAAATATTCCAAATGTGAATGAACAGCAAGTAAAGGAGCTAAGAATGATGGAAGGAGCATCTTGCTATTGAGCAGAACGACCTGTGCAAGAGGATGGAGTTACAGAATGTCAATGACCAAATCCTAGCTGTTCCAGTTCAATAAGTTACACAGAATAATAATAATAATAATAATAATAATAATAATAATAATAATAATATTTATACCCTCCTGTTCCCAGCCAAGACCGGGCTCAGGGCAGCTAACACCCGATATAAAACAAACTGATTGAAATGCAACTTAAAAACAAGATTAAAGTACAACATTAAAACCTTAAAATACAGTCTCATTTCAATGGAAACTCAAATCAAATCAATCAGTATAACTACAAAGACATTATTATTATTATTATTATTATTATTATTATTATTATTGGCATAAAATTGAGAACTGAAGCTACAACCTGGGGGGGGGGGGAGGGCTGGACAGATTCTCTCATCTCTACCCAAGCAGATTTTTTATTTCCTTTATCTATTTTTTCTTCCATCATAGAGCTCAAGGTTCTTTAAATAAGGTTGTCAAGTAGTTCTCCATCAAGGCACTGACCAGACCCCAACTTGCTTAGCAGCAGCAAAGGAATCACATCATGTGCCCTCAATGTGCAGGATATTGCTTCCAAATCCCTATTGCCCTGAGCAGAAGGAATAAGATGGATTAGGAATGGCCCTGCCTAATATTTATTTATTTATTTATTTATTTATTCATACCCTGCCCATCTGGCTGAGTTTCCCTAGCCACTCTCTGAAATTGTCTCTGCAGGGCCTGGGTTTTCTCATTCAGGTTTGTCCCATTTTCATGAAAGGCTCTTTCAATCTCTTTTTCCTGTCTTTTGCTTAACAGGAAGCAAGTATTGGGCCACCAAAGGAAATACAATACAGATCGGTTTCCCCAAGAATATTCACAGCCTGGGACTCCCCAAAAGTGTTAAGAGCATTGATGCAGCTGCTCATGACAGCAACTCAAAGAAGACCTATTTCTTCTCTGGAAACTGCTACTGGAAGTAAGGGGAACTTACCTGTCTCATGTGGGACTATTCTGAACGTTAATTGAAAAGCTCTTTAAATCAATGAATTCTCAACCCATTCATTTCTCTAGATATGATGAAGCCAAGAAGTCCATGGAAAAAGGCTACCCAAGAAAGATAGCAGCCGACTTCCAGAAAATTAGCTCCAAGGTGAACGCTGCTTTTCTGCATCATGGTAGGTGGATAACCATCTTCATTAAACAAACCCCCTAATCCAGTAGGACCATATATAGTTGTAATGGTGAGATAGAAGTCATGGAACTTTGAAGTGTCAGGCATAGCTCTAATGGCTTTAGCCCAAACGTAGCAGAGTTTTCCTGCACAGCGAAGAAGCTAGTTGAGGTGGAAATGACTAGTCAGCTAGACTCAGAATAACTATTTACAGGATTTATTAAAAGGGAAAAGAAAGCAGCAGAGTTTCTGCATACAAAACAAAGCAAAATAAATCCTTTCTTTCTCTCTCTCTCTTAACCATACACAGCACTCCTACTCCTAGCACACCTAACACACCTAACACCAAACTGTGCTAGCATTCCCAGATAACAGAGTTGAGTGCTGGTCGTTAACCAATCAGAGTAAGTAGTTTCTAGGTCAAGCAGACCTTGGCTTTCTGCCAAGAGTAAATTGACACTGCCTTGAGTTAATTGTGTGAAGCCAGAATCTGTAAGTTTCCATGAGAATCAATTAACAGAAACTGAACACCCCCTCACAGATTCTGCTGGACAATTAACATCAAATAACACCTATGTAGGAGATTATTTTTCCAGCAAACCTAAACTCTTGCACATTTGCTTGTTCTTTATCTTTGCCAACGGTTTAGTTAATACATCTGCTACATTTTCTTCACTTGATACATAAGTACATGTGATTATATTGTCTTGTACACAGCAACGCACATTTTGGTATTTTACAGAGATATGTTTGGAACGTGATTTGAAACCCTCTGTTTTACTTAAGGTTATACAAGCCTGATTATCAATGTAAACTTGTACTGGTTCTCCACAATTTACATTTAAATCTGCTAACAAATGCTTGAAATAAACCACCTCGTTGCACAATTCACTCAATGCGGCGTACTCAGATTCCGTTGATGACACACTTACAATGTCTTGCTTGCGTGACCGCCAGCTGATTAAAGCTCCACCGACCATTATGACTAGTCCTGTGACAGATTTTCTATCTGGCAAATTTCCCCAGTCACTATCACAATAGCAAACCAACATTTCATCCTCTGAAGAATTTAATTGTAACATATAGCCAATTGTCTGTTTGAGGTACCTCAGAACTTGTTTTACCCCTTTCCAGGCATTTAGTGTGGGTTTTGAGACCAATCTACTTAATATGCCTACTGCGTAGCTAATATCAGGTCTGGACCACTGTGCTAGATACAATAAACTTCCAATTACAGAATGATATACATCAGGATGTTCAAATTCAGGACTCTCATCTATATGAAGTGTTTTTATGAAACCTGGATCCATAGGCACCACTGCCCCTTTGCAATCCTGCATCCCGTATGTAGTCAGTAGTTGTTTAACTTTGTTCTGCTGACTAATTAGGCAGCTGCCATCTTGGGCCCAGCACACTTCCAACCCTAGATATGTCCTAACCGGGCCTAAGTCTTTCATTTTGAACTTACTGGACAATTGTTTGGCAAACCTTTTAGTTTGTTTATCAGTTTTGCAAGCATACAATACATCATCTACATAAATCAGACAAAACTCTTGATCACTGCCTGTACCACGTACATAAACACAATTGTCAGCTGTACTCTGCTTGAAACCAAATGACACTAAGGCCTCATGGAAACATTTGTTCCAAGATCTTGCAGCCTGTTTGAGACCATATAGAGCTTTGTTTAATTTCAACACTCTATTGGAACCTGTCTCATAACCAGGCGGTTCGGCTAGATACAGGTCTTCTGATATTGATGCATGTAAATATGCAGTCTGGATATCAAAATGGTTTAACAGCAGTTTTCTCTTTGCTCCAAGTGTTAGAATCAGCCTTACACTTTCTGCCTTAGCAGTAGGGGAAAAAGTCTCGTCATAATCTTTTCCAGGCCTCTGAGAGTATCCTTGAGCCACTAAACGAGCTTTGTATTTGTACTTTCCTGTCACCAGAGGTTTAAGTTTGTACACCCACCTACAGCCTACAATCTTTGCCCCCTCAGGCGCTGCTACTGGTGTAAAGACCTTGTGCTCATTCAGAGAGGACATCTCTTCCTCCATTGCCTGTTTCCAGAGCTCTGCCTCCTCTTTTGGTAACTTTAACACCTCTTGGAAACTCTTGGGCTCTGCAATTACACTAAACACATTTGCAGTATCCGGAGAAAAACGCACCGGAGGCACTCCTTTGTTTTGTCTTTTAGATCTTCTGGGAGAAAATTTTTCTTCTGACCCACTTTCCTCCTCAGAACTACGACCTCTCTTTTGTTGCTTAGCAACTGGTCTCTGGCTAATTCCACTTTCTTGAGAGCTCTTATCTGAACTTTCCTCCCCCTCAGACTCTGATTCTCTATGTTTACCTTCAGAGTCATGAAGCTCCTGAGAAGGTTCAAACCAAACCTCAGTATTGGCATGTAGTCTCTCCCAGCCACTATGCTCACAAAAACTGGCATTCCTGGAGATCACAATGCCATTTGTCCCTTCAGCAAAGCGGAAACCTTTTCCCAGCTCCTGGTAACCCACAAACACTAACTGTTTGGTCTTAGGATCTCCCTTCTTTCTCATTTGTTTTGGAATTAATACCCAGGCTTTTGATCCAAACACATGCAAATGGTCAATTTTGGGTTTTTTGTGAAACAATTTAAAGTACGGAGTTGTACCTATTGTTTGATGGAAGAGCCTATTTTGGAGATAACACGCGGTGAGCATGCTCTCCCCCCAATAAGACATGGGCAAATCAGCATCATCAAGCATGGCAAACATCATATCTTGTAAAGATCTATGTTTTCGCTCTGCAACGCCATTCTCCTCTGGGGAAAAAGCGTTCGTTTTTCTATGCCCAATGCCACGCTTCTGTAACCAATCTCTAAAAGCATTTGACATAAATTCGCCACCTCTGTCCGTCTGAATCCTTCTGAGTTTAATGGACAGAAATCTTTCCACAGATGCCACCCAGCCTTTAAACTTAGTGAACACGTCACCCTTATTCTTCATGGGAAAAACCCAAGAGTAACGTGTGGCGTCATCCACAATTGTTAATGAAAAACGCGATCCACCCCTGCTTACAGGAAATGGACCAATTACGTCCATGTGAACCAGCTGTAGCGGTGACTCACTAACTCTGTCACTTCTGGGGTAAGAGACTCTGTGGGTTTTAACCTTTTTACAAACATTACAATCAAGGTACTTGTTACAACTCTTTAAATTACCCCCATCAGCCAATTCAGACATTTTTAGTACACTTTTCCAGCCAGCATGCCCCATTTTCCTATGCAATAAGTGCACACAGTTGTCATGTATAGCTTTGTTATTCACTGCAGGCTGAGATTTACTGACTACTGCTGCAACTTGAGATCCTGCTTTAAGCCAAAACAAGCCTCCCTCTGACTTAGCAGTGCCTAAAATCTCACCAGCCTTCTTAATAATGCAACTGTCTCCTTCAAAATACACTTTAAACCCAGCTTTTAGCAAACAATCTACAGACATCAGATTGCTCCTTAATGAAGGTACACAAAGTACATTTTGCAGGCATTCACGAAGACAAGGAACAAAAACTGCACCCCCCGAAATCACTTCGGAAGTACTTCCGTCTGCTAGAGCCACCTGGCTGCGCTGTGCTGAGTTCTTGGAAACAAACAATTCATCTGAATTTACGATGTGCCGAGACGCTCCCGAATCGACCACCCAGACAGTTTGTTTCTCATCAGCAATCTTGACCTCTGCGGTCACCAGCTGAGCCGACTGTTTTCGTTTGAAGAATTTCTTTTTACGCTGCTGCTGCTGCTGCTGATCTCGTCTCTGCTCCTGCACCGGCCACTGAGACTTGACCAACTCCAGACATTGTCGTTTTAGATGCGCTGAAGACCCACATCGGAAACAACGCCTAACAGCAAACGCTGACTCCTCACCGGTACGCTGCTTTTGCGTCACCTCTGGCACGGCATGAGAACTCCTTCCAAACCGCCCGCCTGTAGAAGCCTCTGCAGCAAACGACCTTTCTTGCCTCTTCTGCCATTCTTCAATCAAACGCCCAGTAACATAGCTGACTGATAAATCACGCTCCTGTAAACCTTCTAGAGACAAAACTAAATTATCCCAGCTTTCCGGGAGAGAACTCAAAATAATAGCCACCTTCTCCTGCTGGTCTAACGCACAGTCTCTTTCCTGTAGCGCAGTAAACTTTAACTGTAAACTGTGTAGGTGTTCCTGCATTGTAACCCCAGGCTGTAACATTGCCTTGTACAATGCCTTGCGAATGAACAGCTTGGATACCGCTGTCTCACGCACATGGAGTTCTTTAAGTGCTTGCCACACATCTCTAGCTGTCTTGATTCCCCTCACATACGGCAACTGGGAATCTTCCAGCCCCAAGACAATTGTGGCCCTTGCTCTTTGATCTTTATCAAGGTCTTCATCATCAGGCTTTGCAGGAAACTTACTCACCACTTGCCAGAGACGATCCCTCTGCAGCACTGCCTGCATGCGTTCCGACCACAGCAAGTAATTGGAGTCATTCAGACGCTCAAAAGCCATCTGAACTGGTTGTGAGGCCATCTTGAGAGCGATGTCCCTGGAACCCGGAACCAGCTACTCACGACCACCGAGAGAGAAAACAGGAACCACAGCAACCAGCATTCACACGCTGCGTCTGTTGTCCTTGTGTCCACTGCGTCACCAGCTCACAACAGTCAGGAACCAGCCAGTGTCCATCTGCTGCACCAACAGGAACAACAACTTCTGGAACTACTGGAACCAACACCGTTGATGCTGACACCACCACAACTCAGGCTGGCAGCACAATACCCATAACCTCATGGAACTTTGAAGTGTCAGGCATAGCTCTAATGGCTTTAGCCCAAACGTAGCAGAGTTTTCCTGCACAGCGAAGAAGCTAGTTGAGGTGGAAATGACTAGTCAGCTAGACTCAGAATAACTATTTACAGGATTTATTAAAAGGGAAAAGAAAGCAGCAGAGTTTCTGCATACAAAACAAAGCAAAATAAATCCTTTCTTTCTCTCTCTCTCTTAACCATACACAGCACTCCTACTCCTAGCACACCTAACACACCTAACACCAAACTGTGCTAGCATTCCCAGATAACAGAGTTGAGTGCTGGTCGTTAACCAATCAGAGTAAGTAGTTTCTAGGTCAAGCAGACCTTGGCTTTCTGCCAAGAGTAAATTGACACTGCCTTGAGTTAATTGTGTGAAGCCAGAATCTGTAAGTTTCCATGAGAATCAATTAACAGAAACTGAACAAGAAGGACTTGACCACAGATGTGAATGTGGCAGGTTGCTCAACCACCTGAGCATCTCAGGACTGCTACCATAGCCATGGTCCATGCCAGGATCAAAAATGCAGAAGACGGAACAAACCTTAACCCCCTCCCACAGCTCTGTTCAGAGAACATATAGATTTGCAGAAGCAGAAAGGAAAATGTGAGGGAAGGGGTGCAGAACAGACCAATGAGGACTGAGCATGCTCGGTGGCTTACTTCAGCAGTTGAGGAATAGGATATCTGGTGTGGGTGGGTGTGGAATGAACCATTGTGGGGGAGCAGGGGTGCTTGACTTAATGGAACAGTGACTAAGAGTATTCCACACTGAGGTATTTGTAGGTTTTTGAGTTTCCTTCATGCATTCGGTTCACAATTTTTACTCTTACTCTCTGTTCTTTTTAGGACATTTCTATCTATTCAGTGGATCAAATCAATATGATTTGACAGCAAAACCAAAAAATTCCTCAGCATCAAGAAGAGTGACAGCTGGTTTGGGTGCCAGTGACACAAGACAAAGGAAAAAGTGATGAGGCCCAGAGGATGGATATCTCTCTTGGTCTGGGCATCAGGCAACACTCACTGGGCACCATCTTTGTTGGCATGACTTGGTCTCTCCTGTGGTTTCATGAGTCATGGAACAAGCTGCATTTTGAATAAGGAAGTTCTAGTATATATTTGTTTTTAACCTATGGTAGATTGCAACTATTTAATGATTCTATCATTCTATTTTTATATTTTAAATTATTTTAAATATAATTTTTAACTCTGCCTTTATTTACAGTCTTAACGTTGGCTTTACTTTTTGGTAAACTAATTGAGGATTTTATTTAAAACTGAGCAGGGCACCATTTTTTAAAACAAGAAAATAAATAGATATATTTAATATAGATTATTGCAGAAAACCATCTATTTTTGTACAATACTGTGGAATAAAGTGATTGATTACTATTATGGTCAAAGTTGCTGTTGCTATTTTTGTTGTTGCTATCATTATCCACACTTCACCATGAGGCCCCAGGACAGATTGCAACCATTTAAAAATACAATATTTAAATCAGTTAAAACAAACGACAATCAAGGAAATAGGTTGGGTCCTGAAATATATTGTGTGTGAAATATATATCTCATGCGCAAAAGACCTGGGTAAAGTGTGCTTTGAGCATATGAGAAAACTACATAACGAAGGTGTCAGATGCACCTCCATGGGGGAACACAATCTGTGGGAGGAAACTCCACAATTTAGGGGCCACCACAGAGAATGCCCTCTCCCTGGCTGCCATCCTGTGAACTTCTGAGGGCTGGGGAACTCCCAAGAGGGCACCCGATGCTGATCTTAACACCCGAGAGGATCCAAATGGAAGGAGGCAGTTTTTCAGATGGGGCTCCAACTCCAGGGGGCTGGTTGTTTTTTGGGGGGGCCCTCCATAATTTTTTGGGGGGAGGATCCCCCAGTGTTCCTTACCATCAGTGAGTGGAGGAGGCTGAGTGAGGAGCTACCAAGCACAAGAGAGGAGGGGCCCCCACCCACAGCATTCAACTTCATCCCTGGTTCTTCCCAAAATGTCATGTGACATCGCATGCTGCACACATGACATCCCCCGGTCACTTCACTCTTCAGTGCAAGTTGGCGCTTTCAGATATGTGGGGCCAAAGTCATTTAGGCCTTCAAACAATAACTTGAGCACCTTGAGTCGTGCCCAGAAATGACAATCAAACACTGTAACTGTTTTAGAGCAGGCATTATATGAGTTCTAGATGGAACCCAAGGCAGCAATCTGGCCGCTGAATTTTGGGCATGTCGTCTCAAGGGTGTTTGTAAAGTGTTTGTAGCAATAATCCCATATGGAAGTTACTAGAGTACAATGGCAGCTATACAGTGATACCTTGGTTTACAACCATGATCCGTTCCGGAGGTCCGGTTGTAAACCAAAACAGGTTGTAACCCAAGGTGCGCTTTCACCAATGGGGCCTCCCCCCCCCAAAAAATAAATGTGTTGTAATCCAAAAAAAGGGGGACACACTTCAGGGTTTGACGTGGTTGTAATCCAAAACGGTTGCAAACCAAGGTACCACTGTAGTTGGAACTAGGCATTCCAAGACACCAAGACCACCTGAGTCTGGATCCAGGAGTTTTCCCAAGCTGTGAATCTGATCTTCCCAAGGGAGTGCAACTCATAATCCTCCCAGGGAAGTAATATACCTCTACTGTACTGGGGGGGGGGCAGTCCATTTAGCAAGCATGGATGGCGCTGTGGATTAAACCACAGAGCCTAGGGTTTGCTGATCAGAAGGTTGGCGGTTCGAATCCCCGCGACGGGGTGAGCTCCCTTTGCTCAGTCCCTGCTCCTGCGAACCTAGCAGTTCAAAAGCACATCAAAGTGCAAGTAGATAAATAGGTACCGCTCCGGCGGGAAGGTAAATGGCGTTTCCATGTGCTGCTCTGGTTTCGCCAGAAGCGGCTTAGTCATGCTGGCCACATGACCCGGAAGCTGTACGCCGGCTCCCTCGGCCAATAAAGCAAGATGAGTGCCACAACCCCAGAGCCGTCCGCGACTGGACCAAACGGTCAGGGGTCCCTTTACCTTTACCTTTACACATTATCACACTGAGTAGTACTGAATTCGGCAATTGCTCACTTCATGTTCACAACCTACTATCAACATCTTCTACTGCGTATGAAGGAACCCAACCATGGGGACATAAATGAAGAGTGTAAGCAAAAACAACTCTGGATTTTTTATTTTATTGTCAACGAGGATTCTGCGATCAAGTTCTTCCATGCCTGCTTTCTCTTATTTCACAGTTACCTTCTGGTTGCATTTTGGTCTCTGTTTACTGATCTTAGGTTAAAGTCTAACATATCATGCTTCAATGCATAGAATAATCAGTTGCTCCTGTAAGATAGGAGTATCATCCCGCATGAATGAGTTTCACCACTGGAAAGAAAGAACTACATATGGTTTGGTTATGAGCAAAGGGAAAGGAAAAGAGTAGTCAAGAACAACAGGTTCTGTATTTTACTTTGCATCAAACATTGGTCCTTTTGTCCGTCCACAAAAAGCTAAAACTTTCAGTGGAAAATATTCTTTTGAAGTATATACCTATTGTATGGAAGTCAACAACAGGACAATGAAAATGGATTCTACGCATTCTAATGGTAAACAAGAGACTGATATTGATGAATTGGAAGAATAAAGTTATGATCCCCTTTAATAAATGGATTGACCATATGATAACACACACAACTTATGAATGGACAGCTGACAGATGTAGACTTTGACGGGATAAATATGACAATATTTCAAATGAGTTTATACAAAATGTAGCAGGCTATCAATATTTACAAGTGTATTAGGATAATAATATGAAATTTATATGAGAATGTATGGGTTAGGGTATTTTTTCGTATTTTGTACATCGTTTCTTTCCGCACATTTTGTGCCTTTTCATTCTTTTCTTTCTCTCTTTTTTTCTTTGCATGACTTCATTTCTTTAGAATTGAAACCTTTTGAATAAAATATAAATGGCAAAACAAGAACACTGGTCATTTTGTTGCCTCAAGGCATAACTGAGTTCCCTGAGTCCTCCTGAACTACAGGAGAGCTGCATTGTACATTAGACTGCATTGACTTGGTAGCTTAATGGATAGGTTAAAAACAAGATATGTAAATATATATAATGATTTATTTATTTTTGCTGTGTTTACTGTATAAATATTTAGAAGTGCACTTAGTCCTTCACAGGACTGGAAAACTGAAGAGACATCTTTCTAAGGCTGATTGGTACTTGGCAGCTATAGAATTGGTTATTGGTGGAAGGGCAGGGACTTTGTCCTTCAAATTTGGTTCCCTGATGAGATGTTTAGCTCTGTGTAGTGCCTTCCACACTAAACATGCTTTTTATTGGTCTTAATTTTATTGGTCCTGTTCAGGCATTTGGGGTACGATGATACCCACACCTGCATCAGGGTTATGGGTTAGACCCTTTTATGTCATTCCACTACAGGATAAACACTTTTAGTCAATTAATGCTCTTTTTTCTTTTCACTATATAAGCAAACATGATGCAGAATTTAAAATATAAGTCACTTTGAGATATTTTGTAGTAAGTGCCAAATAAATACTACTACAGTGGTACCTCAGGTTAAGTACTTAATTCGTTCCAGAGATCCATTCTTAACCTGAAACTGTTCTTAACCTGGGGTCTCCTGCTGCCACCACTCCGCCGGAGCATGATTTCTGTTCTCATCCTGAAGCAAAGTTCTTAACCTGAAGCACTATTTCTGGGTTAGCGGAGTCTGTAACCTGAAGCGTATGTAACCCGAGGTACCACTGTACTACTACTACTACTACTACTACTACTACTAATAATAATAATAATAATAATGTTTTACATTAGTAGCAGGGCAGGGATATCAAATCACTGGAAGACCCAGATGTATGAACTATGGCTCCTTTGCTATCACATTGACCTATAATTGTTATTGTGACATCACCAATTACAGACGGCCATGTGGATGGAAAATGCACCCCTTTGTGATTGGGCTACATGGAGCATGAGGCCTCACACCATTCCTTGAGGATGGCAAGTCATTTTCATAGAAGGGGTCACATGCCCCTTCTTCAGAGAAGCCACAATATCCACCCACATGACCGCCTCTGATTGGAGAAGGGACTCTCAGAGCTGATCCCAGGTCAGCAGAGGAATTCTGACTCTGACACATGGGTTCAGGGGTGGGCTTTCTGGTGTCACAAGGGCCATGAATCATCCTTTAAGGTTGATGTTCCAGCGGTTGGACGTAAATTATCACATCTCTGCTATTCAGAGTCTATCCCTTCTTCTGTGTATAAACAAATATTATTTATATGCTATACGCAATCTCTTGTCTTTTCTTCCCCTCACCCTTTTTTGTTGTTGTTGGCAAAATTAAATTACAAATAAATTCCAGTGATACAAGTCATTAACACCTTGTTGCACCACAAACCTGGATGATATTCCTGTTTTAAATGAGAAAAATGGCTGTTCCATGTCTGGAAGCATAAACCTTCCGTCTTTATCCCAAAATCAGTTACTTAGTCATAGAAGATAAAGATATACAACCTAAGGGCAATTGTATTGCAAAATACAAGGAAGCAGGTATGAAGCCAATGGTCTCCAGCCCTGCAGCTTATCTTCGCGTTAATTAAATCTGAGATCCTTGACACACTTTTTAAAAACAAACCACTGAGCCATGTGCTAACATTTCAGTCTGTTGTGGCGGTGTGTTTGATGCTCAGCTCGCCATTTTGCTTTGCCAGAAATCAGCACATAGCTCCTGGTTCCTACTATGAAAAGTGATTCTGTTGTTTTATCTGAACATTGACTTTCATGTGCATCCACTCAGCTGCTAATTTGGCCTGGTCTGCTGGGTGACTGCTTTCAAGCCAGCTATGGGATATGGGGGCCACAAGAGCCAGCCTGATGTGTAGTGTATGTGTAAACCTACTACATCCTGGATCCATGTAGCTCAGTATTGGGCTGACACTGGTGTGGAGTCGAGGGGCACTGAGAACAGGGAAGGCATGTCTGTGGCTCTCTCATACAGTGCTTCTCTTTATAGCACTGAGCAGTGGTTCAAAGTCTCCCTTTGATCAGGAACACTGATTGTACAGGAGAGCCAGTGTGGTGTAGTGGTTAAGAGGTGTAGACCTGTAATCTGGTGAACCGGGTTCGCTTCCCCGCTCCTCCACATGCAGCTGCTGGGTGTCCTTGGGCCAGTCAAACTTCTTTGAAGTCTCTCAGCCTCACTCACCTCACAGAGTGTTTGTTGTGGAGGAGGAAGGGAAAGGAGAATGTTAGCTGCTTTGAGACTCCTTAGGGTAGTGATAAAGTGGGATATCAAATCCAAACTCCTCCTCTTCTTCTTCTTCTTCTTCTTCTTCTTCTTGACTACGGGGAGCCCCTGCTCCTAAAAAGTTTGACCTCTCACCCTTTGAACGCCTGTTCAGGGAACACTCTGGGTTTTTTAAGACCTTTCTTCTCTTACACATCAAATGAAGGCTAGAGTCCTCTCCCAGCATTCACATACACTTGCACACACAAAAACCTTACATTGGCCAATGCTAGTTTTCACCAGCTATATTGTGCAAATGCTTTCTGAAGAAGCAAATATGGAGGGCAGGTGAGGGAAAAGCACAAATCTGCTTAGTCATAGCCCAGTTCACAAGGAGCAGTTGGGCCTGAGGCTGACCATCGCTTTAGGGAACAGATATTCTTTTCAATGGGGGCCGAGGCAGAGATGAAAGCGTGTTTGGTTTGGTTTGGTTTGGTTGTTTGTTATGTCCTACCTCATCGTTTATAACCCTGGGATTTATAACCGTACTGCAAAAAAACGGTGTTTAAAAATACTCTTGACTTTTTTATCCCAATATATGTCTAAGAAGTTCAAGGTACCAACCCTGTCCCTCCAGGCATCCACAAATTCACTCATTTGATTACAAGGGATGAGTGGCCCCAGGCCTCTGGAAAGCAGGGCAGCCACACAAGTCCTTAGCCCCAGAAGGCTCATTTCCACTACTGTTTTCATGTAGGCAGAAAACAGCAGAGTCCCTTCTGAGAAACTCCTGTTGTTTCTTACCTTCTCCAAATCCTCCCATCAGATGTCAAGGAGATAAAGAACTACACAACTTTCAGAAGGCAGCTGAAGGCAGGATGTTTTTAATATGTGACATTTTATTATGTTTTTATAAGTACTGGAAGCTGCCCAGAGCACATATGGGTAGGGAATAATTATTATTATTATTATTATTATTATTATTATTATTATTAGCATTATCCAAGGAGAGAGGACTGCCATCTCACTAGCAGGACCTCAAGTGCTTGCCAAGGATTTGGAGCACAAACTCAGTGGTGATGACCACAAATAATGATTGGCTAGGAAGCCAACTCCTAGATACCGTGGACTCCTGAGTATTCCCCCTTTTCTCCACTCAACAACAACCCTTTGAACTTTCGAGGATCCACACCAAAAGCACAGTCAACACACATTTAAAGAGCATAGCTTCCGCAAAGAATCCTGGGAACTGTAGTTTGTTAAGAGTGATAGGAATTGTAGCCCTGAGAGGGGGGATTGCAGTTCCCAGGATTGTTGGGGCGGCGGCAGGGGGGGACGGACGGACAATTGTATGCTTTAAATTAATGGATCTGCCCTTAGGTTAGTGCTGAGGAAGTGTGACTGACATGAAGTCACTCAGTAAGCTTTGTGGGGATATGGGGATATGTACCCAGATCTAAATCTGAACCTCGAATCAATACACAACAGTGCATCTGAGTTTTAAAAGAAATGCTTAACAATGCAGTATTAAAAACAAGGGGGCGAAACTGTCCAGTAGCACCCTCAAGACCAACTAAGTAGTTGGTCTCTAAGGTGCTACTGGATATATATATATATCGACTGCGTCAGACCAACATGGCTACCTACCTGAATCTAAAAACAAGGAGACAGCTAGTTCCAGCTACATACAAGCTATATCCTGCCTCGTGTGGATGTTGTTAAATATAAGCATCATAAAATGGGGTGCATAATACTTTCTCTACCACTCCCATCCTGCGTATGATTGCAGATGTGTACTTACATAGACTGGCCTCAGGGTCTGGCAGAAACAGTACAAATTATCAGGTGATGCCAACCACTCTAAGGCAGAAATCATCCCTGGCAGTAATGTGTTCACATTCAGAAGTAACATATATATTATTCATTTTCCTCCTGAAAATTCTTCTGCATTTTACTGCAAAATTATCCTGACAAACACTTTTTTGCAGTTCCGACTGCAAAAATTTGCACATTTTTTCAAGCAATTTCATCTAATAAAATGTGTTCCTGTTTGTTGTTTGTTGACTAACAGCATCATTCCGTATCATTTGCTAAAGGTATCAGACACCCTTGTAAGCTTTGAAATGAGCTCTTTCTGAGCAAGAAGCCATCTGAGCAGGATCCCATCCTACCAAAGTAACAGAAATGCCTGCTCCACCTTTCCATTCCCCAAAAAACAGGAAATGTCCAGAGAAGGTAAAAGCACAGACACTCCCTGTGACCAGGACCTTGCAGGGTCAGGGGTTGTAGGTTTATGGACTGTCTCTGCGCTTTGGCTTTCCCATAAGAATGTAAGAATAGCCCTGCTGACAAAGCCCCAAGGCCCAAGAAAAGTGGCAGCTATGTGAATCAGAGAAATGACAGGATGCAATCAGTACTTGAGACTTCGAAGGAATAATTTTGTAATCGAAAGCTGCCTCCCGGAAAAGTCTCTTGAAAACCATAGTGAAACAGCCTTCTGTAAACCACAAATTTCCTCTTTCTCTCATGAGAAATGATGGGACATAGCAACGATGATAATACGATTCAATTTGTTTCCGACACTTGGAAGAAACAATTTTGTCACCAAGAGCAAGACACTTTCTAAATAAAATCTCCCACTTTATTTAAACAGTTAAAGGTAAAGGGACCCCTGACCATTAGGTCCAGTCGAGACCGACTCTAGGGTTGCGGCGCTCATCTCGTTTTATTGGCCGAGGGAGCCGGCGTACAGCTTCTGGGTCATGTTGCCAGCATGACTAACCCGCTTCTGGCGAACCAGAGCAGCTCACAGAAACGCCGTTTACCTTCCCGCCGGAGCGGTACCTATTTATCTACTTGCACTTTGACATGCTTTTGAACTGCTAGGTTGGCAGGAGCAGGGACCGAACAATGGGAGCTCACCTCGCCGCGGGGATTCGAACCGCCGAATCGGCAAGTCCTAGGCTCTGTGGTTTAACCCACAGCACCACCCACGTCCCATTTAAACAGTTATATGACACCTTTTTCCAACAAGGTCAAGATGGGGCTTACAGCATACAGTGGAAATGAAACAGTAATATAAGAAATGCAACAACCATTTTTTAAAAGCAACCTCAGCAATTAAATAATATTCAAAAAGAGAGCAAACATTTAGGGCTTGAAAGGGTTCCTAACATGGAAGGCTTTTGCCATCTTCTGGAAGGCCCTTAGAGAAATCCAGTGAATATATCCTCTTCCTAGTACTAACTAGCCATATTTCTTAGGACACTGGGACATACAGGAGGACCTCAGTAGGACAGGTGCATTCAGGAGAAGATGATATCCTTGTGATTTCCTATTAAAATGGGCTTTGAAGGTCATTACCAGCCCCTTGAATTGAGCCTGGAAACAAAAACGAGTTTAATGATGTAGATTCATGAAGCGAGTTCTTCACAGGTATGTTGGACATTAAGGAAATAGCCTTCTTCTCTTGCCATTCCATAGAAAATGGTGATGAGAAAGAAGGTCTTCTTGGTGGTGTCCCCTCCCCCAAAAACCCTTTGGAATACTTTGGAAGCTTCTCTGACTGTAGCAATGGGCAAATCTTGTCAATATCCATTTCTCTCTCTCATTTTTCCCCGCGTCTTCGGTTCGACACAGCAAATGGTGCTTTTAAAAAAGTTTCAAGTTTGAATTTCAGTGCAACGTAAGAACATAAGAAGAGCCCGCTGGATCAGGCCAATGGTCTTTTTAGTCCAGTATCCTGTTCTCACAGTGACCAACCAGATGCCCATGAGAGGCCTACAAGCAGAACCTGGGTACAATAGCAGTCCACCTACCTGCAGTTCCTAGCAATTGTGGAGTGGAGGAAGTGACTAGGAGCTGCTGATAGCCGTGTCCTCCATGAATCTATCTAAGCTTCTTCTAAAAGCCATGCATTTTATCTTATTTTATTTTTAAAAAATTCAATTTATTTCTTACACGCCCTTTAGCAGGACAGGTTTCATACAAGTACAGAACAAAGGAAACAGTTGCAACCATAAAACAAAAAAGTGAAGACAATTAGAAGCAGTTTGTTTATAAAAATATTTCTATACTGCTGTATCGTAGAAATGTGTTCCAGTGGTTTGCAGCAACATAAAAACACAAAGTTCCATATATAAAACAGCTAAAGGCAATGTCATCCTTTAATGATGCAACACAAACGCTTCCATATATTTTTTAAAAAAGAAACAGTTTAAAAATATTTCCAGTACAGGTGCAGACTGGGATAAAGATCTCCACTTAAAAGTCTTGGTGACTCCAGCGGGCGCCAACGAGGAACAGAGACGCTACCTGTAAATATTGATCCTGCAAATATGTGGATTTATTTTTTTACTCTAGTGGTTGCAAGCTGCTTCGTAGAGGGATTTTCAATAAAATAAAATCAACAAAGGCAAGGACGAGGGAAAACAATTTACGTCAAGTTCACTGTAAATACACTAGGTATTATTAATGGTGCAAAGCGGAGTATGGAGGAGGGGGGAGGCGGGGAGCAGAGATCAGAGAATTTCCCAAACAGATTGAAGAAAAAAATTAAACAGGGTTGCCATGCAAGTAATAAAGAAACCATATAGAAACTTGGCCCAGTGTTGTGTTGTGGTTACAGTGTCAGACTTGGAGCTGGAAGACCAGGGTTCAAATCCCCACACAGGCAGGAAGCTCACTAGGTGAAACTGGGCCAGCCACTGCCTCTAAACCTAACCTACCTCACAGGGTTGTGGGGATTAAATGGGAAGGAGGAGAACCACGTAGGCCACCTTGAGTTCCTTGGAGAAAAAGATAGGATATAAATGGAATAAGTAATAAATAAACAATTGTTGTTGTTTAGTCGTTTAGTCGTGTCCGACTCTTCGTGACCCCATGGACCAGAGCACGCCAGGCACTCCTGTCTTCAAATAAACAATTAACTTGGAGGAAAAACAAACTCATGGCACATTTTGCATGGTACATTTATATCCCACTGGTCTTCCATCAGAAGAACTCACTGAGTCCCAGTTGGGCACTTATACAGGCACCGAGACACGGGTGGCGCTGTGGGTAAAACCTCAGCGCCTAGGACTTGCCGATCGTCAGGTCAGTGGTTCGAATCCCCACACCGGGGTGCACTCCCGTCTTTCGGTCCCAGCTCCTGCCCACCTAGCAGTTCGAAAGCACCCCTAAGTGCAAGTAGATAAATAGGTACCGCTTTATAGCAGGAAGGTAAACGGTGTTTCCGTGTGCTGTGCTGGTGCTGGCTCGCCAGAGCAGCTTCGTCATGCTGGCCACGTGACCTGGAAGTGTCTCCGGACAGCGCTGGCCCCTGGCCTCTTAAGTGAGATGGGCGCACAACCCTAGAGTCGGACACGACTGGCCCGTACAGGTAGGGGTACCTTTACCTTTTTTACAGGCACCGAGCAAACCCAAACCAGCTTGGCTTGTGCAAGCATCATGAGCACTTCTGCCATGTTCCAGAGGGTATGATTCAAGTTACCAGAAAGGAGATTCTGACTAAACATCAGGACATAAGAGCTGTTTGACATTGGAGGTTTTTAAGCAGAGGTGGGGTGGCCTTCTGTCATGGATGCTTTAGTTGAGATTCCTGCATTGCAGGGGGTTGGACAGAGGACCCTCAGGGTCCCTAGCTTCTGCCAACCTAGTAGTTCAAAAGCATGCCAGTGCAAGTAGATAAATAGGTACCGCTGCGGCGGGAAGGTAAACGGCGTTCCCGTGTGCCGTTCCTGCTTGGCAGGGGGTTGGACTCGATGACCCTTATGGTCTCTTCCAACTCTATGATTCTATGTGCTCTGGCACTCATCACGGTCTTCCTTGTCCCAGTAGCAATTTAGTCATTCTGGCCACAGGACCTGGAAAGCTGTCTGTGGACAAACGCTCACTTCCTCAGCCTGAAAAGCAAGATGAGCTCCCGAACGATCGACCAGGAGGGAGGGAACATGCCAGTGTCCTACTTGAGTGTAGGATGAGCTCCTGACACACTGCACCCCATAGTCACCTTTGACTGGACTTTACCGTCCAGGAGTCCTTCACCTTTACCTTTTTACCAGGGTCCCTTCCAAGTCTACAGTTCTATGATTACACACCATTGACAAAGCATGCGGTGTGCCTTTACTGTGGAGGCTGGTTCATTAGAGAGAACAATCTGCCCACAGTTAAGTCCCCAACTACCTGTCTTCTTACTTGCATCCAGTAAGTGGTGACTCTGTCTGTCATTGGCTCTGGCTCCACCTGCTGTCCCCTTCTCTGTTTTACAGCCTATCGGTCCCAATGGGTACCAGCCATAGCTGCATGCTAAAAATAACAATAATAAACATTTAAAAAATCCAACCCGTGCCATCAAAGTGCTGAACACATAATTAATTTTTACTTCAGCAATTTATAGATGTTGCTTGATGTTGCTCATCCAAACTCATTATCTGGAAGAACACCTTGTGCCAGACGAATCAATGTTTAAATTATTGTTGGGTAGGTGGGTTGAATCAGAGAACATCAAAAGGTGTTACAGGAAGCTCGTGGCATGGAGCAGGTCCCTGCTTGCTAGTAAATATTAGGCATGCCCTGTTGTATAACTAAGCCACAAGTTCTTCGCTCTGTTGCAATTTTTGTAAGCAGGCATTAAAAAAATTTTTGGCACAAATGTCCCATGCGAATGAATAACAGATTTACTTGGAATGTTCACAACGCAAAATGTTTGTTTTGGGGACATAGATGGGAACATCATCAAACTATGACATGTCATGTCCACATTGCTTGGAAATTCAGAAATGACCAAGTTGCTAGTTTTCATGATTGAAAGGACAAATTCTATAATGAGTCACCCGAAGCCCCTCTTAGCTATGATTGTGCTATGAATCATGGCCATCGATGATGCTTCTAATGGATCACTGAGTCTCAGCAACAGCTTCCTAGTTCTTTTAAGTGGTAAGGAGAAATCGAAAGGAGCAAGCAAGCAAAAACAACAAAAACATCTGAAGATGGCAAATCCATTTATAAGGAAACATTTCCTGAAGATTCATATTCTATCACATTCATTCTGCATCTATTCATCACATGATGATCCATGGTAGGAAAGTGTCCTTTTTTTCTGGGGGGGAAGTGGGGGAGCTCACCATGAAGTAAGTTAGCTTTTTGCGGGCCCAGTTGCAGTGCCACACCCACACAACCATGGGCAATGCCTAAATGTACCATATTTTTTGCTCTATAAGACGCACCAGACCACAAGACGCACCTAGTTTTTGGAGGAGGAAAACAAGAAAAAAAATATTCTGAATCTCAGAAGCCAGAACAGCAAGAGGGATCGCTGTGCAGTGAAAGCAGCAATCCCTCTTGCTGTTCTGGCTTCTGTTATAGCTGTGCAGCCTGCATTCGCTCCATGAGACGCACACACATTTCCCCTTACTTTTTAGGAGGGAAAAAGTGAGTCTTATAGAGCAAAAAATACGGTAATATGTGATTAATAAACTCAGGCAGACAATGATCTGGATTAGAAATGGCCACAACTTTATTGATTACAGATATAGGTGGATTTTTGGCACAGGCATTGAGTATATATTCATTTCATCCGGCCGCCCACTGGCAGACAAATAGTAATAATAATTTCATTTTAAAAAGGTTTAAAAACCCTGTAGGCTGTCAGATCAGATGTTTACTGTTATGTACTGAAGTTCTCACCCTGGGCCAGCAGGGGGATACTGTAAATAGTTCAGGTCCACATATGCAAATAAGGGATTGAAAATGACGTTCAGTGATTGGATAATTACAGAAAGTTGTTAAAGTTACGTTGTAGTGGAGCTCTATATAAGCAGGCTGGCGGAACCCTTCAGTTCAGTTCTGTTCTGGCCTGTGAATAAACAAGACCTGTTTGAAGAATCGCTGTGTCGTCTGATATGTTCACCCACAACTTAACATTTACCCACCTCATATTTCGCCATTCAACAGAGAATTGAAGTCTCCAAAGAAGACCAGAGGACTTAACGTAATATAGCTATTAAGTTATATAAACAGAGCATGGTGCAGTGTCTAGAGTGTCAGACTTAAGACCCAGGAGGCCAGGGTTCAAATCCCCACTCACATACCCTCCAACATTTCTCCGATGAAAATAGGGACGTCCCATTCTATAATGATAATTTTACTATTTATGCCCCACACATCTTATTGGGTTACCCCAATAAGATGTGATCCTGGGCAGCTCCCAACCTATAGAAAAACATTAAACATTTTTTAAAAACCAAGAACTTCCCTATACAGGATTGCCTTCAGAAGGCTCAGGGGTTGGATAACTCCAAACCCTCCAACATTTCTCCAATGAAAATAGGGGTATCCTAAGGAAAGGGGGACATTCTGGGATCAAATCAGAAACTGGGACGGCTTCTCTAAATCAGGGACATCCCTGGAAAATAGGCACACCGGGGGCGGGTGGGTCCTGCACTCATCCAGAAAACCCAGTCACTGTAATAATAATAATAATAATAATAATACAGTGGTGCCTCGCAAGACGAAAAGAATCCGTTCCGGGAGTCTTTTCGTCTTGCGGTTTTTTCGTCTTGCGAAGCAAGCCCATTGACGGAGTAGCGCTATTAGCGCTATTGACATTTTAAGGGCTAAAAACGGCTTTTTAAGGGGTGGGGGATTAGCGGTTTTGCTGCTAAAATGCTTTTAGCAGCTTAGCACTTCAGAAAAAGGGGTTTTGGAGCAAAAAAAAAAATTCAATTTTTTTCGTCATTTTTCGTCTTGCGAAGCAAGCCCATAGGGAAATTCGTCTTGCGAAGCGCCTCTGCAGATGGAAAACCCTTTCGTCTTGCGGGTTTTCCGTCTTGCGAGGCATTCGTCTTGCGGGGCACCACTGTAATAATAATAATAATTTATTCTTTATACCTCGCCTATCTGGTTGGGTTTCCCCGGGCACTCTGGGTGGCTCCCAACAGAATATTAAAAACATGATAAAACATCAAACATTAGAAACTTCCCTAAAAACTTCTCTCAGCCTAACCTGCCTCACAGAACAAAACGGGGGCGGGGGGGGGGGCAGTGTGTGCTTGATAAGCTGGATATAAATGTCTGTATACATACATACATACATACATACATACATACATAAACAGGGAGGGAATCATGGGGGGAAAGCTCTCCCCACCTCCACATCTGACACACAAATCTGCAGAGCATCCGCCCAGATTCAACTCTGGTGGTTGAAGGGGTCGTTTAGAGCATGGGTAGGCAAACTAAGGTCCGGGGGCCGGATCCGGCCAAATCGCCTTCCCAATCCGGCCCACGGACGGTCCGAAAATCAGCGTGTTTTTACATGAGTAGAATGTCTCCTTTTATTTATAATGCATCTTTGGGTTATTTGTGGGGCATAGGAATTCATTCATTCCCTCCCGCAAAATATAGTCTGGCCTCCCACAAGGTCTGAGGGACAGTGGACCAGCCCCCTGCTGAAAAAGTTTGCTGACCCCTGGTTTACAGAATGGGTAAAAAAAACTTCTTCTTTTTTCATTCTGAGGGCCACCTTCCAAGGCCCTTATGGACAGGAAGGCCAAGGGGACAGAGCAATGAATACAGATTTCCCCTTTGCACAGTGGGGACAGAACCCTCTCAATCCTCCGTACAGCGAAGCAAGAGGACAAATCCTGGCCAGGCAAAACCACTCAAGGCAAAGCAAGGCCCATGAGGGGTGTGGCCTGGAGAGAGTTCCAAGGGCCATATAGCAAAGCTTGGAGGGCCACATGCAACCCCCCTGAGATTCCCCACTTCTTGTTTAGGTGAACTAAATCAGTAATCAGAGTAGTAGTCCTATTCACACTTATTTGGGAATAAACACAAACTGAACCCAGTGAGACTTGCCTCTGTGTAAACAGGTACAGGATTGGCCTGGAGAAAATCTCACCATTCCTTTTTCAAAACACTTTAATGCAGAAGCACTATGCCCCATTCACAGGCACAGTAATCATGCAGCAAACATATAACACTATTCTCTCTCTCATTTCTGAATTCACTCGATATTTTGGTGTTATTTTGACAGTCCTTTTGAGCTGGAAATGCATTTGTTCCAGCAGTCTGGATTCATCTGATCGTTTTAAAATAGCCAGTCGTTTCAAGCTAGGAATTGGTCCGAAATGAATAGAATCAAATAAACTTGTGGGCCTATTTCTAGATTATAAACAAGAGCCACCTTGACTGTGCCCCATGAAATAAAATTATTCAAGTCTCGGATAAAAAACGAAGACAGATTCGTCACCCTGGAGTATGCTGTCAGCATCCTTGCGGCTAATTGACGGACAAACGTAGGCAACCATTTCCTAAAACAAAATTATTTAAGATTGCAACATCTGCCAAGGTGAAGAGTGAAGCAACTATCTCCAGGCCAAAACAGAACTCTCTCTTTTTCCATGCCCTCTCCTCCTGCTGATTGGGTAATATTCTTAACTGAGTCAGAACACAGCTTATTTTATGAAGCCCCAAAAGTGCTATATAAGCAGGGACGGATAGTAAACAGGAGCAAAGACTGAGCTTTCGAAACGGAAACGTGCGTAAAGGAGCAACTGGATTCAGAATGAAAACCATCTGCTTTATGCTGCTGGGCCTCGCCGTGGCATATGCAGCGCCAGTCAGTTCACAAGGAAGAGAAGAAGAAAACTTGCGGTTCGTTCAGGTAATGGTGGTTAGGTGATGGGTAGAAACAGTGCTTTTTTCTGGGGGGACGCAGGGCTACGCATACCCCTAAACATTTTGTGAATCTTTGTACTTTTGTCCATTTACTGTATTTATTTCCCCCGATCTGAACTATAAAATGGTGATTTTCTTGAGTCAAAATGAGAGTACCCCTAAACATTTTTTTTAGGAAAAAAAGCACCGGATAGAGATCATTTGTCCATGAATAGCAAGGAGGCTCGAATGAAAATTGATTGCTGGTTTTGCAGCTTATTGGTTTGGTCTGCATTATTTTGAGAAAAGTGGGCCTCCCCAGAATCCTATGCATTTTGCTCTCTGTTGGACTTAGGGTGGTTTTTAACAAAATTTTATTCAGAGCAAACCCACTGAAGTTAATGAACATGGCCCCATTAATTTTAATGTGTGCTCTAAGTAAAACTTCATTGTTTATTGTTTAGCATTGTTTAGCATTATGTATTTACTTTACAATCAACAAACTTTATTATGGTCGCAGAACAGCATAAGATACTTTAGAATCTAGACTGACTGCAGAATTATAAGGGAATTTCTTCATTCGTGATTTCTTTTTAGGTATACTGGAACTGAGAATTTTACCTGATCTCACTGCATAGAATTGCTATGTTGCAAAAATGAAATTGACCTTGCTTGCAGTAAAGTCAGGCAATGGCAGGGGGCTTAAGTGGTGGTGAGCTTGGAACAAAAATATGCATGTAGATAATTCAAAGGCTGTTTTAACAATCTGTGTGGTTGAGCCGGGAAGAAAATAGCATGTAAAACCTAGCAATGGATAAATATGTCAGTTTCAGATTTCTCTCAGTGCATTTTTCCCCCCAGTCTTAAATTCCCCTTCTCCACATTTTTGCAACAATTGATGACATTTTTTTTTTTTTTAAAAAATCATCAGAATTTAACATTTCAGTGTGAATTTCACATACTACGGTACAGTCAAGCCTTGGTTGTTGAACGTAATCCATTCGACTTCCGAAATGTTTGATAACCGAGGATCAAAGGGCAGTTGGCAATGGAGAAAAAAGAAAGAAAACTCCCCGGAAGCCATTCAGCTTCTGAAAATCATTCGAAAACCAGAGCAGTTACTTCTGGGTTTTCGGCATTTGGGAGCCAAGGTTTGACTGTATACACATCTTTGTATGCAGTTTTGAACAATATGCACATCAATCAATTAGCAGCCAATATTAGAAAGTCACCTGGCATCATGTATGGAACATCAATTTTATATCTGCAGAAGCTGTTTGTTCCTAGCATTTCTTGAAATGGTTTTTATTGTTTCTGTGTTTCATTCTGTGTATCTTGTACACCACACCAGTGGCTTTATGCTATGAAGCAGACTATACATTTGTTAATTAAAAATAAATAAATGTGCACATTTCTCTTTCTTTATCAGAAGTACTTGGAAAAATATTACAACTTCACATCAGATGGGCAACCAGTTTTTAGACAGAAAGCCAACAGCCCTTTTGTTAAAAAAATCAAAGAAATGCAAAAATTCATGGGGCTCCAGGTGACTGGCAATCTGGATTCTAATACGCTGGAGGCGATTCAGAAACCCAGATGTGGAAACCCAGATGTTGGGGATTTTGGCTTCTTTCCGGGACAGCCCAAATGGGAGAAGAAAGACCTGACCTACAGGTAATCTTTCAGCATCAGGTCTTAAGGGTGAAATCCACACATTTTATAGTGATTAACCACAGCCTGAAATGATAGCCCGCTTCTGTTTTGATTTGTGCTGCCTTCTTTTTCGAAGGATTGTGAACCATACGCCAGATATGGATTCAAGCGATGTGTACGAAGAGATTGCGAAAGCGTTTAAAGTGTGGAGCCGGGTTACACCCTTGACATTCAAACGTGTTTCAGCCGGCGATGCAGATATTATGATCAGTTTTGCTGAAAGAGGTAAAAAAAAGGGGGCGGGAACAGGTTGAACCATGAAATATATTAAGGGCAACCTAGAAACGCTGGACGCATATGACATCAATAATAATAATAATAATAATAATAATAATTTATACTTTGCCAATCTGGGTGGCTTCCAACAGAGTATTAAAAACACGACAGAACATCAAACATTAAAAACTTCCCTAAACAGGGCTGTCTTCAGATGTCTTCTGAAAGTCAGATAGTTGGCCATTCCACAGGGCGGGCGCCACTACTGAGAAGGCCCTCTGCCTGGTTCCCTGCAACCTCACTTCTCGTAGTGAGGGAACAGCCAGAAGGCCCTCGGCGCTGGATCTCAGTGTCCGGGCTGAACGATGGGGGTGGAGACGCTCCTTCAGGTATACTGGGCTGAGAACGTATAGAAAGGAAGCTGCCGTATACTGAGTCTGACCATTGGTCCATCTAGTTCAGTGCTGTCTACACTAACTGGCAGCCGCTCTCCAGGGTTTCAGGAGTTTTCCCCAGCCCTACTGGGAGCTGTCACAGATCGATTCTGGGAGCTTCTGCATGCAAACCAGCTGCTCTATGGCTGAGCTATGGCCCTTCCTCCTAAACCAATTGCTAACAGTACTTCTGGACAACTTGTGATGCCCAAACTGAAGAATCTTCCAGTGTAGCTTTTCTAGCAATTGGACATCAAGTACAACACCATGTTTTTGCAGTGCTGGGGGGCAGGGATAAGGCTGCAAAAACTGGAGATGCCTGGTGCTCCATGATGCATTAGTGTTATATGATATCTGGTTTCATGGGTTACATGTCGGTTTCTTTATGTATAATTTTTATTAAATTTTCTGTTTTACAATTTAGAGTATTCATTTAAACAACCTAAAAATATCAGTGACTTCCCTTCTTCTCTTTCCGTGGTTCATTTTAAATAGCATAAATCCCTGCATATTTCATATAAACGAAATCATTCAGTATTCCGTTATTACATCCATCAAAACTTATTTACACTATTGAATTTACCTTAATGCTGCCACAATCCCTCCCATATATTCAATAAACATTTTTCAATCTTCTTTAAACGTATGTTCTTCTTGTTCTCTTATTCTATAAGTTAGGTCCACAAGCTTCACATATGCCATCAGTTTAAGTTGCCATTCTTCTTTAGCTGGGACCTCGCTTGTTTTCCATTTTTGGGCTAATGCATAGCTGTCAAGCGTCCTTTATTTGGCGGGACAGTCCCTTATCCCAGCACCATGTCCCGCTGCTGTCCCTTATTGATGATGTCCCTTAAATAAGCTACTGAAGGTAATGGGGCCCTTTCTATGTCCAGCTGTCCTTTGTCAACAACAAATTGTTGCTAGTTTTTTGTGTTGAATATATGCTATATGGTAATTTATGGACCTAATAGGTATCTAAAGCCATTTGAACGCAACAAAAAATGTATGTTATCAAAGTAATTGTTGATCCCTTATTTTGGCTGCTGATCCCTTATTTTTGAGGTTGCTGGTCCCTTATTTTCAAATCTGTAAGTTGACAACTATGGGCTAACGAAACACGGGCCAGTAGTGCAGTAGTGACATACATAAATAACCTTTTTTGACATGTTTACTAGCACGCTAGAAATAGTTACAGCATATTTCACACATTCTTGTTTTGTAAAAACTTGCTTCATGTTTTGTGAAGCTTCAGCAGCATTTTATGAAGGAAGGGGAGAAAGCAAGGCTAGGTGTTATCAGTGTGTTGACGGTGTTGCAATTGGAAACTCTGGGATGAAGGCACAATTGCTGAGTAATAACTAAGTGCAGTTCAGCAACTATGGCCAACTGTTTCTTCTTGTGTACATAGAACATGGCGATTTCAATCCCTTTGATGGTCCTGGCGGGACTGTTGCCCACGCCTATGCTCCCAGCAGAGGTATTGGAGGAGATGCTCATTTTGACGAGGACGAAAAGTGGACCAACGGCTTGGAAGGTAATTTTAAGGAATGGAAAACAAACAAGACCACACAGATTTGCCATGTCGTATTGGAGATCTAGTGTGATACCCCTATCTCCAGTTGCAAACACAAAAGTATGCAGATACTTCTAGAGGGGGAATTACGTAGTGTCAGCTGACTCAGACATGTTCATTTCCTCCTAAGTAAGTTCATAAAGGAGAGAGAGTCCGCTGGCTTATTTTCAAATCTCTGTGCACCAAACAAGGTCCAGAAGGCAGGCAATCAGTCAGCCTCTATGCTGTATACAGTGTGCTTATAGATAACTCTGTGGTTTGCATGGGGACGGGGTTTTTTTTATCACATCTTACTTTTGCCATCTGCTTGCAGAAATGCAAATTTACTATAGTGAACAATATTCAAATCTGTATTTCCCCGAGAGCTCTCAGTTGTTATAAGATACCTTCTGAGCAACACCGGGAGACAGAGTTTGCTTAGACAGATGATAACTGTTAGAGGGTTGTTGTTTTTTAAAAAAGCAACCGTGTTTATTATTTTAATCTACAGAGGAGTGTTGATTGCTGCAGTAGGTGCTGTTGCTACCAGATCCTGCTTGCATGCTTCCCATAGGAACCCGATTGGCTACTGTGAGATCAGGATACTGGATTCTGATGGGCCTTTGGCCTGATGCAGCAGGACTTTCCTTATGTTAAACCTTGGAGGTGCAAATCTGTGACGTGATGCGTTTCTCTTCTGCCTTTCAGGTTCCAACCTGTTTTTTGTTGCTGCTCATGAATTTGGCCACTCGCTTGGGCTCTACCATTCCCAGGACCCCCAAGCCGTGATGTTCCCAGTGTATAGCTACACCCAGCTCACTCAAGAAGTTCTCTCTCAGGACGATATCAAAGGCATTCAGTTCCTCTATGGTAATTTATGTTCAGTTTTATTAAATAATTAAGGAATTTGTAATACCTTTTTTGAAAGGCCACGGGATGATTGACAACGTAATAACCTTAAAACACACACACACAAACTTCAAGCCATTATTTGAGTACAACTAGTAAAAGCATCATCATCAAACTATTCATAAATTAGGAATCACAGTTCCCTTCACTCAGCCTGCTGGAAAAGGTGCATCTTTACATGTTTTGTAACAGAAAACAATTATATGACTAGGTGTACCTCACTGGGGTGCAAGCATCACACACACACACTCAGGGCTGTGCCCTGCTCACTTCATGCATGAACCCCATATATCCCTTTCTCCACCCTTTATACCTCATCAACTCCACCACCATAACCCTGTGGTTTGTATGGAAGACCCACCTGCTTGTGTCTCCATCCTCTGGTCCCCTCCTTCTCACCTTGCCTGAGCCTGCTGGTCCATCTTCTAGAATTCTCCTCCCCTTCTCTCTTTGGCTGGGCTGCCTGCCCACCCACTGGCCC